>NW_027185903.1:19519694-19679651 GCF_028583685.1 Petaurus breviceps papuanus | reverse complement strand
GGGGGGGGGGGGGGCGGGGATGAGTATGCACAGAACTCGAATTGGGGAAACATGTTTTCCCTGTGGGTGCCGCCTGCCTGTGCCACCCAACACCCAACCACCACTTCATATACATACAGCCAAATTGCAAGGGATTAATGATAGGTGATATTTATTTAGAGCTTAATATGTGCCAAGCACTGTGCTAAGCACTTTGCAATTATTATTTCATTGTATGTTCACAACAACCCTGGGAGGTAAGTGCCATTTTACAGATGTGGGAACTGAGGCAAACAGAGATTAATGGACTTGTCTAGGGTCACACAGCTAGTAAGTGGCTGAGGATAAATTTGAACTCAAGTCTTCCTGACCCCAGGCTCAGCACTCTATTCATTGCACAACTACCTGTCTATTAGTTTCATTTATAATGCAGAAGAAAAGACTGAGAGAGAAAAATGTTCCACATTAGCTCAAGGTCCAGGGCAAGTTTTCCTTTTAAAAATAAAATTTTATGAGGGGCGGCCAGGTGGCTCAGCTATAAGAGCACCGGCCCCAGTGTCCGGATGACCTGGAGATCCCATCCCGGGCTCAGACACTCAGCACCACACCCAGAAATAACTGGCCGTGTAACCTTGAGCAAGTTACTTAACCCCGATTGCTTTAAAAATAAAAAAAATAAAATTTTATTGATATCTTTTGCTTTCACATTGGGAACATTTCCTCTTATCACTCCTTCCCCTCTTCTCCCCCATCCCATAGAGTTGGAGAGCCAGTTTGAGTAACCAGGAATATTTTTTAAAAGGGGGAGGGGGAGAGAACAGCCAGAAAAAAACTGATCAATACATCAAAAAAAATTTGAAAAATATATGCAATATGCCCCACCCCTTGACCTCACCTCTGCAAAGAAGGGGGAGCAAGTATCTCATCTCTCTTCTTTGATGCCATGCTTGTTCTTTGTAAGTTTGCAGCATTCACTTTCTATTGTTTTATGTTGGCTATTCTCTCCATATTGTTGTAGGTAGTGTGTGTTGTTTTCTTGACTTTCCTAACTTCACTCTGCATCAGTTCGGGTTTTTCCATCCTTCTTTGCACTCATTAGAATCCTAGTTTCTTACAGCACAGCAATACTCCATTGCATTTATGTACCAACCTTTGTTTATCCATTTCCCAGCTGATGAGCTTTATTTCCACTTCTTTGCTACTACACAAAATACCGCTATAAACATTTGTGGGGAATATGGGGTAGGATAGGGGTTCTTAACCTTTTTGTTTGTTTCATAGACTCCTTTAGTAATCTGATGAAGCCTATGGACCCCTTCTCAGAATAATATTTTAAATGCATAAAATAAAATAGGATTACAAAGGAAACCAATCATATTGAAATAAAGACTATTTTCTCCATCTAAGTTCACTGACCCACTGAAATCAATGCATGGATCCTAGCTTAAGAATTTGGTCTAGAATTGGCCTGGAATTTCAAATAGCTACCCAAGCCACTCAAAACTTTCCCCTACACCCCAACCAAGGAGGGTAAGGGTCTGGAGGGGACATGGTGTCCAATCAACTTCCTTGGTCATACTGACCACTTTGACTTTATCACTTTGTTTAGAGATCGGAGGATTGACCCTCCATGTAGTGCCAAATTACTTCCTTGGAGCAGGCTGGATCATACCAAGCTCTTGGAAATAGGGATGCGGCAAAATGGCCATCTGCAGATATGAAATTCAGAACACCCTGCCCGATACAGCTAAAATGGCTCTGGGAGACTGAAGCCCCTTACTCTTTGTTGCTACATTATGCACTGGTGGGAAGAGAGGGAAAATTCCAGGGCTCCTTTCAGAACAATTTGTAGATAGAACTGATTATAAAAGCAAGAAAGAAAATTTCACATGCTAAAACAGACATTAAAATATGATATTAATTAATTAATAATTTATATTTTGTTAACAGAGTTCCCCAATCTACTGGCCTCAAACCTGATATGTTAAGAAACCAATGTAATAAAGTGACCACTAACTTAGGTCCTTCAACATGCTTGGGCCAAATGTCAGAAATACTCTATGTAAATACAGTCCTTTATCCAACCCTGCCCCTCAAAGACCTTTAGAATCATAAAATCATGGAAAAGGTCAGGTCCAATTACTATCCCCAGCAAAAATTCCATTTACAGCATTCTTTATTCATATGACAAAGACATATAAATTTGCCTACAATGTATAAGGCTCTTTGGTAAATAGACATTTTTGAGAAAGAAGAGAAAAATGAAACAATTCTTGCCCTTGTGGAGTTTACATTCTGTTGAGGAAATATAATTTGTACAGAGATAGCTAACCAGATGTAGAAGATAGAAAGCTGGACTTGGAGTCAGGAAGATCTGAGTACAAATCCTACCTCTCACACTTACCTAATCTGACCCTGTGTAAATACTTAACCTGCTTCTGTATCCTCTTCTATATGAGAGAACTGGATTGGATGGTCTTTGAAGGCCTTTTCTAGATCTAAATGTATGATTCTATGAACTCATAATCCCATCCAAATCAAGTTGTGTTACAAGAAGAAATAGACTGCTTTGGAAAGGTAAGTCTTCCCAGTTCTTCATACTTCAAAATACATTCCTTCCTCCCACCCCATAAGGAGCCCAACTTGTGACAGTGCTGAAAGAGATGGTATTTCTTGATCCTTCCTTTTCCACCTATCCATTCTACAATTCCACAATATCTTCCCACCTTTACCTTGCCCACAGGCTTGGGAGATACCCCTCAGCACTGAGAAGAGCAAATGACTTGAAACTAAGAGGGGCTAAGGCAGTTAGGTAAAACAGTTAATATGCAAAATCTGGACAGGCTCAAACAATGGATTTAATTTAATATGATAAATTTTAATAGGAACATGTATAAATATAGCTACCTTTTAAATTATTTAATATTTCCCCCAATTACATGTAAAAATCTTTTTTAAACATTCATTTTTTAAAATGTTGAGCTCCAAATTCTCTTCCTTCCTCTCCTTCCCCCTCATTGAGAAGGCAAGTAATTTGAGACAGGTTATACATGTGCAGTCATACAAAATGTATTTCCATATTAGTCATGTTGTGAAAGAAAATACAGATAAAAAACCCACCAGAAAAATAAAGTTTAAAAAAGAAAGCATGCTTTGATCTGTATTCAGACTCCTTCAGTTCTTTCCCTGGAGCTGGATGACATTTTTCATCATAAGTCCTTCAGAATTGTCTTGGATCATTGCATTGTCGAGAATAGTTAAATCATTCATAGCTGATTCATACAATATTGATGTTGCTATGTATAATGTTCTCCTGGTTCTGCTCACTTCACTTTGCATCAGTTTGTATAAGTCCAGGTTTTTCTGAGAGCATCCTGCTTGAACATAATTAATTTTAAAGTTAATTCTCTAATTACTGGATAGGAGAGTCATGGCTAAATAATTCGTGTAAAAAAATGTGCAGATTTTAATGGAATGCAAGCTCAATGAGTCAACAGTATATGGCAGTCAAAATAGGTATTGAAACATTAGGCAGGGGAGGCTAGGTGGCGCAGTGAATAGAGCACCAGCCCTGGAGTCAGGAGGACTTGGACACTTAACACAAAAACTAGCCCTGTGACCTTGGGCAAGTCACTTAATCCCAACTGCCCTCCAAAAAGCAAAAAAAAAAAAAAAAAAAAAAAAAAAAAAACCCATTAGGCAGCATTGAGGCATAGTATCCAGTATCAAAGAGACAACAGCCCTATGTTGGATGTACTAGTTGGATCAAATTTAGAGTGATGCTTTCTGTTCCAGGCATAATATTTTAGGAATGATGATGAAGAATGGATAAAGCTAAAATGAGCCAGAAAATTGAAGGAACTGGAATCCATGTGTGGTAGGGCCTGCTAAGTTATTGATGGGGTCATGGAACCTGAAACCTTAAAAGAAAAAGACCATATCTCTGAAAGCAACCCAGTCCCTGGATTTCCCCTGCATATTTTAGTAGCCCAGATCGCTGGTGCCTAAGCCCAAGGTATCTGGTTCACTCCAGCCCACCTTAATTACTTAAATTGGCTTATTTCACAGTCCTTAATCCTATCCAGAACCTCTTTCTGTTACCTCTGGACCATCCCAGGCTACTTGCTACTTCTTAATCCCACCCAAATTATCTCACAGTCTTTTTCTATATAAAAATACCAATCTTGCCCCCATTAAATTGCACAAATTCTTAGAATCTCACCGGCTTGTACTGGCATTAAAAATACCACAGATTTGCTGGAAATCTTGCCTGCCTCATCTGTGTATAATAAAACCTCACTACTCTGACTGAAAGAAGACTTGAGTGGTTGAATTCTTTCAAGGCAGACCTGCCCTGTACTCTTACATTTCAAGGTTCCTAGCACCCCAAAGCACAACACTGTCACCATTAATTTCATAGTGTCTGTCTTATAGTTTCTCTGGTTTTTTTCACTATGTGTATAAGGATACATTTGCTTCTTAGAATTTCCTAGTTACAAATGTCATCTAACCTCACTTAGAGGAATATAATTGAACTCATAGTTTGCTTAGAAAATAAGTGCATGCACACATACTTTTGTTTGCTGACACATAACTTTATTAAAAAGTAAGATTTTTTTTTCCTATTAGGAATTCCATATTAGCCATGTTGCAACAAAAGTAAAAAGCAAGAAAAAGTGAAAAAAGTATACTTCAGTCTGCTTTCAGATTTCAGTTCTCTCTCTGGAGGTGGATAGCATTCTTCATCATGAATCCTTCAGAATTGTCTTGGGAGATGCTATAATTCTAAGTGAAAATTTAAAGGATGATAGAATAGATCTAGAGACTAGAAATTACCCCAGAAGCCAACCAGTCCAACCCTCATTTTACAGATGAGAAAAGGGAGGACCAAGGAAGTTATTTGCCCAAGGTCATATAGGGAAAAAAAAATGATAAGAGGTGAGATCTGAACCCAGGTCTTCAGACTCTAGCATCAGGATTCCTTCCCTTGCCCTAAGAACTAATAGTACCAAACTTTTTTCACACCAAGACCTATTATTAAATGTTCTCCATCACTATCCTATTTTGGGGACTGAGTATTTAAGATCTCAGAATTTCAACAGGTTTTTGCAGGCTGGGACAGTTCACTCTCACTTGCCTCCTGCCAGGAAGCCTCTCAGTTACAGGGCTTGGAAACTTCATTATTTTGTGGGATTCCCTACCATGCCCCCTCAGTTCTAACATCTGTCATGGTCACTCCCCATATACATTCAATTCTAATGTTTCATAGTGATCTGGAAGTGAGCCTAGGTTCTGGAAAGAGAGCAAAACATAAGTGTTGGCAGAGTTCACCACTGCTCTTTGACTTTCTATCTTGTTAAACTCTGCCGACACTTGTAGTATAAAGGAAAGGTACTATGAATGGTAGTCCAGTGACTAGTAAGATGATACACTACTGGAGGAACCAAACAAAGTTCTTACTGACAGTCTAAATATAAATTAAACCCAAAAGACATGAATTTGATGTTAAGTTAATGAATTGTAAATTCCTTGAGGGCAGGCACTGTTTTGCCTCTTTTTGTATCACCAAGATTTAGCTCAGTGCCTAACAAATGTTTATTGATTGGGCTCTCCTTAGAAAAAATAAAAGCAGAGGGTGGAGTCAAGATGGCAGAGTAGAAGCAGGACCTTCACTTGGCTCCAGCTTCCACCTTCCCCAATCCATGTAAAAGGGGACTCTAAACAAACTTTGGAGCTGCAGAACCCACAAAATGACACAGAGCAGCTAACCTTCCACTGAGGACAGCCCGGCAGGCCTGCAGGAATCGGCCAGCACTGTGCTCTGGGAGCCGAGCCCAGCCCCATGCTGAGGCTTTTGCCCCAGGGTGGGCCTGACCAGCCACCAGCAGGAGGGACTCCAGATCAGCAGCAGCTTTGGCAGTTTCCAGATTTATGAACACATAGATGAGAAGGACAAAGTGAGAGGTCGGTGCAGTCTGGACTTTGGGACCCAGTAAGTGGGAGTGCATGGTTTTGGGCCCCACCCCACCCCCCCAGAAGCTGCTGAGACGCCAGGACACCCAGCCAGCCGCGGCAGCTTCAGCTCCTGGCCTGCAAAGTATAGGGGGACCAAGCACCAGTCTGAGGGGTAATTGCTCTTGCTTTAACCTTCTTGGATCTGTCTAGGGTGGAGGTCCTGGGGTGTGTGTCCAGCTTGCCAGAACATGTGGAGGCCTCAGAGAGGGCACCCATCTAATACCTCCAGCAGCTGAGAAAACCCCAGCATTTGGAATGAAAGCTGCCCTCTCTGGTGGCAGAGTCCTACTGTGGCAAAAAGCCCAAAAGTCAAGTGACTGAGGGGCAACATGACAGGCAAAGGAAACAAAGCAGACAGAAGATTCCAACATTAGACTTTTATTTTGGGGACAAAAAGGAGCAAAGCATGGAACAGGAGGAAGACAGTGAAATCAAAACTCCTGCAACCAAAAGCTTCAAAGGAAAATACGAGTTGGTTACAGGCCATAGAAGACCTTAAGAAGCAAATAAGAGAAGTGGAGGAAAAATTGGGAAGAGAAATGAAAACAATGCAAGAAAATTATGAAATGAGAGTCAACAGCCTGACTTAGGAAAATAACACCTTAAAAAATAGACTAACTCAAATGGGAAAAGAGGCTCAAAAAGGCAATGAGGAGAAGAATGCCTTAAAAAAACAGAATTTGCCAGATGGAAAAAGAATCTCAAAAGTTTAATGAGGAGAATCATTGCTTCAGAATTAGACTGGAGCAAATGGAAGCTAATGATTTTATGAGAAATCAAGATGCTGTTAAACAGATCCAAACAAATGAAAGAATAGAAGGCAATGTGAAATATCTCATGGGAAAAACCACTGACCTGGAAAACAGATCCAGGAGAGATAATTTAAAAATTATTGGACTACCTGAAAGCCATGATCAAAGAAAGAACCTAGAAATCATCCTCCAGGAAGTTCTCAAAGAAAACTGCCCTGATGTTTTAGAACCAGAGGGCAAAATAGAAGTTGAAAGAATCCACTGATCACCTCCTGAAAAAGATCCCAAAAAGAAAACTCCTAGGAATATTATAGCCAAGTTGCATTATTCCCAGATTAAAGAGAGAATATTACAAGCAGCCAAGAAGAAACAATTTGAATACTGTGGAAACACAATCAGGATAACCCAGGATCTGGCAGCTTCTACACTGAGGGATCGAAGGGCTTGGAATATGATATTCCAGAGGTCAAAGGAGCTGGGATTAAAACCAAGAGTCACCTACCCAGCAAAACTGAGTATCATGTTTCAGGGGAAAATACAGGCATTCAGTGGAATAGAGGACTTTCAAGCATTCTTGCTGAAAAAACCGGAGTTGAATAGAAAATTTGACATTCTGATACAAGAAGCAAGAGAAGCATGAGAAGGTAAACAGGGAAAAGAAATCATAAGGAACTTATCAAAGTTGAACTATTTGCATTCCTACATGGAAAAACGATGATTGTAACTTATGAAACTTTTCTCAGAAGTTGAAGGAAATAGAAATATATATATATGTCTATATATGAGGGTACATGGGCATATATTCACATAAGTGAATGTGTGTATATATGTTTACAGGTATACATAGATAGAGGGCACAGGACCAATTTAACAGGAAGGGATGATACTTAAAAGGTGAAATTAAGAGGTGAGAGAGGAATATTATGAGAGGAGATGGGGAGAGATAGAATGGGGGTAAATTATCTCATATAGAAGAGGCAAGGGAAAATGGTCACAATGGAGGGGAATAGGAAAGCAAAAGGGAATGGGTCAACCTTATTCCCATTGAATTTGGCTTGAGGAGGGAATGAAATACACACTAAATAGGGTATCTCACCCTCCAGGAGAGTAGGGGGGAAGGGGATGAGACGGGGGATGATGGAAGGGAAGGCAGGCTGGGGGGGAGGGAAGTTGGAATCACCCACTTTTGAAAAGGGACAGGATCAAAGTAGAGAATAGAACAAGTGGGAGGTGGGATAGGAGGGAGGGAAATATAGTCAGTCTTTTACAATATGTCTACTATGTTATTGTTTTGCATTAGCCACACATGTACAACCTATACTGAACTGCTTATCTTCCCGGTGAGGGTGCATGACAAGGGAGGAAGGGAATGAATCTGGAATTCAAAGTTTTAAAATCAAATACTCAAATATGTAGATATATATATATATACATATATACTATTATATATATACACACTATTATTAATACTACTTTACATGTAATTGGGAAATAAGATATACAGGCACTGGGGCACAGAGATGCACTGGAAAAGTGCAAAGGGGTATGGGAGAAAGCAGACTGGAGGAGGGGATATCCTGTGGGACTGCTATTTTGGGGCGGTAGGTAGGGAAAAAACAGGGAGAAAATTTGTAACTCAAAATCTGGCGGAAATGAATGATTTTAAATCAGAAGTTAATAAAGAATTTGAAAAAAAAGAAAAGAAAAAAATAAAAGCTGATAATTTAGTTTAATTTTATGCTCCAAAGCAAAAAGATACTGGTCATTTCTTCTTAATATGATCATAATGAATTTAAGCAAAGAGATCACTAAGAAGATAAGTGCAGTTTTGTTGCAGAGGATGAAAGAGAAATTCTATGAAGAGCTTTGCAGGATCTTCCACAAGTCAATACACAGACTGCAATGCTGGATAATTTCAAAGCAAAGTTGTCTGCGCCTATCAGAAAGAAAACTTGAGTGAAGGGACTGTTTTGCTTGCTTGTACTTATATTCCCAGCACTTAGCTTCTGGCATATAATAAGTGCTCTGTGAATTATTTTTTTGTTCATCTAAAATGGGCATGAGGGGAAGATTTTTTTAAAAGTTGGAAAATATTCTAAAGATTTTAAACATGAAAGTGACCAAAGGCTTATATAGATTACTCAAAGGTCTCATGCCTATAAATTATCACTTACTCAAGAATAAAGTTAGACCATAATTTTTTTTGTACATAACCAATGTGGGAATTTGTTTAGATTGACCTTTCATATTTGTTAAAATGGTTTGTTTTTCCACAATGGGGAAGGAAGATAGGAAGAGAAAGTAGATTTCTAATTTTAAAATTATATCTATCACACTAGTTCTCCTTGCCAAACAGAGAAGAATGTCAGCAGAGAGCACCATTAGTAATATACAAGTTCAAATTCATATTATGGAGAAGGGTAATGCTGACCAAAGACTGTATTGAGATATAGTGTTCAGAATGAGGGAAGTGATATTAAAATGCACCTTGGTTAGACTACATGTTGAGTAGTGCATTCACGTCCTGGCTACATGTTTTAGAAAGCATTTGGATAAACTGGAGATGTCAAAGAACTAGAGAGAGTAAACATAATAAAAGACTTAAGATTTATTTTAAAGTATTTTTTTTAATTTTTAAGTTGATTTTAAACATTTATTGGATCAAAAAAAAGTGTTAACAGTCTATTAAAGCATGCTCATTCAGGAGCTCAAAGAACTCTCAAAGTAGGAGTGGAGGCAATGCTGTGACTTTTTCTCATCCATGTACTAAAACTTATCAAGGGCATAAAAAAAGGGCAAGATCAGAATGAGTTCTCAATTCTTGATCTGATAATCAGATCATGGAGACCATATGCAAATCCCTTACTCTCTCTTTCCCCTACCCAGTTACAAACATATATATCAAAACTAAATTCCTGCATTGGACATGTCCAAAAACTAAACCCCTCAATTTGTCCTTCTTTATCAGGAATTATTAGACTGTCCAAAAGTTAAATCAGCTGGCTCAGGGCATGGCATGTTTCCTCTCTCACTGGATCTTTTTATGGAGTGGCTGGCTGACCACTTATATGTTGCCAAGACAATTCTCCTTCAGGTTCCAGATGATCTCTGAGGGTGTTTCAAACTGTGCCACCTCACAAAGTTGGAAAAAGACCTATGATTTCACTGTTATAAAGAACTCAGATTAGGAAACTCCCTTAAAAAAAATCTAGGTTGTTACCTTCCCTACAACTTAAGTGTCTTGAAGAATAGCTTAGAATACTGCAAGGATGTGAATTGCCAAGGGCCAGCAAAACTGTATATGTAAAGGGCAGGACTCAAATCCTCATATTCCTTGCTACAGAGTCAGCTCTTCTGACTTACTATGCCATGAGTTCCTCTCAATAGCATTTTTATATAACAGAATCACAGATTTAGATTTGGGAAGGTCCTTCTTATTGTTCAGTCATTTGGCCATATCCAACTTAGTGGCTTCATGAACAAAAGCATGCCATGGCCCTCCTCCCTCATCTCTTGAAGTCTGTCTAAATTCATTTTTATTGTTCCCATGACATCATGTATCCATCTCATCCTCTGCCATTCCCTTCTCCTCTTGCCTTCAATCTTTCCCAATATCAGGGTCTTTTCCAATGAATCCCATCTTCTCATTATGTGGCAAAAGTATTTAAGCTTTAGCTTCAGTATTTGACCTTCCAGTGAAAACAGCGTGAATTAGTTTCTTTAATATTAAATGATTTGATCTCCTTGCTGTCCTAAGGATTCTCACAAGTCTTCTCTGGCACCACAATTCAAAAGTATTGATTCTGTGGCACCCAGTTCTCCTTCCAGTCCCAACTCTCACAAATATATATTGCTACTAGAAAAACCACAACTTTGATGATTCAGACACTTGTCAGCAAGATAATGCCTCTCCTTTTCAGTATGCTGTCCTGATTTGCCAAAGCTTTCCTTCCAAGGAGCAAAATTTTTATGGCTGCCGTTGTTATCTGCTGTGACATTTGAGTCCAAGAATATAAAATCCAACACTAATTCCATTTCTTCTCCCTCTTTTTGGCAGGATGAGGTCAGTTGCCAAGATCTTACATTTTTGGATGTTAAGCATCAAGCCAGCTTTTATATTCTCCTCTTTCACTATTGTCAAAAGGCTTAATTTCTTTTCATTTTCTGCCATCTGAGTATTATCATCTGCATATCTAAGATCATCCATATTTCTCCCAGCAACCTAAATTCCAGTTTTTTGGTTCATCTAGCCTGACATTTCGCATGACATACTCTGCATATAAGTAAATAAAGTGACAATATACAGCCTTTGAGGTAATCCTTTCTCAATCTCAAACCAAAGTATTTAAGTTTCAGCTTCTGTATTTGACCTTCCAATGAAAATAGCATGAATTAGCTTCTTTAGTTGTTCCATATTTGGTTCTAATGCCACGTATGTTCCTCAGGAAGCAAGATGATCCAGTACTCTCGTACAAGATGCACTCTTTGAAGACTTTCATAGTCAATGAATCAAAAGTAGATGTTCTGGAACTCCCTTGCATTCTACATAATCCAGCAACTGTTGGCAATTTGGTCTCTAGTTCCTCAGCCTGCTCTTCTAGTAATTCTTGGTTCACATATTGCTGAAGCCTAGCTTGCAGAATCTTAAGTATAACCTTACTGGCATGTAAAATAAGCACAGTTTGGGGTTTACTTTTGGTAATTTGAACACTCCCTGGCATTGGCCTTCTTTAGCACTGAGATATAAACCGATCTTTTCCAATCCAGTGGCCACTGTTGAGTTTTGCAAATTTGCTGGCATATTGAGTATAACACTGTTAAAGATGCTGTTAAAGCATCATCTTTTAGGATTTTAAATAGCTCAGCTAGAATTCCTTATTGTTAGTAATACTTCCTAAGGTCCACTTGACTTCATTCTCCAGGATGTCTGGTTCTAGATCAGTAACCACACCATCATGGTTATTAGTGATGTTAAGAAGAGAAGGCCCTTAAAGGTCATCTAGCCCAACTGTGCCTTTATCTTGCAGATAAGGAAACTGAGGTGCCAGAGAGGTCAAAGACTGAAATATGCCACAAGGATAAGATGAAGAAATTGGCAATGGTTAGTCCAATAATGAAGACAAGATTGTCCCAGGAAGGAAAGGAGGGGTGTGTGTGTGTGTTAGGGGCAGGGGGAAGGTGGTGTTGGGATTTGATAGCTATTTCCCAAGTATTTGAAAGTAAATGAAAGAGGAATGATTTGTGCTGCTTTAGCCCAGAAAGAAGAATTAAGGGGCAGCTTGGTGGCTCAGTGAATAGAGCACTGGTCCTGGAAATAGGAGGTCCTGAGTTCAAATAAGGCCTCAGACACTCAACCATGTGACCCTGAGCAAGTCACTTAACCCCAATTGCCCTGCCTTCCCCCCTCCAAAAAGCAAAAAAAAAAAAAAAGTAAAGATGTCCTTAGGCAAAATTAAATATAGAATTGTGTGGAAAATTAGGATAACTCACATTGATAAAGATCTTTCAAGTCATTTTACATGCATTATCTCATCAGATAAAAACTAATTCTTGAATAAGCTTTTATATTTGTTAGAAGGGTACAAGAGATAAGTGGAAGCAAAAAGAGTGCCAAGAAGCTACCATACTGAAAAGTAGCAAAACAGGAGAAGCAAAATCAATCATGTCTAAAGCCCTCTGTATTGAGAACAAGAAGCTCCATATATCTTACCAGCAACTGGGGACTTCACTGCATTGCATCATAATAAAATAACTTATTAATCAGAATGACCAGTAAGAAATTGTTTCACAAACTACTGAGAAGAGGGAAGTACTTCCAATATTCAACAAGAATTTATGGGAATATAGTAAAATAGCTGGAGAGAAATTAGGTTTAGATCAATTATTTATACCACATATCAAAATAAGTTCCAAAATGATACGAGAAGTTAATATTAAAATAAGTTATACCACAAAAAGTGTCAGATTGGAAGAAGGTACATTTCACATGTTGGGTCAGGGGGAAGGAAGGAAGAAAGAGTGGAATTCTTACCTAAGCGAGGGAAGGGGGTGATAAAAAATATAACAATTTTAATTATATAAATCTTAAAAGCTTTAGCAAGGACAAAATTCATGAAGATACTATCAAATAGGAAAAACATTGCATGAAATGTCAGATAAAAGTGTGATCACACACACACACACACACGGAATGAATAAAAATATACAAGACCAAGAATAATTTCCCAATAGATAAATGAGTAAAGTATATGAACAGCTTTCAGAAGAAATGTAAATGATCAACCAAATTAAAAACACTCCAAATTACTAATCAGAAGGTAAATGCAAACAAGAACACAAGTATCCATAGCTACCCTTTCTAGGACCACTTTCACTTCTATTCATATTCCCAGAATACTTCATGCAACTCCGCCCCCCCACCCACCATTGCCACTTTCACTTTCCCAGTACCATCACACAGTGACCTACTCTCCCCTCAGCTTCATTCAATTTATGATCCAAATTTACCCCACACCAGGACACTCCTCCATTTCCCAATGAATTCAGTGCCTACCTCAGTCTTTCTCTCCTCCCCAATTCCTACTCATACCGTGTTTCCCCAATAATAAGACCTATCCCGAAAATAAGCCCTCCCCTACTGTGTAAGATTCCTCTAAAATAAGCCCTCCCCGAAAATAAGCCCTATTGAGATTGCTACTGTAGTGAAGGTGATCCCCTGCGCTACATGCTACATTACAGTACCGTCCCCCCCCCCCCCCCGGGTGAACCGCACACCACGCTCCAAGCTGCATCCAATCAGAGCTGTAGCAGTGAGCGCGTCGTCCTGTTCTTCCCCAGTGATTTGCTTATTGAATAAAGGTACATTTTTTTGTTCACATTTACCTGTTTATTAAAATTGCTGTCAATGTTCATTAAAATAAGCCCTCCCCTGAAAATAAGCCCTCCGGTGTTTTTCTGTCCAAAAAATTAGTAAGACAGTGTCTTATTATCGGGGAAACACGGTATAAGAGGACTTCAATATATATATTAACACTTCCTCAAAGCACTCTAACTTCCCAGTTCTTCAATCTGTTTCTCACAACCTATTCCTCTATCCCATCTTAGATGTAGAGATGGTCATACCCTTGATCTTGCTTTCATCCATCCTACACTAGCTACATTCTCCCACTTCTTTACTGCAATCCTTAAACCAGTTCGACGGTACACTATCCTCAACAATCTAGTCCCTTGTGCCCTTAACCTATTGTTAAACATTCCTAGTTAAGACCAACCTTGGACTATATCCCTAGCATTGTGGGAGTGGAGAGAAATCATAGAAGGTAGTGTTTGAGTCAAACTTTGAAGGAAACGAGACGCCAAGAGGAAGCCAAGAGGGCGTGCATCCCATGAATTGGAAACAGCCAGTAAAAAGACACAGAGAAAATAAATTATATGTTATGTGTCCAAAACAGCAGGTAGGATAGTTTGGCTGCACCATAGAGTACATGAAGGGGTACACAGTGATCCCACTACTGGGCAGAGATTCCCAGGAGGTCAATGACAGAAAGGTCCTATAGATAACAATATTCATTTTCGTGACAAAAATCTGTAATTGTAGTATAATAATACAATTACTAGTGTATAAAAATAATTTTAAAAAGCTTGAGACATAGGAGACATGTGGGAACTGATGTAGTCATCAGTGAGAACAATTTATGTAATGATGATAATGTAAAGGAAAATAAATGAAAAGGAATTGGTACTCTGATCAATGTAATGACCAATCTTGCTTTCAGAGGACTGACAACAGAACATACCTCTCTCTTTTGATGGAGAACAGTGCAGACTGGGATATGTGCTGTTAGGTATATTGCATAACTATGTCTTTGTTACAAGTGAAAGTTTGGGATGAAAGGGGAGAATCAGTATTGGGAAATTATAGTGTATAAAGAATCAATAGGTCAATCTTTTAAAAATGGTTTAGATCAAGTTTTGCTGCTTGGGTCAAGTTACAGCTAAGTGAGGAATTTATTTATGCAAAACAACATATTCATTCCTAACAGTACCAGATAAACAATACTTTGCATTGTAGTCAACTTTCATCTTCAAGACATGTACTAAGTGGCAAGAA
Source organism: Petaurus breviceps papuanus (assembly GCF_028583685.1). NCBI lineage: Eukaryota > Metazoa > Chordata > Mammalia > Diprotodontia > Petauridae > Petaurus > Petaurus breviceps. The sequence continues at coordinate 19,664,795 of NW_027185903.1, read as the reverse complement.
AAAACTAATATTTAAGAAACTGTGTTATCTAAACAGGTTTAATGTGATTAAATTTACTTAATAAGAATGATGTTGAAAGGATTAATAAGACTACTGAAACATAAAAACAGGAACTGTTTTACTTAAGTGTCAAAAGATTCTACAGACTAGATTAGTTCCCTGCACATAGTAGATTCTTAAAAAATATTTTTTGAAATTAACTGAAAAAACTAAAACTATTTATAGGTGATAGGGAGTAATATTACAGCATTACATGTAAATCTTTAGAATCATGTACTTTTTTTTCCAAATGCTTTATTAGCTTCTGATTTACATCATTCATTTCCGCCAGATTCTGAGCTACAAATTTTGTTTTTCCCCTACCCAATGCCACAAAATAGCGGTCCCACAGGATATCCCCTTCTGCAATCTGCTCTCTCCCATATCTTCTCCCATACCCCCTTCAACTTTTCCAGTAGGGCATGGTGGATCTCTATGCTCCAATGCCTGTATATCTTATTTCCCAATTACATGTAAAATAGTATTAATAATAGTATTTATATATTTTTAAACATTTGATTTTAAAACTTTTAATTCCAGATTCATTCCCTTCCTCCCTTGTCACCCACCCTTACTGGGAAGATAAGCAATTCAGTCTAGGTTGTACATGTGTAGCTATGCAAAACATTACCATAGTATATCTATTGTAAAAGACTGACTATATTTCCCTCCCTCCTATCCCACCTCCCACTTGTTCTATTCTCTACTTTGATCCTGTCCCTTTTCAAAAGTGGGTGCTTCCAACTTCCCTCCCCCCCAGCTTGCCCTCCCTTCTATCATCCCCCATTTCATCTCCTTTCCCCCTATTCTCTTGTAGGGTGAGATACCCTTTTTAGCGTGTATGTCATTCCCTCCCTAAGCCCAATTCAATGAGAATAAGGTTTTGCCTTTTTGCGTTCCTGTTCTTCCCCTCCATTGTAACCATTTTCCCTTGCCTGTTCTATGAGATAGTTTACCCCATTCTGTCTCTCCCCATCTCCTCTCATTATATTCCTCTCTCACCTCTTAATTTCACCTTTTAAGTATCATCCCTTCCTATTAAACTGGTCCTGTGCCCTCTATGTATATCTGTAAACATATATACACAATTCACATATGTATTCATATGACCATATACTCTCCTATATATTCCATTCAACTATTTTCACACTGGGAAAAAGCTTCATCAGTTAAAATTGTCGTTTTTCCATGTAGGAATGTAAACAGTTCAACTTTGAAAAGTTCCTTATGATTTCTTTTCCCTGTTTACCTTCTCATGCTTCTTGTATCTGAATGTCAAATTTTCTATTCAACTCTGGTTTTTCATCAAGAACACTTGAAAGTCCTTTATTCCACTGAATGACCACATTTTCCCCTGAAAGATGATAACTCAGTTTTGCTGGGTAGGTGACTCTTGGTTTTAATCCCAGCTCCTCTGCCCTCCGGAATATCATACTCCAAGCCCTTTGATCCCTCAGTGTAGAAGCTGCCAGATCCTGGGTTATCCTGATTGTGTTTCCACAATATTCAAATTGTTTCTTCCTGGCTGCTTGTAATATTCTCTCCTTAATCTGGGAATTCCAGAACCTGGCTATAATATTCCTAGGAGTTTTCTTTTTGGGATCTTTTTCAGGAGGTGATCAGTGGATTCTTTCAACCTCTATTTTGCCCTCTGGTTCTAAAACATCAGGGCAGTTTTCCTTGAGAATTTCTTGGAGGATGATTTCTAGGTTCTTTCTTTGATCATGGCTTTCAGGTAGTCCAATAATTTTAAATTGTCTCTCCTGGATCTGTTTTCCAGGTCAGTGGTTTTTCCCATGAGATTTCACATTGCCTTCTATTCTTTCATTTGTTTGGATGTGTTTAACAGCATCTTGATTTCTCATAAAGTACACTAGCTTCCATTCGCTCCAATCTAATTCTGAAAGAATGATTCTCCTCAGTGAACTTTTGAGATTCTTTTTCCATCTGGCAAATTCAGCTTTTTAAGGCATTCTTCTCCTCATTGCCTTTTCGAGCCTCTTTTTCCATTTGAGTTAGTCTGTTTTTTAAGGTGTGATTTTCCTCAGTCAGGCTCTCATTTCATAATTTTCTTGCATTTTTCTCATTTCTCTTCCCAATTTTTCCTCCACTTCTCCTATTTGCTTCTTAAGGTTCTCTATGGCCTGTAACCAGCTTGTATATTTCTTGGAAGCTTTTGGTGCAGGAGTTCTGATTTCACTGTCTTCCTCCTGTTCCATGCTTTTGATCCTTTTTGTTGCCAAAATAGGAGTGTAAATTTGGGGTATTCTGTTAATTTTGCTTCCTTTGCCTACTCATATCGCCATTGAGTCACTTGACCCCTGGGTTTTTTGCCACAGTAAGACTCTGCCACCAGACAGAGGAGCTTCATCCCAAACACTGGGGTTTTCTCAGCTGCTGAAGGTATTAGTTGGGTGCCTTCTCTGAAGCCTCCACACTCTCTGGCAAGCTGGTCGCACACCCCAGGACCTCCACACTAGACCACAATCCAGATCTGAGCAGGTTAAAGCAAAAGCAATTACCCCTCAGACTGGTCGCTTGGTCCCCCTACACTCTGCAGGCCAGGAGCTGAAGCTGCCACGTGGTGCCTTCTGCGCCACATGAAGAGCCTCAGTGGCTTCCCGCCCTGGGGGAAGAGGTCCATGCACTTCCAACTACTGGATCCCAAAGTTCACAGCGCACTGACCTCTCACTTTGTCCTTCTCATTTAAGTGTTGATAATTCTGGAAACCACCAGAGCTGCTGGTAATCTGAAGTCCCTCCAGAGGGTGGCTGGTCAGGCTGCCCTGAGGCTAAAACCTCTGGCTCACATGGGCCTGTGCTCAGCTCCTAGAGCACTGCGCTGGCCAATTCCTGCTGGCCTGCCGGGCTGTCCTCAGTGGGAGGTTAGCTTCTTTGTGTCATTTTGTGGGTTCTGTAGCTCCAAAGTTTGTTTAGAGTCCCCTTTTATATGAATTGGGGGAGGTGGAAGCCGGAGTCCCACGGAAGTCCTGTTTCTACTCTGCCATCTTGACTATGCCTCTCCATGTAGTTTTCTTGAGTCAGTTATAAATGCTTTTGGGAGAAAATATATTTGTGAAATTTTCTGTGTCTTTCCCTACCTGTCCTGGATATTTATGAGAAGAACTATCTAGGAAATATGAAATTAACATAAATTCATAGGAAAAAACTAATACTTTCCATACATAAACTTTATTCCACTTGACACCATACAAAATATTAAACTTAAGAGAAAAATGAAAATGGGAACCTTCCTGAAATTAATGAAAAGCAATAGTTTAGACATATGAATTGGTCTGCAATAACAAATACAATACAGGCACAAACTGTGCTACAGCAGGTCTAAAAGAAATTTCATACAGTCTTTTTTGAAAAGTCAAAAATTTTTAATTATTTTTTATATTTCAATTTACAATAGCTGACCAATTTACAAATATTTACACAAAATTAAAAAAAAAAACAATCTTGGCTTATTTTAGCAGCTATTTTAACAGTAACCACTATTTTCTTCATGTGGAAAAGAAATATTAAAAAAAAAAAAAAGGGTACCTGATTTACTCTTTACAAATATTAAGCATCTACATATATTCATTTTACTATGGATCATTTAAAATATTTTTATAGTAATTTACTGTCTTAAGAATTCCAGGTTAGGGAGGGGGACAAAATGTAAAATTCAAGGAATTGTGGAATTGAATCCTGTAAACTAATAGGAAACAAACAAATTAATTAAAAAAAAAAAAGAAAAAAGAATTCCAGGTTAGATTATATTCCTATACTCTAGCATTCAGAAAAATCCTAATGCTGAAACTAGGATATAATCTTAACTTTGATACATATCTCTGTTGTTTCATGTTATGGGGAAAATAAAATTCAAAAATGCAGAGTGGAAGAAAAGAGCTCACTGCACTGAGCTATTATAAACACCCAGACACATTCCAGTATGTCAAAATTTGAGCAGATTCTTCTGAAGAATCCACCAAACTGGTACAATGTTCATAGAACTATGATGCAAAATGTATTATTGTTTCAACACGAAAAATTAATTCCAATAGTAACCCAAATGTACTCTCCTGTCATATGCCCCATCTATCCAAGGAATTTAAACAAAAAAAAATTATGGCAACTTTTTTTTTTGCTTCAACTTTCATTTTGTTGCTGTAGATCTGGACAATGAAATAACAACTGAATGTTGTTAAACTTTTGAGCATATTGATCACACCTTTCCCATAAATTAACAAATGTCTTCTGTGTTAATATGGTATAATTACATTTTGATCCTTCTGAAGTCCTTTTAATTGCTCTGACCACCTTCATAAATACAGTTAATTTTGTGTTCTGAAACTTATGCCACAACAGCCTCTACTATAAGTCAACAATGTATATATATTTTTAGTAAAACTAAAGTTTATAGTAGCAAATGCTATAATAAAATATGCAATTTTTTATACAAATATTTTTAACAAAATCTTAAAAAGAAAATATTTAACTAAAAAGAAACCATGATGGAGGGAACAAAATGCATCGAGGTGTTAATAATGTCCTTTATTTCTCAGAAGTAATTATGAATGCATTAGAAGCCAGTTATCTGTTCTGCATAGCAGCTCTTAAAGGTAGTATACTGTTCAAGTCTCTCTTGTTTTTCAATCTGTGCCATGACTGGGAGAGAGAGAGAAAAAAAACATTCTTAAAATCTACATTTGCTTTATTATATATTCATTAACTTTTTTTTTTAAAAAGCAATCGGGGTTAAGTAACTTGCTCAAGGTTACATGGCCAGTTATTTCTGGGTGTGGTGCTAAGTATCTGAGCCCAGATTTGATCCCCAGGTCATCCTGACACTGGAGCTGGTGCTATTACTCGCTGTGCTACCTGGCCGCCCCTATTCATTAACCTTTTTTTTTTAATCAATAGGGGTTAAGTAACTTGCTCAAGGTTGCACGGCCAGTTATTTCTGGGTGTGGTGCTGAGTATCTGAGCCCGGATTTGATCCAGGTCATCCCGACACTGGAGCCAGTGCTCTTACTCACTAAGCCACCTGGCCGCCCCTATATTCATTAACTTTTAAGGAAACAAGTAACATAGTTTAAATTTTTTCAATTGATTTAGTTCAACAATTAAAAAATGTTCTTTTTCCTAATTCTTCACCCTCACTAGCTATCTAATTTCATTTCTCCAAGAAGGAAGAGAACCAGAGCACTACTAAAATGATATATCCTATGTAACTGGGAACACAAGACCACTATTCACAAAAGAGAATTTTTATATGGGGATCCTGTTAGGCTTACTCAAGATCTGGTATTTAGCAAAGGCTTAAGTTCTTTCTACTGTGTTCTGATTTTAATTAGTGAACTTTATGATTAGCATCTGTACAAAAATCTATACATTGATAAAATCAATTAACTTTAACAAGTTAATCTTGATAAGTAAATGCTTAAATGCTATTCTAAGTGTACTTATTTACCTGAACCTCTATGCCTCAATTGCCAGTCTTCAGAAAGTGTGAAGAAATTCATCATTATTCACTTAGGGGCCAATTTTCCCAGATTAGCTAGTTTAGTTGGTATTCAAGTCTTTCCAATTTGGTAGAAACTGCCAGGGTTTGCCCACTGCTGGCATAGCCTTTGAGTACTCAGGACACCTTCCATTTCTCATTGAGGTAATCATGTAGGACTTTAAAAAAGGTGTATCTGCTTAGAAGTGAAAGTAATATGTGTTTTAAAACACCTCTCAAATACAGTATTTCACTTGATTCTTACAATAACCCTTGTAAGGTAAGTTGGGAAAAAAAGAGAAGAAACTAACGTTCAATATTGAAACAAGAAGACTGATAGTAAAACATACTTTCTACTCTCCTCTTGGTAGACAGGTTATGGACTGAAGGGGTAGAATAAGAAATAAACAGGCTACCAGAAATAGTCTATGTATTAATTTATTTTGTTTACCTCTCCTTCTTTGCTAAAAAGAAAGGTTCCATGGTAGATGAAAGAATATTACTGAGTAGGTGTGGCTAGGTGATGCAGTGAGTAAAAGTACCGGCCCTAGAGTCAGGAGGACCCGAGTTAGGTTCCGGCCTCAAGACACTTAACACCCACACAAAAAAACTAGCCATGTAACCTTGGGCAAGTTACTTAACCCCAACTGCCCTCCAAAAAGGCAAAAAAAAAAAATTACTGGGAAGTTAAGGTGAATTTTTTTTTTTAAAAAGGATAAAACTCTTTTAAAATGGGGACACCAAGGCTCAGAAAAGTTAAATGATTTGCACACTTTTCAGCGTACATAGCCATAACATAAAAACTTCTGATACTATATCCAGTGTTATTTCTATTATGTCAGAAACAATGCTGCTAGCCATACATTCACTTTTGTTCTGAGTTGCAAATCAGGGAAAGACAAATCTCAGGTACTGCTTTTAACACTCACAATGGTACTTTTAGTTATCTCAAAAACAATGTCTATTTTCTATTTTTTTATGACCCTAAAGGACCCTCACAGTTTAACTCTTTTATTCTTTGCGTTCTTACTTTACCCTTAATATAAATTTAGCAAATATTTGTTAAATTTAAATGAAATTATAAATTCTGTTTTGTGTACTTTTAAAAAAACTTTCCCAAATACATCACACTAGATTTTTATACTATGGCCTTAGGAAGAAGGGAAAGACTTCTGGTGAAAGGAACATTGGGAACATAAATATAGGGCAAAACAGAATAAGTAAAAGCTGACTTCTCTACTTTTCTTCTTGTACAAACAGTCCTTTTAAGTCAGATATCTACAGTAAAACTCCCAGAAAGCAATGAGAAGCATTCCAAAGAATATTTTTAGCTTCTGAGAGGTTGCAGTGGATATTTTCCAGAGTATAAATTACTGTGCAAATTTACATAGGCCCACATTTCCTTGGACTTCTCTACTTAATTCCAAGTAATAAATGTTTCTATTATATAAGAATCCAGGGTACACTTTACTTTAAGAGATTAGAAAAAGTAGCGTGTCATATTAAATATTTTTTATCTTCCAAATACTATTTGGCCACTTATCCTAAGAAAAGAATACCTTGAATTCTGAAGCATTGATTTACCTTTAGAAATTCATCCTTGATCATGTCAAACTTCTGCTTTTCATGCACAGCTCTGGCTGTATTTGTTCCATCAAATGGTTCTGGAATGTGAGATGCATACAGTAAGAATTTGTTAAAACTGCTGCTCATAGGGGCGGCCAGGTAGCATAGCGAGTAAGAGCACCGGCTCCAGTGTTGAGAACACCTGGAGATCAAATCCCGGGCTCAGACACTTAGCACCCACCCAGAAACACCTGGCCGTGTAACCTTGAGCAAGTTACTTAACCCCAATTGCTTAGGGGCGGCCAGGTGGCTCAGCGAGTAAGAGCATCGGCTCCAGTGTCGGGATGACCTGGATCAAATCTGGGCTCAGATACTCAGCACCACACCCAGAAATAATAACTGGCCGTGTAACCTTGAGCAAGTTACTTAACCCCAATTGCTTTAAAAAAAACAAAAAAAAAAACTGCTGCTCATATAAAATTTTACTATTTACATCTTTATGTATATGATATCCATTGGGAAAAAATAAAGTAGAAATGTTCAGTAGTTAGTTGAACTTACAAAGCCAAAGCTAAGGTGTGAAGTAAAGACAGATTTAGAAATCATAAGCATTGATGGGATAACTTGTGAGTGTGGAAGAACAAACCTTTGTAAGTTAGAAGGGAAAAAGAAGGGGAAACAAAATCTGGTTGAAGGAACAAACAACTCTAAGCAGAGACTCAAAGGAAGAAATGACTTTCTAAAAAGACTACATGAATATTAAGAAGAAATGAAGTAGGGGAGGCTAGGTGGTACAGTGAATAGAGCATCGGCCCTGGAGTCAGGAGGACCTGAGTTCAAATCCAGCCTCAGATACTTAAACACAAAACTAGCCATGTGACCTTGGGCAAGTCACTTGACTCCAATTGCCCTACCTTCCCCGTCCAAAAAAAAAGGAGAAATGAAATAAAAGAATAAAAAATGAAATTAAAAAGTTCAAAGAAAGAAGTGGAAGGAAAATAGTTTATAAGAGAAAGTGGTAAGTCTTGCCCAAAAAACAAAATCCCTGAAACCATGAAGAGACCAACTAGAAACCATCAACTCCATGAGATAGCAAGCAATATTAGAACAAAATTAAAAGATTGAAAAAGTAGGAAAAAGTTAAGATCTCGGACATCAGAAACAGCTGACTTGGGAAACAGGTCAAAAAGAGATAATTAGGAATCACTGAACTTCATGAAAACCATGATTAAAGGAAAAGCCTAAATACCATATTTTAAGAAACCATAAATGAAAACTTTTCAGATTTATTAGAACCAGAGGACAAAGCAAAGACAGGAAGAATCCAACTATCATCTCCTGAAAGGAATTTCAAATAAAAGGTCTTATGAATGTCATAGCTAATATTCAAGCTCTCAGCATCAAAGACAAAAGATTGCCAATAGCAATAGAGTTCAGAGACCAAGTTAGGATGGTTAGGATCACACAAGACCTTACAGCTTCTACTATAAAACAGGAGAACCCAGGATAAAATATTTCAAAAGGCAAAAGAGATATAGACTTACAAAAAAAAAAAAAAAACCCAAAACAATGTTCTCTGCAGAACTGAAAATAAGCCTACAAGGGAAAAACAATGGACCTTTCGTGGATTAGAGGACTTTCAAAATATTTTAGATGAAAATACCAGAACTAAAAAGAAGCTTAGAAACATAGAAAGGCAAACTAATTTGAACAAGTAGAAAGAGCTATATGATGATGAAGTACTAACATCCTAATGGAGAGAAAATAAACAAATATCCCTTTAGAATCTTTATGTCTTCAAATGGTATTAAAGAGTTAAACAAGAAAAAGAGAGGTTATAGGAGTGAACTGGTTCAGTTCTGAGGGACTGAAAAGGGGAGAGTAATAGAAGAATATACACTTGTGTGGGAAGTAGGAAGAAGAGAATGGAATTTGTTATTTCCCACAACTGGGGTGCCTGAAAAGGGTAGATGAAAACATGGAAGAAATGGAAAGAGGAATGGGCATTAGATAAATCTCACTTTTATGTAAAACAGAAAAAAGAGGGTTGAACATAACCTTATTGATGCAGAGATATATCAAATACGACAGAAAAATAAGCAAAGATAGGGGAAAGTTTAAAAGGAGGGAAATAAGAAGAGAAAATAGCTGCAAGCAAGCAAACTTCCTGAGTCTGCTGAGGAAGGATCTGTGGCATGGGGTATGGGAAGAAAAGCAAGAACCAGAATTTAAGTGTCTGCCTTAGCTTACCTCTTAGACAACTAAGGAATGGCTGAACAAATTGTGGTATATAAACATAATGTAATGCAAAATTAATGTTCTATAATAAATTATGAAAGAGACAATTTTAGAGAATTCCTAAATATTAGGAACTGACAGTGAAGTAATTAGTAGAACCAGGAAATCAAATTATATAAGGACAGCAACAGGAAAAACAATTTTGAAAGATTTAAGAGCTCTAATCAAACCAATGACAAACCAAATCTCCATGGGACTTATATGAAGCATGGTAACTAACTCTTAACAGAAAAATTACAGACACAAGGTATGGAGACATACATTTTCAGATATGACCAATATGTGGATTCTTTTTGCTTGGCTATGCTTATTGGTTAAAATGGGTTCCCCTAACTGCTTCTCTCAGTTTTTAAATGAAGGAAAGGAGGAGCTGCCAAGGAGTTTTCAAAAGTGATGTGAAAAAAAGTAGTGAGAAGTGAACACTGATAATTTTTTTTAATGCATAGTAGAGAAGAGAAGGAATTTCAGAATGAAGCATAGACCAGCAAGACAATTTTTAAAGTAGCATGTAGAATGTTCACACATATGTGTATGTATATATATATATATATACACACACACATACATACATACACAGAGAGAGTAAGCATAAGTAATATGACATTCAAATCAATGGCTTCACATAGAATTCTCATGTGCTTGGCTGTATTTATGGAAATGTTCTTTGTTGATGTTTAGAATGAAAAAAATTAGGACCAAAAGACCCCACTGGATATGGCAAATCATTGGTGATTTGTCAGATTATGGTAAAGTGAAGAAGGGGTTAAGTTAAGATTGCAGAGGGGTAAAGAATGGGTGGTAAGGAAATAGATCAAGAGATAATAGCTAGAAAGCAGTAGGGTCAACTGAAAATTTTTCCAAGCTATGTAGTATCACTGAATATTTGAAACCAGAGGGGAAAAAGGGAGGGTGAGAGGGAGAAACTGAAGATAGTAGAGACAGAGGATAATTAAGGGAACAGGGTACGAGAGGAAGTAAGAAGGCATGAGATTAAGAGCACCGATGGAAAAGTTAACCTCAGAAAAAGGCAGAGGGACACAATTTCCTTAGATAAGAGGCTAATAGGAGAGGTATATAGAGGGATTCTGAAGATAGATATGGAAGTTTACCCTGGACTGCCCTGATGTTTTCAATAAAACTGAAAATGAGGTTATCTGATTAAAGGGAGGAAGGAGATGACAGATGTAGGGATTGAGTAATACAAATTTAGAACAATCATTCTATGTAGAAGGGTGCCAATCACAGAAGACGGCTGATCAGCAGTGAGGTTGCAATTCAGTTTCTTAGGAAAGTGGGGTAAGATTAAGACAGAAACAACAGTCTGAAACTTTTCTTTGAGATGTAAAATAATATATTTTATACAAACTAATGGCCCACATTAGTGCCTCAGGTCCAAAAGTTATAGGCTAGAATAAGATCACATTCCTGACTAAAGTAGGATTTCCTTTCCAAAGGTGAAATAAATGGATGAGCATTAGTCTTGGTACTAGAAAAAGACACAGCAACTTTGTATGGGCTAATAAGAACAAGGGATAGCTTAGTGAAAGGAGATATGTACTTGAAAGCTTAGTTCCATTTGCATTTTAATTAAAAAAAAAACATATGTTTAGACTTAAAACCTCTAATACTCCTCAAAATGTATCGCCCAGATTAAAGATTACAAAATGTAGTTATGAGGGGAAGTGAAAGAAGGGAGAGGAGGTAGGAGAGGGTGGAAAAAGAGGAAGAGTGTCAAAAGAATAGGCCAGCAATGAACTAGGCCCAGAAATGAACAGAAAGAGATCAGGCTGGACTGCATTGTACAAAGCTTCTTGCAACACCCTCATGAGGTAGGCACTCATATCTTATAAATAAGGAAACAGAAGTTGAGGGAAGTTAAACTATTTTTCCAGCGTCACAAAGCTAGTGCCAGAATTTAAACCACGGGTTCTCCTAAACACTAATTAAATACTTTGTTACCTCTCAAAATTTCAAGTCACAAAGTGAAATAATCAAGGATACATATCATCAGAAAAGCTGGTAGTCTAGTCATAAAGCAGAAGTGAAGACATAACAGTGATTATGTGTTTCACTGATATCCACAAAATATTAAAAGAAGCAGATGAAGGCTTTACATATATTGGAAGGAGTCCCTAAAAAAGGTCAAGAACCACACAGGGTGAGAAATCCACAAAATATTAAAAGAAGCAGGCAAAGGCTTTTCATATGTTGGGAGGAGTTCCTAAAAAGAACAAGAATCACAAAGGGCGATAAGACTTGGATAGCTTCCATTTTCTAAGATGATGCCATGGAATCACAAATGTAATGAAACACAATTATGAAAATTTCCCTGTTTACTTGAAACCTGTGTATTTCTCTAATAGTTATTAGTAGTTAAAATCTAACCCTATCTCTCTACTAGCATAGATACCAATAGTTATAAACAGAGTCAGTAGAACACATCTATTCAGCGAATTCATCTATTTCCATGGCTTCAGCTACTAGGCAATTGTGCCCAAAGTTTCCAAAGTCCAATTTCTGTTCTTGACCTTCATTCACACTCCAGGTCAAAGGATATTTCATTTAGACAATCTAGTGTCTTTTCAAACTCTTCTTTAGAATATATTAAAGCTTATCATAGAAATGGAATGTAGGCACAGGAATTCCTAGAGGTAAAGGGAAAAAGGAGAAACCACAGGGCCAGAAGTATTTAGGGAATTGGCAGAAACTCTGCCAAAGGAGCGCAACTGGGCATAGTAGTATTATTATGAAAAAGACAGGGTACATCCAATAAGTACAGAAAGTCCACAAAACAGATAGCTTATATGATGTTACTATAAAGCTTTGCTCAGGAGCTTCCAGGAAATTAACAACTGGTATAAACCAAGTATTCTGTCACAACAGTTATAATTCTAAGTAAAAGATCTGAGAACAAAGTAATAAGCCACAACAGTGACAGATGATAAGGGAAAATTTTGTGTGACTTTTAGAGAGTGCAGTATGTTTGTGGTTTGCCATCGTTAGATAGCAGCTAGCTATTATTATGTCAGAAAACCTAGGTTGTTTTCTCTATTGGGAAAGAGTGAAACTCAAATTTCCATATTATTAAGGAGAATGAAGTGTTCCTTTAAAAACACCAAAGGGGGTGAGGGGGTGGCTAGGTGGTACAGTAAATAGAGCACCAGCCCTGGAGTCAGGAGGACCTGAGTTCAAATCCAGCCTCAGACATTTAACACAAAATTAGCCATGTGACTGTGGGCAAGTCACTTAAACCCCAATTGCCCTTCCAAAAAGCAAAAAAAACAAAAAGCACCAAAGGGCTTCATGAGGAAAATAAGGAAGAAAGAATCTTGAAGAGGCCAAAAAGAGGCCAAAGGGAATCTTGAACTGTATCAGGAGGGTGAAACACAGAGAAAGAATAGAATAAGCTCTGGAAATATGTAATGCTTAGAGGTTCTTTCTATAAAACGATCCAACCTCAAAAGGGAAGGCATATTATCTTGCTCTAAGAAATGATGATGAGAAGAGGGCAAATTCTTAAGACTATAATACAATGAGTTTGACTTTAATTCTTGGCAAAATTCTACAAAAAAATTATTAAAGTGATAATTTATGAGCAATTAAAGAAAAAAAAAACAATGATCTCTGTAAGTCAGCCCTCCATGGATTTGCCATAACTAATTTAACTTTATTTTTTAAAGACAGACTACTAGGCTGGCATATTTGTAAAGAACCTTATAGTAGATAATGACCTTAAGAACCTGAAAAAAGGTGGCAAAACCTGTGATTCTGTGATCTGGGGAAGATGGTAAAAGTAGATGGCATAGACTTCAAATGAAGATTAAAGATAATATCAGAGTTGGATGTGATTATACTTCTCAAGGTAACTTCATGCACAAGATGGAGAGATGCGGGTTATTTAATAATACAACTAGGCTGATTTAGAAATAGTAAGACGTATTCAAAAAGAAATAATTTGACAATCTGGGAGGACGCTTCTAATAGAGTGCCCCATGGACCTGTCCTTAGTGTTATGCTACTCAATATTTTTATCAATTATTTGGATAAGGACAAATGGCATACTTATCAAAATTGCAGATGGGACAAAGCTGGAGGGAAATCACTAATACACTGCAGAAAAGAGAAAAGATCCAAAAAGGTACTGAAGGCTGGCTAGATCAAATCTATTAAGATGAAATTTAACATAGATAAGGGTAAGCTCCTCTACTTATAACAAAATAATCAACTGCAAAAGTCGACCCTCATTGTGTTCATAGCTCACTAAGAACTTCTGATTTTTTTTTCATGTCAGCTGTTGTCTAGCCACAAGACCCTCATCCTATACTTCTGCAGCTGACTATTCCATTACAAGACAACAAGCTGATATAATTTTAGGCGTCATGAATACAGACAGAGTTCAGAATTAAAAAAATGAGAGCCCTGTCAGGTTAGACCACATCTGGAATAAATATTATGTTCAGTTCTGAGGTCAATATTATAAAAAACATTTTGATAAACAGCAGATATAATGGAAGGGGATAAGGACGAAAAGACCTGTAAAAACTGTTATGTGGAAGAAGGATCAGATTTATTTTGTTAGGCTTTAGAGGGCAGGGCTATCCAGAGGCAATAAATGGAAACTGCAAAAAGAGACTTCAGATTTACAAAAGGGAAAGCTTCCTAACAATTAAGAGCTGTCCAAAAGCAAAATAAGCATTCTAGTGGGTTCCTTATCACTAAGGTTAATCAAACAAAGGCTGGATGACCATTTGTCAGGCATGCTACTGTATAGGGAAAATCCTATTCAAGTATGCATCGAACTAGATAATGTCTGAGTTCTCTTTCTAATCCTGAGATTCTATGAAGATAAGCAATAAGATTGTGGTGGATTAATAGTCTTGAATCAGCACCAGGGAACAAGTGATATTAACTCCTTTGCTCTCAGAGAAATAGGAAGTGGCAGAGAGACAAAAGGAAACAAGGTAAGAACTCACAAAAGGCATACATTTGTAATGCCATCAAATTCCACTCTTTATGGTGACAAGCACTTCTTCAGTGAAACGACAAGTTGCACATATCATAATCGAGGATCAGAGTCCAGCTGACGTTTAGGCACAATCGTCAAATGCTGGTTTCTAGTTCTGAGGTAGAGGCACATGTTTTTGACAGCTCCTTTTCTCTCTCCAAGAAGCCGTGAGAAAACAAGTCCAGTAGTTGAAGGGGAGGAAGTTAGGAAGACTGACAGATAGAGAGATGTACAGATACATACTGATATGTATGAGTGGATAAAGCCCAACTCCAAATGAAATGCTACGGCAGCTCTAACACAAACATTCCTTTGGACCCTGGTGAAGGAGGTATCTATCAGTACTCTCTTGATTTAATATATGTTTCTTCAATAGAAGCTGTTTTAATTACCCATATTTAAACACTCATTTAAAATTCTTGCCAATGAAAAACTAATTTCTGCTTAAAATGGAACATGGAAATGGATAATGAAACTTGTTTAATCCAAATGCATGACAAAAATATTACAAAGAAATACTGTATTGAAATGATGTATGGAAAAAGTTCTCTACAACAATCTCAAAATATATTTTAATTCTTATCCTACAAACATATAGGATGACACTGGAGGATATACTCTCTCTCTCCTCAGAGATCTGGACTGAACTGTTTTAAGTTCTTCTAGTATTTAATTTTATGTACTTTTGGTACTTAATTTTATAAACTTTTGATACACAGACTGACTCTATATTGAATACTAAAATTTAGTGGATATCAATACCATAATTCCAGTATAACACTAATCTAATTTAATGAAATCACAAATACAATTTTTATTTAAAAGAAAAAACAATCTAAGTAAATGTGAAATTATACATTCCAGGGTTATGCTTTAAATGGAAAAAAATATTATAGTTACATAAACATATCAATAATAATTTCAAACACTGCTCTTGTATTTCGCAGCCTAAAAGAGATTTATTTTGCAATGCAGTATTTTTTAATGGGAAAATATAGTTTGCCATAAAAGTTCAAATTTTATTAGGTTTGATACTTTAAAGCAACCAATATTTAAGAAATAAAAATTACCTTCTACACAGATGAATTTATTTCTCCACTCAACACCATCAGGTCTTGGAAGGGCTTTGGCTTCACGAACTGAAATCATTTTGTTGTTCCAGCTAAAATAAGAAAAATAATTTCTGTTAATCAAGTGAAATATTTTTTTTTCCAAATAAAAACATTCTCTTTCTCACACCTGATGCCTCATATGACATGAAAGTGACTCTAGGCTCTAAAAGACTATGCCAGCAAAGTAGAAGTTCTAATAGTTTCTACTATGTTGGAAAGGCTTCAAGTGTAGTCCTAGTAATAAACTATGATTCCTTTCTGAAGACCAGCCTCGCTAAGTAGGGAAGTTAATCAAGAGGAGGCTGGCCATCTGGTTATGAGTTCTTTGGCCTTGTAATGCTTAAAATTACATAGGATTTAGACCATTTTTAAATAGTAAATTAACTCTTGGTACTTTAAATGTTAGATCCCTGTCCAAAACTGAAGCCTACCAATCATTGTTGCTATAAATGAAACCAGAAGACAAAATGGAAGTTGTAGCTTTAATGGAAGGATGCCTCCTTGGAGAGATAAAGGAATTTTCAGCATCATTTTTACTATGGATATAAAAAACAACAAACAAGAGGATCAACTCATCTTAAAGTGTTTTAAGTATTTGCAAAAAGACAACCAGAATTACTGTGTAGTTTATAAGATTACATCTATTTCACGGATAAGAAAAAAGAGAGTTTCTATTAAAAAAAAAACGCAAAGTCCTTGCAAATCAAGTCAATATATGTATATTTTAAAACTTGGTGACTTCACAGGGAGTAAGAGCGCCAGCCCCGGAGTCAGGAGGCCCCAGGATTGTTTCCGGCCTCGGATACTTAACACCCACATACAAAAAACTGGCTGTGTAACCTTCGGCAAGTTACTTAACCCCAATTGCTTTAAAAAAACAAAAAACAAAAAAAAAAACTTGGTGACTTCAATGCAAAGATGAGCATAGCAAATAACAGTGGAAAATAGGTTACAAATATGGTACAGTGGTTAAGAAGTGAGGACAAAGGATTATAGAAGCTACAGGCCTACATATCCTGAATATTTTCTTTTTCTTTTTTTTTTTGCTTTTATGGAGAGGGGAAGGTAGGGCAATTGGGGTTAAGTGACTTGCCTAAGGTCACAAGGCTAGTTTTATGTTAAGTGCCAGAGGCCGGGATTTAAACTCAGGTCCTCCTGACTCCAGTGCTCTATTCACTGCACCACCTAGCCACCCCCCTGAGTATTTTCTTAAAGAGAAATGAGAGACATTAGTGAATACCAAATAATACCACTAAATATGAAAATGATTATATTTTAAAATACAGGGAACAACTTACTGAAGTGAGTCATTTTGAATTAGCTGTCTATGTACAATCAAACTCATTAGGGCAAAGAGAAACATAAATAACAAATTAGAAGAAACAAAGATAAGAAGATATAGCACATCACTAAGGCAACTATAATCTGACCTACTTAAACTAGACACTAGGGATAGGATTAGGGTATGGACTTGTGATTTCACCACTATAGCAAACTCCTGATGAGAAGATATTATACCCATGTAGGTCAGAACCATTTGAACCATTTATGCAACTTCTAATCAGTGTTGCCTAGAGCACTGAGAAGTTAAGTGACTTGCCCAGGGTCACACACCCAATATTTATCAGAGGTAGAACTTGCATCAAGGTTTCTTTCTGGCTCTAAGTCCACCTCTTGAACCATTATAGAACATTAACTTAAATAAGCTGCTAGGCCAAAGGAGCCAAGAGGTGGAGTAAAGGCAACAACCCAGTCAAACTCTTCCAACATTTTCCTCCAAACAACTTTTAAAAACTCTTCAAATTAAATTTTGCAGTGGAAGAACCAACAAAAAGTCAAAGTTAGATATTTTTCCAACCTAAGATAACTTAGGAGGTCAGCAGGGTTATCATGTCCATAATACCAGGGTGGGAGTTCTAGCCCAAGTGTCTCAACAACACAAGGGTTGGCCTTGGTGACAGTCAGGACAGCAGCTGCACCAGTAGTGGTGGCGGCATCAGCAGCTTCTAGAACTCTTAGTTGAGAGATGTTAATGGAATTGGACAACTGGTCAGAAAGAAAGTAAAGGAGGCCAGTTACTGGCACTGGGTGCAGCAGGCCCTGACTGGCAACTCTACTGCTTAGAAGTCATTCTGGGTCAAAGTTCCAAGGTACAGAAGAGAACTTGTGGTCAGTCACAAGGGAGCAGGGTCCCTAGTCATAGTTCTAAGACAAAGAGGAGTGCTAGCACTTGTGGTTACAGGGGAGCAGGACCCTTCCTGGGTAAAGACCAGTGCGCAAACCAAGACAGCAGTGACCACATCTCTCTTCAGATCACACCACACTGGAAGCACTGAAAACAGCAGCATAAAAAAGACTAAAGCTTGGGATGGTGCCTCCCCACCCCCCTCACCCCCGGGTGATCCAAGCCCAACTTAAATATAAAGTTCAAAGTCAAGAAATAGGCTGGAAAAATTAACAAAACAAAACAAAAAACCCAAACAAACAAATAAAAAAACTTGACCATGAAAAGCTACTATGATGACAAGGAAGACTAAGATAGAAACTCAGAAGTCAGTAATGTGAAAACAACTACAATCAAAGCCTGAAGGAAAAATATTAACTGGACCAAAGTCCCAAAAGAAAACCTAGAAGAGTAAAATAAATACTGAATAACACCTAAAAAAAAAAATTGACCTAATGGTAAAAGAAGCTCAAAAATTCCCTAAAGAAAAGAATTCCTTTTTATTTATTTATTTTGCTTTTTTTTTGTGGGGGAAGGAGGGCAATTGCAGTTAAGTGACTTGCCCAAGGTCATATGGCTAGTAAGTGCTAAGCGTCTGAGGTCAGATTTGAACTCAGGTCCTCCTGACTCCAGGGCTGGTGCAGCCGCCCCAAGAATTTCTTAAAAATCAGAATTAGGCAAGTGTAAATTAATGATTCCATGAGACATCAAGAAACAAGAAAACAAAGTCAAACAAATAATAGAAAAGAAAATGTGAAATATCTCATTAGAAAAACTACTGACCTATAAAACAGATCAAGGAAAGATACTTTAAGAATTATTAGACTACCTGAAAGCCATGATCAAAAAAAAAAAAGAGCTTAATCATCATGTTTCAAGAAATTATCAAGGAAAATTTCCCTGGTATTCTAGAACTAGAGAGTAAAACAGAAACTGAAAGAATTCACCAATCACTTCCTGAAAGAGATCCCAAAATGAAAACTCAGGATTATTGTCAAAATTTCAGAGCTCCCAGGTAAAGGAGAAAATATTGCAAGTAGCCAGAAAGAAACAATTCAAATATCATGGAGCCACAGTCAGGATCACACAAGATTTAGCAGGTTCCATGTTAAAAGAGGACATGGAATATGATATTCCAGAAGGCAAAAGAGATACAATTACAACCAAGAATCACATACCCAGCAAAACTAAGTATAATCCTTCAGAGAAAAAAAACCTGGTCATATAATGAAATATAGGACTTTCAAGCATTCCTCATAAAAAGACAAGAACAAAACAAAAAATCTGATATTCAAACACAAGTCTCAAGAAAAGTATGAAAAAAGGTGGCTAGGTGGTGCAATTAATAGAGCAACGGCCCTGGAGTCAGGAGGACCCGAGTTCAGATGCGGCCTCAGATACTTTACACACTTACTAGCCATGTGACCTTGGGCAATCACTTAACCCCAATTGCCCAGCCTTCCTCTCTCCAAAAAGCAAAAAAAGAAAAAGTATAAAAAAGACAAACATGACAGAGTAATGATAAGAAATTTACTAAAGTTAAATTCTTATATGGAAAGATGATTATCTGTAACTAATAAGAACTTTATTATTAAGGCAGTTAGAAGGAGTCTACATAGACAAACAGCATGGGTGTGAGTCAACTATGATGGAATGATCTAAAAACAATGAAGGGGTGAGAAAGAGGGATGTACTAGGAGAAGGAGGAAGGGACAGGTGGATGGGGAAATTTTTCTAATTAAAAAAAAAGAAAGGCAAGGAAAAGCTTTTACAGCAGAGAAGAAAATGGCGGGGGGGAGATGGTGGGCAATGCTTGATCCTTACTCTCATAAAAATTGGTTCAAAGAGGGAAGACTATATGTATATATACACACACTTCTCAAGTAGAGTACAGAAATTTATCTTACCCATAGGGAAGGAGATAAGAAAGAGATAAGGAGAGGGGAAGTGATAAAAGAGAGAGTAGACTAAGGGAGGAGGTGGTCAGAAGCAAAATGGACTTCTGAGGAAGGACAGGATAAAAATAGAGAAAGACAGAGTAATCATGAAAATAGTAATCATAACTGCGAAAGTGAATGGAATGAGCTCAACCATAAAATGGAAACAGCAGAATGAATTCAAATTCAGAATCTTATAATATGCTGTGCACAAGAGACACACTTGAAACAGAAAGATACACACAGAGTTAAAATAATGGACTGGAACAGAATCTATTATACTTCAGCTGAAGTAAAAAGGGCGGGAGTAGGAATAATGATCTCAGACAAAGCAAAAGCAAAAACAGACGTAATTAAAAGAGATAATCAGGGTAGCTATGATGTGCTAAAAGGTACCACAGATAATGATGTAACATGAAAAAAATTTTTTTACAAAAATTTCTCTGATAAAGACCTTATTTCTCAAATATACAGAGAACTGAGTCAAATTTATTTTTAAAAAAAGGGTTATTCTCCAATTGATAAATGGTCAAAGGATAGGAACTGGCAGTTTTCAAAGGTAGAAATCAAACTATCTATTGTCATATGAAAAATGCTCTAAATCACTACTGATTAGAGAAACCAAATCAAAACAACTATGAAGTTTGTTTTTTTTTTTTGCATCTGTCACAAAGAACAAGTGCCAGAAGGGATGAGGGAAAACAGGTGCACTAATAAACTGTTGGTGGCATCGTGAACTTGTCCAAACTTTTTAGTGAACAACATGCATACCTTTGACCCAACAATACCATTACTAGGTCTATACCCAAAAGAGATCAAAGAAAAAGAAAAAGCAATTACATGTTCAAAAATATTTATAGCAGCTCTTTTCATGGTGGCATAGAATTGGAAATTGAGGAGATACTCCTCAACGGGAATGACCGAACAAGTTGTGGCATATAATCGTGATAGAGTACTTACTACTGTACTGTAAGAAATGACAAGAGATGGTTTCAGGAAAAAAAAAAACATGTCAAGGCCTGTAGGAACTGATGCAAAGCAACATGAGAAGAACCAGGAGATCACTGTGTACAATAAAAGCAATGCTGTAATGATAATCAGAAAATGATCTAAGACAATTCCAAAGGACTCCTGATGAAAAAATGTGATCTACCTCCAGAGAGAGAAATGAACTCTGCCAACGCAAGTATACTATCCTTGTTCTGGGGTTGTTGTTGGGTTTTTTTGCTTTTTTTGTGATTATGGCTAATATGGAAATGTTTTACATACATACACATGCAAAAATTATATACATGTATAACTGATATCATTTTTCTTTATCTTCTCAGTGGGTAGGAAAGGGTGAGAGGGAGAGAATTCACAACTCAATTTAAAAAAAAATAATCCTTAAAATAAGTAATAAATTGAAAATAAATTTTTAAAAGTTAAAAAAAGCTGCTAATGCCTAAAAATTGTATACAGGTGAAAGAATAGACACATTTCCTAAAGAAATTTAATCAATGTAAATAAATTTCCAGAAAGAAAACAAGAGCCTAGAAATGACTCATCCCCAAATAACTTTTTTACTCAATAGGTATGGCAGCCCAACAGTGTTTTAGAATGTTAACTAAAATATTCTAATCAGTATACTCTAATCAAAGCCCCTCATTTTAGAAACGAACAAACTGAGACTTTGTCAATTTTACCTCTGCAATACTTAGCTTCTCTACACCACTAATACCAGCCTCTAATTAGTAGAGAGAATATGATTTTGAAAGCCTGAAGACCGTGTAGAGTATTTTTTGTGAACAAATACCTTTTCTTTACACATTCCTTTAACAAGTGTGTACACAGATAATACTTATAGACACTTGGTAAAATTGGGGAAAGTAGGCATATGGGTTGATAGTTCTTATTGTCTCCGTGTGTGTGTGTGTGTGTGTGTGTGTGTGTGTGTGTGACACAGAGAGAGAGAGAGGTTTGTTTTTTCCCTATATTGCTACCCTTCTCTCAGATATTTTGAGAACTGATCATTCAACTCTATCAATTATTTCCCAGGATGGGACTGCTAGGGGGCACAGCAGATAGAGAACTGGCACTGCAGTCAGGAAGACCCGAGCTCAAATTCAGCCTCCTATACTTTGAGCAAGTCACTTAACTCCAACTGCCTCAAGAAAAGAAAAATTTCCCAGGATGGAACAAAAAGGCTACAAAAGTAGTTCATGATATACATTAATTCCATTTCCTATACTTCCTTTTAAAAATGTTTTTTTGCTCCTTAGCTTTTTTTCAAATCACTAACACATAAGACATGATACAAATATTCTCACCTTTTGGGACTTAAAATGAAGTAAATATTGTACATCACGTCTTCCTAAAACTAACAAATTCTTCAACAAAACATACTAGCTATAATGCTAGAACTTAACAAGCTATTCTATCCTCAGCTAAAGAATACTGACACATGGAAACTTCTAACTAGTATTCTATAATTACTGTGTATAATTCACCAATAAACTTTGAGGAGATGTTCTTAAAAAGAATGAACTTTTTAATATATGAAGATGAGAATTCTTTGAATGAGAATAAAAGCATTAATTTTATATATATATATATATATATATATATGTATATAAAATTCACACAGGCTTCACCATTAACACCATACTTAAATTAAATGAGGCAATGAGTACAATCTTTCCGCACAAAAATGTCACACTGTCTTTTGATGCTATTAAGGAACTGCATTTCAGAATTCTACTTAATAAAACTACTTTTTAGAGAGTTACACTGAAAAAAAAACTATTTTTGTTGTCATATACAAAATTCACTTTTTAAAGCAAATCAAAGCTGTTATGACTGGGATAGCCACTGCTTGTAAAAATATCCAAGTTTCTGTCTCTCCTTTAATTTCATAGTATAAAAGCATTCCCTTAACTCTCCCTTAAAAAGCAACTAGTTAAAAACAGGCTAATTTTGGAAATCAAAAAAGAACTAAAGTGAACATATATATTTTTGTTGACTACAGAATCAAAAGTATATTTCACTTCTTTTAAAGTATATCATGGAAATGAAAATTATATAAAATTCAGTACTGTTTTATAAAGTGCTCATTTAGGAACCAATTATACAAAAACATTTTCAGAACAAATTTACAACATACAGTTATACAAGAGTCAATAAAAATAAGTGTATGACTTACTCAAATTCTGTGGCATAATATTTGAGGAAGCCCAATAACAGGTCCCCAAGAGCTGACCCATTCTTCGAGAGGTAAGGAGGAATGGTATGTGGAGCTTGATGTACAAGGTGCAGCTGCATAGAAGAACTAAAGGATTCCTGCCAAAATGAAAAGGAAAAAATATATAGCAATTTGTAAAACACACAGCTAATGGACTTAATGTAATCTGATATAAAATGTTTTGGAGAAAACACAAGTGATGTTTTATCTTATGTGTCTATCTATGATTCCTTCTCTACCACAAACAACATGGAATTTGGGGATCTGAGGAGGCATATCTCCAATTTAGTTTTTCACCAAGATTTTGGCTGTCTTTAGTACAACCTAGGAAGTACCTAAAAAACTGATATTCCAACTCTTGGCTTGGGAAACGGTTTAAAGAGTTATAAACTGAAAGGTAGGAACCATACTGTAAAAGGAACTACTAATACTGAAGGGCCTTTACCATTATATATGGATAAGATTTCATTCATGCATAACTGAAGTTTATATAAAAAATGTTTTGTTTTGGTAAAGATGATAAAAATTTGCTGTATTTCTTTTGACATGTTCTTTTCGTTCTATTCTATCTAAAAATAAATTGTGTACAGAATTCCTTAATTAATTTTAGATTCCCTTGTATCCCAGATCACACTTTGGAAAATAAAGTACTTTAGTGTCACATACTAGGGTTCTCCACATTATGCAAAGGATAAAAATATTCTTCTCTTCTCACTAGGATGACAAGACTAAAATAAATTAAGATAGCAGCATCAGAGTTTAAGTAAAATTCCCAAATTCTCTCTAGTAGGAGATCAATATATTAAATATATCAACTCAAAATACCTCTTACTGAATAAAGCCAAAGTAAACACATCTAAAATGAAATCTGGAATTCCTTTTTTAAAACTTAAATTTACTTATTTTTAGTTTTCAACATTCACTTCCCTAAGTTTTAAATCTTCTTCCCCTTCCTCTCCCTCCCTCCTCCCTAAGATGGCATGTAATCTGATATAGGCTCTACATATACATTCCTATTAAACATATTTTCCTATTAGTCATGTTGTATAAAAGAATTAGAACGAATGGAAGGGACCATGAGAAAGAAAAAAAACAAAACAAAAACAAAAAAAAAGAAAATAGTCTGCTTCGCTCTGCATTTGGGTTCCATAGTTCTTCCTCTGGATGTGGATGGCATTTTCCATCATGAGTCCTTTGGAATTGTTTTAGGATTCTGAATTGCTGAGAAGGGCTAAGTCTATCTAAGTCAGTCTTCACACACTGTGGCTATTACTGTGTACAATATTCTCCTGGTTCTGCTCACTTCACTCAGCATCAGTTCATATAAGTCTTTCCAGGTTTTTCTGAAGTCCACCATTTCTTATAGAACAATAGTATTCCATTACAGTCATATACCACAATTTGTTCAGCCATTCCCCAATTGATGGGCATCCCCTCAATTTCCAGTTCTTAGCCACCACAAAAAGAATTGCTATAAACATTTTTGTACATGTGGATCCTCTTCCCATTTAGAAGTAGAATTGCTGGGTCAAAGGGTATGAACATTTTTTCAGACCTTTGGGCATAGTTCCACATTGCTCTCCAGAATGGTTGGAATCAGTTCACAACTATACCAACAATGAATTAATGCTCCAATTTTCCCATTAATATATTTTTCAAAGGGTAGTGGCTGCAAGCTCTCTATGCATGCTTGAGGATGCATGCTTGAGGAAAAGAACATAACTCTTGATTGGCCATGTCAGATCTAAAAATGGATGCTTCCACACTGCTCTGTAAGAAATAATTAACAATTATGTCTACTCTCATTCCTAGAAACATTAATAGTATCCTTGCACCTTCACATTATCTGTACAGCCTCCTTACTACTCTGTAACAAAAGTAATCCTGTCTTCCTAGAAAACTGATTCACCTTCCATGTGAAGAGTCTCATACTTCTTGTATCTAGGAGTTCAGAGTTTCTTTTCATTTTTTGAGCTTCTACTAATGGTACAGTGAGGGTTTGGAGTCAAGAGGATCTAGGTTCAAATCCCAGTTTGCTATTTATCACCTCAGGCAACTTGCTACTGTGAGCCTCGGTTCCCCCACCCAGAAAATGAGAAGACTATATTCTACGACCACTAGTCCTTAGTCTAGCTCAACGTCTATGATGCTATGAGAGAGGAAAGTCTCTCGTGACACATTCTTCTTTCTTTTGTTGCTGTTGTTTTGTCTAGGCAGTCAGGGTTAAGTGACTGGCCCTGAGTCACACGGCTGGTAAGTGTGTCAAGTGTCTGAGGCCAAATCTGAACGCTGGCCCCCCTGACTCCGGGCCCAGTGCTCTGTCCACTGTACCACCTACGTGCCCACGTTGACGATGGTTTCAGTCGTCCTCGGCACTTTTTTCTTCCTGTCTTCTTTCATACTTTTTCTTCTATTCTTCCAGACTGTCCCTAATTTTTGTGTATTTGAATTCCCAACAGTATGTATGTTTGAATTCCAAATCTTTTGTTCTCCCTGTTGTTTCTCTGGTGTGGTTACCAAGCTGGATTCAAATTTTCTGCTCTGTCAATTATCTCTGCTGTGTAGGCCATACATTCTGTTTTCACAATTCTTATTTTTCTCTTATAACATTCAGAAAGATCCTGCTGTGATTCCATGCTCCCATGGGAATTCACAGGGTCTTCTACTTCTTCAGATGTTGATTCATTCCATTTTCCTCTGTCTTGTAATATTTAATCACAGGTGTCTGAATTCATGTAGAAGATCTGGAGACCATCCATTCTTTTGTTAATTTTTTATCTGTTGGTCTCTCAAGCTATGTTTAAGTGAGTTTTCTTCTTTCTGAGATTTAAGTAATTTCAGTCTTTTTTCCTTATATCCCCCTATAGTTCAGGTAACTCTGATAGCAGTTTCCTGGAGCTTGCACTCAAAGCTGTCCCTGTTTCCTCCCCTGTTGGGCTATCCACATTTCATGGCCTTAGTCTCTGCTCCAATTTAGAGGATTGGGGCAGGGAATAGACTAGGGAAGGAAATACAGAATGACAGAACTAATCCCAAGCTGGATGTCAGTCTTCTTGCTTCAGGCCTGGTAAACCCATATACACACTGGATCCTACTCCACTTCCATCCTCAGTTCCTCCTAGTACTAAGTATTCAGAGACTGAGACTACTAAATCCAGCACAAAGTGTTGCTACAACGCCAGTCAGAGCAAGCTCTTGCCTTTTGGGCAGGTAGGTGGAGGCATAAGGGGGGTAGGAGGCAAGGACATATGTCTGCAAAATTGAGTTCTATTCCAAGCCTGGCAGACCAAAGTAAGGTCTAGGGTAGGGAAGAGAGTACAGAATGAGTGTATTAGGGATTAGCCAATTCCATTTTCCTTTCATTATGGATTCTGGTATCTTGGGACCAGTAGCATCAAACAGATCCCTGCTGGTCAAATAATGAATTAGTAAACCATAAATTAAGACTATCTAAATTGTCCTGTATTTTTATTTACTTTGTAAAGTATTTTTCAATTACATTTTAATCTGGTTCAGAGTTCATGATAGGCATTTGATACCTCTATCTTTAACCATCTGAAACAACTGAAATTCTTAAATTACTTTATCTCTTGTGGCATAATACTTATTTTTGGAGAGGTATGAGAAATGAGAATCAGAGAAAATGCCTAGTCCTCCTCCATTTTGCTGGTCATGTGGCCAGGAAGACCTGGTTTCCTTCACAGACTATTCCTTCCATCCACTTCAAGCTCTAATAAACACTCCTTAAACCATTTCACTTCATCCTCAAGCAAGATCACCTTGCACAAACATACCTGGAAAATATCTTCCTCAGGAAGACAACACATACTATGCACTCAAAAGCCCAACAGGTCAATGAAACAATTTGCTCAGTAATTCTTAAATGTCAAGTGGATTATAGTCTTTTGTGGTTCTCCTTGAAAACTCAATGCTAAATGACAGAGCAAGCTGCCTATTTGTTATAATACTTAGCTCCTAGTTAAAGACACTAGCAATTTAAAAAGGTTTCTACATATATATTTATGAAATTTAAGGTACCTTTTGTCTCATTAGTATAAACTTATATTATCTTAAAACTGATTTTATTACTATGTAATTTAGATTTTTCTAAAATTTACTTAATTTACTTTCCTCTGTTTTCTATCAACATAAACAGCTTTCCAAAATGAATACTATTACTTGCACTCCTGTACTTACAACTGCTATACTTACCTCCCCTCCCGACCCCCCCAAAATAAAATCAAAAGCTTTCCTCCATTTCTATAAAAATAAATAATAATATCCTAAAAGCTTGAAATTTGGCCAACTAGGCACCTTCTACCCTAAATTAAAAGCTTGTAACAAGGTCTAAGCTACTGTTTTTAAAAAAAGGACATCTAATTTTAGAATGTTTAATTATTTCTGTCTGTATAGAAAAGACCAGACTAGATAATCCTTTGAAATTCATCCAGAACCATTAGTCTATCTGGGAGATGAAAGTCATTATTAATTAAATGATGCTTTTTAATGACACCTATCAAAAAGTTAATGCAAGCTATGTTTTGTTTAAAAATTGATCATTACTAGGGGTGGCTAGGTGGCGCAGTGAGTAAAAGCGCCGGCCCCAGCGTCAGGAGGACCCGAGTTCGGTTTTGGCCTCAGACACTTAACACCCACACACAAAAAAACTAGCTGTGTAACCTTGGGCAAGTTACTCAACCCCAATTGCCCTCCAAAAGGCAAAAAAAAAAACCTGATCATTACTATATATAATGTTTGCACCACAAATTACATCTATTCTATATTCATGAAAGTTATTAAACAGTTTATTTGTCAGGGATTTTTTCTAGTTAAGAATTGATTACTTAAAATGTATTTTCATTAATTTTTAAAAAATAAACCTGAATATAAACTAAAAAAATCATACTTTAAAGGTATAATCAAATCAACTGTATAGCTTAGGTAGATCTGAGTTTTTAATTAGAGTAATGCACTTATGGAGTTCATTTTCTTTGTATTTGCAAACTAAAAGTTTTCACAACTAAGCTTATAATGTTAAAAATACTTTTGTCAGTCTATCAGTCAACAAGAATTTATTAAGAGCTTATAAGATAGGGACGGCCAGGTAGCACAGCAAGTAAGAGCACCGGCTCCAGTGTTGAGAAGACCTGGAGATCGAATCCCGGGCTCAGACACTTAGCACCCACCCAGAAACACCTGGCCGTGTAACCTTGAGCAAGTTACTTAACCCCGATTGCTTAAAAATATTAAAAAAAAAAAAAGAGCTTATAAGATGCCAGGTACTTTGGAAAATACTGAGGATACAAAGAAAGGCAACAAAGACCATTCCTGCTTTCAAGGAATTTACATTCTAATGTGGAAGACAATAACTATGCACATACAACAGGTGTAAAATAATCTCAGTTGAGACAGCAAGAGACAAGATATGGAGTGGTATTCAAGGAATTGCAAGCAGACCTGTGTAGCTGGATTATAGAGTGAATGGAGAGGAAATAAAATACAAGAAGGTTAGCAAAGAAAGAAAAGGTGAGGTTGTAAAGTTTTCTAAATGCCAAAGAAGACTCAATATCTGATCATGGAGTAAATAAGGAACCACTGAATTAGGTGGAAGAGGAGGTGAGAGAAAAAGTGTTATGTCCCCTTCTATGTTTCAGAAAAATCATTTTGGCAACCAAATGGTGCATGGACAGAGACAGGAGAAATACAAGGAAGGGAGACCTTTTAGAAGGCTACTGTGATAGTCCAGGTAAGAGATAAGGAAAGCCTACAGCAAGATTGTGGTGATGAGTGGAGAAAAGGAAATATATATGAAAGTTCTTGTGATTTTAGAAACTGGATGTGTGTATTAAATTAAAAGTGATGATCTGAGGATGACATTAAGGTTGTAATCCTGGGCAACTAGGAAAATGTTGGTGCCCTCAATGGTAATAGGGAAGTTGAGAAGAGGAAATACTTGGGGGAAAAGATAAGAAGTTATATATTCTGGAACCTGAAGAATATGCAGTTTGAGATGCTCACGATGCAGTTGGTGGCATGAGACTAGAGTTCAACAGACAAACTATGACTAGACATATTGATCTAACAAGTGGAAGCTGACACTATCATCAAACAAGATAATATAGAAGATAAGAAGGCCTGAAACAGATGCCTTAGGGGCACCTATAGTTAGCAGGGATCACAAAAGTGAAGATCCAGCAAGGGAGACTGAGAAAGAACGGTCAGATGGGTAAAATCAGGAAACAGTACTACCAAGAAAAGCAAGAGAAGAGAGCATCCCAGAGGAGAAGGTTTTCTACAGTTTCAAATGCAAAAGAGAGATCAAGGAAGATGAATATTGAGAAAAAGACAACTGGATTTTGCAATTAAGACATAACTGATAACTTTCAATAGGGCAATTTCAGTAGAACAATGAAATCTAAAGGCAACTTGCAGAAGGATTAAGAAGACAGAAAAGAGGGAGAGGAAGAAAAAGAAGAAAGAAGGAGCAAGCACCTAGTTTGTATGTAGCTTTCCCAAGAACTTGTACTGGGGGTGGCTAGGTGGCGCAGTAAATAGAGCACTGGCCCTGCAGTCAGGAGGAACTGAGTTCAAATCTGACCTCAGACACTTAACACTTACTGTGTGACCTTGGGCAAGTCACTTAACCCCAATTGCCCTGCCTTCTCCCCTCCAAAAAGCATTCCTTTTACTGAAAAGGGAAGGAATAATCCAAATATTATTCTCTCAAGATTAGTTTTATCTTATTACTATCCAATTGTTGGATATTCACTGTTGAAATTTAGTGAAATAATGCAGAAAGAATGCTGAGTCTGCAAACAGGACACACCAGTATTGGAATCCAATGCTTCTGATACTTGCAGCTACTTAAAAAGAGGCAGCCACTTAATTTCTCTGATCCTCAGCTTCTTCATATGTAAAATGGGGATAATATGTATAGTGCCAGTGTATATAAAACAATTTGCAAATTTTGAGAGCACACTACCGATATAACCTATTTTTATTATGGGAATCTCTTGAGAAAATTTCATGAGGCAAGGAATGTTCATAAGTGTAAAACACAACAGAGTTCAAGGAAGATGAAGTTTTTGAACTTGCATGGGAGTTCACTAAAGACTTTTATATAAATGTCAGCATTTGTTAATTTTGTTATTATTTATAAAATATAGTTTCTACAGTATTTCTCTTACTTTTATGTCAGCATAAATGGCTTTTTATAAAGCCAATTGCATTACAGCAGTAAAGGAAATCCTAGAATTATTCCAAAGTAAATTAAGTCTAAAAATACGAGGGAAGTCACATTAACCAACAATTATATAGTAATATCAAAATTAAGACATTAAAAATTGTATTAGCCACCTTAACATTTGTATACTTAAACTTTTCTCTGACTTTTTTCATTTTCCTATAACAAATTACTTTGTCATTGTAGCACTAAATTTTCAAACTAATAAAGATGAAGTATAAAACTGCTACAATGTCACTTTGGACAATGTTTTCAGTTTATTGCCATTTCTTTTACATAGATTTAGTGAGTATTATTATATTTTTGATGAATATTTCAGATCTTACTAGAAGTTACAAAAAAAAAAAAAAAAAAAAGAAAAATCAGTGAGGTCAACCAATTACCATAGTGAAATGTTTCCAAGAAAAAACATGTGATACATTCAGCAACAAGTTGTTTCAAGAACATGTAAGAGAAGTGTTGCTAAAAAAGTACTATCTAAACTTGATTTTTTAAAAATCTAATTATTTTAAATGAAAAAGGGGATTCCTGGGGCAGCTAGGTAGCGCAGTGAATAGAGCACTGGCCCTAGAGTCAGGAGGATGCGAGTTCAAATCCGACCTCAGATACCTAACACTTACTAGCTGTGTGACCATGGGCAAGTCACAACCCCAACTGCCTACCATCCCCCTCCAAAAAGCAAAAAATTGAAAAAAGGGATTCATTTAAAGGAACCCTTCCTTCCTTAAACTCTTCTGCAAAGGGAAAAAAACTATTCTATATGGTTCATAAGTCAAATTTTATATTAAAGTAAGATACAATTCTTTATGAATAAACAAATACACATAGATAAAAGAAAATGCTATACAAGTAAAACCCAATTTAATGGTTGTTATAATATTTGGTTTTATAAGACCAAGGTAATTTCACGGTGTCAACAGACCATAACTACTGAATAAATTACAACAAATTTTAAGAAAGTATCTATATAACAGATACTTTCTTATTCACGTAGCAGTCAATTTCTATAGTACACTGTAGTCTCTATATTATTTTATATTATTTATATCATTATTATATATTGTATATAATATTATTATATACTATAATTTTATATATTTATATTATTTCTTGGAAAAAGGAAAGAAAAGTGCTTTGTTTTAACACAAAGTAATAGAGGTAAAATGGAATTACTGGATATTCCACTGTAATGTCATTAACTGCATGCTTTTGCTTTTCTATAATTATACTTTAGTGTTTATGAAATGTAAGATTAATACAACAAAATACCTGAAAAGGGACCTTATTCTAATTAGTTTAATTCTCTCTTTTTATAGATGAGGGAAATAAGATACAGAAAGGGAATGTACTAACCTAAGGGCACATAGTTAGCAGCACAGGTAAGCATAGAGCCCTGGTATCTAGATTTCTAGTCCTATATTTAGTACTGCAATGTACTTGAGTTGTATTCATTTAAGTCTCAGACAAGGACAAGAGTTATCAACAACCAACTGTCAACACTGTGAAAAAATATTATCAAAGAAATCAGCAAACATGGCAAGAAATTTATTTAGCAGTCTTCTTCCTAATTTAAGATGAAACTTTAACCCAATTGTTATGGGGGAAGAAGGAGGTTTCAGTAGTTTCCCCAGGATCTCACTAAAATACTTCTAAAATAAAGTACCTATATTTTGTTACTTTATGTCAAATCAATAAGCTTTTACATACATACAGCAAATACTTTGGCAGTATGAATTTATTTAGTGAGACCTCTATTATTGTACAATTCCATTAATCTAAATTCTACCAAGAAATATTCATATGTATACATTACAAAAACTGCTACGCACAATGACCCAAAAGAACAACAAAAACTTGTGCCATATCAATTATCAAAGAAAGATCAAATTATATTTTAAAAAATGTTAGCATTAGGTATATTTTATCACATTCTAAGTCTCTGAAAACTGTTACACATGGCCAGACAATAGAAAGTTTATTGTACCTTATCTCAAAAGTTTTAAAAGACATAACATACTAAATTATTTCTTTAATATTATACTCAAACCAGATGCATGTCTACCCTGAGGTAATGAACAGAGCAAACTAAAAAAGGTGCTTATGAACAAGATGACTACATCTATAGACAAATGTAGCCACTAAAACATAATCTCAAAATAAAAATGTGATGATTATTATAAAGAATTCCCTATAAACAGGGTCAGTGGAATACCAATAAAATGTATATCATGAGACATGAAATTCATCCTGTCACTGATACTAGAAGTATCATCATATTAAATCTACTATATTTCATAAACAGCTCTTCTAATCAACATGGAATATTAAAAAAGAATAGTATTATTTTCCCAATTGCTTACTGATCATATGTAACCAATACCATTACCAAATATAACCAAGAATAAAGTCTAGTATAAAATAAAAAAGAAAAAAGTATGGAACTACGAAATAAGGGGGAAAAGAGGTATCTGGGAGGAAAATGAGGAAATTGGGGAGAAAAAAAAGAAAGACGTGTGTGTAGGAAATGAATAGATTAATTTCCTTTTGCTTCTAATTATTTAATACCTATCAAAAGGATTTCAGAAGATATGTTCTTAATTTCTTAAGAGTTTCAAATTAACTCCAAGACTCCCAATTTAATATATACAAGTACAAAGCATTTCTTTCTTTTAGCCAATAAAGTGGTTAGATCAAATGAAAGTTGTAAGTAACCATTTTTCTGCTTCATAATTTTTTTTCTTGCTTTCATCAAATTACAAATAAATAAGAACTGGAAAAATGAAATTCTGAATAATTAGCATTATTACAACAAAGAACTATATCCAAAATTAATACAAAGAAAACTGGGATAAAATATAGGATAGTACTGCAAAGGGGTCTTTGCCAAGTATGAATAGCTACTATTACTGATAATTTTATGCACCATGGGATAACTCCACTATTGATTTATTATAAAAATTGACTGCCAATAGAAAAAAAATACAGTATTATGAGAATCTGTTAAAAATTTTTCTACATGGAATCATGTTTTAAAATATTCTAGTGGCCATTCCAACAGCCTCTATGTGAAGATCTACTTTATTTAAAAGAAATATTATCACTTTAATATTCACATTAATCCTGTATATGATTATTTTTATATACATTTGACATACTATGAATCATAATAATTTATAAGAAACACTTACTGGGTAATTTTTTTGGAGGGATGGAAGGATGGGTTCAGGTAGGGCTATAAAAAAAAAAAGTTTAAAGCTTCCGTGATTCACATAATACATAAAAAAGCAATAGTTTGTCATCTACACCAAAGGTGTGAGACTGATAAAATTTATTATAATTGTTTATGCTAAAATTCACCAGTTTTCATATATTTTGTGAAAATAACTTGGTTCTTCAAATTTCAATTTGAAAGTCATCTATGATGGCAAATGAACATATAATTATTAACAGATTATTTCGTATTCAAAGGATAAACAATTCTAAATGCTTACTCATTTTAGAACATCAACTCATTAGAACAGGTTTTACTTTTTTTTAAAATCTGAAGGAACACATGAAATTTGGCCAGTATTTGGCATAACAAAATTACAAGTATAGTATATTATAGATTCTATATGAATAAATTTCTAAAATGAAAGTTATGTGCCTTTATGCAACCAAAAATAATTTTAAACAATGTTCCTGTCCTATAAAAAGCCTTATATGCAAATGATCATGTCCCTTTATTATTTAATTGGTGTTAGAGTAAAAACCAAAGTTAGCACAACAAAAGCTATGCTAACAGTATAACTTGTACATTGAAAATTCATCTTAAAAATTAATAACTTTGATACTGAATTTTAAAGACAGTGTTGGAGGAAAGAGATCAGAAAAGACATTCACCAAAAATGAAATACAAAGTATAAAATAAAGAGAATTTCCTTCCAAGACAGCACTGCCTTTATATAGTACCACTACATTTTAAAAGTCATTCTTCAACTTTATCCAACCTCATCCTCATCAGAAGCACTGAAATTAATGTCACACGTCATTGTGGAAGGCTAGAACCCAAAATTCCCAAGGAAAAAAAACTGGAAAAAAATCTGTATTCAAGCACTCCAAGTCAGAGCTCTTGAATTTGCAACATTTACTTGAGGCCAGGAAACTTCATATAGCACCACAACGTACACCTGAGATATAGTTAAGTAATACAATATTCCAATTCTCAGATATAAATTATATAGTTCTACATCAACACAGTACCAAATAATTACAATATTACTTTGTGAATTTTGCTGATCCACTGTTTTAATCTGTCTTTTGGCAATGTTTCTCCGAAAAAACAACTCCTAGAAAACATTAATTTGCCTGTGATGGAATAGTACATACAATTCTCTAAGGTACTGCAAAAGAGGTTTGACTTAAGTTTCCCTATAATGATACTTTGTGGATATGTGATAATCATAGGAATATGAAAGTCCTTTATCATTTTAATGGATAAATTTAGCAAGTAAAGACCATGTACACATTCAAAATACATGACTGAGAAAAACTGGCAGGAAAAAATTATTATTTACCAGTCATGTCAAGTAATCTCTAATTTCCTTAGAATAACAGAAATAAGGGCAAGTCTGGTTTTTGTCTGGTTTTTTTGGAGGGGGGGAGGCATGCAAAATGCTCAAAAATTTAGAGCGCCCTACAAATAAACTCAAGCCCCATTCACTTCAGTTCAAAACTTCTGTAGGTTAGTATCAAAAAACAAAAACTACACCTAAAAATTCTGGTTAGACTACTGAAAAAATAATGCAAATCAAGAAATCTTACTGGAAGATAACATATATACATATATATGTGCATGTGTGTGTATTGTATATATACTCATACACAACACACACACATATATGTATATATATGAATTCCTTTTCTGTACTGCTATCTTTAAATTATATTGATAATAAACTAAGTAAAAAGGAAAAGTTTAAAAAACTGGATTTTTAAAATCATAGGTTTCTTCCAAGGACAGACTAAAAAGTATACAGATGAGTAAAGGTTAAAAAAAAAAAATCAAGAATGGCACTGACTATATGCTAACTAAAAACCCATGAAGTATATTATCTGAAAAGGAAGGGTATTCCATCTGATACAATCCTTCTTTATAACCTGACTAAATGTGAAAGTATTTGCAGATACTATACTTGATTGTATGCTGCCATGGGGAGGGGAGGGAGGAAGGGAGAGAAAATTTGAAACTCAAAGGAATTGTGGTAATGAATCTTATAAACTAAGAATAAACAAATTATTAAAGACCAAAAAAAAAAAAAAAAAGGGGGGAAAAACCCCCAAAAAAATTCCCAAAAAAAAAAAAAAAAAAAAAAATCCCATATAAATCCCCTTCTATCATTCTGTGTAACATCTGGATACTGTACAACTCTTCTAGTTTCTTGGGACAGTTTATTCATTACAAAAGCCATAAAAAATACCTTACTATAACATAAAATGACCATCACCATCTTAAGGGTTTCTAACAATAAGTTAAAATCTAGAGTATTTTTATTTCTATTGTCAGAACCTACCAGCAAGCAGCATATATAACTCCATTTTATGGAAGAAAAATTAAAGAGAAGCTTGTTAATTTGCTCAAGTTCAAAAAATCAGTGTCATTACAGGAACAAAAACTCTGGCCTCCTGACTTCAAATCATCTGTTCTGTCCATGACAGTGCCCCCAAGTCCAAAATGTTTTTCTATAAATGAGATATAATACATCTTAGAAAAATAAATTTCATGGGGCGGCCATGTGGCTCAGCGAGTTAAGAGCACCAGCTCCAGTGTTGGGATGACCTGGGGATCGAATCCGGGCTCAGATACTTAGCACCACACCCAGAAATAACTGGCCGTGTAACCTTGAGCAAGTTACTTAACCCCGATTGCTTTAAAAAAAAATAAATTTCTTACAACTATTTAATCATCACCACCTTTTGGAAATAAAGTAAGCATTTTTTAAGGTATTTTAATTCGTTCTGGTTAGGTACTATTTAGTAAATTACCACTAACCCATTTGGGAGTGAGGTTGCATTTAGTGTATTACAGCAGTAATTTATTAATAACACTCTAGTAAATAGCCTAAAAGAGCTAAATATTTCCAAAAAATAACATTTCCAAGCATATATACTAAGAGGAATCTGACTGTGACATCTGCTGTCACTTTACAGCTTTGTATTTGCAGATACAACCTTTGTAAGTCTTCTCTCAAAAAGGCTGAACCTGCAAGTTTTCAGTATAGTGGTGGGTAAGAAATGCAAGGAGTACACTTTCCCAAAATTCAGAGAACTCTGTGCTTAACTCTCTACAGATTTGTGCCCATGAATTTTCCACACTATATAAATATAAACTGCTTTTAAAAACTGAAAAACTACTAATCTTTGCTATTTTTAAATAATCCTTTAGAAAAGCATTTAAAGACATAGATGTTTAAGCTACATTTTGGTATTGTCTTAACTTTCCCTTTATCAATTAAATCTTAATCCTAATTTTAAATCAAAAGGCCTTGATTTTTCCTGATCCTGTGGTTCAGACTCTAAGAGGCTGGTAGTCAGCTCTCTTAATAAGTCATAGGCTTCTATGAAACCCTGTCAAACTGTTGAAAATGATCAAAAGAAATACTTCAGTTTAGTTTTTTTTTCTGTATTCAAAGTTGCTGTTTTCTTCCTCTACATATAGCAAAAGAAAAACCACAGTAACTTAGGGGTAAGGGTCTTTACAGAGATTATCTAGTCCAAAATCCTTATTTCACAGACAAGGAAACTGAGTCACAAAGCAGTTAAACAACTTAAAGGTATTTACTGATCCCTCTTAATGATAGTGGCTTCCCTCTATTGATTATCTCCAAATTATCTTGTGCATAGTTGTTCATAGTTGTTTTTATACTGTCTCTCCCATTAGTGAGTTCCTTAAGAGCAGAATTGTCAATTGCCTTTCTTTGTAGTCCCAGAGTTTACAACAGTGACTGGCACATAGTGGGCTCTTTAACAAATTTTTACTGACTGACAAGTTAGCTGATGACAAAGTTGGAACCATAATTTATAATCTGACTTCCAGTTCTAAGTCTAGCCTACTGTCTAGCCTATTAGCTAACAAAACTTCCAAGGGCACTTTTTCTTCAATGCAATAAAACAATACTGTGGGCCCCAAAGCAGTTTCCCCACAGAGGAAGTAATCTTCTCAGTATCTCTAACTCCTCAGCTTTCTCTGAGACTGGTTTAATTTGCACACATAAGTAAAAGTTACACATTAGCTCCAAAGACAGTATTTTGCCGGCCTCAATTAAAGAATTTTCTTACTTTGCTTGAACTTTTTTTTGTTGTGGTGGTTCCACATAAGGGTTCAAAGAATTGGGAGAAGGGATGGTTAATAAGAAATAACTGGTATAACAACAGAATTCTGAAAGTAGAGTATATGGCAACAAAGGTCCATTTCCAGAGAATAGAACAGGAATATTCTGAATAAAAGCTTAAACAAAGTTTTGAACTACTTTTAAAGGGCCAAGTTCAGCTCAAACCTCACAGGTTTATTAGCTGTGTGACATGAGCAAATAATCTAACTTGCTTCAGTGTTTTCATCAATACAATGGGGATGATAATAGCTTCTAAATTTCTAGGGCTACTGAAAGGATAAAATAAAGTATTTATAAAGCATTTGCAAATTGTAAAGAACTATATAAAAGTTAGCTATCACTTTTAATATTGTCATCATTTTTTTTTTGGCTATTGTATGTGGCAGCTGGGGTATATAAAGAACTGACCTCAAGGCCTGAAAGAGTTGGATTCAATGCCTTCCTCTGACACATACTGAATGGGACCACTGACAACTTATGTAACCTCTCAATGCTCTATCTAGTGGTGTCATACTCAAAACAGAAATGGAATCCTGAAGGTTAAATATTATCTTAGAAAACCAGATCATGGGGCAGAGTCAAGATGGCAGAGTAGAAACAGGACCTCCACTTGGCTCCAGCTTCCACCTTCCCCAATTCATGTAAAAGGAGACTCTGAACAAACTTTGGAGCTACAGAACCCACAAAATGACACAGAGCAGCTAACCTCCCACTGAGGACAGCCCGGCAGGCCGGCAGGAATTGGCCAGCACAGTGCTCTGGGAGCTTAGCCCAGCTCCATGCTGAGGTTTTAGCCCCAGGGTGGGCCTGACCAGCCGCTGGTTGGAGGGACTCCAAATCAGCAGCAGCTGTGGTCATTTCCACATTTATCAACACATAGATGCAAAGGACAAAGTGAGAGGTCAGTGCAGTGTGGACTTTGGGACCAGTAGTTGGGAGAGCACTGGTTTTTGCCCCCAGGGTGAGAAGCCACTGAGGGCTGCGGCACAGCCTGCGCCATATTGCAGCTTCAGCTCCTGGCCTGCAGACTGTAGGGGGATGAAGCAACAAGTCTGAAAATCGCTCTTGCTTTAACCTGCTTGGATCTGGATTGCAGTCTAGGGTGGAGGTCCTGGGGTGTGCAACCAGCTGGCCAGAATGTGTGGAAGCTTCAGAGAGGGCACCCAACTAATACCTCCGGCAGCTGAGAAAACCCCAGCGTTCGGGATGGAAGCTCCCCTGTCTGGTGGCAGAGTCCTACTGTGGCAAAAAGCCCAAAAGTCAAGTAATTGAGTGGCAGCATGACCAGGCAAAGGAAGTAAAACAAACAGAAGAATCCAACATTAGACTCCTATTTGGGGGACGAAAAGGATCAAAGCATGGAACAGAAGGAGCACAGTGAAGTCAGAACACCTGCAATAAGGCTTCAAAAGAAAATACCAGCTGGTTACAGGCCATAGAGGACCTTAAGAAGCAGATAAGAGAAGTGGAGGAAAAATTAGGAGGAGAAATGAGAACAATGCAAGAAAATTATGAAATGAGAGTCAACAGACTGAGGAAAATAACACCTTAAAAGACAAACTAACTCAAATGGCAAAAGAGGCTCAAAAAGGCAATGAGGAGAGGAATGCCTTAAAAAGCTGAATTTGCCAGATGGAAAAAGAATCTCAAAAGCTCACTGAGGAGAATCATTCCCTCAGATTTAGAATGGACCAAAGGGAAGCTAGTGACTTGAGGAGAAATCAAGATGCTATTAAACAGATCCAAATAAATGAAAGAATAGAAGGCAATGTGAAATATCTCATGGGAAAAACCAGTGACCTGGAAAATAGATCCAGGAGAGATAATCTAAAAATTATTGGACTACCTGAAAGCCATGATCAAAGAAAGAACCTAGAAATCATCCTCCAAGAAATTCTCAAGGAAAATTGCCCTGATGTTTTTAGAACCAGAAGGCAAAATAGAGGTTGAA
Source organism: Petaurus breviceps papuanus (assembly GCF_028583685.1). Taxonomy (NCBI): domain Eukaryota; kingdom Metazoa; phylum Chordata; class Mammalia; order Diprotodontia; family Petauridae; genus Petaurus; species Petaurus breviceps. The sequence goes on along the minus strand of NW_027185903.1, from coordinate 19,625,336 downwards.
AGAATTCACTGATCGCCTCCTGAAAAAGATCCCAAAAAGAAAACTCCTAGAAATATTATAGCCAGGAAGAAACAATTTGAATATTGTGGAAACACAATCAGGATAACATAGGATTTGGCAGCTTCTACACTGAGGGATTGAAGGGCCTAGAATAGGATATTCCGGAGGGCAGAGGAGCTGGGATTAAAACCAAGAATCACCTACCCAGCAAAACTGAGTATCTTGTTTCAGGGGAAAATATGGTCATTCAGTGGAATAGAGGACTTTCAAGCATTCTTGATGAAAAAAACCAGAGTTGAACAGAAAATTTGACATTCAGGTACAAGAAGCAAGAGAAGCATGAGAAGGTAAACATGGAAAAGAAATCATAAGGAACTCATCAAAGTTGAACTATTAACATTCCTACATGGAAAAACAATAATTGTAACTGATGAAACTTTTCTCAGCATGAAAATAGTTGAAGGGAATAGAAATATATATATATATATATATATATATATATATATATATATGTCTACATATGAGGGTATATGGGCGTATGAATACTTATGTGAATGTGTGTATATGTGTTTACAGGTATACCTAGATAGAGGGCACAGGACCAATTTAATAGGAAGGGATGATATTTAAAAGGTGAGAGAGGAATATAATGAGAGGAGATGGAGAGAGACAGAATGGGGTAAATTATCTCATTTAGAAGAGGCAAGGGATAATGGTTACAATCGAGGGGAAGAATAGGAAGGCAAAAGGGAATGGGTCAACCTTATTCTCATTGAATTTGGCTCAGAAAGGGAATGAAATACACACTAAATAGGGTATCTCACCCTACAGAAGAGTAGGGGGAAAGGGGATGAGAGGGGGGATGATGGAAAGGAGGGAAGCCTGGGGGGAAGGGAAGTTGGAAGCACCCACTTTTGAAAACAGACAAGATCAAAGTAGAGAACAGAACAAATGGGAGGTGGAATAGGAGGGAGGGAAATATAGTCAGTCTTTTACAATATATATACTATGTCAATGTTTTGCATTAGCTAATTAAACATGTACATCCTATAATGAACTGCTTATCTTCCCAGTAAGGGTGGGTGACAAGGAAGGAAGGGAATGAATCTGGAATTCAAAGTTTTAAAATCAAATGTTTAAAATTTTACATATATATATATATATATATATATACACACACTATTATTAATACTATTTTACATGTAATTGGGAAATAAGATATACAGGCACTGGGACATAGAGATCCACCATGCTCTACTGGAAAAGTCGAAGGGGGTATGGGGGAAGATATGGGAAAGAGCAGATTGGAGGAGGGGATATCCTGTGGGATTGCTATTTTGGGGTGGTGGGTAGGGGAAAAACAGGAAGAAAATTTGTAACTCAAAATCTGGCGGAAATGAATGATGTAAATCAGAAGTTAATAAAGCATTTGAAAAATGAAAAAACAAAATAAAGATACAGATGGACCAAAAAAAAAAAAGAAAACCAGATCACACTCTATTGCAACTGCAGGCTTGGTTGTCTGGACCAGAGTTATCAAACTTACTGTTCTCTTTAACTTCCCAGTGGGCCAGAACAGATTAAAATGTAATTGGGAAATGTCTAACAAAATAAAAATATAATACAACAGTAAGTTTGATAACTCTAGTCCAGACAACCAAGCCTGCAGCTGCATTAGAGTGTGACCTACATCTATAGAGGGAGTTTCCTCATCAGTGAGTTCCCTATACTAATACAATCTACAAATCCCATGTCTATACCATGCTGGCTATTAATTTTTTTCTAGTTTTAAAGTTACCAGAAGCAGTACTACCTTGAAAGAGAGGTGATTAATAGTTTCTTTGAAAACAATCATTATTGAGGAAGCAGGAGGATTTGGAGGGAGGGAAGAAGAGGAGCAAGATGAAAAGAGAAAAACATCTACAAAATTTCTGCTTGAATTGTTCAAGTAAATCCCAATTTTTAAATCTCTATAAAAATTAAAAGAAACAATTGCACAAAAAACTATTACAAAGTATCAATATGTGTCTTTTGCAGACTGAATCAATGGAAAAAATATACATTGCCATAGAAGTAAAGAATATTCCAAAGCTGTTCTGTCATATAAAAGACTTTATTTTAATTATCTATGATAGTCAATGGTTTATGGTTAAAAAATGTCATCAAAACAATATATTTCCAATTCGTTAGCTCTGAAAAACACAAGTATTTATGTCTGCCCAACTCGAAAGATTTTTACTTAAGCCTAAGCCAATCAATATCATGTGGTGACTCATGATGAATATAGATCCAAGTTCAAAGAATCAAATATTTAGGGACCTGAGAAAAATTCCTCAGCCAACACCTTCATTTTAAAGATGAGGAAAATGAGACTAGATGTGCAGCCCCAAGTCACAAAGGTAATAACAAAGAAAGGATCTGTACCCAGATCTTGTGACTGCAAACACACTCACATTCCATAGTGCCAAACTGCCTAATATTATTATTTTTGCTAGGTCTTGATCTGATACTCTTCTTCAGACAAAAAATACATTTTGCGTCTTCCCATCATACAGTGTTGTCCCAAAATTGCACTAAGACTTTTGGGATATTGTATAAGCAGAGAGTTGTAAAGCATCTGTAAATTTTACCACAATTCTTTCTGCTACATGTTGCTAAAAATAAAAAAATTACATTACTGTAGAGGACTGAAAAGTTCTCGTTTCTATCTGGTAAAAACAAACCAAAAAAACTTTCTCTAGTCCCTAATCACAAATGCATTAACCATATTAAATATAAAGCTACTTTTCAAAAGTCCAAGTATTCAGAATTATTACTAAAAGATATGATTTTTAAAAGGCATTAAAATGCTCTACCTTTTGGGTATGCCTTAAAATACTAAAACATAACTGATATATAACTAAGAGTAGTCTTAATTTTTGTTGTTACTGTTGCATTATCTTATTGTAATACGTAATCAAGTAGCAGTTCAATAAGAGAAAAAAATTATGTTTATAATTCAATTTCAAAGAAGAAAGCTGAAGTGGCTTTCATTTAACACTTTCACTAACACAGATGATCCCAAACTTCTAAAAGTCATTGGAATGGACATTACTATCAGGCAGCAAAATACTTCCCAAAATCAGTTAATCATAGGAATAACCTAGTATTCACAGAACCCTTGCTTGCTAAAATAAAGATTATATTTTATAAATAACTGAGTAACAGGAGGTAGTGCAAAAAGTATCTCTCACAAATCCATGATATTTCTAGGATTTTTACAAAGATTTTTTGGAAAGCAGTGGAAATTTGACCAATGGTAACCAAATACAAAATGTTTCTAGGTCAAGGAAATTGAACAGAACAATGTTTTGCTTAAGAAAGTACCTACCACTTCTAAAGAATTTGGAATTACACAGATGATTTGGTATTTAATCTAATTTACATACTTAATCTTTACAACAGAAATAAATTTCTAAAACTCTAAACTGATTTTAGAACTATAATAGCAAAACACCAGGACAAAATAATGTATTTACAACATATAATCAGAAATCTCTTCTCCCATCTACTGAAGCAAAACTATTAATGCTAACAAATACCAAATAGTTCACTGAAAATCCATTTAAATCTTATGAATGTTTTGATACTCAGGCTGAATCAGACCTTTATGTAAATAAGAGTATCACAAATTACTAGGTTTATAAAATCTTCCCATTCTTAAACCTTTAACGTCTAATGACTTTATGTCTATTAAATTCAATGGTTTCCTCTCAGTTCTCATTCTGCATTTGCCACTGATCCTTCTACTACCTGAACATTACATTCGTCTTGGTTTCTCCACCTTCCCGATTTTTTCTATATCTAACTATTCTTTCTATTTTATTTAGGGACACCTCTTCTTCTTCTCTGACTTCAACATGTTGATCTGTAAAAGTTCAATCCTTAACACACTGCTTTTTCTATCAATACTCACTACTCTGGACAATTTTTCTATTATCAAACCTCTATAGAAACTAAACCCCACCAAATTTTTATTTTGAGCTATGATCTGTCACATTATTCAGATGCCTACAGAGCACATAAATTTTGTATGTCTAATACTCAACTTATTATATACCCTCCAGCACCTTATTCAAACTTCCCTATTACTGCCACTGGTGCTTCTTCTGAAACATCACCCAGATTAATTTCTTGTCTTTATTTCTACAGTCACCATTACTATCCAGGTCTTCGTCATCATCTCATACCTCTTTTACCATAAAAGCTTTCCAACTTCCTTACCTCTATTCTTTCTCATTCATCTAACAGTTACTGAGTGCCTACCTGGTAAGCAAGATGGTAGGCATGATGAGAGATACAAAATTTTCCTGCCCTCCAGGAACTTACACTCTAATATAAAAAATTAGATATGTATACACAAATTTCAAGTGTCTCCAGTGTACCCTATACATTAATATAACCTATATTTAAGAAATCTTTCTTTATGGTTTTTCCTTACAATCACTTTCTACCACTTCTCAGATCAAATTTAAATCCAACAACTCAATATTAATAAGGGTTACTAAACTAGTCCCATAACATCATAGAATAACAGAATTTAGAACTTAGAGCAACAAAGGACTTTAGATGTCATCTAGTAATTTCCCATCCAAAGGAAGAAATTTAACTAACTAATTTTAACAAGTATTTATCAAGTTAAATAGAAAAGATTAAAAAAATTCAAAGCCAAACTACCTTAGCCACAGGTTGAATGAAAATACAAGTATCTTTCCTTTTGTGAGTATAAAAGAAAAATATATAAATGCAGTAGCATTTCCAACAACAAAAAAAAAGAGCACAGATATAAGATGATTTTATTCAGTGAAAAAGTAAAAGCAAAAATCAGTAGTTCACCTTACGTCAAATTAGCCTAATGAATAAACACAAAAATATACTAAACCTTGTGAATGGTTTTTAACTACCCTGCTCTTCAAAAGGAAAGCACACAAAAAAGAAAATAAGGAAAATATTGTGTCTAAGTAACTAAGCAAAAACTATTCATCATAAATGACAGTATTTCTAAGACTAGATTTACTGCTAAGTATTTCTAAGGCAGGGTACAGCTATATACTAAAGTACAAGTTCCCATTCTGATCTGGTCATCAGCCTGTCCTACTTAAAGTTTTCAATATGAATCAGAATTTTCATTAGACTTTGAATAGTGTAAAGCAAAAACTCATGTTTATTTATTACTTTAGCCAGAAGTTGCTTCTTCATAACTGAGCCAAAAGTAATGATTTTGTGTTACAATGGCCCAAAAAACAAGAAACAGAATAAATGGACACAACTGGACTTTTCATTCTCATCTAACTCAAAAGTCTTATAATAAATGAGCCTGGAGATACTAAAAATATCACAGAATATTAAAGCTCTGAAAGAGACTTTAGCCAACAACTAAATCAAAGACCATTAATGATTTCAAACCTACTATGGGATAAAATTCCTAAATAGGTTCATAGAAATATTATCTAGCTCTTGCCTAGCATGAAAAGAACTAAGATGACTGGTGCTTGAGCATATTGAATGGGCCACCTGAGCATTCATTTGCATCAAGGTAATGAATCCACTAGTTAATACTGGTAAAATTTTTTCTAAGATATAACAGTGCTGCTAATGCAAATAAGGCTGCAGGTGAGAAAAACTATGAAAGAATGAAAACACAGTCAAACTTCTTTATGTTTTCCAGGGAGTTATCTTTAGCAATACATTCACTGCCATATGAGGTATTTAAAATATTTCCATAAACTTTAAATGGAGTTTTGGAAAATGTCTCTAGTGTGTAGTTAAGGTCTGTGCAGAGGACATCATAATGAAGTTTAACTGCATTTTAATTTCAATAATGGGGGAAAAAAGCTGATTGTACTTACTTTGTAAATAGTGCAAAACCATCAATACAAGACTATAGCTGTTTAATGTGCCACGACTAGCATCATTTATCTCATGGTGACTTGCCCACTTCTTAACCACCAGTACTAAGGGACGAACTCGACTCTCAACTGTAAGTAAAATTAAGACTTAAAAATACTGAAAGAAAAAGATAATGAAAATACTTTGAATGTTTATATAACTTTTAAATTGCAGTCTGACCAGAAATTTCATAACTCATTCTGCACTTATCACCTGCGCTTATTATAAACTCTGCTATGACATATTCTAGAACTAATTCACAAATTTAACAGTGTACCCTTAAAAAAAATCAGTCTATCAAAATAGATTTGCTATATCTAAACTTTTGAAGCAGATGATTTCAAAATAACAAATGTGCAAACAGTAAAATGATAATACCTGATCAAATATATAAACAAATATAAGAAATTATATTTTTAAAACTATGTATAAATCAGTATTTATCAGAAAAACTTTTGCTAGGTACCATTTACATTTTAAAGAAAAAAGAAAACAAACTCATAAATAGAAGTAAAATGAGAAAACTTACGATATGCATAGGTTCTGAGGAGGAATGTGTTTCTTATTCCTACAATATTGTTTACATTCAAATCAAACTCCACACAACTAAAGGGAAAATAGATGATCAAACAATCAAAATTACAACTTTAAAAAATATCAACTCCCTAGTGACTGAGTTAATATTTAATCATATAAACTAGCATGAAACCAGAACTCCAAGAGCTATAATTTTAAGATCAAGGATAGAGTAAAAATAAATAAAAATTGGACACATCAGTTTCTAAATTTTTAATGGACTTATTTCTATTTTCTCTATTACAATGAGGAGTAAGTAGTTTGGGCCAATAGGGTAGAAACACTTCCAGAAGGAGACTGGACTCTGGGCCTAGCATTTCCTAGCTTTGTGACTTGAGCCAAATCATTTACCTCTCTAAGCATCAGTTTGCTTATCTGTAAAATCTAGAACATATTATTTGTCCTACCTACTTTACAAGGTTGTTGTAAATAAAATGCTTTAAAAATCTCAAAGCATAACAGAAATGAGTTGTTGTTATTAAGTTCAGGAAGAATTTATGAAGATTTTAATAAGTAAAACTTACATAGAATTTGCTTCCATAGAAAATGCTTTATCACTTTAAAGACATGTTAACATTTTATTGCTTGACTGGAATTTAGTTATACTGGTTATTAATGGACTGACTAAATGGTCAGAAAGATATGAACAGATTATTTTCAAAAGAAGAAAGACAAATTGTTAATAATTATTTGAAAAAATGCTCAGACTAACGAATAATGAAAAAGAAAAAAATTAAAACTCTGAAGTGCTCATAAAACTGCCAAAAGGCAATTAAAACCAATGAAAATCAATGCTGACAAGCTGAAGGAAGGAACAGAAGCATTTTTTCATTGTTGATGAAATGTAAACTGGTAGAATCTTTTTGAAAGGCAATCTGATAATCCAAAGTTAGAAAAATAATTGTACCCTGGCATCCAATCATTTCATTTTTGGGAATATACTTAAAAGGTTATAAAAAAAAATAGAAGAGATAGCTTTCCAATGACTATCACAACAAGATTTTTTCTAAGTGTAAAAATCTGGAAACAGTCTCCTAAACTGTGGTGCATTCATGTAATGGAATACTTTGCATAATTCCGTGTAACAAGTATGAGGAACAGGGAGAATCTAAAAAGACTTTAATAAAATAATGTAAATAAAACAGAAGAATGAAGCTCATTAATACACCAAATATGAGAAATTAATGCAAATCAATGGACAAAGAATTATAATGAAATCTTAGAGGATGTGACTATAAAACTTTTATGATATTTTATGCCAAAGGTTTTAAAACTTTTTTTTTAATCAGGGACTCCTCAGAATAATGTTTGTTGCCTACATTTGTAATTAAAGGAAATGCTAAATTTCAGTAGGTTAGCAAGAATAAAGATGTAATTTCTACCCAAACAGGTTCATGGACCCCCTGAAATCTAACCACAGACTCCTGGGTACAGGGGATTTTAAGCACCCTAGTCTAAGAACCCGTGCTTTATGCTTTGAAATACTTTAAATGAAAATAATTACTAGAGCAAGTTTAATTATTTATATCCAATGGAAAGTTTTTTATAAACCATTTAGGTTTTTTTTTATCAAAATAGCTGCAAAATATATAGTTATTACTGAGACAATATTTTTCATAAATCATTTTAAGAATAAATGGATTGAGTTATAAACCTAGTTATTACAGGTTTTCCTCGTAACAATATTTTCTACAATAGCAACATTTAGTCTGAATTTAAATTTAAATTATCTTTTAGAATTTCTTTGTAGTAATCCTCCAAATATATAGCTACAGGGATATGTGGGATTAAAGGACACAACTACAAAGATGAATAAAGTAGTTTAAAAATTTTGTAAATTTTTTTTCCCATGTAAACCAATATTAGACCAAGGATTTGCAAATGTTAACTATCTCTCATTAAACTATTTCTGAATAAGCTATCTGATTGCTTTTCATATTCTAAAATAATATGGAACTATAAAAATCATTACTTTAAAATCCATGGGACTAAGGAGGCAAGTATCGTTCAGAGCAAAAATAAAGGCTCCTGCCAAGATATTAAAGTGTCCAAATGAATAGAATAACAAATTAATTCAACAAGCAAAACAAAATAGCTCATGACTTCTGTGAAGGAGCAGTATAATTAGACACAAAAGGGGAAATTTTTTTTTTAAAAGCAAGGGCAACATTTAAGCCAAGATACCAAGAAGCAAAAAATAAAGACAAGCCCTACAAACAATGTCAACAGATCAAAGAATAGATCCCCTGCAACTTATATAGAGGTCAGGTATGCATCATAAAAGCAACACTAAAGCAATCAAATTTATCTACAAGATGCCCATATTTAAGGTAACAACACTTGTTTATAAATGATGATGATGATTTAAGTTTACTACTATTCAACATGTTTCTTTTTCAAGTATTTAATAATTCCTGTCATATTTAAATTATCCACACTAACAGAAACAGTGTAGAAGTATTATAATATATATGTATATATGTGTATATGTATATAAATGTTTTTTCTTAGGCTATCACTGAAATTAATTTGTATCCCCTAAAAACAAAATCTGAAATCTAAGAATAGGAACAGAGGTGGAAACCAACCTGGAATTTTTAAATTTGGCACAGATAATCCATAAAGTAATTAATCAACAGATAAAACACTTAAAGGTTATTTCAGTAACTCTTTTTGAACAGTTATTACACATAAGAGGCTAGTACAATACCTATAAAGGATTCAAGGCCTGAGCTAATAAATAGGAAGGAAATTTAACTGCTTAGTATTGTGGCATAACCATAATAAAGACGAGGTGATTCATTTTATTTAATTTTATTATATAACGGGCTTTATTTTCAGGCAAAATAATATGCCAAAGTAGCACATTCTTGAATGACAGAATAAACTGGGCTCAAGTTCACCACTTTCTTTAAGATTACTTTTTTCCTACCCCCACTTCCCATCCCTTCAAAAATTTGATTTCTATAAAGCTAAAATAAAAAGCAAGCATGGTTCATGAACTAGATAAATCCTGCTCCCCTGATACTATTTCAAAAGTGTATGAACTCTTTAAGGTCAATAGAGAGTTATCAATAAGCAATTACTGTGCCATTATACTGATACCCTAAAAATGAAGGCATGAAATGCTAATGCTTTAAATCTGATCCAAAACTAAGTAAGCTCTTCCAATGACAGAATATGGTCTATTAAAACAGTAGTGTCAAACTCAAAATAGAAACTGGAAACCAACTATCATATCTTGAACACTTCTGTGCCATTTAAGCATAGCTACTTATGAAAATGCTGAAATAACATCATTATTTCATTAAATGTATTCTTTATCACGATCTAAGATTAAATGACTAAATCCTGTAGTACCCACAAACTATAATATATGGACTATAAAGGGAGTGGAAAAGAAACAAAAATTAAAGTAGAATAGAGCAAATAAAAGTTCTATTTTGATATAAGAGTCAGCTTTATTGCAAGATAGTTTTTATTATTTCTAAATATTTTTATATTATATAAACATGTCTTATGCAGTCTTTATTTACACTTTACACCAATTTCATCTCGTACTCTGCAATGAGATACAAAAAAAGGTGTGGATGTGTGTGTATACATATATATACATATATATTTATATTTATACACATGCATGTATAAACTAAATCAATTCCATGGCAACAATAAACAAAACATCATTCCTAGAAATACAAGTTATGAACACTCTAAAATATAAAATACAACTGTGTGCCCCCATTTAAATACTATAAAATTATCCATTTACTTTTTTTCTTTTTTTTTTTAGGCAATCGGGGTTAAGTAACTTGCTCAAGGTTACACGGCCAGTTATTTCTGGGTGTGGTGCTGAGTGTCTGAGCCCAGGATTCGATTTCCAGGTCATCCCAACACTGGAGCCGGTGCTCTTACTCGCTGAGCCACCTGGCCACCCCTTATCCATTTACTTTTGCTTCCTTTTTTACATCAGCATAAATTATATATGGGCATCATGAAGAGGAAGAATTTTTTTCAATCATAATTCATACCAATTAGCACATATAAACACTGAAATATTCACAACAAATCTCTCCAAAGACCTTCCCGCTACCAATTAATGGACTTCCCTCTGTATTCAAAAATTAAGATGATTCTTACTTTCATTCTATTTTCATTACTGATAATGAATTTGCAATGATCATCTTTTTTTAGTCTTACCTCAGTTCTATTATGACCATGGCACATAAACAAAGACAGACCTGGGACTAGGGCTTGGGTATACAGTACACGAGCGAATTCACACCTGTGACTTTTTCTTTAGTGCCTGTGGTCTAGCTTGCTACCTAAAGAGACTACTTATTACTAGACAAGGCTAAATAATTCTAGGATATAAAGATCTCTAGTGAATGACATCACATAATCTGAATCCAGATATCATTCTGGATTTCCATCCTAGACCTGCTTTTACAACTTACTTAAAACTCAGGAAAGGAAGCTTTTATTTGTAATCTAAAATTCTTCTCTTGAAAATTTTGTTCTCAATAAAGATATACAATGGAATACTGGATGTTTTAAAGGTTCTAGATCATTTAACAAGTTGTGATATAAATTTAGTTTATGTGGACATTTTTTCAATAGATAAAAGTACTTAATTCACAAAACACAGATGGGAATAATCAAACAACATCCCAGAAGCAAAAGTACTCTGTTCAGATATTTCACAAAAATGAGTACTGACAATTTAATAAAAAGGAAATTGTGAAAACTGTTAAGACAAAGCTATCCACCAATAGTGAATAAAAATTACAGTTAAGCAAGTTATCTACAAATGATTCAAAGCAAATGAAAGTGTACACTAATTACTTACCTGACTTTATCCCTGAATTTCACAATTGGCACTTTTGCTGGAATCAGCTGAGGTCTCTCAATGTAGCCTGCTGAAGAATTAATAAAAAAAGTGAATATATTTTAAACATTGATATACTTCTCAGTGATCCAAGTTCCTCACCTACAATTCAAGTATTTGCTATGCTGAAATCATATTTTTTTTAACAGACAGACAGTCTTGAGGGATAAAGGGACCAAACCACAACCCCAGATGACAGTGATCTCTCCATCTCAAGTCTCCTCACACTTCATCTGAAACTCTTGTACTTTCCTTTGGCCTTCTAGCAGTTATGGGTACCTGTCTTTCCTCTAAGAATTCTGATTCTGTGTTCAATGGTCACCATAATACAATTAAGGAAAAAGTTACTCAAGTGTATTTGATTGTGAAATGTTTTTTAACCCATGTAATTTCCCTCTACTACCTTCCCTCAATTCTGTTAATTTCACTCTCAAACAGAAGTAGTAATTATTCATGGATCTGGCTGCCAAGGACACATAATATCCAAGGATATCTACAACACCTGGCAAATTGTCAAAGCTACAGATCACAAAGTTAAAGAAAGAAAGTAACTTGTCTCAGGTCACAGGATAAGAGAGGGAAAAGAACTATTGAATCTAGGGCTCTTGTCTCTGAAATATGCCTCCATCCAACCTCTACTCTACACTCGGCCCCTGCTCTTGGGGTGCTTTTTATGCATTGTCTTCCCCCATGAGAATGTAAGCTTCCATGAAAGTAAGAACTATATTTTCTTTTTCCTTGCATTTGTATTCTTAGAGCTTAGCACAGTGCCTGGCGCATAACTAAACATTTAATAAATGCAAGTTGACTTAACAGCGGGACCCCCTCCCCCATTTATTCAAGAACAGTAAGTCACACCAAATCATCTAGCCAACATTGGCCTACCTTGAATCTGTATTTCAAAAGTACTTTTGAAATAAAAATTCACATGAGTTAAATGGGTAAGTTTCATTGTGATTAATGCCATTTCCAATATATCTAAATAAGAATTCAGCTTAGAAACAGAGAGAACTTGGCTCAAATAGTGTCACTTGATTCCAAAAAAGTTAACATTAAATCCATGTATTCTGAAAAGAAATTACCACCCCCCAAAAAAGTTTTTTAAATAAAAAATGCCTGATTCTACAAAACAGGCAATGCAACTGACACTTTGTTATCCTTTAGTTACATTAAAACAAACAGAAAACAATGATAGATTTCAAAAAGAATTTAATCAAAAATTCAAATTACTAATTCAATTCAATTAGTATTTATTAAATGCCTACTATGTGCAAGGCATTACACTAGCCAACAATGACACAATGAATCTATGAAAATAATCCCTGCCCTCAAGCTTACATTCTACTGGGGAGATATATAGTATGTATATAAAGAAGACTAGTGTAATGAAAATTGAGGGAGGAGAAAACGCAAATTAAGTTACCTATTTTCCTATACTCAGTTTTATCTTCCAAGTTCTTTCAAATACATTAAGCAAATTCATGGTACAGTATTTTTCACCTCCAAAACTAACTGGGCCTCAATTTGCTTATATGTAAAATAAGGTTGGACCAAATCTATAAAAAACAAAGTTAGACCAGATGTCACCTGAGATCTCTTCTAGCTCTAGGGCTTTTTCTTATAATACATACATAAGGTATTTTCTAACTCTAAAACCCTGGGGCTCCATGATGCAACAATAATCTAATTTTTTCACACAAAACCTTCAGCCTCAAACTTTACACTTCAATACACCTCCCCTATTAAATGTTGGCGCTTACTGATGAAGTATGTTACAGCCTAATTGTAAGTGATATAAATGGTCAGGCAAAGGGAGAAAGAAGAGAATTACACAAGAGCCAGAAATATGGAGTGAGGAGATCCAGAGGTACCAGAGAAAGTCCTCACAATGTGCCTCCCCTCTACGTTCTTTCCTAATTCCCCCATTTGTTAGTGTCCTCCTCCAAACTGTCAAGCATGGGTGTGTGTGTGTGTGTGTGTGTGTGTGTGTGTGTCCTGTACTTACTCATCTGTGACCATATTATATTCCTTAGTAGAATGTAAACTTCTTAAGGCGAAAGACCGAGGCTTTTGTATCTCTATCCTAGCATTGAGTACAGTGTCTGAAACGTAATAGACTCTCATTAATTTTTGTTGACTGATAAACAAGGAGCAGAGAAGTAGGAGAACCAGAAGAATTTAAAGAGTACAAGATCTCTGACTGATAGAGAACTTCCTAGGATCTGAGAAACAGCAGAGCAGTGACGAAGTAAGAAAGGAAGATGATACTGTTGGGAAAGCTCTGAGGTTTCAGAATTTTCTTCCAGCATTACAATACCCATTACACAATGAGCAGGTCAATAACTTAAAAGGTTTTCCTTTACCCTGGGTTCTCTATTGCCTGCTGTTCACTGCCCGTGATTCTGACCTGCCCATTTAGCATCATCTCATACTACTCCTCTTCACGTAGGTCCATGTTCCAACCAAACTTGACTAAGAACCCCTTATTTCTGCCCTCTCCTGTCTCTATCTCTTTGGTCATGCCATCTCCTAAACCTAGAATGGCTTCCTCTTTTTCACCAATATCATCCCCACATGCTACAGTCCTTTCTACCCTTCTAACTTCCAAATCTCACATTACCTTATCCATGAAAACTCCCATTCTCTACCACTAGCAAAAAGTACTACTCCATCATAAAATTTCTCATGAGACTTTGCCTGTACCTTTGTTTTGTGCTGATTTCACTTGTCCTTGTCTTATTGTTAATAGTATACTTGTATTTCCCCCATTTAACTATGAGATAAGAGCTTGTGTCAATCAATCAAAAAGCACTTATTAAAACATGCACCATGTGTCAGACATTGTGCTAGTTACTGGTGATGAAATATGAAAAAAGAAACAATTCCTACTTGCAAAGTGCTTACATTCTTTTAATGAGGGAACTGTATCCATAACTATATATCCTTCCATGTAATAGGTACTTAATGGGATCAAAGATTTAGAACTGAAATAGACCTTCAAAGTTCTTATCACAGTGCCTAGGTGCTTAATATTTATTAATTTATCGACCTAGTTCACCCCCTTCAATTTCCCCCTTCATTCAAGGAAAATGAGACCCAAAAAGATTAAATGATTTGTCCAAAGTCACATAGATTTGTTGTTTTTTGTTTGTTTCAGTCATGTCCAATTCTTTGTGACCTCATTTGGGGTTTTCTTGGCAAAGATACTAGAGTGGTTTGCCATTTCCTTCTCCAATTTATTTTACAGATGAGGAAATGAAACAAACAGGGTTAAATGACACACTCAGAGTCACACAGCTAGTAAGCATCTGAGGCCAGATTTGAACGCAGGAAGATGAGTCTTCTTGACTTCAAGCACAGCACCCCAATACTGACTCTAAATCCATCCCTCCTACTACAAGGGTCAGCAAACTACTGTGCCACAGGCCAAGTTCAACCACTGCCTGTTTTTCACAGCCCATTTTTCAACAGATTTTTAATTTTCAAATACAGATCAAATGCTTTCTCAATCAATCAACAAACATTTATTAAGCAGTCTACTATGTTGCCAGGAACTATGCAAGGCTCTGGGTATACAAAACCAAAACAGAAATAGACCCTGACCTCAAGAAAAGTACATTCTATTGGGCAAAACGTACCTATTACAATATAATTTTCAAGAGGAATGGCAGCTCATGAGATCAGGAAAGGCTTCAAGAAGGCTACACTTGGTGATAAGTCTTGAGAGACTAAGTATTCCAAGAGGAAGAGCTGAAAGAAGAGTACATTTCAGGCCTGGGGGAAAGCCAGGGCATAGTGACAGAAGGCAGAGTTCAGAAAACAGCAAAAAAGCCAATCTGTATGGACTAAGGAGTGGACAACAGTAAGTACCTTATAACAAGGCTAGAAAAACAGTCAAGGCCAAGTTTTGAAATGCCAAATAGAAGTTTGCATTTTATTCTAAAAGGCAGATGGAGCTACTAGAGTTTATTGAGGAGGGGAACTGAAACATCAGATCCATGCTTTAGGAAAATCACTGCGTGAAGGATGGAAGGGCTTTAGGAGGCTAGGTGAGAAATGTAGAGGGCCAGAACTAGGATGATGGCTGTGTGACAGAGGGAAAGTGACAAAAGAGTTACTGTGGAGTAGTATCAAGAAGCTGTGGCAATTATCTGAACCCATGGGCTGAGGGAGAGTAAAGAGTTGAGGATGAATAGTAGCACTGTCAACAGAAACAGGGAAGCTGGAAAACAAGTGGGTTTTAGGGCAAAGGTAAGTTCTGTTTCAGATATGTTGAGTCAGAAACAGCTACCAGAAATCTAGTTCAAAATATCCAATGGAAAGCTGGTGACATGGAACTGGAATTTAGAAGGGAAATGGGCTGGGTAGATAAATCGAGAAGTAATGTGCACAGAGGCAATTAAACCCATAGAAGATGAGGTCACCAACAGAGTGTGTAGAGAGAATAAGAGTATGCAGGACAAGGCTTTAGGTTTTTCTTAATTACCATAGGCAGAATTATAGTTATGTGATTGTACCATGTAAAAGCTAGCTAATACAACAACTGTGTACCATAAGAGGTATTTTGTCACCTATCTTTTTATAGCTCTTCATGTACATCTTATCTCCTCTATTAGACAGTACAGTAGCTGTCAAAGGGGACACATGTAGTATATATAAACTGTTTTAAAAAAACTTAAAAGTGCCATATAAAAGTTGGCTATAGTGAGGGGAAGTCAAGTTGTGTAGTGGACAGGATGCCAGAAGTCAGCAAGACTCATCTTCCTGAGTTCTGCCCTCAGAAACTTACTAGTTGTATGACCCTGAGCAAGTCACTTCACCCCATTTGCTTCAGTTTCCTCATCTGTAAAATGAACTGGAGAAGGAAATGGTAAACTTCTCCAGTATCTCTGCCAAGAACACCCAAATGGGTTCAGGAAGAATCAAACACAACTAAAATCGACTGAACAATATTAACTTCAGAAAAAAGATGGTATCATAAATTGTTATATCCCCACAGTATCTAGTGTAAGAACTTAAATACTTGTGTTAAATGAATCATCACTTCTCATACATACAAGTATGCTGAAATTCACTGGAAAAATAGAATTAACTTTACTGGAATACATATTATTTACAACATCATGGCGATGTGGGGCAATATATGAATTCAAAGCATCTGAGACTTACAAAGTCTAGTACAGAAATGTTTTTGGACTAAGCTGAGTATATATCTTGCTTCGGTCTTCTGGTTTACCTGAAACAAATATTAAAAAGTTATAAATATATTTTTATACCCTTCTCATTTTCCATACCTATTCTTTAATTTAAAGGGAGCATAATTTTTAAAGAAAGATTCTAACAGAACTGAGTTTTTATTTTTTCTCAAGTCTGAAATACACAAACATAAATCTTATGAACCTTAAAAATTTCTAGGTCACATCTTGAATTTTAAATCTAAATTTGAATTTGAAGGTGCACATTGAAAAGCAATCATGTAGTTCCTCTGACCTAATAAAATTAAAAAGCAACCATATTTCCAACAAGATAGACTACTAGTCTAGATTCTGTGAGCTGTTCATGTATTAACAACCATAAAATTCAATGAGAAACACTAATAAATAACAAGTTAAAGTTTAAAGAGCAGAGTGATTACAGTTTTCCTTAAATGCCCCAAAGAAACTGCAATCAATTGCAGCTAGAGAATATGCTAAAATTCACAATTCTGGTCAAAAGAGTCATACTACTCTTTTTGTTGGGATTATCAATTTTCAGGGAATTAAAAACAATAAAATAAGATTAAGTTTTGTTGAAAGTAACGAAATCTTTATTTGATGAGAGAGAAAAAGAATCTCAGAATCTTATGGTGCCTCTGGGTTATCATTATGAACATCAATTATCACTGCACTATAGATCGACAAGAATGTTTGTTAACAGGAAAGTTCTTAATACTTAAAAGGATCCCTGATAACATAATTTGATACACTTGGACAATAAGGAAAATAGCTTGTGGCAAAACCTAGAATAAAAAAAATTAAGAGTTTTTTTTTATTAAGAGTCTTTCATTTAAATTAATTAGTTGAGAAGTTTTCATTTAAATTATAATGCATTCTTTCTTTTTTTTTTGCCTTTTGGAGGGCAATTGGGGTTAAGTAACTTGCCCAAGGTTACACAGCTAGTTTTTTTGCGTAGGTGTTAAGTGTCTGAGGCCGGAACCGAACTCAGGTCCTCCTGACTCCGGGGCCGGCGCTTTACTCACTGCGCCACCTAGCTGCCTCAAATTGTAATGCGTTCTTAACTGAGCCTTTTGCAATTTCTTTTTAACATTTCAGAATTATTTTCTCACTTTTTATACTGTTCCAAAAGCTAAAGATATACCAATTATTTTTTAGAACAAGTCAATTTTCTGACTTGCAGTTACTAGAACCCATTATTGTCAGGGGAATCATGGAAATTACTAGTGAAAATTCTTATTATTCAATTTTTTTATTATCCCAAATAAAGGAAAACTTTTTAAATATCAAGGAAAATAAATATTTGTAATATGCCATTACTAAAAATCTAAATTTAGAGGAAACAGGCCATTTTTCTTTACCTAATGTTCTTTTCTTTCCTGTACATTATAATCCTGCTCAGTGACCTTCCAAAACAGAAGCTGTTTCCAAAAAGTGCACAGAAATAACTATCATTTTCTTTTCTTTTCTGTTTGTTTGGTTTTTTTGCTCTTTGGAAGGTGATTGGGGTTAAGTGACTTGCCTAAGGTCACAGGGCTAGTTTTTGTGTTAAGTGTCTGAGGTCGGATTTGAACTCAGGACCTCCTGAATCCAAGGCCGGTGCTCTATTCACTGCACCACCTAGCCACCCCAGCAACTACCGTGTTTCCCCGATAATAAGACCTATCCTGAAAATAAGCCCTCCCCTTATTATGTAAGATTCCTCTAAAATAAGCCCTCCCCCGAAAATAAGCCCTATTGAGATTGCTACTGTAGTGAAGGTGATCCCCTGCGCTACACGCTACATTACGGTACCCTCTGTATGCACCGTCCCCCCAGGGTGAAACGCACGCCGCGCTCCGAGCTGCATCTAATCAGAGCTGCAGCAGTGAGCGCGTCATCCTGTTCTTCCCCAGTGATTTGCTTGCTGGAGCCATTGAGAGCAGTGCTGTGGAGGAGAGCTGAGGAAGGACAACATAAGCCCTCCCCTGAAAATAAGCCCTCTGGTGTTTTCTTTCCAAAAAATTAATAAGACAGTGTCTTATTATCGGGGAAACACGGTATCATTTTCTGATCCTAAAATTATATAATATTGGGAGTGCTTTAACTTCTGGTTAACTTCTGTAACTTCCTCCTAAATGTGCCTTAAGAGAAAAAGCATTTTCCAGTTTCTCTTAAGTTATATGTAAGCAAGAAAATACTAGTTATTAATAAAAGATCATTATATCATTATTAGCTAACATTTATATTTTTGTATGGTTGACCTTGAAAATGGAAATTTTAAAAAATGTTTAGTTACTTACTGGCTCCTCCTTAACAACCAGGCACAAATCACCATCACTGCTCCTTGTACCAAATCCGTTCAATGAGGATCCAACCAAGAAGAGTCTGCTCTCTAAAAAAAAAAAAAAGTCATAGAATTATAAAATGCAATTTAGTTATTAAATGATATTAAAATTTGAAATATGAACTTGATTAAGGATACATAAAGAAACATACGTGGAAATATTAGTTGAATTTCTCTCTGCAATTGAGCTCGACAGAGTTCTTTCTTCTTCAAATCACATGTTCGCTGCTGACACACTTGAAATACGTTCAATACCTGCTGACTCAACTTTACACCCCCCCCAAAAAAAATACTTTATAAATTCTGTATTTTTAGAAATTTAAAAACTCCTGTTCAAAATTTTAACAAATCTATTATATTAAATTATAATTTAACAAATCTCTCTATGTGTTCCAGCTACCTACTATCATCTTAGTATTCTTAAAAAGTCTATTTCATGTTCTCAAAAGCCCCCAAAGACATATTTCTACAACTTTTCTAAGTTTGATGGATAGAAAGGGCCTTTTTAGAGGCTATAATTCCTTCCTTAAATGGGAAAAAGAAAGAGGAAGGGAAAAGGTTTAGACAAGACTGCAAGTGTTGGACTTGTGGACAATTTCACCATCACATTGCCCCTTTTTCAGTATGTAATCAACATTCAAAAGTTAATCATTCAATTCAATTGAACACATTTATTAAGCACCTACAAGTATTATGCTAAGTGCCATAAATACAAATGTAAAAGATAGACTGTCCCTGTCTTCAAAGATCTTACATTCTCCTGTAGGGAAATATTTACACAAAAAAGTAAATACAAAATGTAGACAAAAGTAAATATAAAGTATTGGTGAGGGACAATATTAACAACTGCAGAAATCAACATAAGATTAAAGTGTCCTCCAATTCTAGCATCTTATGAATCTATGGACAAAGTTAATCATACACAAATACACATTACTAAGAACAGCCAAGTGAGGATTCAAATCCTGCTTCCAAAGACCAAAAAGAAATTCTAAACATTCTGAACACATACTGAGTTTACATATATAACCCAACACAACCTGATCTCCACTCTGATATTAAGAATGCTAAGCCATCCACTTCAAGACAATTCCCTTACACACTAACACTAATACCTCTTCTGATTCCAACTTTACTTGTAAAAACCTGACATTACTATGTTAAATCAAGAAGCAGGATCTCTGATAAACATTTCTTTAAAAAATGGGGAAAAGTTAGTGGAGATAGTTTGAAAACACAACATAAACAGAAGATCTGTAGAGAGCATTTAGCATTAATAAGGAACACACTAGAATTCTGGTACAGTAAAATGTGGATTATTTGGAGAAAGGTTAGAGGGCTGAGAGTTGAGTGGTAGTTAAAGGAGATGAAGAAAATAACCTAATACAAAAGACTAAGGGAAATATTACTATTTAAGAAGGAAAAATAAGGTTGAAGTGATTTAACAAAAGGCTTAAAGTACAGTAGGTTACATAAGATGTCAACTACTAGTTCCCCATCCCTGCAGATAAAGAAAGAAGTGGACTTTAATGACAACTTCAGTAATTTGAGATATACATGCGGGAAAATGTCTTGACTGTAATAATTTTTTTCAAAATAATTTATATAGGCACAGATGGTACATCTGGTTCACCTTACTTAACGTTATTTCCCATCACTACAATGCTATATTTCAAACAAAGTAGACTACTCTGTTCAGTTCCAAACTGTCAATCAACAAGCATTTCTTAAGCAATTACTTCATGACACACATTGTATTAAGTCCTGCGGGTATAAAGAAAGGAAAACGGAGATGGCATCTAAATAACTAAATACACACAAGTTACATACAGAATAGACAGGAGGGATAATATTAAAGGAGAAAGCCCTAGCAGCTGGGTCTGTGGGGGAAGTTTAGGAGGAATGGCCTCTTGTAGAAGGTGGGGATATGATCTGAGTCTTTTTTTTTTTTTTACTTTTTTGGAGGGCAATTGGGGTTAAGTTGACTTATCCAAGGTCACACGGCTAATTTTTGTATTAAGTGTCTGAGGCTGGATCCGAACCCAGGTCCTTCTGACTCCAGGGCCGGTGCTATATTCACTGTACCACCTAGCCGCCCCGACATGATCTGATTCTTAAAGGAAGCAAGGGAAACTTATGAGGTGGAGATGAGAAGGCAAAGCATTCCAGAAGTGGAAGATAGTCCATGCAAAGAGACAAACAAACAATGAAATGTGCTATTCAAGAAACTCCTATTAGGGTTATAGAGATGGATCATAGAGTGAAGGAATGGGAGTAAAGTAAGTATAAGAAGACTAAAAAGATAAAGAGTTGAAAATGACAGAGGAGTTTATCTGTGATCCTGGAGGTAATAAGGAACCACAAGAGCTTACTGAGTAGGAAACAGGCCTGCTGTTTTAGAAAAACTACCTCTAGGTAGTGTGGATGGACCAGAGTAGAGATTTAGAAAAAGAAGACCAGTTAGAAAGTTATGGCAAAAGTCCAGGCAAGAGGTGGCTGTGACACATGTGATGCTGTGAAGTTAGAAATGACAAGACTCTACAATAGACTGTGTACATGGGGTAATGTAGAATGAGGAGTCAAAGACAGCACTGCAGGGCTGAGTGACTAGAATGCCGGTACCTTCTACAGTAAGGGGGAGCTCAAAAGAGAAGGAGATTTGGAGGAAAGATATTGAGTTTTGTTTTGGATATACTGAATTTTTGATGCTGCAGGACATCCAGTTAAGAGATGGCCTGGAGGCAACTGGTGAGGTAAGCTCAGAGGTTAGAAAAGTAATCGATTCGGGCTGGAGATAAGAGATCTTGGCATCATCTGCACAGAAATGAAAACTGAATCCATGGGTACTCAAGACCATCAAATGAAATAATATCCAAGGTGGTTATCAGGATCAAATGAGATAAAATAATATAAAATAAATGAGATAATTTATAAAGTACTTAGCATAGCACATTATAGCTACTAATAGGTATAAATGTTATTATTGTTGCTGAAGTTCTTATTGTAATTATTTTTTAAGCAATAATTTTTTAAGCAATTTTTAAGCAAAATGGGTTAAGTAACTTGCTCAAGGTTCCACAGCCAGTTATTTCTGGGTGTGGTGCTAAGTATCTGAGCCCAGATTCCATCCCAGGTCATCCCAACTCTGGGGCCAGTGCTCTTACTAATTGTGCTACCTGGCCGCCCCTCTTACTGTAATTATTAAAGGAAAAAAAAAGATGATGGTCCAGGACAGAGACTTAGGGGACATTCAGAGTTAGTGGGCATAACATGAAGAACCTGCAAAGGAAGACTGAAAAGAAAGGCTGAATAGACAGAAAAAAAAAAAAACCAGGAGAGAGCTGCATTACAAAAACCTAGAGAGGGAAGACTATCTTAGGTGGTAATCAATTGTGTCAAACGTTACAGAAAAATGAAGAATGAGGATCAAACTGTTCCCTGAGCTCAATACTCCAACCTGTGTACTTGTACGAGCTATCTATTTATTCCTAGAATGGATTCTCTCAGATTCTCTTCCTTAAGCTCAATTCAGTAGCCATCTCCTCCATGAATCTTTCTTTCATTCACCCATTAGTGTCCTCTCCCTCCTCAGTTTTCCACGTCATATAACTCTGTGTATATGTTATGTGTGTGTCTCTCTCTTTGAGTATGTCCCTGAGGACAGAGATAGTTCTGTTTTTATACTTGTACCCCTAGTCCCAATATAGTGGCTTGTACATAACATGTACTGAATGCTTGTTGAATTAAACTGAATTTATCTAATCTTAGAAATTTAAGTTCAGACTAGGAAGGGCCCATAGGGTTTCATCTGAAATCAGATTTTCAAATTAGTTACATATTTATTTATAAATAACAAATATGTACTACTTCATTAATAATTGCATTATTAAAATTACACAAAAGTAGAAATTAAAGGATCATAAATCCTGGAACCAACAGAGAATCACTAGATTTAATTAGTAGAGAGTCACATGATCAGATCTATGCTCTAAGAAAATAATTTCAGCAGCTATGTGGAAGACAGATTGGAGAGGGGTGAGTCTGGAAGCAAGGAAACCAATCAGGAAGCCACTGCAATAGTCCAAGTAAGAGTAAGGGGTAGTGAGAGCCTGAACTTGGGTGGAGACCCTGTGAATGGGGCAATGGATTATGTTGTTGGAGGCAGAAATGGCAAAACCTGGCAACTTGTTGGATATTAGGGTTGGGGGGAAAGTGAGGAGTTAAGTGTTAACAACACCTAGGTGACTGGGAGGGATGGCAGTAGTATAGACAGAAATAGGAAGTGTGTTTAGAAGTAAAGGTAACAGAATAGAGTCATCCATTTCTCCTAATACCTTTGCTTTTCAGTCTTTACCACCAAAAAATGAATAGTGAGGGGCCTGTGGTCTTATTTACCAGTCAAATCACACAATAGCCTTCCGCCCCTGCATAACAGACAGACACACACACACACACACACACACACACACACACACACACACACACACTATGGGGAGAAAAGGGCAGAAAATGTTGCCTTTGTAGCTGCTGAGGGAGCCTAGATCTGATCAGGTAATAAGCTCCCTGAGAGGTCCACACCACTCAAGTCACACAGGAAGTCAGTAGTGGGAAAGGTTAGAATAGGAAAATGTTAAAAGAGTGGGGTGAAGGTGAAAGTGTTGGAGAAAAGTCAAGAAAGACCATAGCTAATAGTAATAATAATAGCTAGCACTTACTACAGGCCAGACACAGAAGTCTCTTATCATTATTATCATCTTTATCTCATTTGCTCCTCACAACAACCCTGGGAGGTAGGTGCTATTATTATTCCCATTTCACAGATAAGGAAACTGAGGCAAACAGAGATGAAACAAGCTGCCCAGGATTACACAGTAAATGTCCGTGGCTCTGGGAAGTGGGCAGGGGCAGAGGAAGTGAAATGTGACCTATCTTCCTATTCTCTAAATGACTGATCACATTCTCCCCTAAAGTCACATCTTGCCCTTAACTTTGGAGACTAATGTTTTGGACCATGAATGACTTGGAGCTGGGTTAATAATCAATCTTCTGTTAGCTACAAAGGGCTCAAGGGTAGAAGCTCAAGTTAGTAGAATTGCATATAAAATAAGAAAATAGGCTCCAAGGTAAGGCTTTCCCTGCAGAGCAAGGTTCATAGTGGTTTAAGAGATCAATCAATCATTGAAGAGTCATTTATTGAACTGCTTACTATGTACCAGTAATACATACATAGTACTCTGTACCAGGCACAATACTAGGCAGACAGAGGAGCAAAAACAGTCCTGGCTCTCAGGGAGCTCACAGTCTAATGCAGGAAGTAGCATACACGCTTCTATTCTACATTTTAGTAATTTTGAAAATAGATTGAATATTTACAACCTGTTCTCTTCTGAACTCCAGTTAAATATCTTTATCTGCTTGCTATCTATCTGCTCCTGGATAACACAAAGGCATCTCAAATTCACCTTGTCCCCAAAAGAGAATTAAGTATCTTTCCCCCTAAACCTACCCTTCTGGCAAACTTTCTCATTTCTGCTTAGAATAGCACCATCCAATGTTCCCAAAGTAACCTCAGAATTGTCCTTGACTCTTCCTTTTTCATCAATCTCTACAACCAATTAAGTTACCAAATATTGCAGTATCTCTCAAATCCATCCTCTTCCTATCACACAGCAACTACCTCCAGGTTCAAGACCTCTTCATCACTTACATGGAGCACTATAATAGCCTCCTAATTTGTGCCCTTGCTTCTAGACTCTCTTCTCTCCAATGCATCTCCCACAAAGTTTTCAAAATAATCCTCCTAAGGTTAAGTCTGATCACATAACTTTTCTCTGCTCAACAATTTTTTGTTTAGTGGCTCTCTATTGTTACTAAGATAAAATGCAATTAAGACTGAAATTTAAGGCCTTCAACTGTCTTACTAATTTTCCAGCCATATTTCACAATATTCTCCTACATTCCAGACAAACTAGAATATTAATTATTCTATAACCCTAATATGCCATCTCCCACCTCCATGCATTTACACAAGCCATTCCCCCATACCTGGAATGTACTCTATCCTTATCCTTGCTGTTCAGAACCTTTACCTTCCTTCAAGGTTTCATTTAGGTACCACCTCCTCCTCTAGGAAGATTTCCCTGATCTCAAACCCCACCCCCCCAATTGTTAGTTTTTTCTCTTTTATTTCCCTTGTCTTCTATTTGCCTATGCACAGGTGTTATTCCCTTAGTAAAATAAAAGCTTTCTGAGTTAAGGTTGTTCCATTTTTGTCTTAGTATCTCCAGTGCCTAGTAGGTGCTTAACAAATAAATATTTGCTGAATCAAAATTTAATTATCTTGGAATTCTAAAATTCTACCCTTTTTCATCTCCCTTTTCTCTTTTGGCTACTGTGAACAGGAATAATTCTCCCTCCCACAAAGTTTCTGAAGGAAATTCCTTGCAAGAAAGAGAAGCTTCTTCAGTAGCTAGCTGTTCACTTAGGAATCCTCATTGCTTCTGTTAGGCTTGGTTCTTTGTCATCAAGTAAACATAGAAAGTAGAGTAAGCTGACAGGATAAGATTCAGACAGATGCATATATGCTTGTACCAGATGCAGAGAAATATTTCAAGAGATAGCTCAAAGTTCATATCTTTAGTTAAATGATACGAATTTTGAAATGAACAAGCAGTGGTAGGTACGTGGGTGATACAGATTATACTTATCTACACAAGTATCAATGTTTTTCCAGAGAAAAAAATTTGATTGCTGATGGTTTAGGTAAATAAAATTTTAGTTTCTAGTTTAAAAGCATTATTTTTATCTCCAAAGAGTTCTCCATTCTTCCATGTACAAGAAGAATTATACAGAATGCCTTATCCTTTTGGGGATCTCATAAAAATTTAATTACCTTTTTTTTCCACTTAAAATTAATTATAGGAACAAGTAAGCATTGCAGTTGGGTTACTTATGCTCAAAATGAGACAACACATTTGAAAAAGGTATAGAAAATTTGGAAGATTAAAAATTGATTTTTCATCTAAGTATACACTGTCCAACTTCTAAATAACATCATAATTTATTTCCAAAGCCACTTTTAAAACAAAATTAGCAATAAAGTTACTGTTAGAGCAAGTACATTTTATTGTAAGGAACAGTGAATATATTTTAAGGCTTCTACTTTTTTACATTCTTCTGGAAAATTTGTGAATATCTTGACAAGTGTAAAGCTGAAGGGGATAACTTTTACATGCTGTTCTCAGTACACATTCTCCATCTGTCAGCTGTGAGATGGTTTTCTAAGTAAAACTGTCTTGGGGGAAGAGGCAGGAAAAGAGGTATTTTTCTGATGGGAATGCCAAACAAGATCTGAAACTACACAAAAAACAGTAGAGTTTTCTGCAGAATGTTACCTGCTAGCTTTAAAGGTACAGGTGCGAGCCATGCAAATTAGCACTGTTGTAGAAAGAGCACTGGATTGGAAGTTCAATTAGAGAGTTAGATTTGTGGATCTCTAACATATTGCATCTTTTAGATTCTATGAGTCCAGCAAAGAGCCACAAATCCAAACTAGGAATAAGAGAAATTGGAATTCAAGAAACTGGTTTTCTGGTTAATTAAGAATTTCAATATAAATTGGCATTTATTCTAGTTTTCTCACTGCTATCAGACTCAATGTACATATGGAAAATGCTGATAAAAATTTTCCAAGAAAATAAAACCTTTTAAGAATTGACTTGTTTCTTGGAATCTCAAATAAGCAAACTACAAATTAACAGGCTAAGATAGTAAGGATATCTGAAATAACACAATAATCTTTATAAAAAATGATGGTTAATTTTTCTACATTATCAAAATATAAGAAAATCTTGCTTATTTGGCCTATGTTGGACAGGAGGCTTTCAGTTATTTCTTATCCCGACTGTTCTCCCTCCTCACTTCCTCTGCTTTTGCCCTCTTTCAACCATTCCTTTAAAATTAAATTCAAAAGTTACTTCTTCTATGAATCTTCCTCCTAGACCTCATATTGTATTTTGCCCTACAATTCTCTAATACACGTAGCACGTTATTGTATTTCATAGCTATTTATATGTCTTAGAGCTCAGAGATAATAATCTCTTGCTAATAAACTATAAGTTCCATGAGAGAAAGAGATCTAATAAACTTATTATCTCTAGTACCTAACACAGTGCTCTACACACATGTATTTATTAAATGTTTGATGTATGTATTTAAAATATATACAAAGAAATTTAAATAAATGAAATGTTATTGCTTTGCAATGTATAATTTGAATCATACCAACAATGAAATCCTCTTGAGGAGGAGAAGCTATTTTAATAAAAATAATTATTTGTAATTATTGTATTGGTTGTTAGTATGGTAAGCAGGCCCCTATAATCCCTGGTAACACCTATAAAACATTTGTTCATTTTGGTAATATGAAAAATCTTCCTACAATTTTACATTACTAATACAAACCATTTCTTTATAGACCATGAAAAAGTAAATCTCAATCTAATTTCAGAATATTAAAAAACTTCTTAATCAATTAGGTTTTATTATGTCAATGCAAATAATATCTATGATTAAAAATAAAACTATCTTCTTTTACTAGAAGTATGATTTAACAAAGTGATAACAGAACACAGTATTTTTTCAAGAGACATATGACAGATGGAATGCAGTATCATAAAAGAATGTCCCTCACACTTCTATGGTTATATTTTTATTGACCAGAAAAATCACATATTTACCTACAAATCCAAGAAGGAAAAAAAAACATCACAATATAGTGATCTGAAAACACAAAAAAATGCAAGTTTATGGAATTAAGGAACTCCTGGCCCAGAAATAACAAGCAGGAAGAGTTCTGGCAGGATGGTACTTGGGAAACAGGGCAGGAATTCAATAACACCAAACTGATTAGTAATGCAACAACCTTTACCTAATGGTATTTTCCCATTTATATTACATGGCTATAAATATTGAAATACCACAACCTTAGAAGAATTAAAAAGACAAATAAGCCAAAGAGCAATGGGAGTGCAGAAACATTGTAGAAGACGTCTATGATCAGAAAATGGTGAGGGTAAGTCAGGTAGAGAAAATGAGAATGGTAAATTGGCATACTGGGTATATCTTCTATGAAGGATTTACAATTCATAAATTTAGAGCTAAAAGAGACCTAGAAGGTCATTGAGAACAACCCTCTAATTTTATAGTTCAGAAAAACGACACACAGAAAATATAAGTGCCCAAAGTTTGATGAAGTTGCAATCTATTATGTTAAATGGGCAGTATACCATTAATATAGTGATATACTGAAATAAATAAATTTTATAATCAAGAAAAACATTTCAAAGATATCAGTGTACTGATCTAAGAACTAAGCCTTTTACAAGACATACACAAAATGGATCGTAAAGTTGAAAAAGAAATTATGTTCTAGGGAATGTCACACATTAGAAAATAGATCCCATTGCTTCTTTTGATTCTCAGACTATTAATGCAAACTGACAGTAAAGGACAGAGAAAAGTGGGTGCTATCCCATTTCCCACTCTCATTTCTGCAATGATAAATACCTTGATCCCTAATGTCTAGGGTATAAGAGAATTTTCTCCTATGTTAGAAAGTTAAAGGAAAAGGTACTGGTACATACTAATAACTAAACGACATCAATTATCTGTTCTTGAATTAAGGTGAAAAATATATATGTCTATACTGTGGATGTATAACTAAGACTTATGAATAACAATTATCTATTAGAAACATAATGCAAAAAAGAATAAAGAACTTCAAATGAATTTTACATAACGAAATCCATTTAGAGTAACACCTGCCCACAAATAATATGTAGTTCACACAGACAAGATTTCTTATGGTTCTGAACTATTAGAATATATATCTACTAGACTAAGCTTTAAAGGAAGAGACTAGGTCTCTTCTCCAGTGCCTAGCACACTGTCTATAATACATATTTAATTGTCAAGTGAATAAACAAAATTATCATTAAAGGAAATCTCATCCATCCCTCAAATCACAAAACTAGTTTGTGCAATGTGCCAACTCCTTAATGCCTTTAAAAAATTCTCCCTTTCAAAGGTGAGTGAAATCAAGAAGGAAGAACAAAGAAAGTCCTTTAGAACACCCCAAATTTATCATTTCTAATTTGAGTCTTTCTTCTTCTTGTTTTTTGTCCTATTTTTCCTGGCAAGCAAAGATGGAAAAGTATACAATTCCAAGAATCTCAGTTAAGAACTGGGGCAAGTTCAAAACTACATGAAAATTAAATGTTAAGTCCACAACAGGCCAAGGAATAAAGAAAGTTATATAATGATTTTTCTTCCTGATTGCCTGGTATTTTTAAAGTTTAACTGAATATGGAACATGTACATATGCTTCTAAATTTGGATGCTTAAAAAAAAAAAAACACATTCCTCCATGTTGATGGAATTATTTTCCAAGAATACTAATTTAAATAATTTTATTTCATCTAAAATGTTATTTGGCAAATAACATTTTAGATATATACTATTCTTCCTAATTCTAGTTTCGTCACTTAGTAACTTAGTACAAGTCACTTCTCAGTAACTGTTGGGATTCTCAATGCAAAAAAAACCCCCAAAAACCTAAATCCTTTGATTAAAAACAACTGTCCCAAAAGGAGGTAACTTTACAAATTATTACAAATACCACTTAAAGCCACTTTAAACTTCTCTCAAGTTTAAAAGATAAGATTCGAGTTCAACGAATTATAAATGGACTAGAGAATTAATTACTTTGAGTTCTAATCTGTACTGTTCATGAATATGACAAAATTATAAGCTACAAAGACTTCACAGTAGAATAGCTAACAAAAACTGTAAAACATGTTGCTATAAGGTATATAAAGACTTTAAGAAATGTCAAAAAATTGACCTACTTGTCATAAAAGAATAGTTGACTTTCCTGACATCCATGAAGATTTCTTCTTCTATTATTAACAATTTAATAGACATTTATTAAACACTTACTATATGTAAAGCATCTAGTTCAAAAAATGCAATTAAATAAACTCCCAAAAGACAAAATGAAATTTGTATCCATGTTACCTCATCTTTGGCCACTGGAAGCGTTATTTCTCTAGGTTCTGAAAATGGTGCCTCTCGAAAAGGTGGAACAGATCTGACTAAATCTGGTACATAATAGGAATGCAACAATGGTGGAGTAACTGATCCTGGTGCTGAATATCTTCTTTCATCTGGTAAAGGCACTGTTTGGTTAGCTACAGTTGATTCATGGTGGGGTGAATGAAACCGCTGACGTTTAACATCAAGGGGAACATTTTGTTCACTGCTTAATCTCCTGTAAAAAAAAAAATAATTTTGATTAAGATTCACTATGATGACATCCAGAAATAAACTACTTAAAGACTAAATTAAAAAACACAGGGACATAACTGTAATACTTTCAACATGGCAACATTAGTTATAGATGGAGTCAAATCCCAAATGAGAAAGCTAAGAAATAAGGCAAATGCACACCTTCATTTGCAATAAAGAACATAATGTTCAGACTGAACATAAAGAAAGTGACATGAAATATGGAAAAAAGCACAATTATACACACGGGAATATAATGAAACTACAAGAGCTAACTAACAATAATCTTACAAAAGTGCCAGCCATGACCTTTTTTTTTTTAATCTGACATATTTTCCCCAATCAAAATACAGTTTTATAATAAAATTGGTGCAATAAAGTGAAAAATCTGATTAAATGAGGCTTAAAAAGATCCTTTACCATAAAAGCCATTCAATATAGAGAAGTTTTCTGTTAAAGTTTAGAATAAACTTCTCATTTATAATTACATATTTTTTAATCAACTTGTTACATAAATTTAATGCCTTAGTTTCAAATATTAAACATGACATATTTGAGGAATATTCAGACCAACCAGAAACATTTAATTTAGAAATAAGATAAAATTGACAAGATTCCTTTAGAAAGAAAAGATTTATGTAAGTGTAACTTCAATATATTTATTATTACTCTTTAAAAATAATTTTTTTTTCTAGTCTCCCAAGTTACTTGAACCAAAGTCACTAACTTGTAATGTGATCTTCAACTAGACACTTAGCCTTTCTGGGCCTCAGTTTTTTCATTACACAATGAAACTAAGGACTAAACAGTCTCTAGAATTTATTTTAGAAGGAAAAGAAATTTTAAAATTCTCAAGTGTAGCATCACTACCATACTATCTTCCTTTCAACAATGGGAGAAAGTTATCAAATCCACAGAAATAATAATAAACCAAAGAATTAAGGACTAAATTTATGTCTCAGGGATTAAGTGCAATATTCAAATGAAGAAAAAATTCAAAAAATGAAAATATTCAAAAATTTTTAAAAAGCATGATATAGTGGCAAAATATTGGACTGGGGAGACTGGTTCTAGTTCTAGCCATTGCTAGAACTAGTTAAGTGTGGGACCTCAGCCAAAACCCAATGCCTGTGGGTCTGGATTTTTAGCTGTAAAATGGGGGGCAGGGAGAGTGGGATGGGCAGGTCTTCTCAACATGACAATTCTAAGTTTCTAAGCTAAGTCAGAGAAGCACAGAAAATAAGATACTATTCTTTCTATATCCTGCCCATTTGCCTTTCTAAGCCAGTATTTTAACCTAATCCTCTGACTTCAAACCCAGTGTTTTTTCTAGTATACCACAGTGCCTCCCTGTTCCAAACCATTTTGCCTCCTATATACCCTTATCCAATTAACTTGTTCAGATGCCTAAGTCACCAAAGCAAAATGTGGTCCCCAACTCACTGACAAACTCAGAAAATAATTACAAATACCACTACACTACTACCATAATTGGTCCTTAATAGTTTTCAGAATAATTATTTTTTAAAAGTACTTACTTCCTTCCTCGGAATACCGGAGAAGTTGATGTTCGTATTGGACTTCCATTTCCATAAGATAATGACTGTGTTGGGACAGGTGAAAGGTTCCCACTTAAGAGAGTTCTTGGTAGACTATTAAAAAAAAAAGAATGTTCACAGGATAATGGTTAATGGTATATTTTGTTTAAAGAAAAAATTTCAGAGCGACAACAGACTTTCCAAGCTAAAGCAAGTTCTCTAATGAGATGGGACTCATTATCTCCTAAAGTAGAGACCATTCTCCTTTTGGATAGCTCTAATTGTTAGAAGTTTTTCCTTATATGTATTCAAATTTAGTTTTCTGTAACACTACCTACTGTTTCTGGAACAAAATGAAATAAGTTTAATCCTTCTTCCGTATTACACTTGGATGTTCAAATACTGGAAGATAACTATCCCTGCCCAAGTCTTTCTTCTTTAGTTGAACATACACAGTTCCTTCAAAAGAGCCTCATATGATCTCAGCCCATACTGACTTCATTTAGATTTCTCTAGCTTATCAACTGACTTTCCTAAAATGTGGCTCCCAGAAATGAACACAAGATATGGTCTGACCAGGGCAGAATAAGGCAATACTTTTGAGCAACTCCATAGCCCAAAAAGGTTTTGTGTCAAAATTCAAAAAGCCATTAATACTTACTCTACATTTTGACAGTTGAACTGGGCATCTATAATCTGCTGGTGAGAAAGGGTTGGGGACAGGTTGAGGGGAAGTTTGAAGAAGTTATTGGGTTGCTGATACTTTGGATGGAAGGGTGGACGACCCAAGTTCGAGGAGTTTGGGAACATGCTCTTGTTCACTAGACGTGAACATGTATTTTGGTACCTACATTAACACAAAAAGAAAATATTACAATTTTCTGTTCACTAGTCAATTTTTTAAAAAATTAGTTCACATTATATACATCTAACTACTGCATTGATAATCAATTTTAAAATGCTCTGATAGCTAAACTTAATGTCTGGTATCTTCTAAATATAATTCGTATAGGATGCTTTGGTTATCACTGTGTCTTAATCTTAAGTTACCAAGTTATATCAAAAAAGGAGGTAAGCCAGGTAATAAGGGAAAGGGATACCAGGCAAATAATCACTATACTACTCACGGAACATAAAAAACATAAAGGAACATCTCTACTAAATTTTTCTGTCATGTAAAATTTAGGATCAAACACAAAAACATTTTACCTTTATTTAGTCTATCTTATTTATAAACATCTCTCTAATGTACCTTACAGTCTTATAGAATTGGTAAAAACAAAGGAGGGATTCAGGACAATATGTTACCAGAGGTAAGCTGTGAAAATAAGTTCTCCTCAATATCTAAATAATATATACAAACTTTGTCCCTTTTTCCCTCAATACCATAATATATAACTATGTACCAGGCACAGTTCAAGATTCACAGCACATTGAAGGCTCCTACAATGTACTGTAAATCCTACAACATATTATAGGATAGATACTATAATGCCTTACCCCTATCACGTCCCAGTTACCTGAGCAACGTCTACTGCAGAAATTAAGCATCAGGACACTAACCCCAAGAAAAGTAGTTAGCCACCCTAGCCAAGTGAAGTAAGGTGGAGAAGCCTGGCTTCTTACTTTAATAACCAGGATTCAGTACAGTCAGTTCTGATGACTCGAGTCCTAGAATTTCCATGACCCGCTGCCTCAGTAAAGAATGGACAGGTGGTACAAACTCAATGAAATTCCAAGAGATCCTGCTATAGGTACACCCTGCAACTCTCTTGCAAGTCATTGTTATCTGGCTCAGTACTGAGCCTACATATGTCCAACAAAATGCAACTTCTGGCTTATGTAACATGAGTTGACGGGGAAACAAAATCAAATAAGATTCAGCATAATGAATTAGGCCTTACAGCTGATTCTGTTTCAATATATGTGTTCCATGTTATCAAGAAATGTTATTAGATTTTAATTCTAATTTAATTTAACTTAGAATTTAATTTAAAAGGCCAAAAATAGCCTTTTAAATTAATTTCTATCAACTAAAACTCTATACATATATCTTATTTGTAACTATATGTTTTGATTTTTCTTTTGAATCCATGTCAGCAATCACAAAATATTCTAAAGTCCTATACAGATTTACAGCAAATCTTACATCAAAGGATTTGCAGCTGAAAAGGACCTCAACATTAGCATTAGTGCTGAGGCAGAGCTGACCTAACTGCAGGCTAATACTTCAAATATGCCTCACTCACCATGATCCTGATCCCAAGACACCACCAACTCTTAACCCTGACATCCTATGCCATTTCCCCATCCTCCAGTTCTTTCCTCAGGAACTGATAAGAAAATCATCTTTGGCATTTTTCCCATAAAGTGAGTGACTTTCTACTCCTCTATGGCTCCATTTAGAACAGACTGAATGTAGGATTCCTAAGCCTATGCTCCCTTCCCTAACCATCTCCCTTGTTCCTCTCCATGCTCAACCCCATCCCTATGGTGTCTCTACCCCACTCTTCTCTATCCTTCCATTGTGGCCCTGGAAACCCCTGTTCTATTGTTAACAAACTGCCCTGCATATTAGAACTGAGTCCTCCCTTCCTCACAGAGATTACTTTCTAGATTTTATTTACATGTTGTTCTCCCCTCTCCAACACTGCATAAAAGACAAACTTCTCTAGGTTAAGGACCTTGGCACAGGGCCCAGAATAGTAAGCACTTAATAAATGCATAATGAATTGAAATAAATTCAATACAATTCCCTGATTTAAGAGATGAGTCAGTCCTCTGACTCTAAATTCAGTGCTCTTTCCTCTGTACCATACAACCTAACCCAAACTTCAACTTACCTCTCAATCCAGTCCAGGGGTTCAAAGCTGAAAAGAGTTCAAGAGATGGTCTGTTACTGAGGTAACATTAAGAGAATTAATGACCCAGTCAATGACAAGCCCAAGTTCAAGAAAATTCCCAGAAGATTGGCTGATTCCATAGTTACAATTTCATTATAACGAAGACATATTATTAGTACAATCCATCCCAAACTCCCAGAAAAACCCCTAAAACATCAGTTTCTCCAAACCAGAGAAAATAAGCTCCCTGCTCCCCTATCAGGCCAAAAATCAGACAAGCTTTGGGAAACAGACGAAGCATCAAGTCCAAGATAGAGATCAATAGTATTCAAAGCTAGTCTACTAGTAACTTCAGGGAAGGCTAATTATAATTAAAGAGCTTAAACAAAACAAAAACAAACCATAAATCCCAAGTCCTATTTTTTTTTTAATTTTTAAACATTCAGAAAAAGTGAGGAAAGCAAAATGAGAAGTGAAAATTCTTAACTAAAACCATGACAAGAATTTGCTTTTGTTTTGTTTTAAGATTAATACTTGAAAAGTGTAGTTTCACAACACTTAAGTGCAAAGGCATGACACTGGGCTTTTAAGTTTCGATTTCCTTTATTCTGTTAAGTAAAAAGAGCCCTGCAGTCACTTTATATTCAATACTCTTCAATAGTACTGAGTCACTTTATACTCAATACTCTCAAAAACAAAGAAAGGGTTGTTGGAAGGAGGAGAAAGAGTAAATTAAAGAACCAACACAATCAAACATAAGCAAAGGGACCAAAAGATATAAGAGTGGACACTCCAGGGTAGGTAGGGCAGGAATCTCATTTCCAGTGCTGGGAGAAATGGGAGGGACGCATACATAATTAATTACCAGGTGTCATCTAAGCACCAGAGAGACACAATAGTTGAGATAATTCTTGCACAGACACAGACATGTACACACAACTTGCAAGCTCCCTTCTCTCCCTCAATTTCAGAAATGCAACCTCCTCCAAACCAAGCACGGATTGCCTCCTCAACGTCCCATGCCCGGGAGCTCGGGAAAGCTTTCTAAACCCGAAGGAAGAGGAGGAGGAGGAGTTCTGGGACAAAGGGGACTGGGGGCCTGCGGAGGGGAGAGGCAGGGTGCAAAGTCCTGGGGCCGGAGGAGCCCAGGAGCCAGGCCCGGGAAGCAGTGCGGCCGGACCCGCAGCCCGCCCTGCCCGGACACTCACAGCAGTCCTCGGGGAAGTGAATGGTCACCGGCACCAGCCGCCCCGGGACCCTAGGAGGCCGGAGGAGCGACGACGGTGGCAGGGGGGTCGGTGGCGGCGGCTGCTGCAGCTGAGGCGGCGGCTGCGAATGCGGCGGGCGGGGTCCCGGGTCCACCCGGGGCAGCTGGGCCGCGGCTCCAGCCCTGGAGGTTCGCTCGCTCTGCCGGGAGGCCGAAGGGCGCAGATTCTGCTTGCTCCAAGATGAAACGAGGGACGAGAGGAAAGAGGAGGCGATGGAGAAAGTGGGAGACACACAAAAGGAGGGGACTGAGGACGGAGAAGCGACCGAAGTGAAGCTGAGAGCCGAGCACCGGGCACGGGGACGGGCCTTGTCAGGCAAACCCGGAAGCGGGCAGCGACCCGGAAGGGAACACCCGGAAAGGAGGGAACACCCGGAAAGGAGCGGGAGGTCGCGCGCTCGGTCCCTCCTCTGATGCGAAGTTCGGCGACAGTCTGCGCATGTGAAGGAGGAGCACGCCCTGCGGGATGCTGGCCTGCGGTCCCTCCCGGCTCCTCGCTCCTTCTGAGGCTGCGCGAAAATAGTGACAGGGTTGGGGGAAGGGACCGGGGCTGATGGTAGGGGAGGAGAGTCGGGATGGATGTTGACTCTCTTAGCACCTCCAGATGGAGTATTTTGCACCCAACACTGCTTTTGGTAGCCTCGAAACCTGGATCTTAAGGGACTTAGTCTTTCCTGGAAGTCCTGGAGAGGCTCCCCGACTGCCATCTCCATGGACACTGTCGTCCCCGCCCCTGGACTGGAGCGTCACTAATGTGTCTTTGTGGCTTGAGACGTTGGCCTTGGGGGTCGCTGTGGCTGCCAAAGCACGCGCCCCACCCCACCCCAGCACACCGTACCCCGGCCGCTGGTCGTGCGGGCACTGGTGATTTGAGGGCTTAGTTGTTTGCTTGCTTTCTCTTGCCTTGAGACTGCAGCCCATCTTCCTTGATATGACTCTCTGTTATTCCTGCTTCTGGTCTGACCGGGCTTCCAAACATTTTTCTGTGTTGTTGCTGGGAAAGTGATCTGTCAGAGAGGGATGGAGGAGAGGTATTAACAGACCCAGTTATCCAGCGATTGCATGCAAGACTGTCTATCCTTTTCCCCCTCCACTTTTTAAAAAAATGAACATTTTATTAAGTGCCTACTAGGTGCCGGGCACTGTACTAAGTGATAGGGATACAGAAAAAGGGCAAATGACAGTCTTTGCCCTCAAGGAATTTTACAATCTTAATTCCAGAGCTGCTGCAGGTACACATGAAAGAAAGGTGTCTCCAGGGTTTATCAGCGCAAGGCTCACTGCAGGACCTTTAATAGATTTTGAGGTCAGGCATCAATTTCTGGAGGCCTTCCTTGATTTCCCATCCCCACTCTACCAGTTGCTAGTAAGTGCATCATGACAGGCCTTTCTCTCTCTCTCTCTCTCTCTCTCACTCACACACACACACACACACACACACACACACACACACAAATTATCCTGTACTTCGAATGGATTTTGGATTTACCTATAGGCCTTAGAGATTGTTTCCCCATACAATGTTAGCTTAAGAGAATGGACTATTTAGTTTTTGTCTTTGTATTATAAGCAACAGAGTAATAAATACTTGTTCATTGATTAAATTCAGGCATTGAGAATTTAAGGGTCTACTATGTAGACCAAGCACAGTGCTGAGAACAGGAAATTCAGAGAAAGGCCAAAAAAAATACCCAATAAAACTTAGTCCGGGTTTTCAGGGGGCTCACACTCATAAAAGAGACACAAAACTATGTATACACAAGATATGTACAGAGTAAATTTGAAATAGTCTCAGGGGGGTAAAACACTTAAGATTAAAGACTGGGAAGGGCATCTTCAAGAAGGTGGGGTGTAGCTGCTTCCCTTAAAGAAGCCAGGCATGGGAGACAGTGAGACAATCAGTGAAAATGACCTGAGATGGAATATTGACTGTCCTCTGTGAGGAGCAGCAAGAAGTCTAGTATGGAGGAGAGAAAGGAATAAAAAGACTGGAATGATAAAAAGGGATCAAGTTATGGAGGGCTTTAAAAATCAAACAGGATTTTCTCTTTGGCCCTGAAGGAAGTAAGGGGCCATGAAGTTGATTAAATAGGGAGTGACAGGGTCAGACCTGCATGGGGTAGTCAGTAAGCATTAAGTGCCTACTCTGTGCCAGGAACTATGCTAAGCTAAGCACTGGCAAGGAAAAAGGCAAAGCTGGTTCCTGCTCTCAAACTCAGCCCAATGGGCCATGAAAATAACTATGTACAAACTAGTAGATACAGAACAAACTGGAAATAATAAGCAATAAAGAGAACTACAATTAAAGTACGATCAGGATAGGATTCCTGGAAAAGGTGGAATTTTAGCTGGGACTTGAAGGAAGCCAGAAAGTAAAGAGAAGGGAGAGCATTCTAGACATATGGGAAGAACAGTGAAAATGCCCAGAATTGGGAGATGGAATGTCATGTTAAAGGAACAGTATGGAGGCTGGTGTCCCTGGGAATATGTAGAGGGAGGAGGGGTATAAGGTGTAAGAAGACTAGAAAAAGGAGGAGGAACAGGTTATAAAGGACTTTGAATGCCAAACAGGATTTTATTTTATTTTTATTTTTTAGTTTACATCATTCATTTCCACAAGATTTTGAGTTACAAATTTTCTCCCCATTTTTCCCCTACCCACCAACCCAAAACAGCAATCCCACTGAATATCCCCTCCCCAATCTGCTCTCTCCTATATCTTCCCTCATCCCCTCTTCAACTTTACAGTAGGGCATGGTGGATCTCTATGTCCCAGTGCCTCAAACAGGATTTTATATTTGATTTTCGAGGTGATGAAGAGCAACTGGAATTTGTTGAGTAGGGGGTGACATGGTCAGACCTGCATTTTAGGAAGATCACTAGCTGTTCAGTTGAGAATGAATTGGAGTGAGGAGAGACTTGTGTGGCAGGGACCACCATTATTGTTATTGCAATAATCCAGTTGTGAGGTGATGAGGGGCTGCATCAGAGTTGTGTCAGAGTCAGAGGAGACTAGGGAATATATATTTATGAGATGTTGTGAAAGTAGAATCTACATCACTAGCAACAAATTGGGTATGGAGTATGACAGTAAGGACTCAAGAATGACACCTAATTTGCAAACCTGGGTGACTGGAAGAATGATAGCATTCTTGACAGTAAAGGGGCTTTTGAACAGAGGGCAATGTTAATAACATACTTCATCAATGAGGGGGGAGGGAAAGAGAATTTGGAACTCAAAATTTTTTTAAATGAACATTAAAAAAAATTATTGTTATATGTAACTGCAAAAATAAAATTGAGTCAGATAAGGGAAAAAAGGAAGATAATAAGTTGAATTTTGGACATGTTGAGTTTAATATATCTACAGGACATCCATTTTGAGATGTCTGATGGTCAGTTGGAGATGTAATTCTGGTGGTCAGAAGACAGGTTAGGGGTAGATAAGTAGAACTGAGAATCATCTCTATAGAGGTGATGGTTGAATCCATGGGAGTAAAAAAGGTGAGCAAGTGGCATAATATAGAGGAAGAAGAGAGGGCAGGATAGAACCTTAGGGGACTCCCGTGGTTATGGAGCATGACCAGGCTGAAGGTCAAACACAAGAGCCTGAGAAGGAGCACTGAAGCAGATAATAAGCGAACAAGGAGAGAATGTTATCACAGAAAGCCTAGAGTATAAAGGAGAAGAACAGGACTTCAGAGAAGTCAGGGATGAGAATGGAGAAAAGCCCATTCGATCTGGCAATTATGGAATCATTGGCAATTTTGGAGAGAGCGGTTTCTTTTTCTGGTATGAGCTATTTCCCCACTTAGGATGTGATTTTCTCTCAAGCACTTGCAAGGCTTCCCATTCTCCCCCCCGCCCCCAGTAGTTTCCTCTCAAACTAAGTCTAAGGTAAAGGTGGATGTCCGATTCATCCGGCCAGTTCACATCCCATATTGTTCCTGACTCTTTTGATGCCCAGAGAAAACACTGTAAACTCTGCTCTAGGAAGCTGTTAAAATAAATCAATAACTCTCTCCTTTAACTACAAGCCCTCAGCCAGAAATCTCACTTGGGCAGATGCGGCTGTTTTAAATCTTTCTTCCAGGGTCATTCCCATTTATCCCCTCCCCTAACACTGCATTCAAGTAATAGCACAGGCCATTTAGCAATTTCATTGCTTGACAGCTTTATCTATCATGTTTTCCAGTTTATGAAACAAAATAAACTTTTAAACATACAAGAGTAAAAACCTGGAAGCATCAGGTTCAAAGTTAGTGCACTCACCCCATGGGATGTTTGGGAAGGAAGGAAGGAAAGAATATTGGATTTCAGCATTGTACAGATCTCATCCCAAACATAAGCTTCTTGCTTCTACCACAGCACCTTGGAATCAGGTGTCCCAATGCTAGCAAATGCTTGTCCATTCCCCATGACAGCAGCTCTCCTTATTTTCACCTTCCCAGCTCCCTCCATGACTTCAGCTTCTGGTTCCATAAGTCCAGAAGGTGAAAGGAGCCAGCTTCAGAGTCAGCAGACTCCTCTCTCTTGAATCATTGTTCCTGGGGAATGCTAAAAAGCCTTTGTGGCTTGAAAGAACAAAGACCTTTCCTCATAAAGTGATAATTTTCTACTATTTCAGAATTAAAGGTTTTTATATCTGGTCTACACATTTGTTTTTATATTCTATCTGCCTAACTTTATGCCCCATTGTCTTTTCTTGAACTGAAAGAAGCCTCAGATCAGATGAGAATATATCAGAGTATTGCTAACTAGATGGCTATTTCTAATCTTCCCCAGGAAAATGCAAAGTAAATCTTAAAACTAGCAAGGAAACCCACAAGGTTTGCTGAGAGAGAAAAAAGAGACTCAAATACCAATGGTTTAAATATATTCTTCAAGCTACAAGCAAGGTATCTTGCAAAATGACATTAGACTATGCCTTCAAGTTTGCAGAAAATAGAAATATAATTTCACAAAAATTAATGAGATATGTTTTAAGTTCCATTCAGAAACAAAAATTATATTTGCCTCTGGATTTTATTACTCTGTAGTATCAAAAAACCTTAACATAAATGGCATTCTAATTCAACACAAGGTAACAAAAAGGAATAGCAATTGCATCTCCTTTTACATTAATTCCCTGTAAAATTTAGTTAACAATCCCATTGAAATTCATTTTATTTACTAAAGATTCATTAAGTTTCATATCTTGTGAGTTTTATATTTCATATTTTCCTGAGAATTTTCTATGTGGAAAGGAAGCAACAAGCACTTATTGTTGTCTTTGTGACAGGCATTGTACTAAGCTAAAGATACAAAGACAAAAGCAAAACAGTCCCTGACCACAACGAGCATACATTCTAACTGGGCAAATAACACACAAAAATAGGCTGTAGTAGCAAGAAGGATCTAGAATGGCTTGGTGCAGAAGGTAGCCCTTAAACTGGGTCTTGAAGGAAACCAGGGATTTTAAGAGTTGGAGGTAAGGATGAAATTCCTGGCATAGGGAGATTACCAGTGCAAAGATAGGAAGATAAAGATACAAGCAGACCAATTTGAATATTCTACAGACTAGGCAGAGGATAGTATTACAAGAAAAATATTCCCACAGAGCTCTTGTGATAGATAAATTGGTGCTACACAATCACCACACAGAGATTCCAGAGGTTAAAAATCAGTTTTATTGTGTTTAAGCACAGGTTCAGTGCTCAGAAAAATAACGCTGATCTCTGATTAGAGTTCTAACAAGACATATATAGTTTCCAATTATGTCAAAGAGAGAAGTAATTTTTGTTCATTCACCTATATCAAAGATGAGGCAATTACACACACATCTTCCAAGACTGTAAAATTTAAAACAGACTTCTTGTTCAGTTGTGTTCCACTCTTCATGACTTCATTTGGGGTTTTCTTTCTTTCTTTTTTTTAGTCAATTGGGGTTAAGTTAACTTGCTCAGTTATTTCTGGGTATGGTGCCAAGTATCTGAGCCCGGATTAGATCCCCAGGTCATCCCAACACTGGGGCCAGTGCTCTTACTCGCTGAGCCACCTGACCGCCCCTAAGCAATTGGGATTAAGTAACTTGCTCAAGGTTACATGGCCAGGTGTTTCTGGGTGGGTGCTAAGTGTCTGAGCCTGGATTCGATCCCCAGGTCATCCCAACACTGGGGCCGGTGCTCTTACTCGCTCTGCTACCTGGCCACCCCCATTTGGGGTTTTCTTGTCAAAGATACTAGAATGGTTTGCCATCTCATTTTACAGATGAGGAAACTGGGGAAAACAGGGTTAAGTGAGTTGCCCAGGGTCATACAGCTAGAAATTATCTAAAGCTAGAGTTGAACTCATGAAGTCTTCCTAACTCCAGACCTGGCACTATCCACTGAATCACCTATCCACTGAGTCACCTAGCTGCCCCAAAACACTTACTTTGACTCTATAGATAGTTCCCAATTGGCTAATTTAGAGGAGAAATTTACCTGTCAGAAGCTGATCACAGGTTTGGATCCTGTTGGGATCCTTCCACAAATAAAACAAGTCAAATTACTTTGGGAAACCTGACCTCTTTTGGTTTCTTATCTCAGGAAGGGCTTTCACTAAATTTTATTGTCCCATGAGATAGACTTTAGACAGTCAAATAACCTAAACAGGAAAGGCAACCCTGAACCCAAGGAATAAAGACTAATAAAAAGAAGTAAAAAAAATTCTTGTCATAGTAGCAATATGACTGTATTACCAAAGACTGGCCAACTAGGGCTGAGACCTAGGAGCATGCTCAAGGGAATTACATGACTGTTTGGTGATCTTGCTTCTGGAAATTCATAATGAGTTGGAATGAAGGGTCTCAGTTCTTCACTTCAAAGGGCATGTGTAGTCTGCTTT
Organism: Petaurus breviceps papuanus; assembly: GCF_028583685.1. Classification (NCBI taxonomy): domain Eukaryota; kingdom Metazoa; phylum Chordata; class Mammalia; order Diprotodontia; family Petauridae; genus Petaurus; species Petaurus breviceps. Next base: position 19,582,544 of record NW_027185903.1, on the reverse strand, counting down.
GCCTGTTGGTAACAGAGTGGGTGCTTGGAGAACCTACTTCTAGAAAAGTAGAATGGAGACCTATTCCAAAATGTGTGCAAGAATTCTGTGACTCTTTCCTAATGGCTTATTGCCTACCTTTTAATTGGCTGCTGAGCCTTTACAAGGTGTACATATAAAAGGTGCTAATCCAGCCAAATTGAGCCCTCTCTCTCAAGTTTGCCTCTTGTGATTTGGGAGTATTTTACCTATTAGCAATTTGAAAGACTGGAAGTCAAATAAACTACTGAAAGGGAAAGAAATTTATTAGCACACCAAGGGAGACTACCCACAGATACCCTCTTTCCTATTGTATATATTTAGTTTATATGCCTTTTCAAGCCCATTTAGAGTACCCAGCCAAACAACAGTGTTCTGTGGTGGGGAGTTAAGCTTAACTAACCAATAAGTGTTGGGTTCACATATTTGGAAGATATTTTGAAAAAGAGTAAAAACCATGATACTCAACCAGGGTTATTTGAACTAGATGAGGGACCTTGACAACACATCCTTCAAAATGGTGTTTGTTAGACACATACATCTCTAGAATAGTGTTGTTCTGCTTCCCCGTGAGCAAGGAAAGGACCCCAGGTTAAGATAAGGGAGCACAAACTGTCTACTCTCTTTACCTGACCTCAAATAAAATCATGAGTGAGTAGACAATGAGGCTGTTTTTCAGTCTTCCTTGTGTTTCATTCTTTCTTGCTCTTAAGTGAATGAGAGTTAGAATTGGAACAGACTAGGTTATGACCTTGTGAGCTTTGAAAGGTTTGAAGAGCCAGGAACTGGGATTCATATGAGACTCTGGTGGCATCTGAGCCTTGTGGATGAGAACAGCCCTAAGGAGTGTCCTATGAAATCCAACCGAAAACTGACCTAGCAGCTGACACATCTTGTCCTACAAGTAGGGAAAGAAATCATCCATCAGCTATGCCACACTTGACATGAAAGTGAACTTGTTGAACAAATGTTTTGTGTCCTCCCATAGGAGAGAAGGCTAAATGGAAGGGTATACCCAGATTCAATGGAATGGTTTTATACTTTGACTCTTTCTATATGTTTTAAATAAATATCTCTTTGAAACAGAATTGATATTGTTTATCAATGATATTGAGAAGATAATTGGGGGCATACACACCAGAATGGGGGTTGAACTGATAGCCTTAGAAAGAATCACCTTAATCTTTGGAGTGTGCCCCCCTTGAACCCTGAGGGAAAGATGTGCCCCTGCTCCAAAGGATTGCCAGTGAGAGTAGGGTTAAGGACCAGAGTTCATTTAGGCTACAGCTGGAAAGATAGGATGGGACCAGTTTGTGAAGAACTTTAAATGAGAAACAAAAGAGTCTGTATTTGATCCTAGAGGAAGAGTGCATGTGTATGTGTGTTAGTGTGCGTGCATGTGTGTGTAGGGGAGTAGGGTAGGACAGATGATAATGTCAGACTTGAATTTTAGGAAAATCACTTTGACAGCTGTGTGCATGATAGATTGGAATGGAGAAAGACTTGAGATGAAAGACCAATTAAGAATCCTTTGTACTAGTCCACACAAGAGGTGAGGAGGTCCTGAATTAAGGTGGTCACTGTGTGAGTGGAGAGGGATTCTATGGAAATTATAATAATTCATTGGCTACCTGGGATTCGTGAGCATGAGTAGTCAAGAATGATTCTGAGGTTATGACCCCAAATGACTGGAAGGAGGGCGGTGTCCTAGATGGAAATAAGGGAGATGGGAGAAAGTGGTGTTTTGGAGGGAAAGGTCAGTTCTGCTTGGGACATACTGAGGTTGAGTTAGGGGATAGGGACTTGGCTTGCAATTTCATTAGTATAGGGAACTTCCACATGAAGGAACTTCCTTCTACCAACATGATCAGCATGATCTCTATAACTCTCATAGTCTTAAAGAGTTTCCTAGAACAGTAAGTTAACTGGTTTACCCATAGTTATATAACAAGTATATGTCAGAGGCAGTACTTGAACCTGGGACTTAGTGGTTTCAAAGCCTGCTCTGTAGTCCCTGCATGACACTAATTAGTTTAACCCAGGCATGTTTTGGCATGCTCAGTTGACTTACCAGTGAGGTACCCTTAAAAGGCCTTTAGTACATGTCCAGATTGCCTAACATGGAGGCCTTTGCATCCACCTACCACCTAGATGGGAGAAGCCTACTTTCATTGACTGCCTGAGTCTTTAAAACTGGAGAAACTGAGAAAATTGTTCTCTTGGCCATTACTCTTTACTGCTGTATCCAGAGGGTGAAGATTATAATTCATTTACAACACAGGTGCCATGAGCCAAACTGGTAAGAAGGACTTCCTTCTACTGTTCTCCCCTTTTACTCCAGATATGAGAAATTACTTTTCTCCAGGGAGAGAAACCAGGGGGTGTTTGTTTCTGTTCCATGTTGTTTGTCCTCCTCATTTGCAGATGTCAGAGGTAATCCTCACGGGACCTGCAAATTTCAGTTGTGACAAACTTGAAGACAGGATTGCAGGCAGTATGGTGTAGCCAGCTAGTCCAGCATAGAAGCCCTGAGAAGTCAGGGTGCTTAGGACATGAGCCTAATAGGGGATCTGGATGTGGAATTGGTATTGTGCTGTATGGGAATCAAGTTAAGCTATGAACCTCATCCCTGTCCCCTCCACAGAGACTGAGTTGGTACAGAGGAGGGGAGGAAGAATTTCATGCCGCCCATGTATTGGGAGGGGGAACTAAATTTTTATATCTGTGATTATACCTTCTGAAATAAACATTTCTGTGCAAAAGCTAATCTGATTTAGTGGCTAAATGGAACTGGGGTCCAGGGGCCTACGATTAAGAGAACACTATCAGTAGGTGACAACTATTTGAAGAGAGCCCAGACACCTGCAGTAGGACTAGAGAATCCTGAAGGAGGAAAAATCAGGGCAGTAGTGGGGGTGGGGGTTGAGTGAAATCTAACTTACCAACCGTTCAGTTGGTAGTAGTCAGTGTTTCATTAAGTTTGAGGCAAATTTGAGATACACACAGCAAATCCAGTTTTAACTGTTCAGTTGGTGATGCCCAACTGAGGCTAAGGAAACAGATTAGGGATCTATATGTAGAACTAGGAGTCATCTATGTAGACATGATCATTAAACTCATGGAAACCAATGAGGTCACCAGGAAAGAGAGTCTGAAGAGAAAGAAGAAAGAGGTCCAAGACAGAGCCCTGCAGGGCACTTGCAGTTAGGGGGCATGGTATGGATGATAAACCAGCAAAGGAAACTGAGGAGAGCCAAGAGAGAGCAACAGCAGCAAAATGCAGAGAGAAGGAAGTATCTAGGAGGAAAAGGGTGACCAACAGTTCAAATGCTACAGAGAGGTCAAGGAAAAGCAATTTAAAAAGCCATCAGATCTGTCAAGTAAGAGAGCAATATGTATTACAGTCATAGTCTCCAACTGATAAATGGTCCAAGGATATGAAGAGGGAGTTCTCAAGGGAAGAAGCCCAAGCTAATAACTATATGAAAAAGTGCCCCAAGTCACAAATAATAGGAGAAATACAAATTAAAACAATTCTGATGTTCCACTTGAAACCTATCAGATGGGCAAAGATAACAAAAAATGAAAATTGATCATTGTTGGAGGAGCTGTGGGAGAACAGGCACACTACTCATTTTTTTTTGTCTTTATTAATTTGTTTACTTTTAGTTTACAAGATTCATTTCCACAATTCCTTGAGTTTCAAATTTTCTCCCCCTCCCTCCCTCCCCCCCATGGCGGCTTACAATCAAGTGTAGTATCTGCAAAGACTTTCACATTAGATGTTAGTCAGATTATAAAGAAGGATTGTATCAGATGGAATGAACAATGGGAAAGAGGAAACAAAACCAAGCAAGAAAAAGAAAAAGAGCAGGTAGTTTGCTTCAATCTGGGTTCAAACTCAGTTCTTTCTTGGGATGTAGACATCTCTCTCCATCATGAGACTTTTGGGGTTGACTTATAACCCTGGATTGCTGAGAAGAGTCCAGTCTATCAATGCTGGTCATCACACATATGTTGTGCCTGTAATTGTGTACAAATTTCTCCTGGTTCTACTCCTCTCACTCAGCATCAGTTCATATAAGCCTCTCCAAGTAAATGTGAAGTCCATCTTCTTGTTTCTTATAGCACAATAGTATTCCATAACATGCATATACCACAACTTGTTCAGCCATTCCCCAATTGATGGGCACCCCCTTAATTTCCCATTCTTTGCCACCACAAAAAGAGCTGCTATAAATATTTTTTGTACATATGGGTCTTCCTCCCACTTCTATGATCTCTTTGGGATATAACCCTAGGAGTGGTATTGCTGGGTCAAAGGGTATGGAATTATTTATAGCCCTTTGGGGATAATTCCAGATTGCTCTCCAGAAAGGCTGGATCAGTTCACAACTCCACCAGCAATGCATTAGTGTTCCAATTTGCCCACATCCTCTCCAGCATTTGTCATTTTCCTGTTTTGTCATCTTAGCCAATCTGACTGGTGAGATGTGGTACCTGAGTTGTTTTGATTTGCATTTCTCTAATCAATAGTGATTTAGAGCATTTTTTCATATGCTTATAGATATCTTTAATTTTTTCCTCTGAAAACTGCCTGTTCATATCCTTTGACCATTTATCAATTGGGGAATGACTTGTATTCTTATAGATTTGACTCAATTCTCTGTATATTTTAGAAATGAGGCCTTTATCAGAGACATACATTGTAAAAATTCTTTCCCAATTTTCTACTTCTCTCCTAATCCTGGTTACATTGGCTTTGTTTGTACAGAAGCTTTTCAATTTAATGTAATCAAAATTATCCATTTTGCATTTTATAATGCTCAAGAATTATTCTTGTTTGGTCACAAACTCTTCCCCTCTCCACAAATCTGACAGGTAAACTATAGGCTTTCTTTCCCAGATTGCTCACAGTATCAGCCTTTATACCTAGATCATGCACCCATTTAGACTCAATTTTGGTATATGGTATTAGATAATGGTCTATGCTCAGTTTCTGCCATACTATATTCCAGTTTTCCCAGCAGTTATTGTCAAATACTGAGTTCTTATCCCCAAAGCTGGGGTCTTTGGGTTTATCAAATAGTAGATTACTATAGTCATTGACCGCTGACACTAACTACTATTGATGAGTTCTAGATTAGTCCAGCAATTTGGAATTTTGTCCAGTCACTAAGCTGTGCATACCTTTTGATCCAGCAATAACCCTACATTGAAAAATACCCAGACAGCATAAAAGAAAGGAACCTTATGTATAAAAATAATAATGGCAGTTACCTTTTTTTATTACAAAGAAGTGGAAATTAAGGTGGTGACCATTAAGGAAATTACTGAATAAATTGTACTATATAAATGCAAAAGAACATTTTTATGTTACAAGAAATTACGAAGGGGCAGCTAGGTGGCACAGTGAATAGACCACCAGCCCTAGAGTCAGGAGGACCTGAGTTCAAATGCGGCCTAAGACACTTAACATAAAACTAGCCATGTGACCTTGGGCAAGTCACTTAACCCTGATTGCCCTGCCTTCTCCCTCCAAAAAAGCAAAAAAAAAAAAATATGAAAAGGATGGATACAGAGAAAATTGAGAAGACCTGTACGTAATGGAGAGTAAAGTGAGTAGAACCACAGAAACAATATACACAATGACTACAGCATCATAAAGAAAAAAAGCTTTGAAAGATTTAAGAATTATGATCAAATCAGTAACCAACAGTAGTATTCCACAAAACTGGTGATGAAAATACCACCCACATCCTGACTGAGATGATGGACTAAAAATGAAGAATAAGATATTTTTGTATTGCTTGAGTATGCTTATTGTTGTGAAGGAAGGATTTATTTTTAAAAATTCATAGGCAGGGGGATTCAGGAGAGAAGAGTATTATTGATAATGATTCCAGAAAAAGAAGAAAAGAGTATCATAGAAATATTTTAAATGATACACAGAGAACAGAAGGAAGTTCATAGAAAGACATAGACAAGCAGGACAGCTTTGAAACTAACATCATATACTTTAAAAATATAGACTACAGAGATGCTTGTTTTCATATAGAATCCTCTTCTTATTTTTTTCTTTATAGTAATGTTCCTATTTGTTGGTACTTTTCAAGTTCAAAATAATAATTTTTTTTAAAGAGAGCATTAAGGGGAAATCATGTGAACAGAAAGATCACACATTACTCACTTTCTCCAGATCTTTAATTCTCTAACCCTCTGAAAAATGTTATATGTACTGGATAGAAAAATTACAGTAGAATTCACAAGACAAATCACAGAGAACCCAAACAAGGTAAAATCCTTATAAATTAACACTTGAAAACTCTAAATTGTTAATCCTTAGAGTGATCAGCAGCAGCCCTCACCCTCTAGCTTTCATGGTTCTAGCAGGGAGACTAACTGATTTGTATCTAGGGCCCAACAAGGGACACCCTTTGATACAGAGCCTCTGCAAGAACACATCTTCCTTTTCCCTCTCCCACAACAAAGAAAAAATTGAAAGCTCAGTTATATGAGGAGATAGAGAAGAGAGAGGTTGAAAATATTTTGACTTCTCATTGGGGCCAGCTCTAAGTTAGAGACTACTAAAGTTGTAGAGAACATGTCTGAAATACACTCCCCACTATCTCTGTAACCTGTAAAAAAAAAATCAGACACTGATTTAACCTAGCTATAAAAATGAAAGGAAAAGAGCAAACAAATGAATTAGTGCAGTAGACTGCTGTCTATTGCTGTGGTAGGCCTGAAGGAAAGTACATTGAAACTCAAATATGGCCAGTCCTGTCATTCCAGAGGGTACTGAGCCCAGGACCTTAGGCCAGTGAACCCTATATCCCTGAAAGCAGAGTGACTGAGGCAACTTTTACAACCTAGACTTTGAGGTATACCCCCCAGCAAAAGAGGAGGAGTCAAAAATTGAGTTATGGGGGAATATTTTTAAACTGCTAAACCACCAAAAATTTCAAGAGAAAAACACTCAATGAAAGCCTAGACTACAAACTGATTAATTGCATTGTGAAAGGTCATAGAGGAATCCAGAGCTCCCAAGAAACCCCAACAAAAACATGAAAGTAGTCTTAGAAAGATTAAGATAAATTCAGAAAGACTCAGAATCTTCTCTATCCAGTTTAGAACTGCAGGAAAAAAAGAAAAAAACAAGAGGGCAGAATCTTGTAGAGGGACTGAACCAGAGAAGCTAGACCCAAATCAGGTAAGTGGAGGCCACGGAGGTCAGGCAAGTTGGTCCAGGAAAACCACCTAATAAAGGCAGAAAGAATATAGCTGTGCCAGATATCTTACAAATCTGATCAAAAGGGCATTCAAATGAAAAAAAAAAAAGATAAGAAAGGTAAAGGCCAGTGTATATACTCCAAGCTAGATATCATAAAGGAATGAAAGAAGTTAAAATAAACGAAGAATAGCAGTTGAGACAGAAATTTACAGGAGAAAATATCCAAGGAAGGAGGTAGTATAAATCCCAGGATATTAAATGCCTATACACAGTGTTGTGCTGATTAACTGAGTTAATTTGTTAAATGAACCCTTAATATTCAATGTGATAAAAAATATGGTTTTATGATGAAAGATTTAAAAGGTATCAAAATCTTGTTAAGCTCAATATTAAATCATGATTGTAGAAAAAAAGATTTTGATTCTTCTTTGACACTTGCTTGTAAGCATGGCTTTAACCCCAGTGTCCTCTTAGTTCAGATTTGATCAGAAGGAGGAACTAAAAGTTATCTTTGGTTTGTCCTTCCTTCTCAAAGAGGATCATTACCTCAGGAATATGATGTCATAACTTGCAAGTGAATTGGATTTAAGTGAGGCAGGACTGTGCACAGTGACCAGACTCACCTTCTCCTCCAGAGCTATCTGGTTCCAGTGCCAAGATATGTCAGATATAATCAGGAGGACTGGAGATGGCCCAGGATGTGGTGGGAGATCTTGGCTTTTTCCCAGGTCTCAGTTTGATTGAAAATAGGTTAAGAAATGAGGCAAAGGATGACTTCTTTTACCTAGTCAAAAGAACAAAAAACAAATTCAATCTGGGAGGGGAAGACCTTTTTTGCCAAAACAGAAACAATAGCTATTTACACTCACTCTGTGGGCATCAGAGCTTAAACAATAACCAGTGAGGCTTGGGCTGGGACCTATCATTAGCAAATTGAGGAGAGACAGAGTGATTTGGGTTTAAGGCATGGTCCTTAAAAAAGAAATCTAGCCCATAAACCCCAAGATATTTTACAAGGTTTCCAAGATCAAGATTTACATTCCTTTGAGCAGAATGTCTACAGCTAAGAGTAGTAATTCCTTATGGAGACAAAGGGAAAGAAGGGAGAGAAAGGAGGGAGGGAGGAAAAGTAGGAGGGAAGAAAAGAAGGAAGAAAGGAAGGAGCTGTGTCACTCAACTTGAACTGGCCAGTTGGGTCCTTAGTGGGGTGGCTACTGCTACTCACATATCATTGTGTTATTGAACGTATAACAAACAAGAAGATTTACTTTACCCTAGCACAGCAAGTTTATATGATAAGGACATGATGGCACTTAGCTTCTCTGATCATGACCCCCTCATCTCCATCTGGGAATATATCGGCTCTATATATCATCATGTTGGCTTACATGGTCTCGGGCACTTACCAAGTCTGAAGGGATCCCACTACAGAAGATTGGAACCTTTTGTTCCCTAATGCCAGAAAGTTGTGTCAGAGAACCAATCAGATTGTAGAGGAAGCTTCCTCAGGAAAGTCAGGGAAGCAAGTCCTATCACAGAAACATATTCTTTAATTCTTCATCATAAAACCACACTTTTATCATATTACATATTAAATGTACCTTTAACAAACAGTACACTTTTCCATGTTTAATCTTGATTACAGCCCATAGGTTTTCAATAAGCTTTAAATCATGTGAGTTCCAAGGTAATTAAAGCAGATTCTGGGGCTCTTTAAGATATGACAAGCCTGGGGTGGAGCCAAGATGGCAGCATAGAAGCAGGGAAACTCTGCGAGCTCCCCCCATAACCACCTCAAATACCTATGAAATATGACTCTAAAATTTTAGAGATACAGATCCCACAAAGTGACAGAGAAAAACAAATCTCCCACTGAAGGCAGCCTGGCAGGCTGGCAGGAAGGGTCCCCCACAGCATGTTGGGAGCTGAGCCCAGCCCAGCATGAGCCCAAGGTTTTAGCTCCAGGGTGGGCCTGACCAGTAGCTACAGCAGACTTCAGGAGAGTAGATCACCAGCAGCAGTGGCAGTTTCCAGAATTATCAACTCATAAATGCCAAAGGCAAAATAAAAGGTCAGTGTGGACTTTGTGGAAACAGGGGGTCCAAGAGTGTGATCTGGCCTCTGCCCCTGGAGGGAGAAGTGGCTGAGGTGCAAAGGTGCCATGGCACAGCTGCTTCAGAACTCTTGGCCTGCAGATCATAGGGGGAACAAGCGACCGTTCTGAGGGGAAATTGCTCTTGCTTTAACCTGCTTGGATCTGTATCACTGTCTTGGGTGAAGATCTGCCAGAGCCTGTGGAGGCTTCAGAGAGGGCACCCAACTAATAGTTCTGGCAGCTGTAAAAACCCCAGCAATTTGGACAAAGCTCTCCTCTCTGGAAGCAGAGTTCTACCATGGCAAAAAGCTCAAAAGTCAAGTAATTGAGTGGCAACATGAGCAAGCAAAGGAAGCAAAGCAAGCAGAGCAGTCAAACCTTGGATTCCTTTTTTGAGGACAAAAAGAGTCAAGGCATGGAGCAGGAGGAAGACAACGAAGTCAGAAATCCTTCACCAAAAGCTTCCAAGGAAAAATATGAACTGGTTATAGGCCATGGAGGAGTTTAAGAAGGATTTTGAAGACCAAGTAAGAAAAGTGTAGGAAAAAATGGGAAGAATGAGAATTATGCAAGAAAATAATGAAAAAAGAGTCAACAACTTGAGTGAAGAAAATAATACCTTAAAAAATAGACTAACTCAAATGAGACAAAAGAGGCCCAAAGCCAATGAGGAGAAGAATGCCTTAAAAAGCCAAATTTGCCAGATGGAAAAAGAATTTCGAAAGCTCATTGAAGAGAATCATTCCTTCAAAATTAGATTGGAGCAAATGGAAGCTAATGACTTTCTGAGAAATCAAGATACTATTAAACAGATCTAAACAAATGAAAAAATAGAAGGCAATGTGAAATATCTCATTGGAAAAACCACTGACCTGGAAAATAGATCCAGGAGAGATAATTTTAAAACTGTTGGCCTACCTGAAAGCCATGACCAAAGAAAGAACCTAGAAATCATCCTTCAAGAAATTCTCAAGGAAAGTTGCCCTGATATTTTAGAACCAGAGGGCAAAATAGAAATTGAAAGAAATCACTGATCACCTCTTGAAAAATATCCAAAAAACCAAACTCCTAGAAATATTATAGCCAGGTTCCATAGTTCCCAGATCAAGGAGAAAATATTACAAGTAGCCAAGAAGAAACAATTTCAAATATTGTGGAAACACAATCAGGATAACACAGGATCTAGCAGCTTCTATATTAAGGGATTGAAGGGCTTGGAATATGATATTCTGGAGGTCAAAGGACCTGGGATTAAAACCAAGAATCACCAGCAAAACTGAGTATCATGTTTCAGGGGGAAACATGGTAATTCAATGAAATAGAGGACTTTCTAGCATGGAAAAAATCAGAGTTGAATAGAAAATTTGACATTCAAATACAAGAAGCAAGAGAAGCATGAGAAGGTAAACAGGAAAAAGAAATTATAAGGAACTTATCAAATTTGAACTATTTATATTTCTACATGGAAAAATGATAATTGTAACTTATGAAACTTTTTCAGTATGAAGATTATTGAAGGGAATATAAATGTATATATATGTATACATACATATATATGTCTTATAGGAGGGTATATGGACATATGAATACATATGTGAGTGTGTGTATATATATATGTGTACAGGTATACATAGACAGAGGGCACAGGATCAATTGAATAGGAAGGGATGATATTTTTAAAATAAAATTAAAATGTGAGAGAAGAATATAACGAGAGGAGATAGGGAGAAACAGAATAGGGTAAATTATCTCATATAAGAGGCAAGGAAAAACTGTTACAATAGAGGGGAAGAACAGTAAGGCAAAAGGGAATGGGTCAACCTTAATCTCATTGAATTTGGCTTAAGGAGGGAATAACATACACACTCAAGTGGGTATCTTACCCTACAGGAAAGTAGGGGGAAGTGGACAAGAGGGGGGATGATAGAAGGGAGGGCAGATTGGGGGAAAGGGTAGTTAGAAGCACACACTTTTGAAAAGGGGCAGTGGTAAAGTAGAAAATAGAACAAGTTGGGGGTGGGATAGGATGGAGGGAAATATAGTCAATTTTTCACAATATATACACTATGGAAATGTTTTGCATAACTACACATGTACAGCCTATATTGAATTGCTCATCTTCCCAGTAAGGGTGGGTGATGAGGGAAAAAGGGAAAGAATCTGGAATTCAAAGTTTTAAAATCAAATGTTTAAAAAATATTATTATTATTTTTTTACATGCACTGAGAAATAAGATATACAGGCACTGGGGTATAGAAATCCATCTTGCCCTACTGGAAAGTTGGAGGGGGAATGGGGGAGCATATAGGAGAGAACAGATCAGGGGAGGGGGTATTCAGTGGGATTGCTGTTCTGGGGTGGTGGGTAGGGGAAAGACGGGGAGAAAATTTGTAACTCAAAACCATGTGGAAATGAATGTTGTAAACTAAAAAGGAACATAAAATTTAAAAAAAAAAAAAGATATGCCAAACCTGGCCAGATTCACCAGTCAAGAGAGCAAGCCAAAGTCAGAGTAATTCTGAGATGAACAAAGTTTGTGAGGAGGTGGAGTAGTTCAAAAAGTCAATGAATTTGGCATAAGAATGCAGGATTCAGATGAGACATTGAGTTTAATTCAAAGGGGGGGAGGGAACAAAGATTATAGATGTTGAGGAAATACAGTGAGGAGGGCAACTGGCCATGGCTGGTTTAAAGTTTGACTATGATTGGTGGTGGTGATAATCATGGTGATGGTCATCGTCATAGTTCTGAAGAGGACCCATGACATCACAAGGGTAATATCTTGACTTGTGAATGTAAATTGGATTTAATGAGACAGAGCAGAGCAAAGTCTTCAGGCTCACTCTTGACTAGAGTTGTCAAAGTCCAGTGGCAAGACAAAAGTCATGATGACTGGTGATGGCCCAAGATGCAATGGATGACCTAAGCCTTTCTAAATTAAGGTCTTTGCCAGGCCTCAGTTTGTCCAAGGCAATGGTTACTCAATGACTGAGGGCTAGGTAAGAACTGAGACAAAAAATTGCTTAATTTACCATCACAAAAATATCAATCTGAGAGGGAAAGACCCTTAAAGTTTCTGACCAGAAAAGAAAACAATTGCTTTTTATATTCATTCTAAACCATCAGATTCTTGGAGCCATAGGTGAGAATTGGGTAAATCAAGTGGATACCAAAGGTGGAAAGCAGTCCTGAAAAGGCCTTGGTAGCCCTCATATCAGAAATATTAGTCTTCTCTGAACATCCCATACACCCCAAGATACTTTCCAGGGATGTACACATAGATGATGAAGTTGATACACTGATTGTCAGAGCTACCTCTAAGAGAGAGAGAGAGAGAGAGAGAGAGAGAGAGAGAGAGAGAGAGAGAGAGAGAGAGAGAGACAGAGAGAGACAGAGAGAGACAGAGAGACAGAGAGAGACAGAGAGACAGAGAAAGAGAGACAGAGAGAGAGAGAGACAGACAGACAGAGACAGAGTCAGAGAAATAGGAACAAAAGTTATTGATGTTGGGGAGATAGTATATGTATGTATGTATATGTATTGGGAGAATCCAAAAGAAAATGTGGGAGAGAATAGATATTAGACTACCTACCAAACTGAAGGTCTATAGAAACATATTGACTTCATTGTTGTATGCCTTTGAAACCTAGGCAATATACTAGTGATTTGCTAGGAAACTGAATCGCTTCCATTTGAATTGTCTTAGGAAGATTTATGAAAATAAGTTGGCAAGATAAGGTAGGTTCTTTCTTAAGCTGAACTGCCAAGCATTCAAACTTCACTATAGACAGCACAACTCTGATCAGCTGGTCATGTTGTTGAATGCCAAAAGACTATTTATAGAGAGCTCGTACAAGGCAAGTGCTCACATGGAGGTTAGAAGAAGCAATACAAGGATACTCCTAAGATCTCTCTGAAAAACTTTGGAATCAATTTTGATACATGGGAGGTACTGGCATAGGACCTCCTAGCATGTGTGCCTGCATCAAAGAAGGCACTGTGCTCTATGGGCAAAGCAGAATTACAGTAGCTCAAAAGAAACATGAGATACACAAATTTAGAGACATCTCCTTTCCAAATGTTCATATGAACTATTTGTGCAAGATCTATGGTAGAGCCTTCTGAGTTCATATTGGTCTGATCAGCCATAGTTGGACACACTATAGCTTGACCCCAACAAAGCAATATCATTTTGGTTCTCTGAGAATGAAGGACAACAACCAACCAATTCCATCATATTCATATACCATAATTTGTTTAGCCATTTCCAAACTGATGGGTACTCCTTCAAGTTCTAATTCTGTACCACCATAAAAAGATCTACTGTAAATATGGGTAGGGAAAATTGTGGGATTATGGGAGCTAAAGGTTCTAGTTGTGATAGCATTTGAAAATGACAATTCCTACACCCTAAAGAGAGTGTATAAACTTTGAGTAGTAGGAATTCTCTTAGAATGGAAGTATCAGAACTTAGCAGGCTCTTGTCCTTCATTCTCAAAGAGGATCCAAATGACATCACTATGTTGGGGTCAAGTTATAGCGTTTCCCACTGTGGCTGATCAGACCAATATGAGCTCAGAAGGCTCTACCATAGTACAGGTACAAATACTTCATATGAACTTTGGAGTGGAGATGCCTCTAAATTTGTGTATCTAATGTTTCTTTTGAGCTAATGTAATTCTGCTTTGCCCATAGAGCACAGTGCCTTCTTTGATGCAGGCACTACATGCTAGGAAGTCCTATGCCAGTATCCCCCATGTATCACAATTGATTCCAAATTTCTTCAGAGATCTTGAGAATATCCTTGTCTTACTTCTTCTGACCTCCATATGAGCACTTGCCTTGTATGAGTTCTCTACAAAAGTCTCTTCAACAATGTGACCAGTCCATTGGAATTACACTTTCTAAAGTAGAGTTTAAATGCTTGGTAGCTCAGCTCAAGAAAGGACTTACCTTATCAAGTGATCTTCATAATCTTCCTAAGACAATTCAAATGAAAATGATTCACTTTCCTGGCAAATCACTGGTATACTGTCCAGGTTTCACAGGCATACAACAATGAAGTCAGCACAACATCTCTGTAGACCTTCGGTTTGAGAGGCAGTCTAATAACTCTTCTCTCCCACTCTTTCCTTTGGAGCCTCCCAAACACTGATCTAGTTCTGGCAATGAGTGTATCAACCTCCTTATCTATGTGTATATCCTGGAAAGTATACTGCCAAGGTAAGTGGACTTAACAACAGCATTCAGTACTTCAATTATTGTTAACTAATGGTTCCACATATGTGTGGGAGAAGTGCTGGCTCATGGAGAATCTCTGTTTTCTTGGTGTTCATTGTCAGGCCAAAATTAGCACAGGCAGTAGAGAATCAATCCATATTTTGTTGCACCTCAACCTCAGAGGTTACATCAAGTGCACAATCATCTCTAAATAAAAAAAAAACATGTACCAACTCTCCCTCTACTTTAGTCTTGGCTTGTAGCCTTTTCAAGTTAAATAATTTACCTCAATATGTTATTTTACCAAGGTAGTCTCTAATGCAAGAACAATGAAACAGTGGGCCAGAGACAGAGTGCCAGCAATCAGGTAGCTATTTAATTAATTAGTTTCATTATGAGGAACAGATTTGCAAATCAGAAATTCTCCCGATCAGAATCCCACCTTGCTAAAGTGAAGATGAGATTATATACATAAATCACAGGTGGGAAGGGAGGGGAGGAGGGGGAGGGAATTAAAAACAATTGTTTCCCAGCACCAGAGAGGTTTCCCACAAAAAACCCAAGAGTGGAAAACAACATAACAATTCTGGAGTCCTCTGGGAGCAAAGAGTTAAACACAACTGAAACAACTAGGCAACAACAAAAAACTAGACTCTCAATCTATTATATTCCTCGTATAATTTTTTAAAAATTGATTAATGGGGGGGGGGGGGGAGTTGGCTAGGTGGTGCAGTGAATAAAGCACCAGCCCTGGAGTTAGGAGAACCTGAGTTCAAATCTGGCCTCAGACACTTAACACAAAAACTAGCCATGTGACCTTGGGCAAGTCACTTAGCCCCAACTGCCCTCCAAAAAGCAAAAAAAAAAAAAATTTGCTTAATGTTCTTTTTATCTATGGAATTAAAAGTACTTCTCTACCTAATTCATGTTTATACTCTGGGTACCTTTCTTTATTTGTTATCTGTCTTCCTCCCTTAATCTGGATTGAAACAAAACTGGAACTGTTCCTATTTTTGGTGGGAATGAAAGTGGAGTCCTGGGAGCCTAGCCCCATTGCTGAGGAGATAGGCTACTCCAGAGCAATGAACCCAAGGAAAATGGTGAGTTTGAGAAAAAGTTTGGGACTGGCAAAGGTCAGCAGCCTCTGTAGTCTCTGTACCTGGTTAGCTATAGAAGACCACAGGCCAGTGGAACTCTGACCCTGATGGCTGAATAAGCCCTCTCAGCTGAAGAGCCTGCTTCGGGCCTCCATCAGTTCCCCATCCCCCAGGAAGGAGCTCAAACACACAGATGTGAGTATTATATCCTCGAGATAAGCAATAAGTATGGTATACACCCTGGCCTGGGAACAAAGAAGTGTGCAGTTTCCTCAGTGGAAAATAATTAGCAAGCATCCTATAAAGGCTTGTACCTGGGGTAACAAAGATGGGCTCTATTTTCCACTACTCCCAGAGTCCTGTCTCTTTTGTGCAGTCTCTCAGCCTCTGGGTAAGCAACTCTTTTTCAGCCCTGCTTTGGGATGGCAGGGCTCCCCACAGTTAGCCTCTGAGCTAGATGGAGAATGAGATAATAGCAGTGATGTAGTAACAGTTCACATTTATAAAGCTTGTTAAAGTTTACTTAAATGCTCAACTATATGACACAAATACTTAAATAACAGTAAATGATAAGACAGCAATTTCACTGCACAGCTAATTAGTTGGAGGTGGCAGCATTTAAGCTGGTTTTTAAAGGATGAGTGAGTTCTGAGTAAACATTAGACTCTCCTGGGAAGGTAAGTACATTGGGGGAAGGGGATAGTGGATTTGACTGTCAAACAAGTATTCCCCATTCTTATTGGACGTATGTTGTCTGAGCAACTCATGGCCATGGCAGAGTTAAACAAGAATAGGCTCTCTTCGCTTTTCATAGCATGCCTTTAACATTTCAGCGGCAGGCCAATCCTCTGGTAAGGATCCTTTTATTTATTTAATAGGTCAAGTTCCAATTACCAGTTGTAAGTCAGCAGGGAGGGCAAAAACTCAAAAGGGTTTACTTCCTCTTTGTTACCATGGAAGAATGCCTAAAAGGTAAGGACTTTTGTGTGAGTATTTTTCTGGGGGGTTGGGGGCACACTGCTAGGAGGTCAATCCACTACATAATAATGTAATACAGGAAATGCACATCCTACTTCCGAACCAGCCTTCCTGTCCCCCATTGGAAATGTGTACTCACACTGTGGGAATCACCTTGGGCTCTGATATATCAGTTTTTGCTTTTATCATCTCCAGAATGAAACTTCTACCTTGATTCCTGGTCACCAGCTCCAAATCACATTCCATCATGTGCATATATAGCACACCCCGTACCCTCCCTCCCATCCCACTTCTACTTTGTATGTCCCCATATATGTGTGGGAAACTCAAATCAACCGGTTTTGTTACCCAGGAATAACACTGGTGAGGCAATGGGGTGAGGCAATCAGGCTTTTTGCTGGAGAGTCTACAGCCAAGAGTGAAGTCAAGCTAACTCCTGCCTTCCTTAATCTAGATGAGACCATCCCAGGGGTAACTAAAGCCCACTCAAAAGGACTCTCTCTGGTGAACATTTGCCCCTTCAGAACTGGCAAATACTGAAAATCAACAGATGAAGTACTCACAAATCAGCAAATGCTTGGTTTATTGTTTATTGGTTATTTAGACTTAAGAACACAATAGAGAGATGTTAATTATGCAGATTAAAGTTTAAAATGTGTCCTGGGTACTTTTTTTTTTTGGTGGAGATTCAGTTGCTAAATATTTACCAGCACACGAGTAACACTATCTCGGTGTTCTTGACCTATACTACATTGGTTCCCTCTGATGGGGGAGGGGATCCCAATAGGTTCAGCAGATATTCTGATCTTATCCAAGACCAGAAAACCTGCAATATCATCTGGAAAGAATTCAAGGTCTCAGGCTTAATTGGAGTGAGAGTTGTAGAAGTTTATTGTTAAACTTCCAAGAGAAGCGGGCAAGAGTCCTTTAGGGGACCTGCGAGTGAGAGGGGTACAGGCTTTTACCTTTAAAGGGTAGGGCTGCCATTGTCAGGGCTGACCAGACGGGAGGGGCCTCAATGCATAGACAAAGGTCAGAGCTGACCCAGAGGAGCATGTGAATAGATAGTTTAGATAAGATTTGGGCCAGGTCTTTAAGGAGATAGAAGGCAAGGATAAAGGAGGGTGTGGGCCAGGCCTGGGAAGAAATCAAGAACAAAAGGGGTCGAAGGGTGTTGCCTAGGTGGAGTGTGGGATAGGGAGAAGGGGCAGATCTCAAGGGTGGGAAAGGACAAATTACAACTTCACAGACTGGTTTTACAAGTTGGTTTGACCTAGACCCCAGGTACCCCATCACCTCCACCTACCACCCCTCCCCCCAAGGTATCAATTCCATGACACATCTCTCCCAGGGCCCAACTTCTCCCCAAGTCTCAGAGGGGCCACTGCCAGGCTGCCCCCCTTTTCAAGGCATGACTTGAACAATACAACTGAACTGCCACAGGAGGTAAACGTTTGAAAGCTTAAAAATAAGGGTTATTTAAAAGATGTGAAGGCACTGAAGGTCATCTTGAAATTCTGCCCATTCAGTAACTCCCTTGTTTTACACAGGGCTGCCTCTTGAGGATCCTGAGCCTACTTTTTAAAACTTCCATCAGAATCCTGATGAAGGAGATTGTAGACTTTGATTTTTGAAGTCAGCAAAGTTATCCATATGACCTGCATTTGATATTTCTTTTTTTTTTTGTTATTTCGAGTTTAAGGAGAAGGAACTTTTCATTGATTCAGTTATTTTAAAAGATGTTCTTTTATTTGAAAAAAATTCTGAATGATTTCTGAATATCCAACCCCATGTTTAACTAAACCCGATAAACCCACTATAGCTGCTATAAATCAGAGGTCAGTAAAATATGACCAGAGGACCTGTCATCTGTTTTTGTAAGAGAAAACTAGGAATGGGTTTTATATTTTTAAATAAAATAAAACCTTGTAGTAGTTTACTGAACTCTTTTATAAACCATCAAAATAACTTTCTCCCAAACATTGAAATATATATTAAAATATATATAAAATTCAACATACATAGAAATATATGTATTGTGCACACATATACATATCGTGTTTCCCCGATAATAAGACACTGTCTTATTAATTTTTTTGGACAGAAAAACACCAGAGGGCTTATTTTCAGGGGAGGGCTTATTTTAATGAACATTGACAGCAATTTTAATAAACAGGTAAATGTGAACCAAAAAATGTACCTTTATTCAATAATGAATTCAATAAAGAACAGGATGACGTGCTCACTGCTGCAGCTCTGATTGGATGCAGCTTAATGTAGCGTGTAGCGCAGGGGATCACCTTCACTACAGTAGCAATCTCAATAGGGCTTATTTTCGGGGGAGGGCTTATTATCGGGGAAACACGGTAGATACATATACTAATGTTAAAGAGAACCGGTGAATGAAGGTCTTTTAGCTTGTGGCTGAGAGTTTGACAAAATTTGACAAGAGGATTATGTGGACTAGTAAAAAAGCTGCTTGTTGCTAAATACTTTGATATAGGGCGTTGTGATTGAGAGTAGTGGAGAACATTTAGGAGTGAAGGTGTTTACTGTATGCCGGAAATAAGGACCATATTTGAAATCTGCATATTTCCTTTTCCTGGGGACAAATGGATCTGATCGAAGATAACATAGGCACTCCTATCAAAAATGGATACTTCTTTTCTTGAACACAGTGAATTAATCACACAGCCTGATAGCTTGTTAAATGTTATTGCTATTTGGATACCCATGATACATATCTAGCAGAGGATCTGGGTTTGCCCTGGAAGACTGGGTCCCCAGAGGGTCAGTGATTGCTTCTCCCCTCAAGGTTCTAGGGGTAACCCAGAGCCCTTGGGGGGTATCTCATTTACAAGAGCTTTTCATCTTTTTGTGTGTCATGGATACCTTTGTCAGTTTGGTAAAGCCTATCGACCTCTTTTTAAAACAATGTTTTTAGATGCATAAAAGAAAAGATATAGGCTTACAACAGAAACCAATTACACTGAAAAAAGATACAATTTTTTCAATCCAAGTTCATGGGTCTGAGGACCCTAGGAGCAGTACCTCTGCTCTAATAGCATTGCTCGAAATACCCAACCAGTGTGATCTCTCTAGTGATTATCAAGTTATGTCAATTTGATGGGGTACCTGGGGTCTAGGTCAAACCAACTTGTAAAACCAGTCTGTGAAGTTGTAATTTGTCCTTTCCTACCCTTGAGATCTGCCCCTTCCCCCTATCCCACATTCCACCTAGGCAACACCCTTCCACACCTTTTGTTCTTACTTAATCTCTTGATTAAGTAATCAAGGCCAGGCCTGACCCACACCCTCCTTTATCTTTGCCTTCTATCTCCTTAACGACCTGGCCCAAATCTTATCTAAACTATCTATTCACATGCTCCTCTGGGTCAGCTCTGACCTTTGTCTATGCATTGAGGTCCCTCCCATCCGGTCAGCCTTGACAATGGCAGCCCTACCCTTTAAAGGTAAAAGCATGAACCCCTCTCACTCGCAGGTCCCTTAAAGGACTCTTGCCCGCTTCTCATGGAAGTTTAACAATAAACTTCTACAACTCTCACTCCAATTAAGCCTGAGACCTTGAATTCTTTCCAGACGATATTGCAGGTTTTCTGGTCTTGGATAAGATCAGAATATCTGCTGAACCTTTTGGGATCTCGTTTCCCCCCCATCAAATTAGCCAGCTAGACTTAATTAGCTTTTAGTAATAGGTACTTACGGAGGTGGCATAATAAGAAAAATTGATACAAAAATCCCCCTTACATGGGTGCACACCCTTCCACAAGTACATAGAGTCCAGGGGAGAGTGGGCTCAGGTTTAGAAAGCACCTGTGACAAAGGAGTAACTCAAAACTCTTAGTTGCTTGGAAGTCCTTTTCTCCCCTTCATGCTATACTCCTAAAGTTCCCCTTAAATATGATTCAGCTTTCTGTTGGGCTCCTTGTAGTGTCCTGAAGCTGCTTTTATCCAGTATAATTCATTTGTCCTTGACTCCTGATGCAGGCACTACTGGCAGCCACTGCTATGCTGGGGATGCTTCTAGGATGCCCATGAGAAGACAAGTCTTCCAGAATTTTCAAAGTTGTGAAAGGTCTTCTTCTGGTTAAGAGAGATGGGGGAAGGGAAGAGACAGGAAGTCTTCCGTCTCCTCACCCGCCACAAGCGATTCCCTTTCAGGGGCCTGGCTGAGCTACTTACTCCTCTAGAATAGCTCACCAGACTCTAGAATTCAGGGTTCCTCACTAACTTGCTATTTGATATAAAGCCCCATAGACTGTGACTGAATCTTCCCAGTGAATCCCGATACACTTCTTGTATGGTATTATTTAATTTCAAATAAGCATCTTAGTCCTTCCCAAATGATTAACCAGGTTGGTTGCACTTATCTCAGTACTCCTGATGAACTGATTGATTCAATATATATATTCTCACCTGACAAAGGGTTAGAGCATTCTGTCCGCCACCTCAAGTGGAGTGAGGGAGGCAATTGATTCAATTGACACCCTCTACCTTTAAATAAAAACTCAGATTTTTTAAAACCACTTAAAGGGTTTTGAGGATATTCTTCAGTGAATTTCCAGTTCTCCGTCAGACAGCACCTCTGCCACTTACTATCTGAGTCACCTTGGTCAAACTCCTCAACTTTTCTGGTCTTCAATTTCCTCATCTGTAAAATGATGACTAGATGACCTCTAAGAGGTTAGAGGTCAGACTAGACTACCTCTAAGGTCTCTTGCAGCCCTAGATCTATGATCCTATGATACCTCTTGCTTCGTTTTATGAGGGTCAGCATCAGTTCAGATGCTACCCTAGAACTCCCCCCTGTAACTTAAAGCTGTGACTTAGCAGAATAGAATTGGTAGATCTCTTCCAACTCCAGGAATCATTCTGATATTTTCTCTTAGGCCCATAACCTTGAAGAATCACAGTCTCAGAGTCAGAAGGGACAAAAGAGACCATGTGGTATATATAGAATGTGATTAACCAGCTTTTTTTTTCTTTTTTATAATACATTTTTTCAATTAGTAGACATTTATTTTTTTTCCTCCCTCCTACATCTCCTCCTACTAAAAAGAAAAAAAAATTAGTCTTTTAAATTATGCATAGTCAAGTAAAATTAATTCCTACACTGGGCATGTTAAAAATGTATCTCATTCTGCATACTTTCTTAGTCCTTTAGTACTCTCTTCAGAGTGGGTATCTTTTTTCATCATTAAGTTCTCTGGAACTGTGAATAGCTGGTCTGTACATTGAATAGAATTTCTGAGTCTTTTAAAATTATTTGTCTTTACGATGTTATTGTCCTTATATAAATTGTTCTCCTGGTACTTCTCACTTCAGTCTGCATATATTCACACAATTCTTCTCAGGTTTCTCTGAAACTACCCCCTTTATAATTTCTTGTGGCATATTCTATACTCTGTCCAGCCATTCCCCAACTGATGGACACTCTCTCAGTTTCCATTTCTTTGCCACTACAAAAAGAGTTGCTATACATATTTTTATACATATCAGTCCTTCTCCTTCTTTGATCTCCTTCATCCATCTTTTTCTTAAAAGACTGTAACCAAAGAGGAACCCACTCTTCCTTAGGCAATGGCAAGCCACAGGAGCCTACTTAAGACATATATAGTTAACAAAAAATACTGGTGACCATGACTACTACATGACATTGGTTTACATGTCCAGTCACTTGGAGATTGGCAAGAATATATACCGGAAGAAGCAGATATTTTGCTCAGTTTTTACAAGGGGAATTGGGGGTCAGTTTCTACCACCTCAGAATTTTGTAGAACAGTGATGTAGTACTCTCCTTAGCAAAGAAATAAAGTAATGCACATGTATGCATACCCATACCCCCACACACCAATCCTTGGTTTCATTTTTATTCAGTGATTCTGACAAAGAGGTACATGCTGGATCACATCAGTTCTGTCCAGAGTGAGATCTGTTTTCTTTTGGGTCACATCCCTCCATCAAGCCCAATTAGTGCTTGTTCCTGGTCCCCAGAGGGTAGATTACCCAAGCCTCTGTCAGCTAACACAGTGAGCCCAAAGCCTTTATGTTTCAAAGCATTACAGAAATTGACTTGATCTGAGGGATTCCCTTTCCCCCTGGGGTTTATCTCTATTTCTCTGCTTTTAGGTCTATAACCTCAGACCACAGAGCATCACATTTGGTTGAGGGGAGTGAAAAGGGAGCTAGCCTGGCTTGTGATTTGCCTTGCAAGTTACCATAAACAGTACTTGTATCTGACACATGGGAGACACACTTACAAGCCCATGTAAGTCTGTTTTCTATATAAACATGTAACCTTAATTTTCTAGCCTAGAGAATTTCACAGGCTGCTTTTTATACATGACTCTGAAATGATGGAGAGAATGCTGAGCAAAACCTATCAGTTAGGGGCAAAGCTGGTGGAAGAGCTTCAGAAAAGAAAGATATTTACTCTTTGAGAAGATATACATGGTGCCAGAAACTTTTGAGGACTGACACCAGATATATGAAGAGACAAACAGAGAGACTTTGCAAGCTACAAATATACAGGGGAAACCAGTTCTTCAACTCATCCCTGATTTCCAGTTGGTCTCCATAAAGACTTCAGGGAATTTTCCCTGCTGACTGGGAGTATAGTATCTGTCTTGGTTTGAGCTCAGATAATTTGCTCCCAGCAGGAGAGCTCATTCACTTTGTGGATTTTTGGTATATTCTAATCTGTATATTCTGTCAGATTTTTGTTTTCTATTTGCTTGGATAAAAAAATTTTTTTTACTTGCTATTCACTAGTTGTGGTGATTTTGTGTGTAACTAGCATTTGGTAGTAAAGGTTAAAAAGGTCCTAAGTTTAAATCTGCTCACTTGTAGGACTTGCAGTTAATGTGATCAGCCACCTAGAGGCCACCTCTTTTGGAGGGATAGAAAATGACAGGATTATAACGGAAATATTTCTACCACCTACATGAGGTCATTTCTTTAATGTTTCCCATTCAATTCCCCTATCTGTAAAATGGAGGGGTTGAACCCTTCCAGCCTGAAATTTATGAAGCTACTCATATCTGTTCACTTGGGATTGATTCAAAATTCAGATATGCCACTCAGAGCACCCCATTAGGCAGCCTGCCCATATTATAATATTTCAACAGTAGCAAGTGCCCAATTGGTTCAGTGCCCATTGAACATTTTGATAAATCTCTTTAGAGGTTCCAGCTCTAAAAACTGTTCATATACAATAGATCACATAGTCATCATAATAATCCAAGTCAAATAACAACAGGGCCAAGTTAATAGCAGTAAAAAGTAAAACAAAAGCATTATAGGATATTATATAGAGTAGATAGAACAGTTAAAATTAATCTAGATGATTAAATCAATAAAGTCAATCCATCCTTTTGTGCACAGGAGCCAATATTGTACAAGTTGCAAAAAAAGCCTAGATATTATCCACACGGCATTCAAATTTCTAGGAAAGAATCAAAGTTCCTAGTTAGCAGCCCTGATTCAAGTTGGTTCTGCTAGTTTAGACTTAGTATTAAAAACAAAATGAGATACCTGTAGGTTATTCAATGGTGAACAAAAGGAGGTTTACTTAGCCCTAATTTCCCTTTTAATTTCAAGGATACCATCATCCTCCCAGTTACCCAACCTGGCAGCCTAGGTATCATCCTTATCTCCTCACTCCTCCCTACCCCCAATCCAATGAGTTGCTAAGTCCGGTTCATTCTATCTACATAAGAGATCTTCTATATCTCCCTTCTCTCTTCTGACATCACCATCACCCTGGTGTAGGACTTTATCACCTCATTCCTAGACTATTGAAATAGCCTATTATTTGGTTTCCCAGAAATTTCTCTCCACTCCAGCCCATCCCTCTTTGAGTTGTCAAATTGACCTTTCTAAAGCACAAGTCAATCCTACTTACTGAATGAACCCTGATACTTTGAGGATCAAATATAAAACCTCTGGCTTTTAAACCCCTTCAAGCCTGGTCCCTTCTACTTTTCCAGTCTTCTTGGTTTTTGTTTTGTTTTGAGGGGGTATGCAGGGCAATTGGGGTTAAGTGACTTTCCCAAGGTCACATAGCTGTTTTAGTGTTAAGTGTCTGAGGCCAGATTTGAACTCGGGTCCTCCTGACTCCAGGGCTAGTGCTCTATTCACTGTGCCACCTAGCCACCCCTTTTCCAATCTTCTTACATTTTACTCCCCTCCCCATAATCTATGATCCAATGACAATGGCCTCTTTGGTTTTCCTCATTTTTCCTCATTCATCTCCCAACTCTGGGCCTTTTCACTGACTATCTCATTCCTGGAAATCTCCCTTCTCATCCCCTCTCTTGTCTTAAAGACTCTGCTTAAATCCTACCTTCTGCAAAAAGTAGGTAGGTATTTCCCTGGTTTACCCCATATATATCTTATATGTATATCATTGTTTTCATGTAACTTCCCCCAACCTCCAACCTCACCCTAAGCTCTCCCTGTCCCCACCACAATCTCATTAAAATGCAAATTCCTCAAAGGGTCAGGATCAAAAATAGCCTTTCTTTGTATTCATAGCCCTTAGCTCAGGACTTGACACTTAGTACTTAATATATACTTATTGACTAACTCATCCTTGATTTTAGAGTCAGAAAGTGAGAGGGTATTATTCTAGGTTTAAACATCTAGCTCCAAAACAACGATTACAAAAGTAATTCTTCATTTAAAGGAAGGAACAAATAGATAAAACACAAATAGTTGACAATGATACAATACTTGAGGATTGGTAAGGCACTTTATGTGCATCATCTTATGTGCTCTTAAAAGCGCAGCTCACTCAGTCTTCACAACAATTCTGTGAGATAGACATTATTTTTCCTACTTTATAGGAGAAGGAAAGAAGGCCCAAGATACCAAGTGACCTGATTGTGGCCTCACAGTTAGTCAACATCAAACCAAGTTTTACAACAAAGTTTAAAGTCTCCCCCAACTGGTTTGGACATTTTAAAGTTAAAACTATATGTATATCATCAGTTGCAGCTAAAGAATTTTTCTGAAGTGGTGGTTACTGTTCCATAAAAGGGAAATTTGGTTGGATATAATTACAAATAACAATTACTATCCTTAAATCAAAAGGCAAGCTGCTGGTTGTTCCCGTAAGAGAACCTACCAAAACAATAAGCCAAGTAATGACGGTCAATCAATGAGAGGCACCACGCTGGACAGAAGCAGAGGCAGTCCTGGAAGGGGCCTGATCAATTTGGAGGGCAAGTTGTCCCACCAACCACAAGGGCCACAAGGGCCTATCACCAAAGGGCTGGGATTGGAAAGGGCAAGGTAAGAACCAAATACAAGGGCCCCTGTCCTGAACAGCAAATACTCCTGGGGCTACCACTTCATAGCCCAGAAATTTAAAAAAAAAAATCCCTATCAGGACCTCCAAAGACCAGGATGACAGAGTGAACCTTTCCTGCTCCAAACCCCCACTCTGACCCTGAAAACATAGTATCTCTTACCCCAGGGCAAAACCCTCTACAGCAAAGGCTTGGGATCCCTAGAGGAAGGGCGTGGCTAGGGCCCTGCCTCAAAATGGATAGAAAGCAGACTACAAAGACAAACACTCTGGAGTCCTACTATCCTCAGAGGGAGGAACCAAACTCAGAGGGAGACAATGTGGACTCCACACCCACAGATGAAACATCAACAGGGAATGGGTCCCAAGCACAGAAGGCTCTCCTAGATGAGCTAAAAAGGAACTTTGAAAACCAAATGAGAGAGATAGAAGACAAAATGAATAATTCTCTCAAAACCAAAATAGCAGAATTAGAAAAAACATTATAATGAAGAAAACATCTCTCTAAAAAGAAAAGTGTGTGATATGGAAAAGGAACTCCAAAAATTAACCAAGGAAAATGATTTGCTAAAAATTAGAATCAACCAAATTGAAACAAATAACTCTACAAGGAACCAAGAATTGGTCAAACAAAACAACAAGAAGGAAAAATTAGAAAAAGAGGTAAAATAACTCAAAGAAAAAATAACTGACATGGAAAACAGATCCAGGAGAGATAATCTGGTAATCATAGGCCTACCAGAAAATCATCATGAAAAAATGAGCCTGGACAACATTTTCCAAGAGTTCATTAAGGTCTGAGATACTAGAACCCGAGGGTAAAATGGAAATCAAGAGAATCCACTGGACACCTGCTGAAAGAGATTCCAAACTGAAAAGTCCTCAAAATGTTGTAGCCAAACTCCAGAACTACCAGATAAAAGAGAAAATACTTCAAACGGCCAGAAAGAAACAATTCAAATATCGAGGGTCCACAGTGAGGATCGCACGGGATTTGGCAGCCTCTACACTGAAAGATCGGAGGCAGTGGAGTACAATTTTCCGGAAGGCAAAAGAGCTCAGGTTACAACCAAGGATCACATACCCAGCAAGACTGAGCATATTCTTCCAGACAAAGAGATGGTCATTCATCGATAGTTGAATTCAACAGAATTCCAGACCTTCTTGATAAGAAAGCCAGAACTCAGTGGAAAATTCAACCTCCAATTACGAGATGCAACAGTGACATAGAAAGATAAACAAGGAAAACACACACACACACACACACACACACACACACACACACACACACACACCCTGCCATTTGATAAGAGCAAACTGGTTATATACAAGTAGAGGGTATGAGTATAAAATACACAAAATGACGATTAAAAAAAATCTTATTAAGGGCTACAAAGGGACTGCAATGGAAGAAAGGGAATGAATGAAGTGGAAAAGGGTAAATTATGCCACACAAAGAGGCATAAAAACTGTATAGCAAAGGAAAAGAAGGGAGAGAGATGGGAATCATATGAGCTTTTCCCTCATTGGTTCTGGTGCAAGGAGGGAATAACAACCAGTTAAGCATAGGACTCTATGGAGAAGAAATGCAAAAAGTTTTAGAGGGAAAGAGGGGAGGGAGAGGAGCTTCGCATATTTGTTCGTGTCATTCTTGGTGCGAAGAAGAAATAACATACTTCATTAAGTATAAAAATATCCTACAGGCAGTAGGAGGGGGAAAGGGCTATGAAAAAGGGGGGAGGTGGCTAGTAGGGAGGGAAGAAGTAAGGGGAAAGGGGAGGAAAAGGGAGGGGGGCTGATAAGGGAATACTGAGGGAGGCAGTGGTCAAAAAGATAACTATTAAGGGGGGGAAAGGAGAAGGGGGGAAAATATGAACTTTAACAGGAGTGGGAATAGGATGGAGGTAAAGAAACAGATAACAATCATAACTGTAAATGTGAATGGAATGAACTCTTCCATAAAACAGAGATGGATAGCAGAATGGGTTAGAAATCATAATCCTACAATATGCTTTTACGAGAAACACATGTGAAACAGAGGGATACCCACAGGATAAAGGTAAAAGACTGGAGTAAAATATATCATGCCTCAGCTAAAGTAAAAAAAGCAGGGGTAGCAATACTTATCTCAGATAAAGCAAAAGCAAAAATTGACCTAATTAAAAGAGATAAGGAAAGAAACTATATCCTGTTAAAAGGCACCATCGAGAATGAAGCAATATCATTACTTAACATATATGCACCAAGTGGTATAGCATCCAAATTCCTAGAGGAGAAGGTAAAGGAATTAGAGGAAGAAATAGATAGCAAAACTATACTAGTGGAAGACCTTAATCTCCCCCTCTCTGAACTTGATAAATCTAACCTCAAAATAATTCTTTCTTGTTTATTTTGGGGTTAGATTTTTTTAGAGAGGAGAGGTATGATAGATCTCTGGAGAAAACTGAATGGGGATAAAAAGGAATATACTTTCTTCTTAGTGGTTCATGGCCCATACTCAAAAATTGACCACGTTCTAGGGCATAAAAATCTCACAATTCTATGCAGTAAGGCAGAAATATTAAATGCATACTTCTCAGATCATGATGCAATAAAAATTATATGCAATAAAGGGCCATGGAAGACAGACTAAAAACTAATTGGAAATTAAACAATTTAATCCTAAAGAATGAGTGGGTCAAACAAGAAATTATAGAAACAATCAGTAATTTCATTCAAGAGAATGATAATAACGAGACAACATACCAAAATTTGTGGGATGCGTTAAAGGCAGTTCTTAGGGGAAGTTTTATATCCCTGAGTGCATACATGATTAAATTAGAGAAAAGGGAGATCAATGAATTGGGCAAGCAATTGAAAAAGCTAGAAAAAGAACAAATTAAAAATCCCCAATTAAATACTAAATTAGAAATATTGAAAACCAAAGGAGAGATTAATAAAATTGAAATTAAGAAAACTATTGATAAAACTATTAATAAATAAAATTAAGAGCTGGTTTTGTGAGAAAAAAAAATCAATAGACCCTTAATATGATAAAAAAAAGAAAGAAGAAAACCAACTTACGAGTATCAAAAATGAAAATGGTGAATCTACCTCCAATGAAGAGGAAATCAAAACAATAATTAGGAATTATTTTTCCCAATTGTATGCACATAAATTTGACAATCTTAGGGAAATGGATGAATATTTACAAAAATACAAGTCACCCAGATTAACTGAAGAGGAAGTAAATTACTTAAAACCCCATCTCAGAAAAAGATATTGAACAAGCCATCAGTCAATTCCCTAGGAAAATATCTCCAGGGCCTGATGGATTTATAGTGAATTCTATCAAACATTTAAAGAACAATTGATTCCAATACTCTACAAACTATTTGGGAAAATTAGTGAAGAAGGAGGCCTACCAAATTCTTTTTATGATACAAATATGGTATTGATACCTAAATCAGGAAGAGATAAAACAGAGAAAGAAAATTATAGACCAATCTCCCTCATGAATATAGATGCAAAAATTCTAAATCAAATACTAGCCAAAAGACTACAGCAACTTATCTCAAGAATAATACACTTTGATCAGGTAGGATTTATTCCAGGAATGCAAGGATGGTTTAATATTAGGAAAACCATCAGTATAATTGATCATATCAACAATAAAACTAGCAGAAACCACATGATCATCTCAATAGATGCAGAAAAGGCTTTTGACAAAATACAACATCCATTCCTATTAAAAACATTAGAAAGTATAGGAATAAATGGAGCCTTCCTTAAAATAATAGGTAGCATCTATTTAAAGCCATCAGCAAGTATTATATGTAATGGGGAGAAGGTAGAAGCATTTCCCATAAGATCAGGGGTGAAACAAGGGTGTCCACTATCACCCCTCTTATTCAATCTGGTACTAGAAATGCTAGCAGTAGCAATTAGAGAAGAAAAAGAAATCACAGGAATCAAATTAGGCAAAGAAGAGACCAAGCTATCACTCTTTGCAGATGATATGATGATATACTTAGAGAATCCTAGAGAATCAAGTAAAAAACTATTTGAGACAATAAATAAATTTGGCAAAGTTTCAGGATATAAAATAAACCCACATAAATCCTTGGCATTCCTATATATTTCCAATGAAATTCAACAGCAAGAGATAGAAAGAGACATCCTATTTAAAGTTACTGTAGACATTATAAAATATTTGGGAATCTACCTGCCAAAACAAACCCAGGATCTATATGACCACAACTACAAAACACTTTTCACACAAATAAAGTCAGATCTAACTAATTGGAAAAATATCAATTGCTCATGCCTGGGTTGAGCCAATATAATAAAAATGACAATTTTACCTAAATTAAGTTATATATTTAGTGCCATACCAATTAATTTACCAAAAAACTACTTTATGGAGCTAGAAAAAATAGTAACAAAATTCATTTGGAAGAATAAACAGGCCAGAATATCAAGGGAATTGATGAAAAGAAATGCTAGGGCAGGTGGACTAGCTATACCAGATTTCAATCTGTATTATAAAGCAGCGGTCATCAAAACTACTTGTTACTGGCTGAGGAATAAAGGGGTGGATCAATGGAATAGATTAGGCACATGAGAAGTCAATGACTATAGTAATCTATTGTTTGATAAACCCCAAGACCCTGGTTTTTGGGATAAGAACTCACTATTTGACAAAAACTGCCGGAAAAACTGGAACATAGTATGGCAGAAACTGGGCATAGACCATTATCTAACACCATATACCTAAATCAAGTCTAAATGGGTGCATGATCTAGGTGTAAAGGTTGATACTGTAAGCAGTCTTGTAAAACAAGGAATAGTTTACCTATCAGACTTGTGGAGAGGGAAAGATTTTATGACTAAACAAGAATTAGAGAACATTATAAAATGTAAAATGGATGATTTTGACTACACGAAATTGAAAAGCTTCTGTACAAACAAAGCCAATGTAACCAAGATTAAGAGGGAGGTGGGAAATTGGGAAAGAATCTTTACAACCTATGTCTCTGACAAAGGACTCATTTCTAAAATATACAGAGAATTGAGTCAAATTTGTAAGAATACAAGTCATTTCCCAATTGATAAATGGTCAAAGGATATGAACAGGCAATTTTCAGAGAAAGAAATTAAAGATATCTATAAACACATGAAGAAATGCTCTAAGTCACTATTGATTAGAGAAATGTAAATCAAAACAACTCAGGTACCACATCTCACCAGTCAGATTGGCTAAGATGACAAAACAGGAAAATGACAAATGCTAGAGAGGATGTGGGCAAATTGGAACACTAATGAATTGCTGGTGGAGTTGTGAACTGATCCAGCCTTTCTGGAGAGCAATCTGGAATTATCCCCAAAGGGCTATAAATAATTTCATACCCTTTAACCCAGCAATACCACCCCTAGGGTTATATCCCAAAGAGATCATAGAAGTGGGAGGAAGACCCATATATACAAAAATGTTTCTAGCAGCTCTTTTTGTGGTGGCAAAGAATTGGAAATTAAGGGGGTGCCCATCAATTGGGGAATGGCTGAATGAGTTGTGGTATACACACGTTATGGAGTACTATTGTGCTATAAGAAACGAGGAGCAGACGGTTTTCATATTTACCTGGAGAGGCTTATACGAACTGATGCTGAGTGAGAAGAGTAGAACCAGGAGAAATTTATACACAATTACAGACCCAATGTGTGATGACCAACTTAGATAGACTGGACCCTTCCCAGCAATGCAGTGATATAAGTCAATCCCAAAAGACTCATGATATAGAGAAATATGTGCATCCAGAGTAAGAACTAGAAAGAACTGAGTTCATATACAGGTGGAAGCAAAATACCTGATCTTTCTCCTTCTCTTGTTTGTTTTTTTGTCCTCTTTACCATTTTTCATTCCATCTGATACAATCCGCCTTTATAACCTGACTAATGTATAATGTGAAAGTATTTACAGATCCTGTACTTGACTATATGCCGCCATGGGGGGAGGGGAGGGAAGGGGACAAAATGTGAAACTCAAGGAATTGTGCAATTGAATCCTGTAAACTAAAAAGAAACAAACAAATTAATTAAAAAACTAAAAAAAAAAAGAAACCTACTCCTCCCCAAATTTCTAAATGCTTTATGCTCTCTTAAAAAATGCCACTGTCACTTCCTGTCTTACATAAATGAACTCTTCCCTTGTTAAAAATAAGGAAAACCAATCAATACAATGGTCATGTATGAAAATGTATGCCTCTTTCTGCAGCTGTAGTCCATCTCCTCTCTATTCTCTAATAAAACACAAAGACATGTTTCACTATCAATCTTCTAAAGTAACAACCGATCACTATTAGAGGTTTTTTTTAAGACTTTCAATGTTGCTTTCCTTTACAATATGGTAAACAATTTACAAATTGTTCTTCTTACTCTACTTCTCTTTGCATCAGTTCAGTCTTTCCAAGTTTCTCTGAATTCATCAGTCATCATTTCTTAAAGAACAATAATATTTCATTACACTTTCATATACTATGGCTGGTACATAATGGATACGATAACTGGTTGTCGATTGATTGATATACTTCAATTTGTTTAGCTATTCCCCACTCAAAAGGTACTCATGTTCTTTTCAGTTCTTTACTACCACAAAAAGTGCTGCTATAAATATTTTTGTGCATATGGGACCTTTACCTCTCTCTTTAACCTCCTTAGTAGTTGTATCAAGAAGTCAAAGAACATGTGCATCTCTTAAAAAATTAAGAAATTGATATTTTGCTTTTTAAAAACAAGCCTTTCATTAGTTTTATTACTAAGGATCAATTTTTCAGAACAGTACCTTGTGTAAATAACTTTTTGAATCTGCAAAGCTGAAGACAAGACTTGCAGCCCATGGCAGAAGCCACGTGAGGAAACCCTGTCAGAGTAGACAATCAAGCAGTTTCTCCCTTGTTCTAAACATGACCTTTTATCTGTGCAACAGTTTCACACTTATAACAGAGACCAGAAATCATCATTTTTGTATTTGCTAAAGAAGGCTTACCATTTATTGTTATGTTCTCATTTTTTGCAACAATGAAAAGGAGATATTTGCGTCAACACATTTTTTTTGGTAGGCCAATTTAAATATAGTTGCATTCACAGTCTCCTCTTTAGATCTGACCATGTTTAGATTTCCTATTTAGATTTGACCATATTTAGATTTCCTATCCATACTGCAGGCTTTAGTTCTCTCAATGTTATACTCATTCACTGTACTTTGAGAAGTTTTAGTTCTCATTAGCTTCTGAATGTACATTAAAGCTAAGAATTGATTCCAAAGAAAATATTTTTGTTTTCCTTGAAAAAAATAGATTTCTTTGTAATGCTAATAGTCTAGACAGTAAGATTACAGAATTTAGAGCTGGAAGGGACCTTAGAGGGCAAGTAGTCCTGCCTCCCTCATTTTTTAGATGAGGAAATCAAGATCCAGGGTGGTTAGCTCACTTGCCATAGGTCACATAGGTAATAACAGAGCTGAGATTCCAGCCCAAGACCTCTGGCTCCAGGTGCAGCCAGATGGCGCAGTGAGTAAGAGGGCTGGCCCCAGAGTTGGGAGACCTGGGGTCCATTCAGGCCTCAGATGCTCAGCACCCACACACACACACAAAAACTGCCCATGTAACCTTGAGCAAGTTACTTAACCCTGATTGCTTTATAAATAAATAATAAAAAAGAAAAGACCTCTGGCTCCAGATTTGGAACTTTTACTATCAACCCATGCTATCTTATTATTCAGCAAAATAATTGAATTATAGAATCAAAACTATACATGCTTAAAGTTTATAATATTTTTTTTCTTTTTGGAGGAGGGAAGGTAGGGCAATTGGGGTTAAGTGACTTTCCCAAGGTTCACACAGCTAGTTTTGTGTAAAGTGTCTGAGGCCGTATTTGAACTCAGGTCCTCCTGACTCCAGGGCTCTATTCACTGCACCACCTAGCCGCCCCCCTATGATAATGACACATTTATATAGTACTTCAAAGTTTATGGAATTCTTTCTTCACACCAATACTTTTA
The DNA here is from genome assembly GCF_028583685.1 of Petaurus breviceps papuanus. Classification (NCBI taxonomy): domain Eukaryota; kingdom Metazoa; phylum Chordata; class Mammalia; order Diprotodontia; family Petauridae; genus Petaurus; species Petaurus breviceps. The sequence continues at coordinate 19,548,533 of NW_027185903.1, read as the reverse complement.
GACAGGTCATTCAATAAACATTTATTTAATTCCTACTATGTGCTGGGCATAAAGCCAAGTTCTAGAGATACAAAGAAAGGTAAAAGATAGTAGCTGCCCTTGACTAGCTCATGATCGAAGGAGGAGGAGGGGAGGACAACATGCAAACAACAATGTACAAGCAAGCCATAGAGAGCACAAGTAGAAAATGCTCAAGCAAGGGGTGGAACTAGAATTAGGAGGAGGTATTGGCAAAGGTTTGCAGAAGGTGGGATTTTAGCTGGGACTTAGAGGAAGCCAGGGAAGTCAGGGGGTAGAGATGAGGAGGGAGAGCATACTAGACCTGGGAGACAAGCAGAAAAAATGACTGGCCAGGGGTGAGAGATGGAGTGTCTTGTTGAGAAACAGCAAGGAGGCCAATGTCACTGGATCAAAGAGTATGTGGAGGGAAATAAGACATCAGAAGACTGGAAAGGCAGGATGGAACTAGGTTATGAAGGGTTTTGAATGCACAACAAGAAAACAGAGAGCTTGTGTAGGACATAGGGAATGTGCTAGGAGTCAGAGTCACCTCCTGCTGGATCTCATCCAAGGCTAGAGGTTTCATAACAATTGTCAGTTGGACTCAGTCTCTCTCTAGTCTAGACTATACTACAACCCCAGGTCCAATCCTACTGGTCTAGCCCTACTTCCAGTCACTGACTTTAGTTCTTTGTTGCAGCTGCCACCGTTCTCCAGGATCCATTCCAGGGCATTTGTCATTACACCTAGCTTGGGTAGCAGTGGTACTAATAGTAGGGGCCATGGCCACAAGTAGCAAACAGTTACTGCCCCCTTCCCACCAATAGTTTTAGTTTCAGAAACCTCTCCACTTCGATTAATGGGGAAAGAATGGCCTAGAGTGGCCAACCAGAAGTCTCTTCAAGGGCAAAGGATTTTCAAGATACTCACCTGCATACAGCTTCCCTTGGTGTCTCACTGATATTTCTGGTCAATAATTCCAGGAAGGGAAGGGACCATTAGGAATATCTTACAACATGGAGAAAAGTGTTTTGTTAAACCTTAAAGGTCTATAGAAATTTGAATTGTCAATTATATTATCAGAAAAATAAAAAACCACTGAAAAATTCTCATAATTGTGCTCACTGCTTCTAATGGAAATGCAGTAAAAAATCTTCACATTTCAAAATGGTGTCAGAAGAAATTAACAAATATTCCTTTTGGAAAAGGTCATTTAAAAAAAACCTAGGAAATTCTACAGGGAAGAATTATTCTAAGGGAGCCTGGGGAAGGGGTGGAAAACTTGTGATGTCATTTTTATGAAGTATACTATGGCAAATTATGCAAGAAAGGTGAATGAAATAGGAGGGACTTAGAGGAACTTTCTATATTGATTGTAAAATATATAAGAAATGTTAAATGTTATCTAAGATACATAATAAAAATTTTTTAAAAGAATGCATTGGAAAAGAACATCTCTGAACACCCTCTAGTGGTTTTCTCTGGCCTTCCAGCTGTGTCACATGGTTATTACCTTTTCTCAAAAATGTCCCTGTGCAATATTTCCCTAAATATTTTCCTAAAAGGCATAAATATTAAAGGTCCTGCAATGACTTCCAGGTAAACTGTTGTTGTGAGAACACACTTTCTTTTTTTTTTTTGTTTTGTTTTTATATAATGTCACTAATAATATTAACAATACCTTTCAAAAAAGTTTTTTTCTCCATCATTATCCATTCCTAAGATAAGTGCTCTATGCAACTTGCTTAAAATTTTAAGTTGAGAGAAGGTGCTGACCTGCCCTGGTAAAAGGAATTTCTTCATCCCTGTCACAAGATACAGAATCCTGACTTAAAAAAACAGTTACTTCATATATGCTTGATTAAGTTCATTAATAAGAAAACAAATCACAGAGTTAAATATTTGCAGTTCACATGAGCTCCTGGAGCTTCTTATCCTAACTCCTACTCACACAAGTTCACAAAGCAAAGCTACATCTCCCTCTGAGGGTTCTAAACAGTCAAGGGTGTCTTTTTCTAATAATGTTGGCTCAAGCTCCTATTTTGAAATGTTCCCTTCAAATTTTTTATTTTATTTACCTTATTTTCAATTTATGAAATAAGACAAGCATTTCTATAACTTAACAATTTTTTAAAAAGATGATTGCACATAAAACTACAAATCTATGAACAACTTATTATTCCTTTTAAATATATAATGAAGTTATCATGTAAATTTATTTTTTCCTTTTTTAATTTGCTCACTCACCCTGGCCAGGCAGGAAGGTGGAAATACCTTGACCAGCTAGTGACTTGAATAGCCTCTCAGTTCTGGCTTTTCTGCTGATTAAAAAGTTCCTCTTCTTTATATGGTAAACACAATGGAAACAGTTCCTGTGCATGCTCTAAAGGGGAGAGCCAGGACCTTTCATTCTATATCATCAGATACTTCAAGAATTAGGCTGCCCAAACATGTATGTTCACAGGACTCATTGGTCAGGCCCCTGATACATATTAATAGCTATCAAGATGGAGGAGAGAAGATTGGAGAAAAGTGAAAAATATTTTGTAAGCTCATATGTATCCACAAAGTAAGGGGAAAAGCATTTATTAAGCACCTATTATATACAAGGGAATATGCTGAGCATTAAACATTTTTTTTATTACATGTAAAAGAAATTTTTAACATTCACTTTTAAAATTTTGTTATTTTAAAATTTAAAATTTTATTATTTTATTATTTTATTATTTTGTGATCCAAACTCCCTTCCTTCCTCCCCTCCCTCCTCATTGAAAAGGCAAGCAATTAGATTAAGCTATACATGCTTAATCATGTAAAGCATATTTCCATACTAGTCATGTTATGAAAGAAAGCATAGACAAGAAAAATAAGGAAAAAAATTTAAAATATATGCATTCACTCTCCATCAGTTCTCTAGAGGTAGATAATATCTTTCATCATAAATCCTTCAGAATTGCCTTGGATCATTTTATTGCTGAGAATAGCTAAATTATTCACAGTTGACCATCATACAGTATTGCTGTTACTGTGTAGAATGTTCTCCTGGTTCTGCTCACATGGCTTTGCATCAGTTTTCATGTAAGTCTTTCCAGGTTTTTCTGAAAGCATCCTGTTCATCATTTCTTATAGACGTGTTAAGCATTTTATAAACATCATCTCATTTAATCCTCACAACAACCTTGGGAAGTAAGTGCTATTACTACCCCCATTTTATAGCTGTGGACACTGAGCCAGGCAGAAGTGAAGTGACTTGCTCTGAACATAGAACTAGTAAGCATCTGAGGTCAGATTTGAATTCAAATCTTCTTGATTCCAGGACCAGTGCTCTGCTCTGTCCACTGCATAACCTAGCTACCTCCATATTATTAATGTACCGTGCCCTTCGGGAAATTGATGTTGCTTTAGTTTTCTTATTTATAAAAAGGAGAAAAAAAAATTGTGTTACTATTTGAAATGATAGATATGTCATAAAAACTAGTGAGTTGGACATTTGTAAAGAACATTATTCTACTCAGAACACTGGTGTTACACAAATATTGAATTTAATTTTCTTATTGACAGGCTATGAGGGTGCTTTGAAATGCATTTAATTTTATTTTTATAATAGAGCACAAATTCTCAGCAGAAAAAACAATAGCTCATAAAACTATAAAACATCACTTTTCTCCAAAAAGGGTGATAGTTTTTAAAAAGACAATCCTAACTTTATGCTTAAGCCTCAGGTAGAAGGTTTGGGGAAAAAAGAAACATAATATTTAAATTATGAACAATAAATGTCACTTCCATTTTTTAGCATTTGAATTAATGAAATATTAAATATTATTATGCAAAAATCGTTTCCGCATTTACATTATTTTTTGTGTCCATTCCTTGGGTTACTTTAATTTTTTTTCTCTTCCTTCCTGTATATTTCCATTTCTTCTCTGTACCTTCCTACTCCTCTCCAACCATAGTATTTTAGTTCTCTTAATGTCCAAACTGACTTATTTTACATGTGACAACTTTTCTCATACTCTTGATATGAATTCTGTGCATTAGCTGCTTTCTTCTAATAATATTACTAATACTACAAATAATAATAACAATATGTGTTTGTAATACTTACTATTTACCAAGTACTATATGCTAAGTGCTTTACAGTTATTATTTCATTTGATCCTCATAAGAACCCTGGGAGGTAGAAGCTATTATAATCTCCATTTTACAGTTGAGAAAACTGAGGCAAACAGAGGATAAGGGATTTATTTACCTAAGGTCACACAGATACTGTGCCTGAGGAAAGATTTGAATTCCTGGTCTTCCTGACTCCAGGCCCAGTGTTCTATCCACTGCTCTACCTAACTACCTAAACCTTAAAATGTTTGCTGTACAGGCTTTAAGACCCTTATCTCAATTAAACATGACTAGAGAGTTCATTTATTTTTCAAACAAATATTCCTGCATTTCCATTTGCCTTATTTGATGCATAATCACTTTTATGTATTTTCAAGATATTCTTCAATCTTCTTATTATCTATATCTATGTATCTAAGTTAAATGAAAGACAAAATAATCTTCTAAGCACACATAAACTTGAAAGAAATTAAGAAAGACTGAGACAATTTATTGTTGTTTGTAGGATCTAAAGCTTATTTATGCCTTAATACAAGGTGAAGGACCTTTGATTCAAGGGTTAGATTCATCCTTTGACCTAATTTTCTCCAGAAGACAAGGTAAGTATTCAGAAGTGACATCTCCATACCTATAACAACAAATACTACTCATATCAGTGGGGCTCGTGCACCCTCTCCCACTAAGGGTTTCCAGCTCTAGGATCTAAGGAACCAAAGATGGTCCTGGCAAAGCCTGGGACTCTGAAGAGAAGGATCAGGCTCTTTCTCATTGTCTGTCTCTTATCTGCTGCCCCAGAGTCTGTGGAAACATCAACTTAAAGCCTAGGTTTGGTTCAGATATAGGATCTCCTCAAAGAACATCAGAAAAGTATTGTACAAAGTCATTTAAGAATAGAAGAGCTATTTATATCCTCCACAGAAAAGAAATGTTTAAAATGTAAAAGATTCATAAGTGCACATCAATGAAGACTTCAAACACATAAGGAGAGAGTGTGGCCCCCACATGTGTAGTGAGGTCCTCCTGTGATGAGGGAGCTATCCTTGTATATAGTTCAAAGAGAGGAAGAATAGACATCACTAGCCTCTTCTCTCTCCCTCCTCTTCCCCATCCTTCTGTAAAGGAGACTTTCATTCCTGCCAAGAGAGAAGCAGGAGGTTGGGGTAGGGGGCCACCACTCTGCTCTCTTTAGAGAGAGGGTGTGCCAGGCTAAAAGTATATCTATTTGCTTCCTTAAATATTATTAATCTAGGGGTGGTCAGGTGGCTCAGCCAGTAAGAGCACTGGCTCCAGTGTCGGGATGACCTGGATCAAATCCGGGCTCAGACACTCAGCACCTCACCCAGAAATAACTGGCCGTTAAGTTACTTAACCCCTATTGCTTTAAAAAAAAAAAAAAGATATTATTAATCTAGAGGATTTGATTGGGTTCCATCTAACTTCTGATTTCTTTGTCATTTTAGGGAGGAAGGACTCCAAACTATATAGAAGGCTTGACCACCTTCCCACTTAATACCAGTTCCACAAAGAACACTTAAAGAATAGCAAAGGAACCCATTTATCAAATCAGTAATAAAACAAATCAGAGAAGGTACACATAGGGAAATATATAGTAGACAATACAGAGTGAAGGAGGTCTCCCATTGGGAATGAGGTGACTCATCACAACCAAGAAAGAGGGTCCTTGATCTTACCCAAGGGGAAATTTCCCTGAAGTGTCAAGTAGCAATCTAGAAATAGAGACATGGTAGAGACTGCCAGTTCCTCATGTCTTCCTAGAGTCCTTTCCTTCAGCAACCTGACTCACTTGAAAAAGATTTGGATGAATCCACAAATGGGACTCTTCCTGAAGAGTCCTGAAGAGGAACTGGAAAAGGCTTTCTCACCTTTTGCCAGATCCACCCCACCCTTGTACAGGACAGGTCCTTTGTCTTCACCAAAAACGAGAGAGTTCCAAACCAACAGGCTTTGGGACAGGGGTCACACATGAACTAGTAACCTATTATATTCTCTTAGGAGGGTGATGCTTAAAACCTGAAATGTTTTCCCTGCCTGTTGAGTAGTCATTTCACCTTCACCTTGGATCTGCACTTTCCCAACAATTTCCTCAAGGTTTAGATCTTCTGGCAAACCTGTACTTGGGTTGTACTCATTTTCCTAGCTGTGATTGTCTTCTTCCAAAAGGGTGTAGTTGCAGAAAACTTTTCTTCCTGCTAGTCAGCTCTGACTGAAGAACCCAGGAACCCCTTAATTCTTGAATTCCTAAGATTGCCTCTGAGGCTAGAAATGTCATCTATGATCAGGAAAAGAAGCATCAAACAGAAGAGGCAGCCAGGGGCCTGAGGAGGCTCTAGCTTACCTAAGACGCACATATGCTCACTGCCATGTCTGAACATGGGACATCCAAGAAAAATCCTACAAGAGTCCTCATGTGTTTGGCAGATGGGGAGAGAGAGGGAGAGAGGAGAGTGCGCCAGAGGTCAGAGTCACTGTTTGGGGTCTTCTGAGCAGTCTACCCTTCCTGGCTCAGTGGATGATGCTAGTCATGGTTCAGGGTGCACATGTCCTTTAGCAAAGAGTCAGAATAGCTTCTCTCCAAGAGGCCAAAGTACATGCTCCAGTGGGATTGCCTCTGTTTCTTTCTCTACTTTCTTTCTGTCCTTTCTCTTTTTCCTTCCTTTCCTTCCTCTTTCTTTCCTTTCTTTTTTCTCCTCTCTTTTTAAAATTTTCAGTTCAAATTTTCTCCCTCTCTCTACCCTCTCCCTCGACCATTGAGAAGGCAAGAAATATGATACGCATTATACATATGAAGTCATGCAAAACATTTCCACATTAGCCAGTGGGTCAGTTGCATTCCTAGAGTAGTCTTATCACATAGAACTTTTTTTTTGGAGGGCAATTGAGGTTAAATAACCTGCCCAAGGTTACACAACTAGTTTTTTTTGTATGGGTGTTAAGTGTCTGAGGATGGAACTGAACTCGGCTCCTCCTGACTCTGGGGCTGGCGCTTTGCTCACTAGCCGGCCCCCACATATAACTTTTAAGGTCTATAAACAATTAACACTAAAAGAACACTTGGATAATAATCCTTGGAAGTTTTTCTGATTCTTTTGTCTTTTTGTGTATCACAAAATGTCAGAATTAGAAGGGACTTGAGAATCTATGTAGTCCAATTCCTACCTGAATGAGAATTTCCCATTTCCCTCTGTTTTGGGGGTACATTTGCTAACAATATACAGGTCCAAGTTTAGAAAGCTAACTCTCCAAAAATTGTTTTATTTCTTCTTTGGCAACAGTGGCTTGGTGTCAAAAACTTAAGTAGTGGTACCTACGTAAGGGCTCATGATCTCATGAAAGTTTTCCACTTGGTATAAAACCTTTTCTTTTTCTACAAAAATATTAATTTTAGTCATCTCAATGGTACCAGTGTTGTGGGTTGTCTGTTTCTGGGTCATTTGGTTGGTTAAAGTACCAAAATCCCGGGTTTGTTTCCCATGTAGACCAATTGACCATAGACCGAATCTGATCAGCTGTCCTGCAGATATATTCTGTTGAATATAAGGGAGACCAAGTAAGTGTGAATTGAACAATACAAATTCATCACTGCTAGTAAAAATCAAATAAAAATGACTGTTTTGCTAACCATTCAATATATGTTTATATCAGTTGGAATTTTTGTATTTCTGTGCAAAGGGAAAAAAATCCAAGATTTAGTCATCCTAAATGGGTGAAATTAGAAGGTTGAATCAGAAGATCTTTTGAGATATCATCAGTTTCCTGGTCTTCTGCATATTTGAGGACCCTTATAACTACTGAATCCTTTTTATATATAAAGTCTTAATAAAGGTGAGGAATTGAGAACACTGAAAATTTCAGTAATTCTTCTGGTGAAGGTAGAGAAGTATTGAGAGCTCTTGACTCAGAAGGGGGAAAAATAACTATTAAGAGGTGAATAAACCAAAAGTACTTTGCTTTTCCAGATGTACTTTATTTTTTTTCTAGCTCTATAAAACAATTCTTTGGTAGTTTGGTATAGCACAGAATAAACAAATCAATTTAGCTAGAATTGTCATTTTTATTATACTGGCTTGACCTACCTATGAGCAATTGATATTTCTCCAATAGTTTAGATCTGCCTTTATTTGTAGGAAAGGTGTTTTGTAATTGTGTTCACATAATCCCTGGGTTTGTTGCTCAGTTTTTGTTGATAAAATCTGCCAATTTCCGTCGGACGCTCCTCTTGCTTGTTTTCTTGCTCTCCCTTTAGCTTATCCTACTTCCTTTGTTTTTCTTTCTTTCTTTGCCATTTCTGTGGCCTATGCTGTAGGTAGCATCTTTGAACACTTTCTTTTAGAGTCAAGAACTGGTTCAGATTTAGTGTGCCCTATTGAAGAGAAGGCAATGTTCTCTCTGCTACTGCTGCTCACCAACTGCTGATCTAGTAAAACACACCTCACTCCAAATCATTTTGTAAAGATATTTCCTCTACATTTTCTGGCTCCAGGGTATAATGTCTCTTTTCTTTTTCTATCACGGCATACTTTTTATGTTGGTTCTTCACCTGATATGTGCCTCCTAAAAGTGGCATTATTTTTACCATCCTTCAGAGCCTCTACCCAACTTAAGGGCACTTCTGCTAGCCTTGGTTATCCCGTTAGATTGTAAGTTCCTTGAGAACAGGGCAATCTTTTGCCTTTCCTTGTATCCCTACCATAGTGTTTGGCACACAGTAAAGGCTTAATAAATGTTGATTGACTGGTTGATTACCAGTTGTTTTAAAACCTTACATAAGTGGGGCAGCCAGGTGGCTCAGTGAGTAAGAGCACTGGCCCCAGAGTTGGGATGACCTGGGATAGAATCCGGGCTCTGATACTTAGCACCACACCCAGAAATAACTGGTCGTGTAATCTTGAGCAAGTTACTTAACCCCAATTGCTTTTAAAAAAAAACAAAAACAAAAACAAAAAACCTTACATAAGTAACTGGCTCCTAATTTAAATATTCAGTACAGAGTTGTCTATTCTTTGTAAAAAAAAAAAGAGAGAAAGAGAAAAAGAAGGGATGGAGGGAGGGAGGAGAGGAGAAAAGACTCTATAAGTTCCCTGGGTAGCCTGTTCAAGTGTTACTCTGAAGATCAAAAAGTTCTTTCACTTGTTCTACTAAAATTTCTTCCACCTTAATTCTACTTCTTCAACTTTCTAGGGATATAAAGAGTAATCATCTGACATCTTCCTCATAAGAACTAGATGACAGTGAGGAATTCCTCTTTAGTATAACATTTGTGACCATCACTATGTCCTGCACACAGTAGGCATGTAATAAATATTTGTTGATTTTTTAAAGATTTTATTCTCTTGATTATTTGATTATTGTTCTCTTAAATGAAGGTTTCTAAAACAGACATTCTGCCATCTTGTTTCCAGGTGTACATCCAGGAATACATGAGAGAGATAAAATAGACTGAAAGCACATCTAGGAACTCTGAATCTTGGTTTAAAGAATCTCTGACTAAGGAAAATATGCCCCACCTATCCTCAAGATCTGATTACCTGCATTGTACATAATCAATAGCATAGCAGCCAATACAGACTAGTGTGCTGTAGAGAGTCAGGCTGGATCACTTTACAATACATTCATATACATGCACACAAAAATATATTTATAAGGACATAAGTACAAATCAAAACCTATTCCCTGGGATATTACCAAGTGGAAAACTTTCAGAAGCCAGAATTTCATATATTTCTTTGCTTATCGGCAGCTAGGTAGTATAGTAGAGCATTGAACCTGGAGTCAGGAAAATCTGAGTTCAAATCCTACTTCAGGCACTAATTAACTGTGTGACCTTGGTATTTACCTCTTCTGCCTCAGTTTCCTCAACTGTAAAATGGGGATAGTAATAGCACTTACCTTTTAGGATTGTTATAGGGACCAAATGAACAGAGTTCCTGGTAGATAGTAGGTACTTAATAAATTATTGTTTCCTTCTTTTCCTTCCTTCCTATAAACCCTTATTGTACTAGTCAGAATCAAAGTTAATGGCAAATGAGAGAAAGTTGTTCATCACCTAAATATTATATTTCTTAGTCAAACTGGACAAGAACTGAAAAGAGATCACTCACTGGTGTGAGGTTTTGTAATAGGAGCACAATGCCATGTTATGCCAGCTAAGCAGCTAGCTAGTATTGCCTTTGATAAATTAAGGAGGATAGGAGAGTAAAGGCAAATTGGAATAGCTAACATTTATTTATATAGCACCTTAAGGTTTGCAAAGTGCACACACACACACACACATTCACTCCTTATATATATATATATGTATATATATATATATATATTGAATCTTCACAACAACCTTATGAGTGAGGAGCTCTTATTATGTTCATTTTACAAATGAGAAAACTGAGGCTGTGAATTGTTAAGTGACTTGCCTAGATGGTAAGTGTGTGAAGCAGGTTTGGAATTCATGTTTTCCTGACTCTAAGTACAGCCTTCAATCCTCTGTATCACCCATCTGCCTCTAAATGAAACTCATTACCAAAGTATACACACACACACACACACACATACACACATGAGTATGTATATCTATACATATGTATATATGCGTATATGTCTGTGTGTGTGGCAGATTTCTAGTTTGTTGATCTTCAGGGCACATTATCAAATGCACTGTGTTTCCAATTGCTTTTGGCATCTAGATAGAGTCCATGAATGCTGAAACCTATTTGGACAAACTTGTGCATTGTAACAAATATTTAAAACACTTTTGTCCCAGGTCCACCTTTACTTATGTTAATAATGACACGAGATTTTAAATGCTTTAAATTTTAGGTCCTTTGGACAAGTCAACCTTTCATTCATGAGCAACTCTAAAAACAATTCTTCAGTTACCAATTGGTATATGGTCAAAGTATGTAAACAGGCAGCTTTCAGAGGAAGGAGTCCAAGCTATCAGTGGTAATGTAAAAATGTTCCAAATCATCATAATTAGAGAAATCCAAAATTATTAGATCAATGCACATTAAAGCAGCTTTGAGGTTTTCTCTCACACCCAACTGATTTGCAAAGTTAACAAAAGAGAAAAATGACCAACGTTGGAGGGGTTTCAGGAAGACTGGCACTGTTGGTGAAGCTGTGAACTGAGGTAGCCATTCTGGAAATCAGCATGGAGTTGTGCCCCGGAAGATAGTAAACTGTGCAGACCCTTTGAACTAGCAATACCATCATAAGGCCTACACCCAAAGATATCAAGGAAAGAGGAAAAGAACTCATTTGCATGAAGATATTTGTAACAGTTCTTTTTGTAGAAGCAAACAGCTAGAAACTAAGGGGGTGCCCATCAACTGGGGAATGGCTAAACAAACTATGATACATGGCAACAAGTCAAGTCAATGAGCACTTATTAAGTGCTTCCTATTGTGCTAAGTATTGGTAATATGAATATAAGCAAAAATAAAAGCTTAAAAAAGCTTACATTGTAATGGGGAAGACAGCAACACATATTATCATTGTTTGTCCTTAATTTTTGAAGAGAACCAATGACACCAGGAAGGTGATGTCTTGATTTGCAAGTGAATTGGATTTAAGTGAGGGAGGGCTGTACAAAGCCACCAGCCTCACTCCTCAGGAACCATCTGGGTCCAGTGGCAAGATATACATTTGGAAATGGTCCTGATGCAATGGGAGGCCTTGGCCTTTTTAAGCTAAGGTGTTTCCTAGGTCTGTTAGTCTGAGGCAACACCCATTCAGTGATAAAAGCTAGGCTAAGGAACGAGGCCAAAAAACGGCCTCTTTTACCTCGTCAAAATAAATCAATCTGGAAGGGGAAGACCTTCAGGGTTTCTGGCTAAAACAGAAAAAAAAATGCTATTTACATTCACTCTGTGCCATCAAAACCCAAGAATGACCAAGTGAGGCGATGTGCCTGGTATTGTGCTAAGTACTGGAAATACAAATGCAAACAAAAATAAAAGCACCATCTGTTTATACTCTAATGGGGGAAGACAACACATTAAAAGAATGTTGAAGGTGTGAGAGAAAGGGCATAATGGTCTAGGTCCTTCCTTAAAATGGAAGTTTCAGGAAGAAGTAATCAATCAGAGGAAAATGTGGCAGGAGCAGAGAGGGTTTCCAGGGTCTGAAGGCTTCTGGTGATAGTAATAGCGGGAACTTCCATGTTGAAGAGGTTTCAGAGATATAGCCCCACTGGCTATATGACCCCAGGATGATCACCTGGGGATACATTGAGCTGTATGGGATACTCTTCCAGGGTAAAGCAGCAGAGCACATCATACGGAGCCTTGGGGAATCCCACACTCCTCCACCTCCATTCCACTGGACAGGAATCTCCTATTCCAGAGTAGACTACCCCTCCTCCCCCATACCAGCCCAGCTCTGGGGTAGGGTATATTTCCTTTGGCTTTTGGTGCCTTTCTCTTACTGGAATTTCCTACTAAGAACCCAAGGATCTTCAGTGACTCTTGGAAGACTGAGATTACCCTGTACCCCTTCCTTTCTTTCTAAGCCCTCCTATAATATTTCTGACTGAGCCCATATAAATGTAATGGAAAATGATTGTGCCTTAATAAATTTTGATGGGGCAGCCAGGTGGCGCAGTGAGAAAGAGGGCTGGCCCCAGCGTCGGGAGACCCAGGATCGGTTCCAGCCTCAGATACTTGGCACCCACACAAAATAACTGGCCGTGTAAACTTGGGCAAGTTATTTAACCCCAATTGCTTAAAAAAAAAAAGAAATTTTGAAAGGGATAATTTTAGACAATCCTTCCTCTGATGCTTCCTGATGCTGGTTCCTTAGGCAAATCATCTAACATACTTAGACCACAGTTGGGACAGCTAAGTGGTAGAGTAGATAGATTGCCTGGAGTCAAGAAAACTCATTGGTCTCACACATTTCCTAGCTGTGTGACCCTGGGCAAGTTCCTTAATCCTTTTTGCCTCAGTTTCCTCATCTGTAAAATCAACTGGAGGAGGAAATAGCAACATTCCAGTATTTTTGCCAAGAAAACCTCAAATGGGGTTACAGAAAGTCTGAAACGACTGAAACAACCACAGAAGGCCTTAATTTCTGGATAGGATTGGAATAGAGGGTTTTGAAATCCTGTAGAGTTCCAAAGTTATGATTCTATGATAAATGTTCATTATATGAAAGAATGAATGATACCACTATTCAAGTAGCTAAGCTTCTAGATTATTTCATAAAAAATTTTAAGGGACAGCTACAAATTTATTCATTCTCACCAATATATAAGAGAGAGAAGCCAGCATGCTAAAAAGAGCTTACTGACAAGGTAATAATACAAGGAACTTCGTATTAAATCCATCCTTAGAAGCCCAGCAGGAGATACATTGGACTTAGAGAATTTCCCAAGTATCAATATTCTGAGGTTTTTTTCCTCCAGTGTGTTATTACAAAGCCTGATGAAGAAGGTTAAGATTTTAGACAATCATGGGATGTTAATAGAATGAATCTATTAAAACGCTATCAATTTCTTTTCTTTGGTAGAAAGGAAAAAACTGGGTTTGAAGATTCCTGACATCTAATATAGATTAAAGCTATATTTCAAATAAATCATTGCATCAAAGGATGTTTCCCTCCATGTCACCTCTTTTGACACATAGTAGAGAAGTGAAAAATTTAAATGGGAGCTTCTTGCTTCTTTCTTTCTTCTTATTAGTTTCTTTTTTTAAAAGTGTGGTACTTGAGAAAGGAGAATCAAGATCATGAAGAAGTGATTATGAAGCCCTCATGGGGAAATGTGTGTTTACTTTCTCCCTCACTAAACAGTTTGAACCTTTATTTGGCTGCACATAGTCAATAGGGGTTCTTCCTCTGTTTAAATTTGAATTGACCTGTTTCAATTTATTTTCTCTCTTGGGTTCAGAGAAGCCTACAAACTATCCAGACCTCTGATTAATGAGAGCCTGGGGTATAGTGGCAAAAGTATTGTACTGAAGCCAAGAGGACAATTGTTTGAATCCTGCCTCTGATACTTAACAGCTGTGTGACCCTGGACAAAGCCTTTAACCTCTTAGCCTTAGCTTCACCATCCGTAAAATGGAGCTAATAAGGACAACTAACTCACAGAGTTATTATGAAGAGTAAATGTAATAATATATATCAGAGCCATTACTAGGAATTTGTTAATCATGCCTACAGCAAGTAGCATGAAAATCATTCTCAGTTTAGGGATGGACACCACCCTATGGGGAGTGACAGACTTGAGAAGCTGAGGTCACAGAGAGAGAAAATTACTTACCCAGAGTCACAGAGGAAGGCTTAATCAACTCTTATTGAAATTGAAGTTGAAGTTTACAAAAACTGTAAACCTGAGTTGGTTTATGACTTAGTTTGGCTGAATTGATCCCCATCCTCACCCTTTTTTATTCTTTGTTACAAGGGATAACTGAGTAAGGGAGATGAGAAAGACATATTCAGAAATAAAAGAGGTATAAAAAACAAAAGATGCTAATGCAGATTGAAAAAAAATTGGGACTGAACTGAGATGCAGTCCAACCACTTTCAAATCTCTCTCAGATCTTGGCATTTTTTCTAGTTGTCCCCCATGCCTGGAATGCTCTTTCTCCCCAACTCTACCTACTGACTTCCCTGGTTTCCTTTAAGTCCCAACTAAGAATCTCATCTTTTTCTAGAAGCATTCCCCAACCCCTCTTAATTCTAATACCTCCTCTCTGTAAAGTATCTCCTATTTATCCAGTTTATAGCATTACTGTTTTTGCTCAGTTGCTTCAGTCATGTTTGATTTTTTGTGAACCCATTTGGGATTTTCTTGGCAAAAATGCTGATTTTACAGATGAAGAAACTGAGGCAAAAAGAGTTAAGTGACTTGCTCAGGGTCACACAGCTGGTAAGTGTCTGAGGCCAGATTTGAATTCGGGAAGATGAGTCTTCCTGACTCCAGGCTTGGTATTAGATCTACTAAATCACCTAAATGCCCCCTGTATATAGCTTACTTTGTCTATATATTTGCTCCCCTGTTAGATTATAAGCTCCTTGAGGGCAGAAATGTGCAAACATAAAAAAAAGTTCTAATATATTGAAGAATACTGTGAGCTAAGAGCCTCAGAATAAAACTCTAAAAGAAGAGAATTATACTGAAATATTGTAAGTAGAATCCCAGAAAAAAAATGAATTTGTCTTGACAAGAACTCAGAGTGGCTGGGAAATGAAGGAAGAAATAGAGTGAAATTAGAAGGGATACTTGGAAAGAGAATAAACAGCTTAGAACACAAGTTGGAAAATATTACCACAGTAGTAGAAACTCTAAAGAATGCAATAAAATAAACAGCCCTCAATTTTATATTCTTATCCATAGACATTTTCATTCAAGATACGTTTAATTGATTTCTAAATTAAAAAAAGAAACTTAACATTTCACATATTTTTAAAAGTTTGAGGGGTGGCTAGGTGGTGCAGGTGAATAGAGCACTGGCCCTGTAATCAGGAGGACCTGAGTTCAAATCTGGCTTCAGACACTTAACACTTCCTAGCCATGTGACCTCGGGCAAATCATTTAACCCCACTTGGCCTGCCTTCTCCCCTCCAAAAAAAAATTGTTTGGGGTGGCCAGGTAGCACAGCGAGTAAAAGCACCGGCTCCAGTGTTGGGATGACCTGGGGATCGAATCCAGGCTCAGATACTTAGGACCACACCCAGAAATAACTGGCCATGTAACCTTGAGCAAGTTACTTAACCCCGATTGCTCTTAAAAAAAAAAGTTTGACAAAAATACTCTTGAAAAAAAATGAATTCTCCATGAATTTATGAATCTTGCTTTATTATGTAATTATTTAAATTTCATCTCCCACATCCGCATATTTAATTATTATTAAGCAGTGATCCCAATATGTTTTTAATTTCTTAATTTTCTAAATAAGAAATGACCAATTTTTAATTCAAAACACAGTCCCCACACTTAGTATACATATTCTTCTGCTTGGGAATTGTCTAGAAATAATGGAGAAATGAAGCAACTAAGATATTTTACCCAGAAAAACTGGTGGAGAGTGTAACAGTAGCAAATCACAACTATGGAGTATGTTCCTTAGTAACTATGCTGAGTGCTTCTCTTATCCAGTTTTATCAGATGTTTGTGGACACCTTTTCTTCCATACTTGGATTCATTCCCAGTGAATCCAATGTTATATCATTGGTATCAATGCTTAATTTTTTTTTTTTAAGTAATCAGGGTTAAGCAACTTGCTCAAGGTTACATGGCCAGTTATTATTTCTGGGTGTGGTGCTGAGTGTCTGAGCCCGGAATTCGATCTCCAGGTCATCCTGACACTGGAGCGGGTGCTCTTACTCGCTGTGCTACCTGGCTGCCCCACAATGCTTAATTTTAATCATCACCAAATATTCAATGAGAATCTATTATTTAATGTATGGCCTAGGTATTGGTGATAAAAATAAGTGTAACTCAATTCAATTAAAAATATATATTAGATGCTTACTATGTGTAAGGAGTACAACTTGGACAACATGACAAATGTACCAAAAAGATAAATAACAACACAAATTAACATATTACAAATCCATACAAATAGTAAAAAATACTATTTATGGTATGGTAACTTGAGGGAGAGCACACCCTTATGTTTGGGGAAAACTTTCTTATTACTTATTTTGTCATGCTATTTGTTGATTTAATCAGTCTTTTTAAAGATTAAACTAATGTATCTTAAGGTTAGTCTGGTTAAAGCAAATATTTGATAGATGCTCATGAGCTATGATTTTGAGCGGTTGCTAACCCTCAAAGTGCCTTAAATTGGGAGTAGTTTTCTAGGCTCTCAAAAATGAGCAAGCTTCCTTCCCATTACACTCTCCTTCTTGTTACCCCATGACTAGTAAGAAAGAGGACATATGCAGGGAACATACCTGAAAGGGCACACACATGAAACATGAATAGGCAGGAAGAATGCACACATGACTGGACAACTCATGCCCTTTATACAGTAGAGCTGCTAGTGTCCCCTGGCAATGTCATCAAGTTACTCCCTCTGCTGGACATCTCTGCTATCTACTGGGCATCTCTGTTGATCAGATAGATGCTGCTCTCTTCTGGTCATTAACTGTGATGCACTTGGTTTCTTTTTTTTTTTTTTTTTTACTGACCTGGTACACTGCTGCCATTGTAGGTCTTCAGCCATGATTATTTTTTTTTTCTGAGCTATTACTACTCCTTTCCACCACTAGCTAATCTTCACCTGCAGTACAGTTTCTTCCTTGTAGCAGAGAGATCTAGTTTCTTAGCTGATAGCTGCAAGGGCTCTTTTGTGATATAAACCCCAACCAGCTACACCTAGCCAGCTAGCAAGGGAAGCTACAACTATGGAACCAAAAACAACTTTGAAATGACAACAAAATGCAGATTTATAAAAACCCACAAACCAGACAATATTGGTAATAATTTATAAAGTATGCTGAAAACTCTGAAAGTGAAAGTTTGTGAACACTTTTATGCTGTTTTACTGAACTATTTCTAAAGATTATATATTGAAGAGGCTTCATCTGGGATTATGTTGCAAGCATGACAAAAATAATTGTTATTATATTATATATAATATATCATAAATATGATGTATTGAAACAATATTTTTCAATTTTTTAAAAATTTCTAGTTCTTTAAACAAAGTCCCTTACCATATTTCTAATCTATCCAGTTTACTATCCTTCAATTCTATATGAGGTGGTTAGAATTGAACACAACCCTTTTGATGTAGTAGAAACAGCCCAAATGACAGTGTGTTATCACCTCCCTTTTTTTGTACACTATACTTCTATTAATGCAGCAAGAGTTGGCATTCTCCCTCCCCCACTTCCAACCCCCTGCTCCAGATCAAACATCATGAGTAAGGATGGCAGAATGAACAGTCTTCCCTCATAAAATGGTATAAAACAGTGAATGGGGCAATAAGTCTAAAAAAAAGCTAGATATGAGACCCAACTAAGATAGATTATCCCAAGAGCCATTTATAAATGAAATAGGAAGGAATGATACACAGATGGAAATGGATATTCTATCTGATACACAGATAGAAAATGGAATATATTTCCCACAATTTTTATAGTAATCAATTCTCATTATCAATGAAGGGGGAAATACATTTATACCTTGGTCCCTGGTATGCTGTCTGAGGAAGCAGAAATATAACATAAGGAAACAAAGTCAGGAAGAATAGGTACAACAGAAGAAATTCATGATGGAACTGAAGCCATTTTGAAAGGAATGAGTGACTGATCTTTAAAATACTTCAAGTAGGGAAGAATACCAAATAACTGGGGGGTTGGGAGGGACATGACCAACCCTGGAGTCAGGAGGACCTGAGTTCAAATCAGGTCTCAGACACTTAACACTTACTAGCTGTGTGACATTGGGCAGTCACTTAACCCCAATTGCCTTGCCTTCCCCCCTCCAAAAAGACAAAAAAAAGGAAAGAAAAACATGGATTGACTCATTGCAAAAAAAAAAAAAACCCAACCCAAAAAACAGTGACAGAGAACCATAAGCAACTACCTACTCACATGCCTACTTTCTCATTTCTATAAAATCTTTATGAGAATGATTTACACATCTATCAAGGGCATTTTTTATGGAAACATGATAAGGATGGTAACAGGCAGAATTTTGAGAACAATTTTCTATAACAGCTCACACCTTCATAGTCACACCACTGATTGAAAGGTATAGAGAAGGCAAGTACTGCTATATTTGTGAAGGTTAATTATTTTTTAAAGCATTTGATTCAATAGAACAAAAAGGTTCTGTCTTCTAACAAAGTATTTATCACATACATTTTAAGATTATGCAAAATTATAATGGGGATACAATCACAAAGATAACTTCAGTCAGTGATCCCCTGATTATCAATACCACTCAAGATATAAAAGAAGATAGATGCTTACTGAAGGTATTTTGCACTGTCATGAAAGATATCCTGCATTGAGTCTGAATAGATGAAAGATTCTATGTAAATGGTGAAATGTTTCCTTGTTCAGGTGATATCATGTTAATTATATAAACACAAGAATATTATTACAGGTCCTCCTTGGTGAGATTCATGGTTAGTCAAGAGAGATTGTCCTAACAATCCACATAGGAAAAACCAAGTGAAAAATATCTATTTCACAAATAATGGTATGCCATTAAATTGCATTTCTATTGAATAATTCTGTCATTTTCAACACATATTGCAGGTGGATAATGAGTTGGATCCAGAACTCTATTGGAGGAAGAGTAGGATGAATTGCATTTAGCAAATTACACAACATCTTCAATGATCCCCAAATTACTATATGGTAGTGAGACAGGGAACACCATTTAAATAACTAAAGATGAGTAATACACAGAGGGTTATGGAGAAGTGCATGGAAGGTGAGTAAGCTACAACATATAACCAACAGGAAATGACAAAAAAAGTCCAAAATGTATAATTTTGATTATATAAAATTTAAAAGTTTTGCACAAACAAAACCAATGCAGCCAAGATTAGAAGGAAAGCAGAAAACTGGAGGGGGGAGGGAGCTTTACAACAAGTATCTCTGATAAATACTTCATTTCTCAAAGTATTTGGAGGACTGAGTCAAATTTATATGAACACAAATAATTCCCCAATTGATAATTGGTCAAAGGATATGAACAGGAAGTTTTCAGAGGAAAAAGACAATGCTATAGTCATATGAAAAAATGCTCTAAATCACTATTGATTAGAGAAATGCACATTAAAACAACTCTAAGGTACCACATCACAACTATCAGATTGACTCATATGACAAAAAAAAGAAAATGATAAATGTTGCAGTGAATGTGGGAAAACTAGGACACTAATGCACTATTGGTGGAGATGTGAATTGATATAACCATCCTGGAGAGCAATTTGGAACTATGCCCAAAGGGCTATAAAACTTTATATACCCTTTGATCCAGCACTACCATTGCTAGGTCTGTATCCCAACTAGATTTTTTTTCAAAAAGGAAAAAGAACCTATTTGTACAAAAACTTATATGGCAGTTCTTTTTGTGGTGGCTAAGAATTGGAAATCAAAGGGATGCCCATCAATTGGAAAATGGCTGAACAAGTTGTGGTATATGATTATAATGTAATATTATTGTGTTATAAGAAATAACAAGCAGGATGACTTCAGAAATATCTGGAAAGACTTACTTGAACTGACAAAGTGAAATGAGCAGAACCAGAACATTGTACATAGTACGTAGTAAAGCAATATTGTACAATGAAGAACCATGAATGAGTTAGCTATTCTCAGCAATACAATGATCCAAGACAATCCCAAAGGACTCGTGATGAAAAATGCTATCAGCCTCCAGAAAAAGAACTGATGTTTTCTATATACAGACTGAAGCATACTATTTTCACTTTCTTTGTTTTGAGTCTTCTTACACAAAATGACTAACATGAAAATGTATTACATGATAGCACACATATAACCTATATCAGAGTGCTTATATCTCAGGGAAGGGGCAAGGGAGAAAGGAAGGATAGAATTTGGAACTCAAACTTTAAAAACAACAACAAAAACATATGTTAATTATTTTTACAGGTAATTGGGAGAAAATATAATATTATTTAAAAAAAAAAGAAATGACAAAGAAAAATAAGAGCCAAGGATACTATTAAGAGAATGAAGATGGGCTAGTCATGTGACAAGAATGAAGGCTGACAGATGGATAGGAAGAATGCTCCATGAGTACCCTCATGATATTGTTGAGAGGAAATGAAGGCCTCCACTGTGTTGAATGACAGTGGTTCTCTGTGGCAAGCTTTGGGGAGCTATATAAAATGGGCAGGTATGTGATTTGTGTCATTGGAGGGAATTCCTAAACCAATAAGATCATGTATTGATTGGAATAGTCTCTTGGACAAGTTCTATATAGCTGTGGAACATGGAATACCACATTCTTAGAAGAATCAAAGTTGTGAACTACCCAAAATATAATGAAGAGATACATGGTAACTCAAGAGTATTCCTGTAAGGGTTATGGGATTTAAAGATCTTCCATGCCCCATTGGACTTGCTGACATAGCAGGAAGGGGCAGAGCAAGAGGAAGCGGAAGCCAAACTAGAGTTCCTGCAGTGGCTGGTGGTGGCTGTGACGGCAGCGGCGGCAGCGGCAGCATGAAGCCCTTTTTGAGTCAGCCATAATTTCTGCTAAGGACTCCTGCTGAGGACTGCCAGGGGCCGGAGCTGCTGGGAGCATGCTTCCGGGTCACTGTGTGGTTGCTGTGAGTGGGGAGAGGAGGACCTTTGCCTGAGGTAGCCTGTTCTGTTTTAAAGGCTTGAGAATGTGGGTGCTTTCTACTTTATCTACCTGTGCCAACTTCATAACTACTTTTATGGCTTTCATTTTCTGGTTTTGGGACTCAGTCTTTTGGTATTTTAATAAATTTTCTAGCTTATTCCCCCATATGGCAAGCATGATGTATTTTGTGATGGATAATTATATCAGCATATCTGTAATTTCCATAGGCATTGTGAATATGGCATTGCTGATACAATTCCTAAGGTTAATATGCATGTAAGAAGAGGGTGTAGAATGTGTTATCCAAGAAATTTATCTCAGAAAAGATCAGTTGTGTAACAAGAGTGAGGAATAATAGGTTGACAGCTGATTGCAATACTGGTACCCATACAATGTTAAAAGACCCAAAGGAAGATCTCTAGTCTGTTGGGTAGATAGTCTATGTAAGATTTATAACAGAAAATGGACAGGAATGACAACGATGAGAAGGTATGAAGGGGTTGTTGTCTGTGCCATTTTAAGGATCGGACACATTAATGAGTCAGTTCAATAATTGTCTTGGATCATTGTACTGCTGAGAATAGCTAACTCACTCATGGTTCTTCATTGTACAATATTGCTTTACTATGTACTATGTACAATGTTCTGGTTCTGCTCACTTCACTTTGTGTCAGTTCAAGTAAGACTTTCCAGATATTTCTGAAGTCATCCTGCTTGTTAATTCTTATAACACAATAATATTACATTATAAATCATATACCATATGATTATATACCATATAATCATAATCATATATATAATCATATACCACAACTTGTTCAGCCATTTTCCAATTGATGGGCATCCCTTTGATTTCGAATTCTTAGCCACCACAAAAAGAACTGCCATATATGTTTTTGTACAAATAGGTTCTTTTTCCTTTTTTAAGAAAGTTTTTTATTCCTTTTTTTTAATGCCACAATCATTTCCTTATATACAAATTCATTCTACACCTCTCCCTTATAACAAAGAAAAAAGTTACATGAAACTTATATAAAGTCTAGGGTTACCTGGATCTAATAATCTAGTAACCTAGATCAGAAAAGGAAATGATGTTAATCTGGCTGTTAACCCTTCAACGACATTTAATGTAGTATGCAGCATTCCATACCCACAGTCCCCTTAAAGGAGAGAAATATGATTCATCATTTGTCTTCTGGGAATGGGGACTGATCCAGAAAAAGAATTATTTAGAAATAAATATAAATAAACTAAGTATAAATATGATAGTTCACTATTTTATGAAAGAGAGATTTTTTTTTAATGTAGTTCCATAGGAAGAATTAGGAAAAATGAGTAAAAGTTACAGGGTGACAGATTCTGGTCTAATGTGAGGAATGATTTCTAAATAATTAAAACTTTCCCACGGCAAAATAGATTGAGATATCATAGCTATTATTCCTCCAGGGGATAAAAGGCTGGACTAAATACTCTTGAAGGCACCTTACTGCTTCTGTGATTACATAATATTATATTCTGTTATTTTGTAATATATGTAATAAATATATGTAATAAATATATATCTACTATGTTCATTAGAATGTGAACTCGAGGGCATGACTGTGTTTTTGCCTTTCTTTGTATTCTTGGTGCCTAGAACATAGTGAGTGTTTAATAAAGGATTTTTTTTTTGTTGATTGATTGATTTATACATATCCTTTTAAAAAATTCAATTTACCAAAGAGCTCATATTTCAAATTAACTTCTTAACCAGAAATAGGTCACCTTTGTATGTTGCCTTAAAGTTTGCTCATTGCTTTCCTCACAATAATCTGGTGATGTACATAGTATAGTTTTTGCAGATGGGGAAATTTAAGCTTAAAAAAGTTAGGTGCCAGCGTGGCTAGGTGGCGCAGTGAGCAAGAATGCTGGCCCCGGAGTTGGGAGGACCTGGGATCGGTTCCAGCCTCAGATACTTAACACCCACACAAAAAAACTGGCCGTATAACCTTGGGCAAGTTACTAACCCCAATTGCTTTAAAAAAAAAAGTTAGGTGCCTATATGGTTTTCCTCTATAGGTGGATATTGGATGACACTGATCTACTCACCTGTTATTTTGTTTGCTACTTTGATGTTCTTTTGGAAGAGACGAAGAGGAAACTGAAGAAGACTCAGCAATGCTGAGGAATGTTTCTTTTCTGAGGTTATGCAACAGGTACATTAGAGCATTTTGGAAGGCCTTCCTGTGTTCAAATGCCCCTTCTTTGAAAAAGACATATCTCATGACCCATTTATAAACATCCCATTGAAGATCGTTATCTCCTATTAAGGGCATGGAAGGAAATTCTGTAACTAAAACAGATGCTTTCGCCCACAGTTTCTAAAATCAGAGGGTATTCATGAACCTCTCTACAAATTTCAAAGTGTAAGTGGGAAACAGGAACTGTTAAAACTGAAACTCTATACTAAAGCAGTTTTGTCCTTAATGGAAAAAGAAAATGCATTACTTTTTTACTTTCTAGGAAGGTTGCAACTTTGGAAAACAATGTAATGACTTTACCTGGAAACCTAGAAAAGTGAAAAGATAGGCTTCCTCACTGAGACGTAAGTTACATTGTTCTGTTAGGGTAGAAAATATTTGCACTTTAGGGTGGAAAGTGATGCATGATTCCTGGGTACCTTTGAAAATTTCACTAGAAACATTTCAAAGGAGGAAATTCTTTGCATTCATTTTTTTCTCAATAGATATTTCATAAAAATAGAATTTTGTTCCCCTTGTGAACATGGGCATATGTGCTCCCAGATATAGTTCATCCCACACATGCTAGGAAGAAAGATTGACCATTTATAGGATGAATTTTCTAGAATGAGAGCAGAAGCTGATGTGATGTAATCAGATAAAACTCTGGATGATTCTCTCCCGGGTCAGCATTCAATTTATGTAGAAGTCTGTTACATATCTTCAACCAACAAAAGGGATGAGAAGAAAGCTTCTGCTAAGTAAAACCTCTAATAAGGGTCAGCAAACTGAGGAAAAGAGGAAGTTGACATACAATTGTGACAGTTGGGTAATGTTGAGATGAAAAAAAGACTTTAGGAGTCAGTGATACAAAAGTGTAATGGACTGTTTGAAAAATTCCAAAGTCAGAATTTTAATGAAAATGGAAGAAAAGTTAATTTAGCTCATGCAAAAAGTGGTTTGTAGAGAAATAAATTGTAGGAGAGCAATAGGTAAATTAGAAATTTAATTTATGGAAGGGATGAGACAGAATTATTTGAAAAACAGTTTTAATGTTTTAGAATTAAATAGTAGGAAAATCCATTTGTTTTAACTGAAATGATTACATCTTATAAATATGATAATACATAACATTCAATTAGTAATGTAGAGACAAGTTTTTTGAGCAACTACATTTTAACTTTTTATTCTTACTGCTTCTAAATTAGATAAGATTTCAAAGTCAGAGAGAGATCTTGATGTTACATTCTAGGGATCACAAGAAAATATGACTTGGTACTATTCATAGTATTCCAAATTTTTTGCTAGTCTTTTAAAATCTAGACCACCTAAAAGTAAATTCTTTGTTGTGAGAATGATACAAACAGTCCAATTTTTTTTTTGAATAGCATTTTGGTGGAGGTTAATTTTGTTTAGTGTGTGTTTCTCACGTTATAATTACATTGGAATTGGTTTACAACTCTTCTTACTGATTTCTTTAATCTTAGACAAGTCACCTGTGCTAGCTTAGTTTTTCTGCCTGTAAAATAGAAATAGTGATACTTGCACTAAGACATCATAGAAATACTACCATGCCTACTTCATTTGTGAAGTAGCAATAAAATAATACAGGTAGAAGGGTTTCTTTAATTGTAAAATATAATTTAATATGTCATTACTGATAGTTCTGTTTCTGGTGCTATGATTCAATCTACTTTATATGTAGATTTTTAGAATAGAAATTTGTATTTTAATAGGTTGCCTTCCATTTTATATTATTTGTACACATGCATATCATTTCTATTGGTGAATTCCAAATAGCAAGTCTTAGTAAGCATCAAAATATAAAAGGTTAGATGGGCAAGGATCCCAATAAAGTTGGGATTCTGATGCCTTATCACCATGGAGAGATTACCACCACTATAAAATCAGGGGGTTGTACTAGAGGGGTCTTTCAGGTTACCTATAAGCTCGAAATCTGTGATCCCATGACTCTGGGTTATCAAAGGTTATGTTGGTAGAGCATAAATTCTGGTAGGGCTTCCCAAGCTAGAAAGACTTTGAATTCCAGTCAATCAACAGATTGTGTGTCTACCATTTCAGAACCAGCCTAACTAATTTTAAAGAGGCCCATGCCCATAAGTTTGGCCATCAGCTAAGGAATTTTCCCGGCCAGAGTTACTCATGAAGTCCCTCAGATTCGGAAGTACAATTCTGCTATGATGTAGAAGACAGTGAACTTGAGAACAAGAGATTAGTTTTTGCTTTAACTTGTGTAATGGAGCTTTGATTTGCATGTGCCCAGATAACCTAACACAGAGATGCTAAAGACTTGCTTCTGAGAGAAGACATTCTGCACATCTTCTACCATGTGGGTGGGAGTAACCTTTTTTCCATTGGCTATATAGCTGAAACAGTCTGCATCTTTAAAATTACCAGACTAGAGGCAGAATTCCAGTGGGGATCAGGGAAAGCTTGAGGATTGATTGTGGCAGGACTTGAGCCCAGGGTGGCCTCAAGATATATAAGAATTGAGCTGAGTTGTGAACCTTATCCTCCTCCCATTTCAGAATCTGGCCTGGGTTGGAGGGTGTGTGTGTGTGTGTGTGTGTGTGTGTGTGAGAATTATTCCATGTTGGGAGAAATGTTTACATATTTGTTCTTGCTACACCTTTGAAATAAACATTCCTTTGTAAAAGCTAATCTGGCTGTTAGGTGGCTAAATGGAACTGGGTTGTAGGGGACCCCTAAAATTGAAGGAATATGATTGGTGGGGCTTGAAACCAATGACAAGGAGACTGGATTCTCATAACTCCCTTAGGAGTATTGGAGAACCCTGGGAGAGATGCAATGTAATATACCTGGCTGCCAGGCAGTGTGGACCAGGGTAGTCACAGTTAAATTTGTATCCCTGGCACTCAGCACAGTGCCTGAAACATAATAGGCACTTAATAAATCCTTGTTGACTGCATATTCACAACCAGTTAAATCATCCATCTTTTAAGTATAGAAGAAATATTGTAATGTAGCTTTTTGCTCATATCCAAAGAGGCTAGGAAAAATGGAAATGTTTTGATTTTAAATTTCTTTTGGCTGCTGATCCTAGCCTGCCTCTATAATTAACATAAATGATAATCCTTGGTGGTATTCTCGGTAAAAAGCCAGAAAATGAGAGTATGACAAAGGCATGGCTCATACTTAATGGCACTTTACAGAAATCATAAAATGAAAATTATCTCTGGTGGTGTTATTTTTTTTTTTTTGTGATCAGGATCGACCCAAAGTAATGGGAGCACAATGACAAGGTTTTAACAAATTTAAAAAAAAGTGGGGGAGGGTTATTGCTCCACTGCTTTCTTAGCTATGTTTCTTAATTATCACAACGCATAAAAATTTGGAATTACATTTAACCTCTTTTTTTTTCCTTTTGGAGGGGAGAAGGTAGGGCAATTGGGGTTAAGTGATGTGTGTGTGTGTGTGTGTGTATTGTCTGAGGATTTGAATTCAGGTCCTCCTGACTCCAGGGCCGGTGCTCTATTCACTTCACCATCTAGCCACCTCAGCCTCTTCCTTTTTGAGAAACTTTTTTGTTAAGCAATCTTCAAGAAAGCAAGAGCTTGTCTTTTATTAATGTAAAACTTTTGTACAGTGCCATGCTCACAGGGCATTTAATAAGTGCTTTTTAAATTACGATGATTTCCTTAAAATATTACCGACTTAAGATGCTGTATAATCATTATTAGCGACCAGGGAGAGCCAGGGCTTTCCCTCCCACACGATATTGCTGGCTGGGACACAAGGAGCCCAAGGATACAGCAGCAGCAGTGAGTGGGATATAGGAAATCACCTGCTTGACACTTCGGGCGCGGTTGCTATGAATGATTCACTAGTATCTGTCTTATTCCTCGCTAGAAAATCCCTCCCTCCCGCCACTTCCTTCTCCGATCCCCTCTTGGGCTGCCTCTCCTGTGCTTTGGCCTTTAAAGAGATGCTAGAGCAGGTGGGCACAGAGAACCTGGCAGCGCCTTCTACTCTCCCCCACTCTTCCCTAATTTAGCAGTACTTCCGGCCGCGTGACATCATCCCCCGCACCTTGGTGACGTGAGCGGCGGGTGACGTGAGTGCGGAGGGGAACGCGGTGACGTTGCTATTTAAAGGTCCTGGGGTGGGGGGGGTGGGAGGATGGAGACACAGCGAGCGCGCCTGGTGTGGGTACTGGGAGAGGCTGCGGCGGCAGCGTCGGCAGCGGCAGCAGCAGCAGGGGCTGGGGCGAGGCGCTGCTGGAGGAGCAGACCGTGCAGCTGGCCAACCAGGGGCATATAAGGGAGGCTGGGGGTAGGGCCCGGTGACCTCTCCTTGCGAGGGCCGGCATAGCTTCTTCAGCCCCGCCGGCACCAGCGGCAGCGGCAACAGCATCCCGACTCTCCCTATCGCTGCCGGCAGCGTCTCCTTCCCTGGTTCTCCTCTCCGGGGGCTGGGCTAGTGGCTGGTCCTTCGCGGCCGCTGCTTGTGTCTGCCTCCTCTGTTGCTAGTGGGAGGGACCGAGAGACGAGCGCTCCCACCCTCCCTTCCCCCCACTCCACTCCTCCTCCTCCTCCTCCCTCCTCCCGCATCCTGCCTGCTCTGCTGCCATTCTCCCTCCCTATTCCTTTTCCTCCTCCTCCATCTCCTCCTCCTTTTCCCAGGCGGTAGCCAGCGGTGGGGTAAGCAGCCTCCCCGCCTGCTTGCCCCGGAGCCCAGCAGCGGAGGAGGCGGCAGCTACAGCAACAGCGAGCAGGGCCGGCCGGGGTTGGCGCGGCTCTTCGGAGCGCGGGAGAGCAAGGAGATTTCGAGGCGGGGGCGGGTGAGGATGGAGGTGTGAGGCAGGGGAGAAGGAGGACTGGCCAGGCATGTGAACTGGCTACCTCGGCTGCAGCTTGCCATCGAGCACCTCGGAGCCACGTTTCCCGGGCCCCCGCGGGTGGGCAGAACCGATTGCATCCTCTGAGGGGCCCGTGCAGCCAACTGATACTAATATACCCTCCCCTCCGTTCCCCACCATCCATCCCTCTCTCCTGCCTCCAGTCCGCACTGTGCTGCTGGGGCTTCGGTGCAGGGGAGAAGCGTGGGGGGCTCGGCTGTCTCTGATTCTCTGATTCATTCATTGCTTGCTGGGAGGTTCATAGCCTCTTGCTTTAAAAGGGGAAGAGAGAGGGAGAGGGAGAGAGAGGGAGAGAGAGAGAGAGAGAG
>NW_027185903.1:19511040-19519294 GCF_028583685.1 Petaurus breviceps papuanus | reverse complement strand
GAGAGAGAGAGAGAGAGAGAGAGAGAGAGAGAGAGAATATATTTTTTAATTAAAAAAAGCAGTGACTGAAGGGACCAGTGCAGGCAAAGCTCCATTGTGCATTGTGTTGAGCCGAAAAAGGAGAGGGGGAGGTAGAGGGAGGTGAGATTTTTGGGGCCCTCCTCCCCCTTATCTCTCGGCCTCCCCCGAGATGTGCTGCTGCACTCCCCTCCTGCTGCCAGCCTTGAAATGGCTTCATTTATTCTCTTCAGGAGAATGAATCGATCCTCCCCAGCCTTCTCTTCCAGTTCCCCACCTCCTCTATGCTCAGAGTCCTAGAGGAGGGGGAGGGAAAAGATTTCGCCTTAGTGGAGTATTGTGCGCGTTTGGGAGCTGCTGGGTTTGCGCTTTGAGATTTTTCTATTTAAAAAAAAATCTTTTTCTATTTGCAAGGGGACAGAAACAGTTGCATTTCCTCCCCATTTTAGGGTTTTGACTTCCATTTTTTACCAATTTTAAAATTGCATGCCCCCTTGTGTCGTGCTCCCCACCTGGTAGACCTGCAGGGGTGCCAGGGAGATTTGAACGCGCCGCCCGCTCTCCCTGCAGCTGGGAAAAAGAAGACGAACATCCTTCCTGCTCCTGGCGCGGGGACTGCATCCTTTTACAAAAGGACATGCGAGCAGCAGCCGCCGAACTCTTTTCTTATAGGACTCCATGAACCTGGATTGTGCATCGACCCACGCGGACTCACGCTGTGGAATGAGAATTGGCCTTCGCTGCTCCCCAGCGCGGCATTTTAACTCTCGCAAGCAGATGCCACCTCCTTTGCTTTGAACGTTTTGGGATCTCTACGCGAGAGATTCATTTACCTGAGGAAACGAGCCGAATTGTCTCGGCATCCTTGAAATACCTCCAGACACGCGCGGATCACGTGGGGAACCAAAGGCAGTAAAGCCACTGAAAAGACTCCTTGGGAAATTCTTCCGTAGAGCAACTTCGGTAGAAGTTTTACTGAGCAAAATGGGGTAAGGATTTTGCATTGGGCTTTGAATCTTCTAAGGAGAAAATAAGGGTTGGGGGGGGGGGGAGCCTTTGGAATGGGTATGTTTTAAACAAAAGACTTCCCTATCTTTGACTCATTTCCTGACTTTTTAGCTTTAAAGTCCTCAGGTGTAAGAACTAACTTTTATAGGGTCGTCTTATTTTAAAGGTGTTTTAAATACTAGGAAGTTGTCTTTTTAAGGACCTTCAGTTTTATATCCTGAATGCAATCAGAATTTGAATGTTGCTGTTCAACCAGAAAAATCCTTCTTTCTTAGATTTCTTAAATCTTTCAGTAACCATAATTACGGAATTCTATTTTTTGGTTTTCCCTGTAGTTTCCCCCTCACCCCCTCAAAAAAAGGGAGAGGGGGAAAGAGAGAAGATTGAATTCTCATACTGTTTTTCCTCTTTGTAAATGTTAGTTGTAGTAGTAGAAGTAATAAAAAGAATAATAATAACTGATGTTTTATAGCGTTTTAAGGCTTGCAAAACAGTTTACGTACATTATTTCCTCTGACAATCACCACAGTCCTGTAAGTTAGGTGTGTCTGACTTGGTTTTTTTTTTTGTTTGTTTGTTTTTTTTGCTTTTTGGAGGGCAGTTGGGATTAAGTAACTTGCCCAAGGTCACACGGCTAGTTTGTTTGTGTGTGTGTGTTAAGTGTCAGAGGCCGGATCCGAACTCAGGTCCTCCTGACTCCGGTGCTCTATTCACTGCACCACCTAGCCGCCCCTTGAGTCTTATTTTATGTGACTTGTGTGTGACTGCTAGTGGTAATCGGAGGTAGGATTTGAACTTCTATCTTTCCTGACTACATTACTCTTTCCACTACAGCATGCTGTCTCATGGCCGCTAGCTAGTAATAAAGGCATTTATTTGGAAATTAAATGTATCCCCAATAGAAACTGCTGCTCTGCAAGAACGTACAGAGACTTCTGTTTTGAGGCTCAGAAAACCAGAATTTAAATTGTAAAGAATTAACTGGCCCCTTGGGTCATTAAAGTGGGAATCAAAGGCAGATATAGTTTCTATGGACTTCTGGTGCTTCTTGAGAGTTTCTCTTGCTGTAGAATATATTTTATTTTTCAACTTCATTTAAGAGTTTTAATTTTAATTAAAAAGCCTTCTAATTTTTCCCCACCCCCCCACACCCAGTTTAATAGGGAACTTCTCATCCCTTGCTGCCTACATTCCCCTAAATAATGGATGGTAGGTGATGCTTCCTAATTTTAAATCATCATGATACGAGGGTGAATCAATGCTTAATATAAATTTAAGCATATAATTTCAGAAATATGATTGCAAATACTGCCAGCTTTATGGTGTGGGAACTGACAGTAATGTATGCCATTCCTTATTGACTCTCCATTATATAAATGGATCAGTGTTTTAGAATAACTTGTCAAATATATTACATGACTATTTCAGTCTTAGGTTGTGTTTGATGCTGATTATTGTGTAGACCTGAACTTTCTGTTGTAATTTGTTCAAACATAGGTTCAGAGATGTAGAGCTGGAAGGGACTTTAAAGGTCACCTAGTCAAATTCACTGATTTTACAGGTGATTTTTGTCCAAGGTCACTGGAGTAGTAGTGGTAGAGTCTGTACTTTGAACTAAATTTTTTGACTTGAAGTTTTGATGCTGCCTCAATATATTATTTAAGGAATTTACATATATATATATATTTAAGGAATAGGTATATATGCAAGGAATATGTTGATATATAAGGAATATATGTATGTCTAAGGGATTTAGTAGAAGACTTTCAAAACTTGTTCTAGCAATGTGATTTACATTTTGTAAAACTGATTACATTTAAAAACTGCATATTCATCTCTAAGGAAAGGTTTCAGGTCATGCTTTTTAAAAGTTAAATTTTTAAATAATATTTATTAATTTTAAACAGCTTTCTTTTGGGTTCAGTGACTTCCTCATTCATTTGGAAACAATAATACTTTTAAAACTTTTACTTACAAGTGTGAGAATAGGGGAAATGTCTTTTTATATGACAGGAGAAAGGGTGGAAAAAGCAAGTAGACTGGGAATCTTGAGAATCCTAGCTCTGGTCTAGAGAGTACTAGCGCCGCTGTTATTACCTGGATGACCTTGGGCAATCACTTTAACCATTTTCATCTCTCTGGACTTCAGTTTCTTAATGACTATATGTTCTGTAAGGTCCTTTTCACTTATAATTGCTTTATTGTATTTTTTTTTCTTTTTCTCCCCTAGCCCACCTCCAGTATAGTTTTTATTATCCTTATTGAGGTTTCTTGAAGTGTATTTCCTTCAGAGAGGGAGAGTTATTTTCTCCAAAATCTCATTTTTCATCACTTTAACAACATTTGTTGGGAAGTAATTACAGCTTAAAATATTTGTGAAAGTGATCAGATTTAATGTTGGGTTACTAGTATTCCAAATTCTTGAAAATGAAAACTTAAAAATGGCTTCCTTCAAAAAAGCTTTAGTTTTTCTTTTCTTATTGAAGCATGTTGGAGGACAAATGGAGTGGCAGCTCCTCTCCTGAGAACTGCATTCTCACATTAGACTAAGGAGTGCAAGTGCTGTAAGAAAAGTCAGTTTGCCACAATCTTTCCACTGAATATTGATCATTTTTACTGAAAAAACTCTTGGGACCAGTCTCCAAATATCCAAATATGATACATAATGACATAATATTAAGTTAGATTGCTGTGGCTTTTTATTTTGCAAATTTTGTATTGCTACTTTTTGTTTTTATGGCACTTTGATTTCCTGATATATCTCATTCAGAGAGCCATCTCATGTAAAAAGAGAAAGACAACTAAATCTAGCAAAACTAACCAATATATGGACTAACTGTGGCAGTATGGATAGTGTTCTACAGCCATAGTGTCCCACCTTTGCAAAGAAAGGAAGCAGGCGCATTCTCATATCTTTTTGGGACAGCCTCCAGTTTGATCATTACAATTACTCAGCAGTCAGTTTTTATTTTGTTTCGTTTTGTTCTTTCTGTTTATGTCCTCAGCATAATTTTAAATATGTTAATATGCTGTCAGGTTAATTCCAAAGAGGGTGGCAACTTGCAATATATGATCTTCAAACCTGAAGGAAGATAAAAAGGACAGATTGAAATGATTCCTTTCAAAGACTGTTTCACTGGCCTTGACACTCTTATTTTTATTTTGGGCAAGTCACTTTTCATATTCTGGACCTCAGTTTTTTTCCCTTGGCTGGGATGGCTTAAGTCAGAGTGCCTTTTCAGCTCTCAAGTTTTGTGTAACTAGAATATCTAGATATTTATACTTAGGTGGGTATAAACTCAGGACTGAGAATGAAAGTAATGGATCATACTAAAAGTTATACATCTTAAATTTAATGGTTCACAATTTTTTGAATCCATGCAAAAATGATACTCTCTTTTGACCTAGATTTGCTAATGTGAGTTAAGCATTTCATATTGTTTGTATTGGTTATAATTTGTAGATGAAGTTAAAAGGTTAATATGACAATAATCTTCATTTGAATTATGAAGGATTCCGTGTGTCAAAGTAAACTTGGCAAAAAGAGAAAGTAGAATATTTTGGGGGGGAGGACACAGAAAGGGAAAGAGGAAAAAAAGGAGAAAATAGGTATAATTACTGACTTTTCACTTGGCTTCTGCAGAAAATTTTAATTTCTGGAAGATGGTTCTAAATGAAAGACAAATCAGCTGGAGGGTTCTGGATGATAAATGCATTGTTGATTTTTATTGCTGTGGGTGCACTGAAAATATTCATTTGAAAAGTACTTATGTATACTTACTTAAAAAGAAAAAATAAATTTTTCTCTTCGGTTGGTCCTTCAAAGCCTCATCTTCACCAAAGGGAGTTCAGAAGAGTCCCCTTTAAAGTATGAGAACACAAAGTAGTTGCAAGTCTACCAATTTACACAGAAATAGTGTTTTTCCAGTAAGAGACTACAGATAGTTATAGTTGACTTAAAAATTTTTTAAAATAACAAAACTTTACATTTATTTCATGTGCAAGTTCTTAGTTTACACAAAGTATGTTTTGGGAGAATTTGTTGCTTTCCATATAGAATGAAAATTTCCATATGACAAAATGACTATCTCAACAGATGACTTACCAATAATGACTAATGACAAGGCTTGGGTCTCCATTATTCTGTTTTACAGAAACTCCTTCACTCATTCTTCTTACTATAGGATTCCCATTCTACTTCGTCTACTTTTCCCTTTTCATTCCCCTTTACTGAGGTTGGAGCTCTGGGTCCCTTTAGTGTGTTAACTCTGCTAAGATTTACATCTGGAAACCTCCTCCTCTTCTTGTTTCAAGCTTTTTGTTGTTGGTTTCTTGTCTTCACTTGGGAGGGAACAGTTGAAACCTGCCAGAAACTATGGCCCCTGGGACAGCATCTTCCCTGCTTTTTTGGATTAAATGCAGTTCCACAAGATTTATGACTGCAAACAAAAAAGCAAGGGGATCAGGAAGTTCACTTGGACCTTCATGTTACTGAATCCAAATTTAAAACAGAATGTTATCAAGAGTGAAAAATATGACTCAAAGAATGGCAGTGAAGGGAATATGTTCCCTTGAAAACCATCCCTATAGGGATGTTAATTTGTTACCAAGGAGGATCCCTTTTTTGATACCACTTGTGTTTTTATTAATCACCATGTCTATTAATGGTCAACCCTTTATTATTGATACTCATGAAGTATATCACAGGTGTGCCTAAAGCTACATGGAACTAATCAAAAGGCATTATATATATTCTCCTTTTGGAGGGCAATTGGGGTTAAGTAACTTGCCCAAGGTTACACAGCTAGTTTTTTTGTGTGGGTGTTAAGTGTCTGAGGCTGGTACCAAACTCAGGTCCTCCGACTTCAGGGCCGGTGCTCTTACTCACTGCACCACCTAGACACCCCAGCATTTTATATTTGATTAGATTGTGGTGTTGGGCTTTTTTTTTTTAAATCATACTTCCATTTTGGATTTGTATGAGTTACAAATTCACTTCTAAGCCAATAATGAAGCTTTGAAGACCTGGGTGAGAAGTAGTTGGGCAGCTGTCAAGAATTCCCTTCTATATGTTCACATCTTCCTTGCAACCCACCTTGATGCTAGGAATAAATGAGCCCTTATCCTGAGGATGGAAGTACTGTACCTCGCTAAGCAGAGCCACTGTTTCTCAGCCTTCCCTTCTCTCTGCCTCTCCTCTCCCCCCCAAAAGAAGAAAAAACCCAGCATTTACATTTACATCTTTATAAGGGCTTCCCTGCTGGGATATGCAGAGTAAGAATAAGAATGATCTGCAGTGTCAACAAAGCAAGTAATTAAGCAGACAACCTTAGATAATCTGACTGTCAAATTTGGAAAGTAGATTTTTATAGCCTGAACAACATGAGCAGAGACAGCATGGTTTAGCAGATAGAGGGCTGCTGGCTCTAGAGTTAGACAGTCTAAACCTTTTTTTGTCCTGTGCTTTTTCTCCGACTTTAAATCTAGATTAATTTAACTATGTGTTTAGTTCCCTTCTCCCCCCCCATGATATCTGTCCAGAATATGATTTGGTAAAATGTAGGCTATTCAAAAGTACTGCCATTCAGTTCAGAATAAAGGAATCATACAATTGAGGACAGACAGTTTTGCTTATTGAAAACATATCTGTAAACTCTCTGACCTAGAATCTGAGTATATTGCTATTTGGTAAAATGCCTTTTAAGTAGTACTTTTCAGTAGCCTTTTCCCAATAACCCCTGGCTTTCCTTCCTATAAGAAGGCACCTTATTTTCCTTTCCTTTACTGTCACTTATCCCACCTCTCTGACACACACTGGCTGTGTAACTGAGCAAATGATTTAACCTCATGGTGTCACAGGCAGTTCTCTAAAACAGTTATTCAAATTGTTGTGGAGTCATTTCAGTCATGTCTGACTCTTTGTGATCCCACTTCTGGGGTTTTCTTGGCAAAAATAGTGGAGTGGTTTGACATTTCCTTCTCTAGCTCATTTTATAAATGAGAAACTGAGGCCAGTAGGCTTAAATGACTTGCTCAGGGTCATAGAACTAGTAAGTGTCTGAGGCTAGTTTTGAACTTGGTGCTCCTGACTCCAGGCTAAGCACACTAACCATTGAGCCACTTGCTACCTGTCCAAAATTATTTATTTGAATCAGTGGAAGACGTTTGCACACTGAGAGTTGCTTACAGTGACAAAATATAGTTCAAGTCCAAAAAAAATGGCAGTATGGATTTTTGTAGCATGGATATTCCAGAATGAACTGTTACCCATCAATATTTATTGAAGACTTTTATGTCTAAGGTGCGGGGGCTAGAGCAGATATCAGGTCTGAGCTTACCGATGACTAGGAAGGAACCTATTTATATTTTGAAAGCAGGTAAATTCTGAATCATATGAGGCAGTGAATAATAGCCCTGCTTTTAGTATCTTTTTTTTTCAGTGTAGTATATAACTGATACCTTAATGTTCTTCAAGAGTTAGTTTCTCCCTTCATCCTTCCTAATAATTTACTTCCCATGGTAAGATCAGATTCTTCCAGTGTACCTCTTCTCTCACACCTATAATCTGCCCCATGAATACTGTATGCATGGAGCTGATCTTTCATTCCCCTTTTCTGCTGTATATATTTTGCTCCTTGTTTTCTGGTAGTGATGCTGGCAGGACTTTGAAAAAGAAATGGCTCTTCCTTTCCCCACTTCCTCAGAAGGTAGAATATAGGATTCCCTCCAGTGCTTTTTTGCCTACTTAAAGGTAGTATCCTTTTAGTTAATTAAGCCTTCTAACAGCTCATCTGGGGGGAAAAACACTGGAGGAAGGAAGAGACTCTTGTGAAGGATGTCCCCCCCCCCCCAAGTAAGGCATTCCTTTGCCTTACCCCTAGAAGTAGAGCATAAACAACACAGGGTAGCGAATAATATTGTATCAACTTAGTATTCTAACTTGCCTTATATGATAAAAGCTTCTAGAAGACCCAAAGCCCATGATTTCATTGATGTGGATACTTCCTCCCCAGAATCAGATCATGGCTATTCTATGTAGCATCTGCCTCAAAGCAGTATTATTATGAAGATCAAAAAAGAGTTTAACACATTAAAAAAACATTCGTAGCTCATGGGCCATACAAAAAGAGGTTTCAGGCCAGATTTTTTCTTTGCCTATAGTTTGCCTGCTCCTGCTCAATTTTAGTGAGGGCCCATTTTTTTTCCTTTGTAGGACATTCTATTTTGT
>NW_027185903.1:19489841-19511030 GCF_028583685.1 Petaurus breviceps papuanus | reverse complement strand
TTCTGGATACTTGGACTATTTTTTCTTTTATATGAAGATTTCAGACTCCATGTGCCCAAGAACATCTCCACTGAGGATGTCCTTCCCTATTGACCTTGAACCATTAACCACCACTATTTGGTTCTAGGTCAGCTAGTTTTAAATCTATCTAATTATACTATCATTGAGATCATTTCTCTCTATCTTCTTCACGGCAGTAGTATGAAAGACTTTGTCTAAAATTTTGTTAAAAGTTAGGTATATACAGTATCCAGCCACTTTGAAAAATTAGCTTATTCAAAAATGAAGCAATGTTTTAGTTGAATAAAATGTGCATCTATTTCTTTTCTATCTTATATATCGGCTATTCCACAGTCTGTCATCTGCTCTATTTTATGGCTCATGACTTGTACAGCAGAGGCCCTCTGTGATTTATATCGCTCATTAGATTTGTAGAATGAACAAGATGTTTAAATGCTCAGAAAGATTTCCATTTACTTCACAGAACTTCTTGAGTTCACTTCAGAGTCTCAGGATACTTCAGGTTTTAGCAATAGTCACCCTCATTTTGAAAGGCTCCCTTCTATAGTAATAGTCAGGCAATACAGAGTATAAGCATATTTTAACTCCTCAAGAACTGAAATGTTTCAAGTTTTACTAAACAACTATATAACCGTAGTGCTTGTTTACATATTTTAATCAATCAGCAAGTATTTGTTAAATACTGTATAAGTGCCATGCCCAGTGCTAAGGGCTGGAGATACAAAGACAACAATGAAACAGCCCAGCCCCTGCCCTCAAGGAATTAATAGTCTAATAGAGACGTGTGTATGTATGTGTGTGTATAAAATTATATATATAGTGTGTGTATGTGTATATATACACATATGTACACACATATATATGTATATAACATGTACAAAGTGAATACAAGATCATTTTGGAAAAGAGTTTCACTAGCAGCTATAGGGATCAGGAAAGGCCTTATGTGATGTCTTGTAGGAAACCAGGGGTTTCAGAAGGTGGAAGTAAGAAGGAAATGCATTCCAGTTATGGGGAGACAGTTAGGGCAAAGGCATAGATAGGAGCAAGAATGTCATTTCACTCTGTGTGCATATGCATACACATGCACATATGCTTGTGTGTAGAATATGTATCACATACATACATATGTTTGTATATGCGCATGTATAGTTACATAAGTGTGTATGCCTATACATATGTATATATTGTATATGTGCATATAAGTGCATATATCTGAATGCATCACAGCAAATAGAATAGTATGGTTGGATTTTGGAATATGGGGAAGAGAATAATATGTAAGGAGGTTAGAAAAATAGGAAGTAAAGAAACTTCAGCGCCAAACAGGAGTTTACATTTGATCCTGGAGCTGATAGAGAGCTATTGAAGTTTGTGGAATAGGGAGATTAACATGGTCAGACCAACATTTTAAGAAGATCACTTTAGCCTCTGAATGGAGGAAGAATTGGAAAAGAGAGAGACATGTTGGCCACCAGTTAGAAGATTATTGCAGTAGTCCAGACAGGAGGTGATTGAGGGCCTGACCCAGGATCCCAGCTGTATGATTGGAGAGAAAGGGATGAAAGAAAGGACAAATTTTTAAAACTTCCTAAACATATTAGATGAGAGAAGAGTTGAAGGTAACACTGAGGGTGCGAACCTAGGTGACTGGGAGGGTAGTACCATAAACAGTGAGTGATAGGGAAGTTCTGAAGAGGAGTGATCCATTTTGGTGAAAAGGTGAGTTCTGTTTTGGACATGTTGATTTTGGGATGCTTATGGCAAACCTGATTAGAAATGTTCAGTAGGCACTTGGTGCTACGGGAATGGAGCTCAGGAAAAAAGTTTATGTCATGTCATATGTCATATCATATCATATCATATTATATTATAGATATGGGTGTCATTTTCATAGATATCATTGAACCCTTGGGAGTTTGTGAGGTCGTGACGTTCATATAAAGAGAAGAGAAAACATCCCAGGACAGTCTTAGGTTATACCTGCAATTAGTGGGTGTGACGTGGATGTTGATTGACTAAGGGATACTGAGAAGGGAGAACAACCAGTGAGAGACCTATATCCCAAGGACCCTCTGGAAGAGAGAGGTTGAGAGGGATGAAGATCGTGACAGCTGTTCGATTTGGCAATGAAAAAAGCGATCATTAGTAACTTTGGAGAGAGCAGTTATTTGAATGATGAATTTGGTGGCCAAATTGTAAAGGGCTGAGAACTCCTTTTTCAAGTTTGGAGATGAAAGACAAGAGAAATATAATGACAATAATCAGAAAGAATAGAAAGTTGTGAAGGTTTTTTAAAGATAGGGTTTTTGTGGACCTTGTGTAGGAGAAAGGTTACCTCTTCTATGCTGGAGGGAATGAGGAAATGGTGGGAATTATGTAAAGCAGTTGTGAAATGATGGGAGGGGAGGAAGCTCTTAATGAAGGGCCTCTATTGTTGTTATTGTTAAATATGAAATAAGGTCTCCAGCAGAGAGTGTGTGGGGAGGAGGTGCTGCAGGGAGATTGAAGAGAGAAGAAAATATTTGGGACTGTTGTAGAGAATGAGATAGAGAATCAGTGGAGAGTAAAATAATTGCCTTGCTCCATTGAGGGCTTAGCTGAGTGAGTATAGATAACAAATTTATAGCATGGTTTCATGAGTTCTTTCTCTGTTTGGCAGCGTTTGAGTTGAACTGGAGGCACCTGGTGTGAGTAACCTAGGATTGGGTTTTAGCAAGATATGAGTAGCAATAGGGTGAGTGGCCAAGGTATTTGAAAGTAGAAGTTGGTATTGTTTTTATCCTTCATTTTTGAATAGGACTAGTGATGTCATGGGTGATATCTTAAGGTTGAACTGGTTCAGCAAGGGAGTTGTTGAGACTGGGAAAGGAGGAAAGCCTAAGCAGAACAGGGGTGATAGGCTGGCAAAGTACTGAGAGGCAGAAAGATCACAGGTAATGAAGAGGACAAAGAATAGGTTTAGGAGGAGTAAGATGTAAGGAGGAATGGAATGAAAGGCAATCATAATTGGATAAAGGAATTTTGGAGTTCATAATCGTGGCAGTGGAATACTTGTGAGTGGAGGAAAGGCCAATGGTGTAGTTTAGGTGGAGTGGAGGAGAATGTTGTGTGAGGTCAGCAGACTGAGTTGGAAGCTTTCTGTATTTAAGGGAACTTAAATTTTTCTTAAATCTTTCTGTGGGCTCAAGTCTCTTAGTATGAGGGCATAAGTTGGCATAGAGAGGGAGAGTATCAGCCAGGTACTGGACTCATTGAAAAGGGAAAAAGATTGTCCTAAGGATCCATAGATAATAGCCATTAGGCTCTGCCCTAGGTGAGAAAATAGGATAGAATGAACTTCAAAAGGAAGAGGTTGCTAAGTGATAGTAATAGAGGGAGAAGGCATAGAAGTGGCTAGGAAGCAAGACATATTGGTGGGGGGCAGGGGTGGGGCTTTAGTGCTTAGAGGTTCCAGGATGAGCAGGATTGGAGTGTTTAGCCTGGTTTTCTTCCCTCCCAGGTGAGAGTTTTACTTTCTGTGATTCTGGGCCCTCCCTCCCCCCTCCCCCCCCCCCCACATACAGAACAACATCACTTGCCTCCCTTGTGCCTATTTTCCATCTCAGACCTGATCCCCAGTGGAAATGATGGCTAATGACTTAGGGCTTATGGATATATAAACTCTGACTAGAACTAAAATGGAGCAGTTATAGACAGAAATATCCCCCCCCCTTTTTTTTTGTTCCCCCATAAATAACTTCTGGTAATTTTCTCAGAACCAGGGAGGGCTTCTCATTTTCCTGGGTCAATTTGCAGCCTAGTTCAATCAAATGGAAAAGATGGAGAAGCAGGATGTCGATGGTACCTTGCTGCCAGATTCATCTTCTCTAGTACGCATATGTATTCACAACATTCTTCTGCTCAGAAGACATCAGCAATTCCTTACTGGTCTCTGAATCAAGTCCATCTCCTTTGTCTAGTGTGCAAGGCTCTCTATCATTAGATACCAACTGCCTTTCAAGCTTTGTCTTTCACTTCTTCCTTACTTCCCTTCCTACTCAATACTCCAGCCAAAATGGACTTTTCAATGTTCCTGAATATAGGCTCATAGATTTAGTGGTGTATGGGACCTTAGAAGTTAGCTGGTCCAACATCCCCCACCCCACCCTAAGGAGGAGGCTAAGTGATTTGTTTAAGGTCACATAAGGGAGTGATCAACAGAGGTATTCCCTGACTTTAGGTTATTATCTCCTTTCACTCCATTTCTCCTTAGACTTTATGACTCCTAAACTTATTCTTTGTCTTCATTTCCTGCAGTTTCTCTACCTTTCAGTACTTTGCCCTTTCCCTTGTGCTATATGTTTTCCTTGATTTATGCCATTCTTCTTGACTAGAATGCCTACCCTTCCTGGGTCTCCCCACCTCTTCTCTCCCCTTACCAAATCTCCACCGTTGAAATTCTCAGTGGCCTTTAAGAATGAGCTCCAATAGTCACTTCCTCTTATAGCTTTCTCAGTTCCTGTCATTTAAAAGTAGTCTTTCCTGCCTTTGTACTCCTCTAGCAGTTGCCTCTTTGTGCGACTCACTTAGCACACTCTTATTTTCTTTTTCAATAATTATTGGTGCCTGTGGCCCATCACTCCAGCTGGATTGTAAGCTGCTTGTTTGTCTTTGTACCACAGAACTTAGTGCAGTGCCTTACTAGTGTTAGGAGCTTAATAAATGGGAGCAACAGCAGCTTGGGGTAGCAGGAAGAGTCCTGCTTTGGGAGTCCAAGATCCTGGCTTTTAATCCTGGCACTACATCTTGCTTGCTACGTGTGTGACTTTGGGGAATTTATTTCACCTCTAAGGGACTTTGTATTCCTTTTCTGTAAAATGAGGGAGTAGGACCTCTAGAGCTTGTGATCACGCTGAAAAATTTGTTGAAATATAAGAGCATTTCTTTACAAGGTGGCTGAACTGTCTCTCCTTTTTCTTTGTGATTTTTTAAATTAAGTTTTAGTCCTAATTAAGAATTTTTTTTTCTTGGGGCAGCCAGGTAGCACAGTGAGTAAGAGCACTGGCCCTAGTGTCGGGATGACCTGGGGATCGAATCCGGGCTCAGACACTTAGCACCCACCCAGAAACACCTGGCTGTGTAACCTTGAGCAAGTTACTTAACCCCAATTGCTTAAAAAAAATTTTTTTTCTCTTCCTTCCCTCCTGTATTAGGAAAAAAACCCCAACAAAGCCATTTTAACAAATATGCATAGTTAAGCAACATAAATTCTGGCATTGATCTTGCCCTAGAATGTTTCTTATTCTGCATTTTGAGCCCATTGCCTCCCTGTCAGGATGCTGAAAAGCATTCTTCATTATCAGTCTTCTGGATCATTTTGTTATTTTGGTTCTCAACTCTTTATATTTAGAAGCTTTCCTAATATGTAATGCTTCCTAAGACTTGAAAGAAATAGATTTCTTTTAGACAAAGCTAGACTCTTGAAAGAAGGCATAATCATTATGTACTTTGTAGATATGTTGAAATTGTGCCATAAGATTTAAAAATATTGGGGCATATTAAACGTCTCAACAAATTTGATTTGGATCTAGGAGTCAGTAGCCATATTTTAAAGCCAGTTGAATTTTGCATCTTTTAAGGAGGGAGGAAGGGAAGGGGAGAGAGAGAAAGAGAGAGAGACAGAGACAGAGAGACAGAGAGAATGAATAGAATGAGGCATAATATCTGATTTTCCTCCATCTGTTCCTTACTTTGTGACCTTGGGGGAGTCACCTTCCTTGAACCTCCTTGTCTCTAGAGCAATATGATTAGACTTCCCCTGAGGGGGATAACTAACACTCTGCTTCTTGAGTGTGAGTGAAGACATGCAGATAATATGCATGAGAATATACTCACGATGGAATCAAACATTGCTTTGTTAAGTGATCTACTCCTTAACATCACTCGATCAGTTTATCTGAACATATAAGAAATATGTAGTAAACTGTGGCAGGAGTACAGGCAATGCTTCATTGTCCAAAATAACTTGGTGATGGACTTGGAATTGTTCTCTGTCATACTTGATTCTGGTTCTTTGTACCGTTGCCATCCCCTCTGCTGGTAGTTTAAGGTTTCTGGAGCTCCAGAACTGAGCCCTCTGCCTTCCTAGTCTGAGACTTCACAGGTCTAGACCTTCAAGTGACCTTAGAAGTCATTTATCCTCTGACATATGAGAATAGAGAGCTGCGGGGTTCATGAGACTGTGTGATAAACCCTCAAAGATTGGGGCAGTAAGACTAGAGTCACTCTATTAGCAGAGGGAGTTCTCTGGCTTGGGAAACAGAAGATAGAAGGCATAGTGCAAGTGTGGGTATAGACTGGGTACATTTTTTTTTTTTGCAGAGATTGGTTGCCTCTACAAAAATTGCTGTCGGAGCCTTTTTCCACCCTCACCCTTCTTAACCTTTCTGCTGCTTTTGGTAGTGACGTCCCCCCTTCTTCTGTCCCTGACTTCCCAATTCTATCC
The DNA here is from genome assembly GCF_028583685.1 of Petaurus breviceps papuanus. Taxonomy (NCBI): domain Eukaryota; kingdom Metazoa; phylum Chordata; class Mammalia; order Diprotodontia; family Petauridae; genus Petaurus; species Petaurus breviceps. The sequence continues at coordinate 19,504,522 of NW_027185903.1, read as the reverse complement.
TCCCTGGCTTCTGTGTCATTACTATCCCCTGGTTTTCTTCCCACCTGTCTGACCACTGCTGCTGAGTCTTTCTTAAGCTGGCTTGGCTGACTCATTCATCTTCTGCCCCCTATGCATGTGTCTGTGTACCCCCAAGGCTCTGTTCTAGGCCTTATCTTTACTCTTCCATGGTGATTGTAATTAAAGCTTCTGTGTAGAAGACACCCAGATTTGTATATCCAGTCTTAATCTTTATCCCTGAACTTTAGCACTATATTGTTAGACATACACTTGTCTGTCCTGTTGCCATCTCCAGCTGAACATGTCAAGAGAATGCTGGCTTCTTGAGGGCAAAGAGTGCTTCATTTTGGACTTTGTATCCTTGGTGCCTAGTCTCTTCTATATTATAAGCACTTAATAAATGTTGAATTGCCGTACCACTTGGAGATTTCAGACAAACTAGAATTAGACAGTATTTTCCACAGGAAATCTTGCTAGCAGCTTGCTCTTCTATAGAATGCCTTCTATTGAACGACCCTCTTAAAATTAGTTTTCTTGCTTCATGCAAATTTTTATGTCCAATTTATAGTTTGTTTTTTCAGTTAACTTCTTCATAATGGTCCCTTAAAATTTCTTCAGTGGGGTGTACTGTATTTGCATAGTAATGGAACTTGATTTTAAAAAACTCAGAATAACCATGCCAGAAAGTCCAGTGACTGTCAGCCATTGGTTCTTTAATGGAACAAATAAGCAAAAGGTGATTTGTACTTCTTTAAATCCATTGTATATGCCACAGAATTACTCTATGGATCTCTTGGCCTGTGGGTGTTGCTTAATATGTACTTGACCTTTTGTCCTTTTGCTCTGATTTAAGATGAGGAGGTCATTTGGACTAGCAGGCTCTTTCTAAATCTTTCCAACCCTAACATTCTAAGAGTCTGTTTGTAAAAGTGGGCTGTTTTCTTTCCTATCGGACATTAGTGAGTTGAACTATATAATAAATGTTTATCTTTGGAAAAAAGGTTCTGTCAACATTATTTTAGTGGTGGTATTACTACTCTGGTATTTTGAACCTTACTGTCACGCAGTGTGCCATGATTAAAATTCATGTGCTCTGTTTAATCGTCTTGCCAACCTCAATGTATTTATCTGTCTTGTTTACTCAATACAGCTGAGGGTGTGGATGTCAAGAGTAGGAAAAATGCCAAGCTACCTTTTAATAGAATTTCATTCCTTTTCAGGTCTGGATCTAGGCTGCATTTGTTTGTATTATTTTTTCCTATTCAGCCTCTATTTTCTAGAAGTTCATTTTTGATATTTGCTTGTCCTTCTAATATTGTTAGTGACAATTTTGATTTTTTTTGTTATGTATCCCTATTATAGAAAATGCAGTATACCGTATAGTTTTCTAACATTATCACTGCTTAATGTTGCTACTCTCTACATATTTAAAATAAAAATTGTGAGCAAGCAAAAAGAGTTAGTGAAATAAATATTTAAGTATTTGGGATGATGCCATGTTGTCATTAGATATAGGATGAGGAGTTGTGATATGGGTACAGTGAGAGAATTACAAAACTACCAAGTCCACTAGCAGCACCAATCTCAGTTTATCATGTGAACGAGTTACCAACACACACTTGGTTTATATCAGTGGGTTTTAATCTTAAATTTGGGTCTATTGTTTATTTTGCTTAGGAAGCTTTAACTTTGAAGAGCGGATTAGCCACTGTTACGATAGATATTCTTGCTGACAAACTGGAGACATACTTATTGGATAGCAGCGATTAAGAGGAGGAAAAAACCCTAAGTTTAGTTGCTTACATGTTAAATGGTTGGGAAAATATAATTTTGTTTGTTTTCCAGGACCCTCATGAAATTTTAAAGTAATATTCGGTAATGTTGTATTTACTTTTGTCTTCTTTGAATTTATGTTCTAAAAGAAATGTAGAATATAACGTTAGCCATAATTTTAGTTCTATTTATTGGTGATAATAATAGCTACCATTTATGTAGTATTTTAAAATTTTAAAAACATCTTATGTAATTTTTATCTTTACATAAATCATCACATTTGATCCCCACAGTAACTCTCTCAGGTAGGTGCTATTATCTTCATCTTTATAGGAAGATGGAGGAACAAGGAAACAGAGATTGAGTTCAGATGATTTGCCTAGGGTCCTACAGGTTCTAAGTGTCTGAGATGAGATTTGTGAAGCCAAGTCTTCTGACTCTTTTAAGTTCAGATCTGCATAAAAAGATATCATCAAAATTCTCTGCAAAAAGAATTTCTTTAGATTTTGAATACACTGGAATCCCTTCTCATGAAAGATGATTATATTGTAGCATTTGTTGGACATGCAACACCTAATGTTGCTGGTTATATTGTATATTCCAAATATATTAACACTTCTGGTGAGATGGTAACCTTGAATATGGTAACCTATTTGAGCTGCTAAAAAAATCAATAGGTAAAACTTGCTCAGCTGATAGCTTCAGGTAAAAGAAAGAAAAATCTTCAAAAGTCATTTGGAAATATTTCTCAATATTTACCTTCTACTTTCCAATAAAGTTTTCTATTTTCTATCATTGTAGTTTCAACTTACTTAAACTGTGATTTTGTCTGTGGTGAAAAAACCCTTTATTAAGCCACAAGTCTAGTTTATTTGGTTACCTGAAAGATCCAAAGTTAGCTTAAATTTTTTTTAATCATTACCATATAAAGCCTGGTTATTTTGAAATAAAATTTCAAATTTTTCTCATTGGCAGTCAGAATTGCTTCTAATTCCTTGAAATTTTAAAACATAAAATATTTTATTTTCCCCAGTTACATGTTGAAATAATTTTTTTAAACATGGGAGGTTTTTTTTTTTCAAGTTTTGAATTCCAAATTCTATCCCTTTCCCCTTCCTGATATGGTAAGCAATCAGATATCGGTTATACATGTGCAATCAGGTAAAACATTTCCAGTTAGTCATTTTGTACAAGAAGACTCATAATTTTTTAAATGTTTAATGAAAAATTTCTTGAAGTATCTCAGTTTTTCATGAACTGAAAAGAAATTTAGAAGTTCTTTGTCAGGTATAGTTTTTATTTAATTTTATTATATTTAATTTGATTTTTAAACTTTTTTATCTGAAGTTGTGAAAGGCACCCTCTAACTTTTGATTTTTGAAGGGCCATCAGGGTTTTGATAGATTGAATCTCATAGAGTTCAAACTCTAAAAGTCAGTGGTTTTAAAGTGATATTTAGATCTGTGCTATCAATGGGTGGCATTTCTTCTGCTAGTACTTTTTCTTCAGTGTTTTCTTATTTTTGACGTTTTTGTTTCTTTCTGTCAGTCCTCCAAAGGAGTTCTACCCCTCACATTTAAGACCATCAGTTAGTTCTTCTGAGATGTATTACAATGGTACTCCTTTAGCTTGTCTTTCTTCTAGTTCTTGTGCTTGAGATATGACTGACTTCCCTTCTTTTCCAGGCCTTGGTGTTCCATGGTTCTTGTGCTCCTTTATACAGGTAGTTTAAAGGGATATAGTTAAAGAATTGCCAAATGGCAGCTTCTAAGTAGGGTGACTTATTAACGTGATATGTCCCCAATAAATATTTTTATTAAATTAAAAGATCAACGCGAAAAAGTTTTCAGAAAACAAGATAAAGCAAGAGACTTATATTGGAATTTTTTTTACCATATAATTGAGTTGTCTTAGTTAAACAGAAGGTGGCCTTCCTTTATCAATTATGTCAGTTAATGGAGGTTTTACTGTGGTTTGTCAGATTTTCTTGAACCAGGGTTGCCTCTGGTAGATACTTTATTTGATTCCTACCTTCCAAGTTGTAGAATCAAAGTAAAATTTTGAAATATCATCAGTAGTGAGTGGGTAAGGACTTGGGTGTCATAGATGTTTCTAGATGGATGTTTAAAAATGAGAACTTTTCATGGGGAAAATGATAAATGATGTGTTCATTTTTCGTGGTGGTATTTTGTGAATGGTAAAGTTACCTTTACATGGCTTCTATTTAATATTTATTCCCCAATTGTCTTTTGAAAGAGAAATTTCATTTTTTTAATATCTTGAAAAATTAACCTTAAAATAAATAGAAAAAGTTTCCTATACTTCCAGCATTGTGTCATTATTATTATTAACTTTCATTTACTTTGAGATGCAATAAGGATCTGATATTTGTTTGGTGCAAAACATTTAAGGCACTATGGGGCAGGCCTATGAGGCAGGCACTGTGAAGGAGAAAATGATTTCTGCTTTCAAATAATTCTTGATGTAATGGGGAAGGATGCTATGAGCAAAACTGAATGAGCCATACATGGCGGGTAAATGTGAACAGGTGTCAAAACTGTTGCTAGAGTGACTGGGACCACAAAAAATTAATCTAATAAAGTATCTTGGAGACAGTTATTTTATGAATAATATGTTGAAGAAAGAGAAACAGATAAGATTTTGTTTTGTTTAGAGGAGTTGGGGAGGGATATAGGTCATTATAATTTAGGGGGGAACTAGAATCTTAGAGGTGAAAGTAGGAGAGGGATTATGAAATGGGAACAGTTCACATGATTTGCTTGGAAGGACTGGTGAATATGAGGTCAAAAGTAATGGGAAATAAAGATTTTTTTTTTTTTGGAGAGGGGAAGGCAAGGCAATTGGGGTTAAGTTACTTGCTCAAGGTCACACAGCTAGTAAGTGTCAAGTGTCTGAGATCAAATTTGAACTCAGGTTCTCCTGACTCCAGGGCTGGTACTCTATTCACTGCGCCACTTAGCTGCCTCGAAATAAAGAATTTTAGAGGGGAAAGTGTATTAAGGATCTTATCAAAGCCTACAGTGGATTGTTTTAATTTGATTCAAGTGGTAGTTTGGGAGACTGGAGGCTTCTGAGGACAGTGATGCAATAAAAATTATGCTTTGAGGAAGATGATACTGTTGATAGGACTGGCAAGAGTGCAGGTTAGTGCAAAACTGTGATAAGTCTATCTAGGTTGTTGGTGACTGGTGGAGGGGTTGGCAGCTCTCAAAAATGCTGTGTCAAAGTTTTCACCTCTTCTCCTTTTTCTGGCATGCACATCAGTTTTTGGTAGGGGGAGGTGAGATGCTGAAAACTGTATAATTCCTGGCCTGACTTGGTGGAGAAAAGAAGCTTCTTTCGGTGCTGACTCATGTTAAATGATAGAGTTTCCATAGCTGTGTTGAGGATCAGGGTGGGGGAAGGGAAGGTATGGTGGCAGAAACATGTCATTTTTGACACATATGCCAGAAGTTACTGATTTCCTCAAAATGGGAAAAGAAAGAATGGCCTGAGCAACATTCTCAGAGAGAAAGAGCAATATTTAATGAGATTCTAGATTTTGAGAGGAAGCAATTAAAGGTGACTGAAAATGATGAAAGACTAGGAGGATAGGCCAGTCATAGAAAATGATGACAAAATTTGACAGGAAGAGAACAGTTTTGGGCAATGGAAGAAAATAAGCTCCATTTTAGACTAGTATTGTATTATGAATATACCTTCGTTTAAACTGAGCAGATATTCTTACCTCAGATGAGTAGTTTAGTACTTATTTCCAAAGATGCTACTAAATTTAGCTTCATTTATTTCATATTATTCTCAACACCAAATAGTAAAAAAAAAAAGTGTATATTTATTCTCTCATTTGCTCTTTTTGCCTTTCAGCTTTTTCCTAGCTTATGACTTACTCTGTTTTATTACTGCATATTGTCTCCCCCCCCCAAAAGAAACAACTTTTAAATAATCTAGACAATATTTGTTTGCTGTCTTGCCTTTAATACTGGTTTTTTATCTGGTTGAATGGCCCTTTGTGAAACCATAGTTTTTTGCCTTTTACACATGTTTACAGAGGGACTGTTATCTCTTCTCCCTTCATTTTATCGACTTACAAAGCCCTGATAACTATTTTCTGGGTATATGAGATTCCCTAGAATTATTAGGAACTTAAAGGGAAAAAGTGGGGAGAATAATATACTAGACTTGTTGCCAAAGGAAAAAAAAATGTCTAAAATGCAGAGTGTGAGGATCAGTTTGTGGTTTTTTGCATTAATTTTGTGTCTGATTCTCATGTACTCCATCCATCTCTATGCCAATTGGAAATTTCTTTCCCTAAAGAAATTCTGTAGTTCTCTTTTAAGTTATTGCAAAGACAACCAAGCCTGTTTAGTTATGTTTATGAACAAAATTAATCTTAAGCAAACTTCAGTTCACATACGGAACCCTCATGTTACCATCTGGAATTGTTTTGCTTCATGTTTTCTGAATGCTTAGTGTGGTCATTATTCAAGTCTTAATTTTTTTTCTAAACATTTTATTTGTCCTTTCTACTACATTCCCATGGCCATAGCTGTAATATAAAACTTCAACTCCTCCCATCTGGATTACTAAAACAGCTTTATAACTTGCCTTCTGTAGCCTAGGTTCTTTTGCTCCCCAATTAATCTTGCCTGTTATCATGAAACAATATTTCATCGTGTTATTCTTTTTGCAGGCAACATGGTATAATGGATAAGAGAGTTGGCCTTAGAGCCAAGAAGACCTAGGTTGAACTCCTGCTTGTGATATGTACTGGCTGTGTAACCCTGGGAAAGTTAATTAATGTTTTTGTGCCCTAGGCAGCTTTCTGGGTCACAGAGGATGGTGCCTGTACCTGCACTGGCATAGGAAATTCCTTACTGGGACCTCCTTATTTGAGTGGAATCCCAGATCCAGTTTCTAATCCTTATTCTTCTGATCAAACATTTAGTAGCTTCTTGTGATTTCTAAATGCCTTTGCTTGGCTTTTTTTTTTAAAGTATGTTTTTATTGAAATCTTTTGTTGTTTTTATATCATCATTTCCCAGTGTAAGCAGTTGAACAAAACTGACCCAACACATCAAAGAAGTCAGACATTGTAGAGTCCCGCACCCATAGTTCCCCCTGCTCTCTGCCTTCTCTCATATTGATTTTGGAGCCAAGTTTGGTCATTATAATTTCATAACATTTAGTTTCAGTTGTTTTGTTGTTCTTTCAATTTACTTTAATGTAGTCTTTATGTTGTTTTTGTGATTGTTTACCATGCTTTCATGTGTATTTCCATGATTCTCTGTATTCATCATATGTCACATTGGAGTATTATTCCATTATATTTATGTAACACAAACTTATTTCGCTATTTCCTAGTGAGTGGACATCTACTTTATTTCTGTAATTTTTTGCTATTACAAAAAATGTTATAAATGCTTTAGTGTATATGGGGCCTCTTTTAAAAAATCATTATTAAGCTTTTATTGTGTGCAAAGCACCTTGCTAAGCCTTGGGAAAATAAATTAAAAAGTAAGACAAACCTGCATTTAAAGAGCTCACATTCTAGCAGAGGAGATCACATATATGGAATATTTCATCTGCAAATTACATAGAAAGGTGTTGTGGACCTCCGAGTACACGGTAAAGCAGATGGTAATGCCCCTTTCTTTTTTTTTTAATACGCTTTATTAACTTCTGATTTACATCATTCATTTCCGCCAGATTTTGAGTTACAAATTTTCTCCCCATTTTCCCCCTACCCACCACCCCAAAATAGCAGTCTCACAGGATATCCCCTCCTCCAATCTCCTCTCCCCCATATCTTCTCCCATACCCCTTTCGACTTTTCCAGTGGATCTCTATGCCCCAGTGCCTGTATATCTTATTTCCCAATTACATGTAAAGTAGTATTAATAATAGTGTATATATATATACATATATATTTGAATATTTGATTTTAAAACTTTGAATTCCAGACTCATTCCCTTCCTTCCCTGCCACCCACCCCCACTGGGAAGATAAGCAGTCCAGTATAGGTTGTACATGTGTGGCTAATGCAAAACAATAACATAGTAGATATATTGTAAAAGACTGACTACATTTCCCTCCCTCCCATCCCACCTCCCACCCACTCCACTCTCTGCCCTGATCCCATCCCTTCCCAAAAGTGGGTGCCTCCAACCTCCCTCCCCCCCCAACCTGCCCTCCCTTCCATCATGCCCGCTCTCATCCCCTTCCCCCGCTACTCTCCTGGAGGGTGAGATACCCTATTTAGTTTGTATTTCATTCCCTCCCTGAGCCAAATTTAAGGGGATTAAGGTTGACCCATTCCCTTTTGCCTTCCTCTTCTTCCCCTCCATTGTGACCATTTTCCCTTGCCTCTTCTATATGAGATAGTTTACCCCATTCTGTCTCTCCCCATCTCCTGTCATTATATTCCTCTCTCACCTCTTAATTTCACCTTTTAAGTATCATCCCTTCCTGTTAAATTGGCCCTGTGCCCTCTATCTATGTATACCTGTAAACATGTATACACACATTCACATACGTATTCATATGCCCATATACCCTCATATATATATATATATATATACATATTTCTATTCCCTGCAACTACTGAGAAAAATTTCATAAGTTACAATTATTGTTTTTCCATGTAGGAATGTTAATAGTTCAACTTTGATAAGTTCCTTATGATTCCTTTTCCCTGTTTACCTTCTCATGCTTCTCTTGCTTCTTGTATCTGAATGTCAAATTTTCTATTCAACTCTGGTTTTTTCATCAAGAATGTTTGAAAGTCCTCTATTCTGCTGAATGACTATATTTTCCCCTGAAACATGATACTCAGTTTTTCTGGGTAGGTGACTCTTGGTTTTAATCCCAGCTCCTTTGACCTCCAGAATATCATACTCCAAGCCCTTCGATCCCTCAGTGTAGAAGCTGCCAGATCCTGTGTTATCCTGATTTTGTTTCCACAATATTCAAATTGTTTCTTCCTGGCTGCTTGTAATATTCTCTCCTTAATCTGGGAATTCCTGAACCTGGCTATAATATTACTAGGAGTTTTCTTCTTTTTCAGGAGGTGATCAGTGGATTCTTTCAACTTCTATTTTGCCCTCTGGTTCTAAAACATCAGGGCAGTTTTCTTTGAGAACTTCCTGGAGGATGATTTCTAGGTTCTTATTTTGATCATGGCTTTCAGGTAGTCCAATAATTTTTAAATTATCTTTCCTGGATCTATTTTCCAGGTCAGTGGTTTTTCCCATGAGATATTTTACATTGCCTTTTATTTGTTTGGATCTGTTTAACAACATCTTGATTTCTCATAAAGTCATTAGCTTCCATTTGCTCCAATCTAATTCTGAAGCAACGATTCTCCTCCTTGAGCTTTTGGGATTCTTTTTCCATCTGGCAAATTAGGCTTTTTAAGGCATTCTTCTCCTCATTGCCTTTTTGAGGCTCTTTTGCCATTTGAGTTAGTCTATTTTTTAAGGTGTTATTTTCCTCAGTCAGGCTGTTGACTCTCATTTCATAATTTTCTTGCATTGTTCTCATTTCTCTTCCCAATTTTTCCTCCACTTCTCTTATCTGCTTCTTAAGGTCCTCTGTGGCCTGTAATCAGCTTGTATTTTCCTTGGAAGCTTTTGGCACAGGAGTTCTGTCTTCACTGTCTTCCTCCTGTTCCATGCTTTGCTCCTTTTTGTCCCCAAAATAGAAGTCTAATGTTGGAATCTTCTTTCTGCTGAATTCCCTTTGCCTGGTCATGTCACCCCTTAGTCACTTGACCCCTGGGCTTTTTGCCACAGTAGGGCTCTGCCACCAAACAGGAGAGCTTTCATCCCAAACACTGGGGTTTTTTCAGCTGCCGGAGGTATTAGATGGGTGCCCTCTGTGAGGTCTCCACATGCTCTGGCAAGCTAGACACACACCCTAGGACCTCCAGCCTAGACTGCAATCCAGATCCAAGAAGGTTAAAATAAGAGTGATTACCCCTCAGACTGGTGCTTGGTCCCCCTACACTCTCTGCAGGCCAGGTGCTGAAGCTGCCACATGGCGCTGGCTGGCTGTGCCAGCGTCTCAAAGGCTTCTCACCCTGGGGGCAAAAGCCATGCAGTCCCACTTACTGGGTCCCAAAGTCCAGACTGCACTGACCTCTCACTTTGTCCTTTGCGTCTATGTGTTGATAAATCTGGAAACAGCCACAGCTGCTGCTGATCTGGAGTCCCTCTGCTGGCAGCTAGTCAGGCCTGCCCTCAGTGTGGGGCTGGGCTCGGCTCAGCTCCCAGAGCGCTGTGCTGGCCGATTGCTGCCAGCCTACCGGGCTGTCCTCAGTGGGAGGTTAGCTTCTCTGTGTCATTTTGTAGGTTCTGCAGCTCCAAAGTTTGTTTAGAGTCCCCTTTTTACATGGATTGGGGGAGGTGGGAGCCAGAGCAGCGAGGAGGTCTTGCTTTTACTCTGCCATTTTGACTGCCCCGTAATGCCCCTTTCTTAATGCATTTTCCACTGATAAAATTATATGTTTCTGCTGTTGAATGATTTGACAATACCAAGGACTTTGGTGGCAAGAACTTTCTTTTCTGGGTTTTGGTGGATATGGCTGTTACACTTGCAGGAGCAGTTGCCAAAGCATCTCTCCACAGGGGTCACTTCCTAGAATGAAAACTAAGGACATTGGGTTGGAAGCATTGCTCCAAGGCTCTTGGGTCTCAGATCCTAGGCTATCTCCATCAAGATCTAAGGGGAGGGGCAGCCAGGTAGCACAGCGAGTAAGAGCACTGGCCCCAGAGTCGGGATGACCTGGGATCAAATCCAGGCTCAGATACTTACCACCACACCCAGAAATAAGTGGCCATGTAACCTTGAGCAAGTTACTTAACCCCAATTGCTTTAAAAAAAAAAAAAGATCTAAGGGGAGAGGGTGATCAAGGTAGTTGACTTTCCTAGCACATGCTGCCTCATGTCTCTTCCTCAGTGTTTACCTTGCTGTTTCAATTAGTCTAGCTTGTTTGACTTGTGTATTGCAGTTGGTTGGCAGCTGATAAGGATGGCTGGCCCCTTCTCCACAAGAATTGCTTCCCCATATGGAGGCTGTGAAGGCCAGGCTGGAAGCAGGACCAGTGGTCTGGGAAGGTGCTGCCATTGAGAGGGCTCCTGAACCTATCTACCTTTTGGTGGCACCACTGGCCAGCAATTGTTGTCATTGATGATAAGGAAGGTGTTCCTCTTTTCTATAATGATACCAGTTCTTCTGTGAAGAGGGATGTAGTTGGGGGTTGGACTAGAAGCAGGTCTAGTGTTTGGGGGGGGGGTACTGTTATTCCTAAGGTTTTTGGGCTCAAGGGTCTGGACTGTCCCCATCAAAGTCTGAAGAAGAAATGGTGGTTACCACTTTGGGGCATATACCTAGCAGCAGAGTCTCTAGATAGAAGGTTAGGATTAAAATTTTGGTCACTTTCTTCCCCCAATTCCAAATTGCTTTCCGGAATATTTGAACTGGTTCACAGCACTACTAACAAGGTATTTGAGTGCCCATTCTTTGCTTGGCTTTTCCTGCCTTCCATAAAATGCCATTCATGTATCCTTCCCAGACCTACCTATCCACCTCCTCCCCATACCACTTTATCTTAGAGTTTACTTGAAGTCATGTCAGTCCATTCTCTTCATTAGTCAATGAGCATACACACCATGTTCATTATCACCTTAGTATTTGTGTTTGTGTTGTTCCTTTACCATAAATAATGATCTATTTCCCCTCTGCTTGTCCAAATCCTTCCTATTTTTTAAGATCCAGCTTAGTCTACATATTTTCCGTAAAGTATTTACTGATTGGCTACTCCAGTTTCCATAGAATCCCCTTTCTTAATTCTTAAAGTATTTACCTCTTTCACACAATTTAACATTTTATTATATGATGTCTTGGGGGCACTTAGAAGGCACAGAGGATAGAATGCCGGGCCTGGAGTTATTTATTTATTACTAACTATTTCTTATTATTTATTTCTCTTTATTATCTTCCTGAGTTCAAATCTAGCCTTGGTCTCTTATTAGCTGTGTTACCTTGGGCAAGTTGCTTTACCCTGTTTGCCTCAGTTTCCTCATCTGTAAAATGAGCTAAAGAAGGAAATATTAGAACCCCTCCAGTATCTTTGACAAGAAAATTCAAAAAGGGGTCAAGAAAAGTTAGACATGATTGGAAAAATGACTATGTACTCTTATGTCCTTACTTAACAGGTGCAATCAAGCAGTTGTCTTCATTCTTCTTAAGCATGGACCTGTGATTTCATTTGGTCAGAAGAAATCTAGTGTAGAAACTTCTTCCAATGTAGATAAAACACTCACCTATAATCTGTACCCTTAGAATTGCCTAGGACATTGTATGGTTAAATGACTGATCTCCCTTGTGTTCATGTGACAATTGTATGTTGAGGTAGAGTTTGAGCACAGGTCTTCTTTGTTCTGATATTCATTTTCTGCTCATGATTCTGTGATGCCTCTCTTTAGTTTTCTTATTATCGAAAAATTTCATCAAGCTCCATTATAAAAGAAGTCTTTAGAAGTTAGAAAATGAGGCATATAGAAAGGTATTTTGCTGTGTGTCCTTAACAACCTCCTTTTTTCTCCTTTACTGACTTGTGTATAAAGTGTGTGTGTTTTTTTTAATAATCAAAAAGCACTCATTTCAATTGAATTAACATTTTAAAGCATCTACTCTCTGTTCAGGGGAGAAAATTCAAAGTTTCACTATTGTCAAACTAATTTTTTTTTTTGCCTTTTTGGAGGGTAGTTGGGGTTAAGTGACTTGCCCAAGGTTACACGGCTAGTTTTTTTTTTTTGTGTGGATGTTAAGTGTCTGAGGCCTGAACCAAACTCGGGTCCTCCTGACTCCGGGGCTGGCACTTTACTCACTGTGACACCTAGCCACCCAAGGCTTATATTTTTTAAATCAGGTTTTCATAAGGGTTTATTTACATGTCTTAGATTTCTTATATCACTCTTTTCCCCATGATGAGTTATTAGTAGATATTGTGTGATTTATTGCACAAAAACAAGAGGCTTGATAGTGTAACAAAGAAAAAATTTCCTAACAAAGAAAAAACTCTCCCCAGTCTTTTCTTTTTCTACTCCTTGTTCTTTTTCTTTTCTATTTGAGGCAATTAGGGTTAAGTGGCTTGCCCAGGATCACATAGCTAGTAAGTGTCTAAGAGGTTGGATTTGAACTCAAGTCCTCCTGACTCCAGGGCTGGTGCTCTATCCACTGTGCCACCTAACAGCCCTCTCACTGTTATTTTTGATCTACTTTCTGGCACTCCTCTCCTTGTGGTCCCTTGGCTTCTTCACTAACTAAATATGTGCTCTTTTTGGTTGGTGAACTAGCCCATAGTGCTGCTTCAAATATCTTAAGAGGTTTGTATTATCACTCTTTGACTCTTAGTTGGAAAAGAATGCTACTTGAGAGTTTTGGGTGTTGGTTAAATGAATTATTTTACTATTCTCACTTCAGGATGTTTCTGAGAGGATATGCTCTGGTGTTTTCAACAATCTTTACTCCATGTTTGCCAAATGATTCCATTTTCACCTGTTCCCAGCAGCAATTGATGTTTGTGCATTGAAAGATTTATGATTTCATTGGTGTGGATTTTCCTTCTACTGCTGCCTTAGTAGATAGTTTTAATGAGTAGCTATGACCAAACTTGTGGTGTGAAGCATTTTTGAAGTTTATGTGGACCATCCTTCAGTGAAACAGGCAACCTATCACTTCATAGCTTTTTCAGCTTGCTAGGGCTTACTAGTCAGTCATTAACTTTTGTTAAGCACTTCCTGTGTGCTGTATTGGGCAGTAAATGGCTAGAACTCTGAGCCCAGAGTCAGAAAGACCTAAAATCAAATCTGGCCTCAGACATTTCCTAGCTGTGCAAACCTGGGCAAGTCACTTAACCCCATTTGCTTCAGTTTTCTCATCTTTAAAATGAACTGGAAAAGGAAATCGCAGACCTGTTGTACTTTGCTAAGAAGTCCCCAAATTGGGTCATGAAGAGTTGTACACAACTTAAATGAAAGCACATCAGCAACCTGTGCCATTTACTGTGCCAAGTACTGGAGATACAAGAAAAAAGCAAAAGAATTTTCTTTGCCATAAAGGAGCTCATATTTTAATGGTGAAGACAACAGACGAACACTTATGTACATTTAAATATATATGAAAGATAATCTCAGGGGAAAGGTGCTAGCAATAGGGAGGATTTAAGAAAGACCTCCAAAAGAAGGTGGGATTTGAGCTGTGGAGCAGAAACTTGAAGGAAGCCAGGGAAGATAAGAAAGGAAGGTGAGGAGGGAAAGCATTTCAAACATGGGGGGTAAGATTGGGGGAGGGGAGGACAGTCAAGGCGGGGGGGGGGGGGGGCACCTGAGACCACACATGGCCCTCTAGGTCCTCAAGTGCAGCCCTTTGACCAAATCCATACTTCATAGAAAAAAATCCTATTAATAAAAGGATTTTATGCCTTGACTCAAGGCATTTCAGTCATGAGTGAATAGACTTTTCATTTGGCCAGTGTAAAGTTAAGGTGTCAGGAGATGAATTATCTTATCAGAGGAAGAATGAATATGTGGAGAGTAAAGTTTAAGATTGAAAAATCAGGAAGAAGGGCCAAGTTGTAAATGCCAAGTTGAGAATTCCATACTTGGTTCTGGAAGTATTAGGGAGCCACTGGAGTTTATAGAATTGAGAATGGTCAGACTTGTGCTTTAGGAGGGCAGCTGGGTGGAGGATGGACTGGAATGGGGAGGGTTTTGAGGCAGGGAGACCAGAAGCAGGCTGTTGGCAATAATCCAGATGACAGAAAGAGAGAGACAGAGAGAGAGAGACAGAGAGAGAGAGAGACAGAGAGAGAGAGAGAGAGAGA
>NW_027185903.1:19406802-19489741 GCF_028583685.1 Petaurus breviceps papuanus | reverse complement strand
AGAGAGACAGAGAGAGAGAGAGAGAGAGAGACAGAGAGAGAGAGAGACAGAGAGAGAGAGAAAGGTGATGGGGTTTTGTACTGAGGTGGAGGCTGTGTGAGTGGAGAGAAGGGCTATGTATGTTGTAAAGGCAGAAACGATAATATTTGAGAATAGATTGGAGTATACTTTTTCTGGCATAACCTCTAGGAGGCCAGTCACCTCCATTGAGGTGTAAGCCTTTACTGGAGAAGAGGCCATCCCCTTCATGATCACATTTTGTTTTTGCCATTCACATTCTGGGTCATGTTTTATCTAGACTGGGCTCTCACTTGTTTCATAACAATAGTGGCTGAGTAGAAGTCAGAACCACAAAATGGCAGTCAGGACATCAGTCAACAAAATAGCTCCCTACATTAAGTGCTGTTGCCTTTGATTTCTTTACTTTTCTCTCTTTCTTTTTTTTTTTTTTTGAGAGAGATTTAAAAAAACTCTTAAACTACAGAAGTTTGTTTAGATTTTTTTTAAATCTGCTACTATTGTTAGTAAGCCATTTTGAGGAAAATAAAAAGATTTGTTGTTCACATTAATCTTATTTTACTCTACTACAATAAAACCTTGAAATATTTGGAGCTTCAGGTTATGAGAAATGATCTAGAAAGTTCAGTCCAGAAATATCTTCTTAATGATTTTGTATTTTTGCTTTTAATATAATTTCTTTGCACCCCTAAAACCTAGTGTAGTGCCCAGTACTTTTTGGTTGATTTCAATATTGCCCAGATTTATGTGAGGGGCAAGTGAGGTGAATTTTTGTTTTTCGAAAACATTATTATTACCATCATCATTATTTTTGGAGTATACCTTTAGAGTCCAGGTGAGAAACTTCCTCTACCAACATAGGTCAACACTTGCTTTGCAACTTATATAACCTCACATAGTTGCCTGGAAGGAGTACAGAGAAGTTTAGGGTCTTGCCCAGGGTCACACAGCCTGTGTCAGAGGAATGACTTAAACTAAGGTTTTCCCAAGTCTATGTATGGCCAGATCTCTACTACTCCACAATGTCTACATTATGCATATTGTTGATAAAAGAATGTTTAGCTGGGATGCGTGATGTAGTAGAAAGCTGACTTCTGAGTTAGGAAGAACTGAATTCAGTTCTTGTCTCTGACCCTACTGACATCAAGAACACAAGTCAGTCATTTAATCTCTTCTCAGTCTGAGACATATAAGGCTGTATTCAGTCAAATGGTAAGCATTTGTTAAGTGCTTAGTATATGTGAGGCTCTGGGGAAACAGTTTTTTAAATAATGAAACATCTTCTGACCAGATGGGATAAGGGGGAGATCAGGGAATGGACAATTTAGGAGGTGGCATTTAAACTGAGCTTTGAAAGAAGCTAGGAACCCTGTGGGGGAAGGGTGTTGGGAGGAGTGGTTTAGAGAAATATGGATGGCAAAATAAAGAAATTTAAAACTACCATTCTACTACTTTATCTTTTGAAATCCGTAATTTCTTTTGAAATTCTGCCCAATCAGCTCCTTTGACATGAAGCCTTTCCTGAAGTCCCCCAAATTTACTTTGTATTTGTTTATATTTCATATGCTTATTTATCTATATACCTCCCCTGATACGATGTAATTTCCCTGATGATGGGGACTACTTTGGTTGGTCAGTAGTTCAGTGATATCATTAATGTGGATACATTCAGAATAGTGGGAGGAGTCCACAAACCATTTGTTTCTCATCCTGTGCTACCTCAACCATAGTTCCTCTGTTTCAGGTACTCTTTTCTTCTCACTCTTTACTTGATCTCATTATTCCCCTTGGGTTCAGTTATTTCCATACAGTTGACTTCCCTACCCATATATGTGACCTTAGTTCCTCCATCAAGATTTGCTATGCATTACCAAATGCCTAGCAGACATTTTGGTTTCATCCGATGTCCCAGGAATATCGCAAGCTCAATATATCCAAAACAGAACTCATTATCTATTGCGTTTCCAACCCAAACCCATGCTTTTCCAGACTTCCCTATTTCTGACAAAAGAAACCACCAGGGTGGTTTCCAGGGTCCCAGAGTCACAATTTTGGAGTTTCCCTCAACTCCTCACGTTACCTCAATCCCCATGGTTAAACCCACTGCTAAATCTTATTGACTCTGCCTCTACCACATCTCCCCCAGCCAACCCCTTTTCTCTACTCACACAGCAACCATCTTAGTTTAGGCCCTCCTCACCTCCCCTGGACATTGCAATAGCCTTCTAATTGGTCCCCATGCCTCAGTGCAGTTGCTTCCCCACACTTCTATATGCCAGAGTAATATTTCTAAAGCATTGGTCTGACCATGTCACTCTCCTGCTCCAAAGGCTTCCTTTTGCTTCTAGGAGAAAATGCAAGGTCCGTTGTTTGGCCTTTCAACCCCTTCACAATCTGGCTCCAGCCTTCCTTTTTTACACATTACTGCCTTTCTCACACCCTTCATTCCTGCCAGACTTGGCCTACTTGCAGTTCCTGACACACAACATTCTAGCTCTTATCTCTGGACCTTTGCACAAGCTGTCTGTTCCCCATGACTGGAATGCAGTCTCTTGTCCCCAACTCTCTTCCCCCACAGGGTTCCTAGCTTCTTTCAAAGCTCTGCTTAAGTGCCATCTCCTAAATGGTCCATTCTCTGATCTCCCCCTTAAGCCATCTGCTAATGCTCCCCCTTCCCCCAACCAACTACCTTGTCTTTTCTTTGTATGTGTAGTATTTACAGTTGCTTCTGTGTGTATACATTGTTTCCCTGGATAGGATGCCAGGTTTTTGAGGTCAGAAAATGTTTCATTTTTTATTTGCTTCTCCAGAACCTGGCAGAGTGCCTGCCACATAATTTACTTATTGTTGGTTGATTTCCTCTACTCTTAAAACTTCAGGGCCTAGAGAAGATTTCCTCTAAGTCTCTTGACATTATGCTGATACCAGTACAACATTCAGGTTGTTTGTTATCTTATGCTCTTGGGGTCATGGGATTCCTTGTTGCTTTCTGAGTTTGTTTGTTTTTACAACCAATTTATCATTGGCAATATGTTGCATTTTATTTATACCAGTCATGCATCTCTCCATGGCTCTTGGGGTGAATCCCCGTTTGATACAATGGAGATTGTAATATTACATGACTCATAGCCATGTACTTCACCAGAAGAATCACTGTTAAAAGGATAGAGGTTTTTTTGTTTCAGAAGAAACTCGATTTTATCTTTAATATTTTATGTCTTTGATTTTCACTTACTTGGATCACATTTCATCAGTTTTATGGACCAGTTTGGGAAATGCCAGTCAGAAGTAGCATGACAGCTGCGAATGATGAAATGCTATATGCTAATCTATCTTTGTTCCTCTTGTAAATTATGTCCAAAAGTATTCCTGTTCATTGTCAAACATTCCTAACATTATCTTACTCCACGTTTGAACCTTGCCAACTTTCTATACCAAGGTATTTCGACTTCTCTTCTAAAACAATTTTTAGAATTAAGTTATTTGTAAAATTATTAAGTATTTCAATCCTGTCATTCAAATATTTAACATCACCTGGTGTTTTTTAATTTCACTTTTGATTTAATCTTCAGCAGTTTATGTAGACACAGTTTCTTCAGTGAAGCATGCCCATATGGAACCCTCAGGAGTCAAATTTAAGTTCAGTGTTGAGATTTAATAATGGTATTTTTTTTAAATAAAAGTTTCTAGGTAGGTAGCAATTCTGTAGAAATAGAAAATTCTTTGGGTAGAAAAGTGGGGGAGCTAAATATTTCACTACACACAATGCCTATCAATTGACTTTTGGAATATTGGTCCTCCAGTATCTAGCATTGCTTCTTAAAAGTAATGGATGTCATTAAATTTTGAAATTAGAGATGAGTAGTCTTTTTTTTTTTTTTTAAAGCAATTGGGGTTAAGTAACTTGCTCAAGGTTATAAGGCCAGTTATTTTGTGTGGGTGTTAAGTATCTGAGGCCAGAACCTATCCCGGGTCTCGCACTCTTACTGCGCCACCTGGCTGCCCTGAGATGAGTAGTCTTATTTGTGTATATATTTTACGTGAAACATTTGGTAGGGTATAGATATACCTATGATTATGGGTATAACTGTGTCTCATGACACTGAGTTCTTTATCAGGATCTTGAAAAAAAAAAACCACCAAAACCCAACAGCTTAAAACATACAAGTGATTGGGGTTGGTTGTTTTTGTTTGTTTGTTTGTTTTGGGCTTCACCCATGTAGATAAGAGAGTGCCAAATTCTTACAAACTCCAGACCCCTCTCCACTTAGCACTTATGCTAATGGATACTTATATAATCTTACTTAAATTGATAAAAACTGACTTTAATCAGTAAATTAATTAAGCCCCCACTGTGTGACACTCTACCAGGCTATATACATTGTACCAGGGAGCATATGATAATCAAATGAAATCGGTATAATAAATAGGAACAGGACTACTGAACTATTCCAGTCCAAGTGGTAATGGTAAACACATTTCGTATGATGAGTTCAGCTGCAAACTAGAACAATTGCCTAGTTAGTGGAGCTGTGAACATTCAACAGAGCACTCAGTCCAGGGTGAGGCCTTCCAGTTAGAACCAAGACTAAGGTTAAGCAAGGTAGACAATAAAAGGGGGGAGGAATGGAAGTACCCTTATTTAGTTTAAATTTTCTTTTTTGTTGATCCTTTTTGTCCTTACATCATATTCATGTCTGAATATATCCCTCCTCATCTATTAACAGAAATTTAAGAAGAAAGATGACAAAAGGCATTTAAAAAACTCAGGCAGTACATGAACCATGTCTTATAGTATATGTGTTATTCTCCTAGGGGATACTTTTAAATATTTGTAAAAGGTTAACATTCATGTTTCATACCAGAAAATTCTGCTCTCCATGGCACATGGGCATTTGTTTGGTGATTAGCCCCAGGGGTACAGTTAGTACACTGGATGCAGTTTTCAATCTTATCTAGTATGTACAAAACACCTCATCCCAGTTCTACTTTGGAAGGAGAGCATAACTAACTATACTGTGTGGTGTTTTTTTTTTTTGTTGTTGTTGTTTGTTTTTTTGCTATACATGCTTGTGGACTTTTCAGGGTCTAGAGATCATAGAGACTGTGTGTCCTTTTGATTGATGTGGTAGAGGTTGTATGGGAGAATTCATGCTTATATATTGCACCCAGACTAAAAACCAAGTGCTCTTTGAATGTGAAAGGTTTTTCAGGGACCCCAGGCCCCTTCAGTGCCAAAATTTGTGCTTCTTATTTTGTGCAGCCCCCAAGTTATTCTGGAAAGTTAACTGTCAAACGATGGAATATTTTTTAAAATCCTTTTACATAACTCTTTTCAGAAGCAGTAGCAGCTTAGCTTATGTTTCTTTAGTGCTAACTAGCTTTCATTGTCTTTTCTCAAAATTACATATTAAATGGAACAGCCTGTTTTATTTGATGCTTGAACAGAAGTGATAAATTCAAATTAATTTTTCAAGAGTTGAGATGTCAGGCCTAAGTACTTAAAAATCTGTCATTTTGGATGAAGTTATTTTTACCTGCTGAAGGGGAAAAATCACTTTGTAGATAGTTACTGTTAAATATAATCATAAGAGAAAATATTTAATAGCACAGTTTGAGAATATATCTTTTGAAGTCTTTATTATGCTCATTAATAAAAGTTTTGCTATATTTTTATAAGCAAAGAAGGATTGAAATTAGAAGAAAGCTTCAGTTCAGTGGGGATGTCAATGTGTGACTCGTACCACAATCTAATAAAGGATTGAAGTGAATAAAAACAGACTGAATTATTCAGTTCAAATTCAATAACTGTTAAGTACCTAGCTAGTACAAGACAACGGAGACACACACATACACACACACACTCACACTCTCTCTCTCTCTTTCTCTCTGATACTTTGATCATTATAGTTGTGTTATAACAATGTGGCCTATTAGGACTTGCAGTCAGGAGGATCTGAATTTGTGACCTCGGGCAAGTCATTCCACACTCTCTCACTCTGAGTTTCCTCATCTATAAAGGGTGGATAATAATAGTGACAGTAATAGGGTTGTTGTGAGGACTGAGGGAAATAACTTATGTAAAGTGTTTCACAGGCTTAAAGTGCTATATAAATATGAGCTATTGTTGTTATTAATACTGATTAGAAGATGAGCAGCTCATTGCAGAGGAGAGGTGATAATGTCCTGAGAGGTCCAAGGAGAGAGTAAAGACCACTAATCAATTATGTTATCAGTAGCCTACAAACCCTTTTTGTTTTCATCATGGGTTTCTATCATAAAAATACTTTTAGCATATGCCTTCATCTGTGTATATTTGCCTATTTATAAATAATATAGTGTACCATTGTACTAATTATTATGTATGCTATAAAACAACCAAAATTAAAAAGCTGAGATGACATTTTAACCAGAATTACATTTTATTTATTGACAAAGGGATCTATCAATAAATCAGCAAGTGTTTCTTAAGTGTCTATCTGTGCCAGGCATGGTACTGGGAATACAGGTACAAAGAGTAAAGCAATTCCTCTTTGCAAGGATCTTGCATTCTGATGAGATAACAAGCAAGAATAAAATACACATAACATACATATACATTTAATAAATGCAAATTATAGGTAGTTTCAGAGGAAGGACATAATTTGCTACATGTGCAGGTAGTGATGAGAATGAACCAGCTTTGAAAATAATATTTTATTTATTAGAGATTCATGGCATTAGTGGATTAGAGGACTAGCTTTATAATCGGCAAGATCTGGGTTCCTGCCTCTTACATGTGCTGGTGTAATCCTTTCTGTACTCTAGTCTAGGACAGGTAATCTAAGGCTGAGTTGCATTGGTAGAGGGAGTTTTCTTACCTAGGAATGTCCTATATTAGTAGAATCACATAAGTTTAAAAATAATTAATAAATTCAATGTATACTTGCACATGATTAATTTATTAGTATTACCATAAGCGGTTACAATGTATCATGTGATGGTTATACTATAACATATTGAATAAATTAATATAATACATAACTAGTAAGTTAAAAATATAGGAGCAGCAAGGTGGCATAGGAGCAGCAAGGTGGCGCAGTGAGTCATGAGGACCAGAGTTTGGTTCCAGCCTCAGATACTTAACACCCACATAAAAAAACTAGCCATTTAACCTTGGCAAGTTACTCAGCCCCAATTGCCCTCCAAAAAAAAAGGCAAAAAATAAAAAATAAAAAAATATATATATAAATGCTAGAATCCCAGACCAGTACCCAAAACCTGTTTTGTTGAGTAAAATATTATTAGTATTTATTTTATTGAGAACAGTGTGATTTAATATGCTTCATTATTTTTGAAAGTTGTGGTTTAACAGAGGGTCTGGCTCTAAGTTTATTCTTATTTTAATGGTTGGTTTCTTGGTACTTCACTTAGATCCAAATGGAGGCTTCATTGACTGCTAAATGGTGGTGTTCACATTTTCAGTCCTATTCACTGATTATTCATAGGTTTTTGTTGAAATTTAGCTACTAAATTTGCATCTTCTCTGATGTTAATCAGTTCTTGCTAACTAATTGAAGACAGCTTATTTTGTCAAAATCTACTGAAGTTCTTTGCTAGGGAGGTAATTAATCAGGATAGAAAATTCTGTCTCTGAATTTGTGTGTAGATAGAGTTTTTCTAGGTTTCAACAACCCAGAGAGGAAAAAAGTAAGAGAGCAGGATGGTCAACATTGTCAAAATTCTGGAGAAAGGTGATGGATGAGGATTGTGAAAAGGCCACCAGATTTGGCAATTAAGAGAGCAGTGGCAACTTTGGATAGAGAGAACAGTTTCAGTTGAGTGATGAATTATGGGTAACTAAAAGAAAGAGAATCTTGGAGATTGGGATGATAATTTCCAATTAGGAAATAAAGAAAAAGGGAAATTTTGGAAGGGTTTTGGAGGAAAGATAATCTCCGAGATTATCTTTAACAGCTGTCCTATTCAAAATTAAAAGGGGAGGGGCTCTTATCAGCCACTGCCCATAAACTCAGAGCCCACCCTGCAGAGAGACACCAACTACAGCCACATGATCAACTGGGTACATTGAGGAGGGAAGAGGCGATTTTTTTCAACTGTACTCTAATAACTGTCATAAGTGCTTCAGTTCAGTAGGTGAGAAGATGGGAGCTTAACACAAGCCACAGGAAACAATCTAAGGGAGGAAACTTAGTGAAAGTGAAGGCAATAGTGTAGTCCTGTCCGGACAAGCCCTGAAATTGGCTGTTGTGGGGAGGGGAGGATGTGAGTGACATTCTTCCCACTTTCTGGTTATCTCTTGGGATTGTACCATGGCTCATTTTGGGAACACAATCTCCGTTTAGCAGACTGAGTTTCATGGTCTCTTAACTCTGTGTTTGGTACATAGTAAGCTCTTAAGAAATGTTTGTTGCTTGATCTGTGATCCTAAAGAATCAATACTAATCCAGGAGATTGAGGAAAGTATTGTAAATAAAATGGTAGCACTTGATCTGGGTCTTGAATTAGAAATGATTTTTCCAGTGGACACATTAAAGGATTTGGGAAGTCAGTCTTTCAGGTGTGGGTGATAGGTATGTTCAAAGGCGCAGAGGCAAGAGAATATAGAATGAGATCTAGGAATGGGTATTTGGTCAGGAAGAAGGTATTTGAAAGGGAATATCAGGAAATGAAACAGGAAAGTGAAACCAGATTGTGGGTAGCTTTGAATATCCAGAAGAGGAGTTTGCTGTAGGTATAGAGAACCACTGAGAGGAGTTATATGGCACAGTAAATACTAGATTTGGAGTCAGGTAGAGCTGAGTTCCAGTCCTGCCTCAGACACTTCCTAACTGTGACCCTGGACAAGTCACTTAATCTTTCAAAACTCCAGTTTGTTCATCTGTAAAATAGAGATAATAATATCGTCTACGTATCTCACAGAGTTGTTTTGAGGATCATATTTTATTTACATTTATTTATATTATTATTTTATTACATATATGTACATATACACATATATAATTTAGCAGAGCTTAAAGTGCTATCTAAACACTAGCTATTATTAATTTTAAACAAAGGAATGATCTTTGATTTAGTAAAATTACTTTGGCAGGGTGAGGATAGATCATAGATAGAAATTAGAGGGTGGAGGCATAAATGATTGCCAAATGGATATTAAAATCCAAGCAAGAGTTGATAAGAATATAAACAAAGTCAATGTTATTGTGATTGGAGGGGAAGAAAGATGACATGAGGGAAATTGTGGAGTTAGGATAGGATTTGACAGCTGATAGGTTATGGTGTAGGACAAGCATCATATGTAAGGGTTTTATGATGTAAGGGTTTTAAATAGGGGACTGAGAAGGTGTTAGTGCTGTCATTAACACTAGTGTCAGTAACACTAACATTCTCACTGACACTAAGAGAAATGGGGAAATTAAAAGGAGGAGTATATTTTAAAAGGAGGAAGAAATTAGCATATGAAAAGTCTAATTAAATTAGTTTCTAATTAGCACATATAATTTGATAACCTGTGTATCCAACACAGAAATTCTGATTTCTTTAGAGTTGCATAAATTTGACATTATACAAGGTGTTCCAAAAGTTTTAGTATATTTTTCAACTTTAATAGTTTTAACCTTCATTAAGACTTTTGGGACCCCTATATAAATCATATCATTTAATAGTACTTCTTTTTTATCCTTCTTACATATCTTTTTTTATTTTTACAAGGTAAATAAAAACTGATGGATTTAAAATTTTTTATATTTATGATTATATATTCCATTTTTAATCAGCAATTTTATTTTTACAGTTTTAAAGATCTCCATGAAAATTTTTCGAGAAAAAAAGATTACTGGCATCATAGAAATATTTTTAGATATACAATATTTGGTTACCCATGTCAAACAAATAAACTATCCCTGCAGAAATACCCCTTACCCTGAGGAAATAAGGAAGAACATCTAATTTTAAACTGTCTTCACTATCATATATATCTACATAAGCTTTTTATTATTAGATTAGATTTATTAGTAGATTAAATCATACATCAAGGAACCAAAAGAAACCTAAATGAAAAGAAATCTAAACCTCTGCCAATCTTGGCTGTTCGATATTATGATCAATTGCAACTTACCAATTATTTAGACATGTCTCATACTTGAGTGGAGAAGTTAGACGAATAGATACAAAGCCAGACACCTCAAAATTATGCATTAAAGTATCTTCTCTTAAAATTAATCCATCCATACAGCCTTAATTGTGCTAATTTAATAATTTTTATTAATAGTCAAAAAGTTAAGTTGCTATATTGTAGATATATAATAAGAAATCTTGTATGATTTTTTTCTCCCTCTCCTCCTTCCCCCTTCATAAGATGGCGTGCAATCTGATATTGGATATACATGCACAATCATATTTACTTTTTTAAAAAACATGCATCCGTTCCTGTAATTCCTCTTGGCTTCTATACTACATCCACTCAGACTAAGTATACACCACATATTCATTGAAATATTTATACTTGCGTTGAGCTTGGTTTATCACTAGATGGCGATGTTGCCGGGCTTGTACTGTTAGGTAGTTGGTAGCCAAGTTACTCTACAGAAAGTGTTTATATGGAATCCAAGGAATTCTCAGTCCTTTGTTATTAATTGAGTCTTTATTAACCAACTTTGTAACTGTGGAGATTATAGCCTGTCGAATCATTTATACACATACTTTCAAGCATTTGATTGAAACCTGCCTTTCCCTTGGAGATGATCTTCTTCTACCCATTCTTTTCTAAAGCCCTCCTACTCACAAGGATGACAGGATGAGGAGGAGGTGGCCTATTTCTTGTTCTTCACACCCTTGCTCTATACTAGCAACCTGGTCAAGCTTGGTGCAGTGGAAAGAGGATGTTAGAGGAGAAGAATTCAAATCCTACCTTCCCGAATCCTAACTCCTTTGGGCCTAATTTTCTTTATTTGAGTAGATGACCTCTAAGGTCTTTTCCAGGTCTAAATATATAATAACTACCCCTGTCAACTTTTTTGAAGTTCAGACCTTCCATTTCTCTCTCATCCTTACAGGTCAAGGTTACTTCCACTACCCACTTCCACATGACTTTCCCAATTTCCTTAATGCTTTTATCACCTGACTCAGTCTGCTACTAATCTCCTCCCCTCCCCCCAATTAACAAGCATTTCTTTTTTTTTCTCCGTTCCACTTCCCATTCATTCAAGAAAAACAAAATCCTTTTAAAATATAGATAGTCAAGCAAAACAAACCCCCACATTGGTCATGTCCAAAATACATGTCTCATTCTGTATTTTGGGTCTGTTACCTCTCTGTCAGGAGGCAGTTATGCACATCTTAGAGACTGCAGCAGCCTGTCATTGGCAGGAAATACATAGCAGGGGTGGTAATATTTGTGGTCATGTGTATTATACTTCAACTTAGCTAGGCCCTTCTTTCTTTTCTATGAAACTGGGTTTTTTGTTGTTGTTGTCAGTCGACTAGATTTGTGGCCTTTCCAATAGCTCATTCTGTCTAAACTAAGATAAGAGATTGAGGAGGTACCACCTAGAGTCCAGGATGCAAAAGAGGTGAAGAGGAAAGTGATTTAAGTTGGTTCCTCTGAACATGAATGCTTGTTAAAAAGACTTCTGTCATTTTTGCATCATTTGATTTTTATTTCTAAGTCTTAATGGTTGGCAAGTTCCTAACTCTTTTTTTGTTTTTTTTTGGGGGGGGAAGGCAGGGTAATTGGGGTTAAGTGACTTGCCCAAGGTCACTTAGCCAGTAACTGTTAAATGTCTGAGGCCTGATTTGAACTCAGGACCTCCTGACTCCAGGGCCTATCCTCTATTCACTGCACCACCTAGCCGCTCCAAGTTCCTCACTCTCTAAAAAATTATATACATTATATTCCCTTCTACTATTAAAGAAGTTGAGTTTAGAATTGTCTCTGGCAACCCTGAGATTATATGTATGATGTGGATGCATATATGTTTACAGACACATGTATACATATATATGTGTGAATATGTGTATATTTATGTTTATGTATCTAGATTATCTTATACATACATATTCATGTATCTAGATTATCTTATAGAATACATATTATGTATCTAGATTATCTTATACATACATATGCATGAATATAGACACATTTTTACATCTTAAATCAGGTTTTTTTATTTTTCCTTTTTTTTTTTTTTTGCTAGGCTCACCTAATTTTTTTTTTTCATTTAACAGTCTATAGTAAAATAATAGGGTCATACCAAAAGCTGAGAGAGTGTGAAGAATCAGATGGT
This sequence comes from Petaurus breviceps papuanus, assembly GCF_028583685.1. Lineage (NCBI taxonomy): Eukaryota > Metazoa > Chordata > Mammalia > Diprotodontia > Petauridae > Petaurus > Petaurus breviceps. The sequence goes on along the minus strand of NW_027185903.1, from coordinate 19,477,436 downwards.
TCTTAAATGCTATGCTCTTACAGACAGCCTCTTAAATATCACATCTGTGAACTATTAGGGGAAGTATTACAGGAGATTTTTCCTGTAGCACCTTGGTAAGTGAAACCAGCTGATATGTATCTTAATTAGTTAATGGTCTGTGTCTTGTAATTTGAGAAGCAAAAGTTTGGAAGGCAAACCAAATGAGTTCATTTCCAAGAGGTTTCTACATGGCAGTTTAAATAATTTTTAGACTTATATTTTGGTTAAAATTGCTCTGCCTTTAAATAGTGTTTAGATGAATTATTAGGCTTTTATATGTGGTCATCTAAAGATGTAATTGAATGGGATTTTTAGTGGTTTCAGTGAAATAGGAATGTATTTTTTTCTTGAGAAATGACAGTGCATGTTTTTATTATAGCTAGAAAATAAAACCTAACTTATGGACGAAATTATAAAATTAGTTTATAAATCCAGAATCTGTGGTTTGTCCTGTGCTGCAGATGACATTTTCATCAAGACTTGGGTAGAGTCATAGATTTCACTCATGTCAAATTTTCAAATGGCACAAAGCTAGGAGAGATAAGTAACATGTTAGATCGCAGAGCCAGGGTCCAAGAATCTTAACAGGTTAGAAGGTTCCACTGAATTTAATAAAACTGAAATTTAATAGGGCTAAGTAAAATCTTAAGCTTGAATTAAAAAATCAACCATATAGGTACAAGATGGGTGAAATATGTCTGTATAGCACATTGTCTGAAAAACATCAGGGCATATTGATGGACTGTAGGTACAGTGTGAATTAATAGTATAATATGTTGTCAAAAAAAATTAATGTGCTCTTAGGGTACATTGAGAGGTCATGGTGCCCAGGACTATGTTTGTGATAGTTATACTTCATTCAACCCTGGTCAGAACACTTCTGGTGTATTGTGTTTAGTCCTAGGTACCAAATTTTAGGAAAGGCATTGACAAACAGGGCTACACATATGATGAAGGGATTCAATTTCATGCCCTATGAGGATTGATTAAAAAGAACTGGGGCTATTTAGTCCCAGAGAATAAGAAAAATCCTAACTGAGGCATGATAGCTGTCTCAAAGTATTTGAAGCACTACCATGAAGGACTGACTGATCTTGTTTTTGATCCCAAGGGGCAAAACTGGGAGCAATGGGTGAATGCTTTCTGATAAATGGAATTATCCTAAATTGGATATTGTGGGTCTCCTTTCCCTCTAACCCCCACCCTTACCACCAGAAAATCTTTAAACAGACTGAATAAGCATTTGGCAAGTATCTGGTTAGAGAGGATTCTTGCTGAACAGGGCATTGATTGAAATAACTTATTAGGACCCTCCCAACTCTGAGATTCTATGATTGGTTATAGCTTCCATCTCAGTATTGAGATTTATGTCATTGTCAGGCAGTTGGTAGAGAATACAGACCAAAACTCAGTAAGTTGTGTATTTTGGCTTGAAAGTCCCTTCCCTCACCTCCTCACCCCCCCCCCCCAACCTTGGGTATCTCTGTGTTTTCTAATCTCAAGAATAATGTAAACATGATACTGATTTGATTAAGGTTTTATTTAATGAATTTATAGCTTAACTTCGTTTGACTTCAATTTTAATGTTGGTTGTTAAAACATTGAACTAGCATAAAATATAAGTAGTGACATAAAGAAAATAATGTCTAAAATTAGTCTTATTGAGTATCTATAATTGGATACTAGTTGGTCTGACTACATAAAATAGTTTTTAACTTTCACAATCAGGATAAACTTTAATCTGAAACAATATAGAAAAACTCTAAAACTGAACGATTCTAGGCATAGTTCATAGAGCATAGATCAAGGAAAAAAGACCCTCAGAGACCATATATTTTATTTCAGCTTCATTTGACAGATGAGGAAACTGAGACCTAGGGAGGTGACATCATTTAGCCCCAGTCACACAGGGAGAAAGTAAGAGGTAGGATTTGAATCCAGATGTTGTGATTCCAGAGCCAGTGCTCTAACATACCAAACTGCTTCCACCTAGTTTATTAGCAGTTTCTTCTGCTAACTTTTAAAAATCTAATTTTTAGGGCAGGGCCATTATAGGAATGTCCAACAATGCTGTGGAATTTCCTATTAAAGGAGATACTGAAAAGAATTCTGGAGTGATTATTTTCCCTGATTTTTACTGGCAAAGGGTTTCCATGAGGAAATAGTTTCAAGTGCCACAAAATAGCCACAAAAATCTATCAAGATTTTGATGAATCTTTTCCCTGCTATTGGCCCCCAAAACAGCCTTTTGAAGCTGAGAGTAAAAAGGCCACAGTGTACACTTGCTGTCACTCCAATAGGTTTGTTTACTATTAACGTACTCACTTTGTGCCAAATCACAAAAGTAGTTGTAGAAAAACTGATTGTGTGAAAGTGCTATTGAATGATGTGAAGTTATGTTCCATACATTCTAGTCTGCTAGGGGGCGCAGTGTTATGTCTGGAGTCAGGAAGACCTGCTTTCAAAATGGGCCACAAGCATTTACTAGATGTGTGGCCCTGTGCAAGTTATTTAGCCTCTGTTTACCTCAGTTTCCTCTTCTGTAAAATGGGGGTAACATTAGCACTTACTTTCCAAGGTTGATGTGAGGATCAAATGAGACAATATTTGTAAAGTGGTCAGCATGGTGCCTGGCATATGATAGACACTTAATAAATCCTTGTTTCCTTCTTTTTATATTGTCTGGATTTAGTTATATTACAGATCTGAAATAATCTGACTAGAGATTATTTGTAGAAGGAAGATGTCATTAGGGAAAATAAACTTTTTAAAGAGTAATGTGAAATTTTAACATAAACATTTCTTCTGCAAAAGTCTTACTCTGATGTCTCCTCGTGGCATGGAGTTATGCCAAGTGAGGCAGGTCCTCTTAAGCCTCAAAGGCCAGTTATGAATCTTCTCTAAACGGTATGTGTCTTTTGTTCAACAGCCACTCTAGCTAAATCTGGAGAGAATCATCAGATAGATATTTTGGCCACAGTTAATTGTTGAATACCATTCACTAACTTATAGAGGGATTTTTTGGAGGGGGGAACGGATAGGAAAACAGGTGGATAAGAGTATACAAGAAAGAAAAACACAGTAAATAATCATAATGATCATGAATGAAATGAATTCACCCATAAAATGAAGGAGGGTTGCAAGATGGATTAGAAATTGGACTCAAGCAACATGTTCTTTCTCTTCTTTTTCTTAAAATAAGAAACATACTTGAAATATAAATATAAGGATTCACACAGTTAAGATGAAGAGCTGGAGCTGAATTTATTATGACTGATGATTTAAAAAAAACTAGAAGTGGCTATTATTTCAGACAAAATAACAATAAAAGTAGACAGAGCTAAAAGAGATAACCATAGAAATTATATTATACTTAAAAGAATAGTAGATAATGAAAAAATTTCAATATTTCATATAGATATATGTATGTAGAGACATATAGTTATATATCTATATATGTATGTACTGAGTGACATGACATCTAAGTAATACTAGGAAATACTAACATAATTAAATTATTTGCCTAGGGTCACATGGCCACTATAATCAGAGTCAGAATTTGAACCCAGAACTTCCTGCTTCTAAAGCAGACTCTATATCCACTATCCTACACTTCCTCTCTGTCTAAAAAAAATTTTTTTAAGATGGACAGAAAATACTATCTTTATCCTGACAATGGCAATTAAGTTCACATTGCAGAGAGAAAGGGAAATGGTAACTTTGCTTTCTGATTTTTATTTGGCAATTCAGCCCTTCCAAACAGCTTCTGCACCCTGAAAAGTATTTTTGAAGCCTTTAAAAATAAAAGTGAGTTTTTTTCTGAAATGAAAGTCATTTGCCTAGAAATTGAGCTTGTTTAATCTATTTTTAGCTGTTACTTCCCTTTTTCCTTCTTCATTCATTTATAAATTTTTAGAAAATATTAAATATCACCAATATAAAATTATTTTTGTAAGACCTTAAGCTTTTTAGAAAGGAAAACTATTATGCAGAGCAAATAAAAAAGTTTTAGACTTTAGAAAAAGGTATCCTAAAAATGTTGTTTGAGAAAGAAGTGTTACACTCAGATTTTTTAAAATTAACATTCTGGATTTTTGTTGGATTAAAGGCAATATGCTACAAAGGAAATTAAACCTTTTTATAATATACAAATAAATCTATGATGGTAGAATTTGGCAGTCCATAATTTAGCAATAGTTCTTTTTTTTAAACAATTTATAATTTTTAAAAATGTAGTTGTATATCTTTATCTCAAAAATACTTAACAAAAACTAGACTTCATTTGTCAGAATATGGACAAAATGGTTAGATCCAACTTGCTTTCATCCTCTCCAATGACTTCCTCTGAGCAGCTTTGTTCCGCATTTTTTTTTAAATGGTGTGTTATTGATGCTCTCTTTTTAAATATCACCGTCACTTCCCAGTGACACCTGCTCCACTCCCACTCCACAACCAGCCCTTTCCACTTTAAACCAAACCTTCTTTGGAACAAATTAAGCACACAAATTAACACCTTGGTCAAGTCTGACAATATATATCTCATTTTGCACCTGTAATCTATGACCCCTGCCAAGGCGAAGGAGGCGTCTTTCACTGTTAATCTACTGTGAATGGTATTTTGTGTTTTTTTTGTTTTTGTTTTGTTCTGAGAACAGTACTGAGAAAGTGAAATTTTTTATCTATAAGTTACTTAATTGAGGTAATGCACATTTGGGAGAAAGAACTCTGAGTATGGACCTAGAAGAATCCTTCCCCATGTAGCTTTCAGTGGGATTTGAGGGGAGTCACTTGACCTCTCGGGGCCTCAGTTTCCTTTTTTGTAAATGAGGATGTAGGGATTATATTATTTCTTCCAGCTATGGATGCTGTGATTCTAATAAATCATACATGTGATTAATGCTTGAGAAATACTAATTACTTTTTAAGCTTTTTCATGGGCAGAGCTTTGAGTGAATTAAACATGTATTCTAGTCACTGAGGGTTAGTGAAAACATAATTTAACTAATATAATTGTTTCAGATTATAACTCATAAGTTAAAAACCAGAATATTAAAGTTTAAAGAAAAAGATCTAACATGTGAATTCTGTTCCTTTTGATTCACTGATATTATACTTCTATAATGTTAGTAGATAAAAACAGCTAACATTTATAGAGCACTTTTAAGATTTGCTTTATGTGTTATCCCATTTGATTGAGATAGGTATTACTGTTATCCCCATTTCACAGACAAAGAAACTGAAGCCAGGAGAGTTTATGTGATTTGCCTAGGTGTCACAAAACTAGCAAGTATCTGAAGCAGAATTTGCACTTGGGTCTTCTTGTCACCAACTTCAGCACTCTAAGCCTGGAGATGAAGAAGTAGGTTATAGTAATATATATATATATATGTATGTATTTAGTTTATATTTTAAAAATCAGTGTTTTAAATGTCTATACAGTGCATAGCTTATACTCTCAATGATAGGTGACCTTTCCCCCTTGAGATGATATTTTATTTGTGCAATATTAAATTGCAATAAACCCCCAGACTACTTTTTTTTTTTAAGATTTGGGGACATATTATGTAGTGGTTCTTTTCACTATTGCATCTAATCAGATTGATTATTGTTGCTTTCTTTCCCTCAGGGAACAACCCATCTTCAGCACTCGAGCTCATGTCTTCCAGATTGACCCAAACACAAAGAAAAACTGGGTTCCCACCAGCAAGCATGCAGTTACGGTGTCCTACTTCTATGACAGCACAAGAAATGTGTATAGAATAATCAGTTTAGATGGCTCAAAGGTTAGTTCTTTTTCTTTTAAATATTTCTGTCTTGCTCTTGTTGCTATAGTGTTAAACATTTATTAAGAATTTAAAAGTATTAAAAGTATTTTAAGTATTAAACATACTTTAAATATATTACTGTCACTGATTCTTCAGGTGATGAAAAAGTTTTACTAAGTAACTTTGGTCAGTATAGCTACTACACTTATAGATATATACCAGAAAACTCAGTAGATTTAAGATAGTTTATTTCAGATAAACTTCCAGAGTTTATATAAGTCCATAAGAATCCAAGATTATCCCAGAACCTATAATTAATACTATATACTTGGCATAACTCATGTCTGAAACATAAAAGCAAAATTTCAGAGTATTTTGTTTAATTTTGGTCATCTATCATTGAGGATATTAAAATTTATATTATTAATATTATATTTATATTAAAGATGTGTGACATCTGAATATGAAATTTGAAGTATAACATTATATAAAATTGGTGGGAAGATATCTCCAAAGTGTTTCCTCAGTGAACCTTTACCAGATTATTCTAGCTTTGAGTATAATGGGGTCTTGTGGCTGAGAACACTGACATTAACAGTAAAGAGTGGGGTTGAATCCTAAGCAGTGTTTCCTTGGGCAAAGCACTACCTGTTCTGAATCTTGGTTTCTTAATCTTTTAAATAAAGGAGTTGGACCAGATGATTTTCCAACATCACTTCCAGTTTAAAATCCTATAATCCTATTATACCCTTCTCTTCTCTCCTAACCTCATTAATGTTCTTCCTTTACATCATTATTCTGGCAACAAATCATAAATTTATTGCCTTCTGATCATTTCTTCATGATTGTCTTTATTTTTTGATTCTTATATTATGTGTTAAATGCCCTGTCACCCAAACTAGATTGTAGGTTCCTTAAGGACAGGGTCCTTAAGACTTCTCTGTATGCTTCTCAGTGACTTGAATGTAATTAATGAGTTTTTTATTCATTGATTTGATTTTAATTTTTCTTTATCATAATGATGCATGGCCATTGGCAGAATGATTTGGAGACAGCTATTGGTTAGCTTCTGTGAAGTTTTACTAAGTCACTATCCTTGTTGTTAGTCTGCATACATTCATTTGAGTGGAATACACACAGACTTGGAATATAAAACAGGTTGACTCTGTCCCCTCCTATAGCTCTGTAGGCATATGTACCTGGTTTCTTGGAGTAGCTAGGTGGCACCTAGTGCACAGAACACTGGGCCTGAATTCAAGAAAACTCTTCTTGAGTTCAAATCTGGCCTCTGGCCCTTATGTGCAACCCTGGGCAAGTCATTTAACCCTGTTTGCCTCAGTTTCCTCATCTACCAAATGAGCTGGAGAAGGAAATGACAAACCACTCCAGTATTTTTACCAAGAAAACTCCAAATGACATCAGAGAGTTTGACACAACTGAAAATGACTGAATGATACCACCACCAACACCCTGGTTTCTCTTTTGTCCTAAATGGTCCTGTGGAGCTTTGACCTTCATAGGTGGTTAAAAGGTAAACAAAGAAATTGATGGGAACAGAAATCCTACTGTGCAAGGAGAGAAACCACATGGAAGTATTTTGAATTGACTTCATATGACCCAAATTTTCACCTGAGGAGTAAAAGTCCTCCTGTGAGTTATTTCCAAGCAGTATCTACCTGGAAAGCAGTTCTGGTGAATCAGTCATCACATGAACCTTTTTCTTTTTGAAGCCACATGAAAACAGGGTTGGATACTACTGCTTGGGTTTCTTTCTGTCTTTTGACTGTAATGCCAAAATCTATCTTTTCCTGTTTTGTTATTGTTATTTAATCATTTTCGGTCATGTCTGACTCTCCATTTGGGATTTTTTTGGCAAAGATATTGGAGTGGTTTGTCATTTCCTTCTCCAGTTCATTTTACAGATGAGGAAACTGAGGCAAACAGGGTTAAGTGACTTGTCCAGGGTCTGTAAGTATAAGGTTCTGAGGCCGGATTTGAACTTGGGAAGTTGAGTCTTCCTGACTACAGGTCTGACTCTCTATGAGCCAGCTACCCGCCCTTTTCCTCTTTAGAATCATTCAATCTGGTAGTTTTTTGTGATAACAGGGGGTTTAATATCCTTTAGAAAATACATTTCCTTTAATAGTTGATCTGGCTGTTTTTCTATTGTATATACTATTCATTAGTTAGTTTCTTAAATGGATATTGTGAACTGAAGTCTTTTTTAGTTCTAAACCCAGAAACTACTGCAGAACACTGCAGTAATGACTGCATTTTTTTAAAACAGACATTGCAATTTATTTCTTTTATAAGAAGGTTTTAAGCTGTCTCTTTCTCTGTTAAGCACCTGATTGAGGGATGAAAATCTTCTCAGAATGCCCATACCTCGAAAACATAATCTGATTCTTCTCACTACAGGCCTTTTACTTCACCATGAATCTAATCTTTGCTTAAAGGTCTTCTAGTAAAGTTGTAAAAACATCAATTTGGTTAAATGCCACAATTGGTATACTTTACTATCTGTAATGATACAGCCTTTCTAAATTTATTGTTTAGAGCTGGATAGAAAAATGAGGCAGGTAAATGTATGTTTTTAAAGTTATAACATGTTACTGCCCGAGGACATTTAAGAATTCAATAAAAATGTATTTATGTGAACATTAGCACATCCAAAATGTCTTTCAAGGTTGAAACAAACTTGGAGTCAGTGGGTCAGAGATATTCTGGGTTAAAAAAGGTAAAAAGTGAAGATTGCATTGAAATTTCAAGTTCTTTACAAACACTATAGTCCCTTCTCTGCTTCTTGTTAGAATTGCTGTCCATTACATTTCTACTCTTGAGAACTGGTATGGTTTAAAAAAAAAATGCTCCCCTCCTCCCCTCCCCCCCACAAAAAAAGAGTGGTTGTAGACTAAGGGATGATAGCTGGAAATGGTGATGTTAAAACATCATCACGTGGGTTGACTAGGGAAAAGGAGTCAATGATACCTCATTTTGAGAGGCAACAAGATGTTAGTGGAAAGGTCATTGGAGTTGGGGCACCTTGGTTCAAAGCCTGCCTTGGACAAAATCCAGCCAGACCTGTTTTCTCATCTGTAAAATGAAGAATTTGAATTATATGACCCTTGAGGTCCACCCCGCCCCCCCCCAGCTCTAAATCAGTGATCCTTTAAAAAGACGGCACTGCAAAAATGGGCTGTTAGGATAGCCCTAAGAACAAAGACAAGAGAGATAAAAACACAGGACAGTGCTAGGTTGAATAGTTTTGTCTAGTGCCTCAGAAGCAGTCAACATGCCATTGGAAATCTGCTGCTGTGGGGAGCTGAGGTCTGAGTTGAGGGCTAGTTTTGAAACAGTACATATCTCAACTTTTCATCCTGCTGCCTTTCCACTCTATCTCTTCTCCTAGGAAGGAGTAAGAAAGATCTTAACTCCCTCCAAGATCTCAGTCCCTCTTAGGAGAAGAGAATCATGGCACCATAGATTTGGCTGAGAGACATCAATCTATATAGATAAGAGAGTCACATACATCTTCCCCTCTCTCTTTGTAATTGATATGTTTCATTAAGCTATTTTGAGAGATTATGTACATTCTAGAACTTAATTCCCCCTTATCTCACCCCTGGTTCTCCTCCTACCATTCTGAGAATGAGCTATCAAAATGAGCTTTTGTCAGTAAGGTTCTTTGCAGAGTAAATAAAAGAAGAAAAACATACAGTTTTAGTTCTCTTGACCTAAAAATAGTGATGTTTGAGAATATGTTCGAAACCTCAAGGAAGTCAACCAGTGGATTGAAAAGTAGACTCCATCCCCTGCACAGTGAACTTGGTTGAAGTCATCAAGACCATGGTTTTGGCCAAGGAATTTCAAGAGAAGTGACAAGAGACACCAATCTCTATAGAGAAGAGAGACTAATGGCTTATGTATTATTGATTTATTTTCCATTTTCCTTCTTGTATCCTTTTTCCCATGTTAAAAAAATAGCATAGCAACATAAAAGATCTAAAAATCTTAAACATTTTTCTTTTCTCATAGATGTGTGCTTATGGTAGTGTTCAATTTTTAGGTCATTCAAAGGGAAGTATTATGGTATAGTACACAATGTATTAGTTCTGTAATTATGGGGCCCGGGATCAAATTCTACCTTGAACATGTACCAATGTGATTTTAGGTAGGTCACTTAATTTCCCTGGTCTCAATTTCTTCAACTGTAAAATGAAGAAGTTAGACTACATGACCTCTGAGGTTCCCCTCTGAGTGTTTCAAATCAAATAACAAATCTAGAGTATAGAGGGAGCATTGAAAAGCTCTCCAGATTTCTTCCTCCATTTCCTTAGAACTCTTTCTAGTTCTCTAAGCCACGGCTGAGATTAGACCATAATTTTCCCCATACAGACACAAGGCATCACCCCAAAGGAACATAAGATGGCTGATTCATAATTTCACTAGGGTTGGAAAGTAATTAAATGTTTTGGTTTAAAAGACTTTCTCCTTGTTACCACAGGCTAGAATAAACAAAGACCCTGTTTATGTCAAAGGGCTTAATTAAGGCAAAGTAAGTGACAGTACACTTTTATTCATTTTAGACCAGTGATTTTGTTGTTGGAAAGGAACTTCAGACAAGGAAATTTCTTCCTACCAGTATGGTTTTGCAACTGATAGTCTTGGAAAGTTGCCTGGAAGTCTGGGGTTTGAGTGCCTTATTCAGGATCATTAATTCTGAAACCAGTGTGTCAAAAGAAGGACTTGAACCCTGGTTCTCCTTAGTTTGAGTTTAGATCTTTCTCCACTATCCAGTGGCCTGAAAATATTATTTGTTTTTATGTTCTTCAATTTGAATAATCTTCCTGAAGTTAAGTATCTTAAGAGTACAGACACTGCGTCTGTACATTTCAGAAACAAATGTTCTACTGTCCCTGAACTACAACAAAATCTGAAGCCTTCCTGGCTCTCCCATTGATGGGTTTCATGCTGTTCATCTCTTAACTTCATCCATCTGCTGATGAGAAATGATCCTTCTAACTTCTAAGCATTTATTGGTGAAGCTTTTTGGAGCTCTGGTTAAAATAAGGCTGACCTAGACAATACTATTATAAGATTTCTTATTTTCTTCAGGGAAGTTAAAATGTATGTTGAATCTTAAATAGAGATTTTTTAAATTAAGAGCTCAAAATAAGACTTTAAATTATAGAAGAAGGTGAGTATCTAAGTCTCTATTATTATGCAGACTAGAAAATAAAGGTCCTACAAACTAGTGAAGTTTGGAATAAACCATCATTTTCTTGATAAAGTTTGTATTTGAGATGCATATAACTAAATGTATAGGTAATACACAAATTGAATAAAACTGAATTTTAAAATATAAATATTTAAATGTTTTGATATTTTCAATTTATGTTGAAATCTCCAATCTCTTGCTTTTTAAAATATGTTTAAATATTTTAATGTTATTTGCTAGGTTCCTCTTACATAAAGAATGAGAAAGTAATCAATCATGCTTGGTTATTTAGGATGTGTGAAGTCAACAAGCATTTATTAAGTGCTATTGCATACTTTACTAAATGTACTTTACTAGTATTCATATAACTGATATAAAGTGTTTTACTCTGTAGTGTTGTATATGGAAACACATATATATTATATATATACATATACACACACACACACAGCTACACAGATATATTGTTTGTTCTTTAATGGCACTCTCAAAATCTTACATTGCCAAATGTAGATCCAATATTATATCAGGGAGTGATCAAGTCAGCTTCTGCAAGATTTTGAACATTTATACCTCAGAAATTGTCAAATGCTACAGATCAGGGCTTGATTTATTGTTTTGTTGATGATGGAGAAAATGTTAATAATTTAGATTAATCTTTTTTTAATTGTATTTTCCCCCCAATTACATGTAAAAAGAATTTTCAACTTTAATTTTTAATTTTGAGTTCTAAATTCTCTCCCTCTCCCTCTCTCCTGCCCCTCCTCCTTCACTGAGAAGGTAAGGAATCTGATATAGGTTATACATGTGCAATCATGTAAAACATATTCCCATATTAGTCATATTCCCATATTAGTATTTTATGGAAGAAAACTTGAAACCCATCTCCTTCCAAAAAAATAAAGTGAAAAATAGTATGTTTCAATCTGCATTCAAACTCCATCAGTTCTTTCTTTGGAGGTGGATAGCATTTTTCATCATGAGTCCTTTAGGATTGTCTTGGATCATTGTATTGCTGAAAATAGCTAAGTCATTCACAATTCCTCATCATAGAATATTGTTGCTACTGTGTATAAAGATCTCCTGGTTCTGCCCACTTCACTCTGCCTCGGTCCAGGTTTTTCTGGAATCATCAGTGCATATTAATCTTAAAAGTGTGTTATGCGTGCATTTTTTTCCCTTGGAAATCTGGTTATTAAACACTTAGTCACACACTGCTGATTTTCCCTATTATTATAGTTTATTAATTCAACCTAGATTTTTGTGGATATTAGTTGACTGAAAATAGTTGAATTCTATATATGTACAGGACTGGAATAAGGTCCCTTATATTGAATTTATATAGTTACATTAATCTGGGTTCCTCTGGGTTATCACTCAATTAATATACAATAGATTGATTATCATAGGAGTATGAGTTTTCTATAAAACTACATTGCTAGGCAGAAGTTATAGAGTTTTTTTGTTGCAATGAATTTTTTTTTTACCTGATATCATAGAACCTTTCTGTGCTGGGAGGGTCTGGTCTGGACCCCTTGCCTAGTTAGCTGTGTGACCTTCTGTAAGTCATTTCATTTTCCTGGTTCATCAATTTTCATCTGTAACATTAAGGAGTTGGGTGAGATGATCTCTATGATCCATTCTATTATTATGCAAACTAGAAAATAAAGGTCCTACAAACTAGTGAAGTTTGGAATAAACCATCATTTTCTTAATAAAGTTTGTATTTGAGATGCAGGTATATTTCTTTTTTTCAAACAATAAATACAGGAAAATAGATTAAATGAAATATTTAGGGATTTCTTTCATTTTCATTCTGGTTCAGTTAGCTCAGTTCTTTGGAATATGAGGCTAATGAGCTTGTGGGTTTGGTCCTCCATATGGTCCAGTTGTCTTCCCAAAGAAATACTCCTACAGACTTTTACCCTTAACCCCAGCAGCTGTCTTAAAAATGCATACACTTGGATACAAGAGAGATGGGTGAGAGTGTGTGCATAGCTTGTTGGAACTAGTCACTGCGGTGGAACAATTTCAGAGTGTATGTCCTACTAATGGTGGGTGAATAGCATCATTTTGTATATATAGGACAAAGAACACAGTATCTGTTTTTGTTTATAACCCTTAAACTTACTTTCTCCTCTTGCTTTTTAAAATTTAATCTTGTTTTAGTTATTTTACTTTGCCAGGCCAAACCTTCAGAGGGGAAAAGAAGAGGTGAGACACTTTAAAATTGTCCTATTTCAAAAATCATTCAGTTGAAATATTTGAAGGGGAAGGAAGTAGTAGTCAGTAATTAAAATGCCTTGTGCTTGTGTAACTGTGTTCAAAGTTTGACTTGATATCCTGATGATTCTATTTTCTTTTTCAGGCAATAATAAATAGCACCATCACCCCAAACATGACATTCACTAAAACATCTCAGAAGTTTGGCCAGTGGGCAGACAGCAGGGCAAATACTGTCTATGGTTTGGGATTCTCCTCTGAGCATCATCTTACAAAAGTAAGTTGAGTCATTAATCCTAACTGAAAATCTGTTTATTTCAGTCATTAGAAGATTTAAATAATACATAATATTAAATTTATTACAAGATGCAGAAAACAAAAATAGTAGATATTTGGAGGGTCCTGATTCTGGGGCATCCAATAGTTAAAACCAGAAAATTACAAAATCAGTCAACCAACAAGCATATGCTACTATAAAGTGCTAGGCATTATACTTGGAAATGGAGATACAGAGATAAAAGCAAAGTAGTCCACAATTGCCTCAAGTTCGCGTTCTAATAGGGGAAGCATATACATGATGATGTGAATATATACTACATATTTGTAATTTGGGGAGCTCAGGAAAACCCCATTTAAAATATGGCACTTGATCTGGGACAACTAGGTGGTACAGTGGATAGAGTTGCAAACCTGGAGTCAGAAGGATTCATCTTCCTGAGCTCAACTCTGGTTACCCTGGGCAGGTACTTCACCCTGTTTGCCTCAGTTTCCTCATCTATAAAATTATCTGGAGAAGGAAAAGGCAAACCATTCCAGTGTCCTTGCCAAGAAAACCCTAAATGGGGTCAGGAAGGGTCAGATGCAACCCAAATGAGTGAACAACAATCTGAGCTGAGCTTTGAAGGAAGCTAGGGCTTCCACAAGCCAGAGGGGAAGTGTGATTGCACCCAGACATAGCCAACAGCTAGTACAAAGGTACAGACCTGAGAGATAGAATATTGTTTGTAAGAAACAGTAGATTAGTGCAGTTTGGACCATGGGGGTTGTAGAGGCAATACTGTATATTTAAACTGGAACTTGTCTGTGAAAGTTTACAAATCCTAAACAAAGGTAATTATATTTTATCCTAGAAGTCAGGGTTCCATCAGTTTTTTTGAGAGGGGAGTCATATGGTCTGTTTGGCAACTACATGGAATACAGATTCAAAGGAAGAATATTTGAAGCAGGGAGAGTAACTAGGAGATTATTGCAGTAAGCCAGGGATAAATGGGGTGAGGACTTGAACTGGGTAGTGGCCATGTGAGTGGAGGAAAAGGGATGCATTTGAGAAATATTTTGGAGAGAGAATCAACAAGACTTGAATATGGGGGTGTGGATCAAGAAGGAAGAATTGATTCAGGTTGTGGACCTGGATGACTGGAAGCATGATGATACCTTCATCTTTAGTATGGGAATTTGGGAGAGCTATGGGTTTTCTGGAGAGAAAGATAAGAAGTTTTATTTTGCCCATAAGTTTTAAATGTTTATTGGACTTCCAGTCAGACATATCCAATGTGCAATTGATGATAAGGGAACAGAGGTCAGTAGAAAGGCTAGGGCAGAATGTAGGAGTCATATGTACATAGAGAAGATTGAATGCAAGGGAGTTGATGAAATCACTGGGAGAAGAGTATAAAGAGAAGAGAAGAGGGCCCATGAAAATCTTGAGGTACATCCATAATTAGGAATAATGACATACATGGATGATGGCCCAACAAGGAGTGTGGAAGAGTAGCCAGACAGGTAGGAGGAGAGAACCAAAAGAGAGCAGTGTCACAAAAACCCAGAAAGCTTCAGAAAGAGAGGGTGGTCCTACGTGTTGCATGCTCTGAGAGTTAAGAAGGATGAGGACTACAAAGAACTCGTTGGATTTGTCCATTACGAGATGATTGGCAACGTTAGTTTGTGAAGTGAAACCAGATTGCAAGAGTTTGAGAAGTGAATGAGAGGAAAGGAAGGGGAGGACGAGAGTGTACAGAGCTTGGTTACAAAGAGGAGGAATGTGAAACAGTAGCATAAAGGGACAGTGTAATCAAGTATCACACAGTAGATTGAAAGAGTGGTGGGGTCAAGTGAGGGTTTTTTAAGGGTGAGGGTGTTTTGGGCATCCTTGTAGGCACTAGGGAAGGATCCAGCACATAGATACAGACTGAAGATTCAAGAGTGACATAGGCTTGGGATCAAGAGATCAGCTTTGGTGAAGAAAGGGGCCACTTCTTCATCAGAGATAGGAGTAAAAGAGCAGAGAATGGGGCAGGTGGGGTTAAAGGATTTTGAGATGTTGAGTAAAGGAGAAAAGGGAGTTCATGATACATGGCCTCCTCTTTTCTCAAAAAACCAGATAAGGTTCACTGTTGAGGGTGTGGTATGTGGGATGCTTGAGGAGAGAATAGAAAGCTTGAAAAGGCTATTGTGAGGAATGCATTTAGACAACTAATTATAATCATGGCATCAATAGCTGTAGATCTGGAAGGGACCTTATAGCTTTTTGCCCTCATTTTACTGATCAGGAAACTCAGGGCAAGAGAAATAATATGATTTGTCCAAGATCCCATTGACAGTAAGTAGTGGAACTAGGATTTGAATCCTGCTTCTTTGACTCAATAGATAGCATGGCACATTGAGTAGAGAGCTAGTCTTGAAGCCGGGGAAACCTGAATTCAAGTCTCTGACACAGACTGACTGTGGTTCCCTGGGCAAAGCATGCCACCTTTCAGTGTGCAAGATGCAGACAATGTGCTGACTTGCATTAGTAGAGGGAATTTCTCCTCCAGGGAGTTCTCTATACCATTGAAAACACAGGTCTTGATTTAAAAACCTGTTGCTTTGAAAAGATCACTAACTTCTGTGAAAAAATACATTGGCTTGGTTTGTTTTGTCACATATTGAGGATTCATTTAGACAAGATTCATCCAGTGCCTTTGATCTGCAAAACACTTTCTCTGCTGGGGATAGAAAAATGTTGAGGTATAGCTCTTGCCCTCAAGGAGTTTACAATCTAAATAGTCTGTTATAAATTCGCTGTTTTCCGGGAAAACTTGCCTGTGATGAACTTTGAATAGAATGGTTTCTATCTGGCTGTCCACTTTTTCATTTAACATGATAACAGTGAAATAATAATGTTGAGCATTTTTGTTGTTTCATCTGTTTTGTGGTTCTTCCTTTCTGTTTTTTTTTTTTTCAGGTCTCTTTTCCAAGCCCTTCATTTCCCTAGATTCTCATTTTCTCAAGTCTTGCATTGAGCATGGATCCTTTCAGATGTTGTACCATAATCATCATATATAGTGTTTTGGGGTTTTGGCCTGGGGGCTATAGACAATTTCGTGGCTAACTTATCAAAGTTATATGAAGCCTACTGTGTGTTCTTCCTTGGGATGAAATTCATGGGTGATTGCTGTCTTCTTTTCATTTCAAACCATTTTGTTTTCCAGCTCGAGAGTTCTTCAGCAAATGCCCTCTTATAGGCTTTAGAGTAGAGCTTTTCATGCAGTGAAGTATGTAATATACTTTAAAACAGCTAGATTAATAATGCAAACACGAATATTAGTAGATCTCTGAATAAGGCAACAAGGAAATTTTTTAGTCTTCATTTACCCCCAAAACTTCACAACAAATATCATTGTGGGATTTATTTCAACTAGACACTTGCTGTTCATCTTTTAGAAAAAGGCAAATTCTCAGTAAATAATTTGTTCAATAGCCAGCATGTGATAATCATATCTTCAGCCTAAAAGTGGATTATTTGGATTGCTTATTACGGGAAGCATACAGGAAGGAATTAGAAGTCTTTTTTTTTTTAAAAGAAAATTCCAATGATATCTGATCCTCAAAAGGTCTTAAAATAATTTTTTAAAAATACAGGACACTTTAAAGATGTTTTTTTTTCTTCAAAGCATAAGGCTCTTGAAATATTTGAGTATAGACTCTCTCTTATAAAGGAAACCTTTTGACCCCTTTAATTTGGGACTTTACCACATTGTCAGACTGCACTGTCTTGTCAGGATTATGTGACCCAGGTGAACTGGCCCACAAAGGAGGAACTATTACTGCCATACTGTTGCTGGAAGAGTTGGCCCCTAAGACAATAAAAAACAGGGCTGAGTGGTCACAAGTAAACATGAATCCCGGAGGATTCGGTTTGCATAAACTTTTAAAAAGGAGTTCCCTAGGAGTGGCTAAGTGGCACAGTGAGTAGAGCACCAGCCCTGGAGTCAGGAGGACTTGAGTTCAAATCTGGCCTCAGACACTTAACACTTACTAGCTGTATGACCTTGGGCAAGTCACTTAACCCCGATTGCCCTGCCCTCCCCCCTCCAAAAAATAAAAAGCAAAATAAAATAAATAAATAAAAAGGAGTTCCCTATGGAATTTTCCAAGTTTGTAGATGATGTTTTAGGGGTTGTGGGAACAGGCAGAAAAATGGTAGGGCAGACTGAGCATAAATGGATACAAGGCCAATATACTTAGGAAAAAAGAATCCATGGGATGATAGGCTGGGAGCCTATCATTTATGACCTAGGAAAAGAGGATGGAAGAATCATTATAGCTGAAAAAATAGATGCTTAGTGTGTTGTTATGGCTAAGAAGCCCAACTAAGTCCATGGTACCAACAGGAATAGTATGGTAAACCCAAGAAATAATCATCCTTTGCTTATATGGAACTGTACCGCATCCATGCTTGTCATACCCTGTGCTTTTGGCTTTCATGTCTTAAGGAAGTTATAGCAAAACTAGAGAAAGTCCACAGAACCAAAAGGATCAGGGGAAGAGAGGCATACTTAAAGTTTAAGACTGTTCATTTTGTAATGATAAAAGCTGAAGCGTAGCAATCAAAACCTATAAAATCATTCAAGTTATAGATGGGATAAATAGATTTATTTATAAAATTCTAATGTAATCAAAGTGAAATAACTGTCTTAGATATAAATCAAGGACAGTTTGCTCTATATCATGAAAGGGGCAAGTTTTAGAAAAATTAAAATGTACCATTTCATACAGTAAGTAGTAAATTTATAGAACGAATTACTCTTAGGTTTTACATGCAAACATATATACATATGTGTATGTATTTATATAAATATATATCTTTAGAAAACAAAGTTAGCATCATAATAGTATTTGTCATCCTGATATTTAGGTGAATTCTTGATGAAATCTAAAGGTTCATTTAGAACCTAAAGATTCAATCTGTAATTCATGAAATTAAAAGTTGCTTTAATTTCAATTGAATTTTGCTTCTTGGGTCTCCAGAGGACAGAGAAAACAGTGTCCATCTTGTTAAAAAAAATACTTCATGTGCTTACAATCTCCTGTTAATCTTGTACCTTTCTAGATTAAGAAACGCCAATTTTCCTCCAAGGCTCTATTCTATGTCTTCAGAGCTTCTTCACTGTTTAATACTCAATATATTTAATTTTTGATATAGATAAGAAAAATTGACAAGTGACTACCATATGGGGAAATTATTTAATAATCAAAATAACTCTCCTCCTAAACATTTTCATTTATGCTTGGACAAACTCAAGCTAGATTTTTTTCTAGTTGATCTAAATGTATTAAGACAAGAGTTCTTTACCTTTTTGATGACATGACTGGCTCTTCTTGGGCAGTCTAATAAAGCCCAGACACCTCATTAGTATTATGTTTCTAGATGCATTAAATAAAATACATAGGATAATGAAGGAGATAATTTATATTGAAATACAGTAGTCAGGTTTGTTTTTATTTTTTTTTAGAACAAGTTTACTGGGGGCGGCTAGGTAGCATAGCGAGTAAGAGCACTAGCTCCAGTGTTGAGAAGACCTGAAGATCGAATCCCGGGCTCAGACACTTAGCATCCACCCAGAAACACCTGGCCGTGTAACCTTGAGCAAGCTACTTAACCCCAATTGCTTAGGGGCGGCCAGGTGGCTCAGCGAGTAAGAGCACCGGCTCCAGTGTCAGGATGACCTGGATCAGATCTGGGCTCAGATACTCAGCACCCAGAAATAACTGGCCGTGTAACCTTGAGCAAGTTACTTAACCCCGATTGCTTTAAAAAAAAATTTTTTTTTTTTTAAAAAGAACAAGTTTACTGGGCCCTGATTATGAACTACAGCATTAGAACATTAAAGCTATAAAGGAAAGTTTGGCTCTAGAAATACAAAGTCAAAGCTATCAAGTCCTAGATCAGGCCTGCACAACCTATGTCCCTTCAAAGGATTTTGGGCAGCCCAGGAAAAATGTAGAGGATGTTTTTTTTGTGGGCCATCTGAAATCTCTTGGAAGGATGCAGGTTGTGCAGGCCTGGCCTAGATAAGTATTAGAGATTAGAAAAATAGTAGAGGAGGCTTTTCACACAAGAGCTGACTTAAAAGATGTATTGGAGAACAGAGGAAATGTAAAAACAATGCTTATGCTTAGCCTTACAAATGCAAGTCACCCAAATCTCCTAGTGTCCTAACTATTTTTTTTTTCCAGAAAAGTGGTAAGGAATCTTTCTTTGATTCATTTTATTATTATGTACCACATAAAGGTAAGTTGAGTTTTAGCTTGGAGTTGTTTGTTTACAAGGCATAGAATCATAAAGATGGAGTTGGAAGGAACCTCAGAGGTCATCTAGTCTAACCCCTTCATTTTACAGATAAAGGTACTGAGGCTGGGGGCTTAAGTGGCTTGCCCAGGGTTACACAGGTAATGGGCGTCAGAAGTAGAATTTGAACTCAAGTTTTCCCACCCTAGAGCCAGTTTTCTTTCTACCACATCATGTGTAGCCAACCCAACATTTTTCAGTCCCAAATCTTAACTATGCTTTTTAGACTTTGGGCTGAAATTTTTAAAACAGGCCACTATCAAAAAAATTTAATGATCACTGTTAGAAGATTAGCTGCATTTTGTATTTCAAGCAAACTAGGTTTCTAAATAGACATCGATTCATTACTTTATGCTAATTTCATTTTGCAGAAGAAGCTTTTGAGAACAAGTAAGTGGATTTCTCAAAGCAATTATTCATCATAATTCATTGATGACTGGATTAACTGAGAAAGCAGCTCAATTTACATAGAATTCTTTAATTTTCTCCTTTATTAATCATGAAATCATATCTTTGTACCTACTCTGTTGTCCAGCCAATCTAGTCTTGTAACCATTACTCACCCTTGATGTTCCATCTCTGTTTTTTTAAATTAATTTATCCATTTTTAGTTTTCAATTTTCATTTCCACAAGATTTTGAGTTCCAAATTTTCTTCCCATCTTTCCCCTCATCTCTCCATTTTAACTTTTTTCATTTCCTTCAAAACTCCCAGGAAGTGTCACATGCTACATGATGCTGACTTCCTTACCAATTATCTTGTATATATTTTTATATAAACTTTTGTCTTCCTGTTGGTCTCCCCTAGTAGATTATATGCTTCTTGAGGTCAGAGACTATTTCACTTTTGTTTTTGTATCTCTTATGCTTGGCATATAGTAGGCATTTACAAATCCTTGATTTTCACATTTAGTTTTTAATGTGGATAAAAATAATATCCTGAATTGGGGGTGGGAGTGGGAAGGGGTTATGTATCAAAGAAAAATGGCCAAAAAAGATACAGAAAATTTCAGTTTCTAGTATTGATGAATCATTCCATTATTCATGAAGATAATTTACTTCTTAAATATTATAGCTGCCTTGCTACCTGTAACTACAATGCAGATGGAAATCTGTAATGAATATAATAACATCCAAATCAAGTAATATGGTGGCGAATGGAGTGGTTAAGTCATCCAGTTCTCCTGTGCACTGTGGGTTAACCATTTATGCAATCAATTTGTATAAGTCAAGGACCACATTGTAAAGGGATCTACATGGTTTAAATTGTAATATTCTATCTTTGAAAATAATATAATACTTTATTAATGTAATATTCAGTGAAATATTGCAGCTATCAACCAGAGTGTCAAAATTTTGGTGGACACCCTATGCAGTTAAAATTTCTTTCATTCTAACAAGTAGAATAGACCTTAGAATAGAAATAAACTGTTTCCCAGAAACTTTGCATAGATATGAAGCTTTAGAAGTCTGGAAGAAGTGACAAGTGTTTCACAAGTAAGTTCGATTAGAAAGAAGCATGAAAGCATTAGAAGTTGAACAATTGGAAAGTCATTACCTGGGATTAAAGAAGTAGTGAAAGAAAAAACTAATATGGAATACTTAGGAGCAAAAAAAGAAGCATATCATTAGATGCTGAATTTTTTTTCACCTTAGCTCAAAAGTAGTTACTGTTGACTCAAAGCATGTTAATAGAAGAAAGAAAGTTTTTAAAATTATTAGCAAATGGCAGTTAAATGGATCGTCTCATCTCTTGACAAGTCGAATTGGAGAGGTGAGTGAAATTTGATCTTCTATCCCTGGCTCCAGATGTCTGTAACTGACATTTGTAAGGCATCTCAACATGATTCTGAAGCTTTTTTCCTTTTATCCCAAGGTTTTATATACTAAGTTTTAAGTAGAGTTCTCCTAAGCAGTCTGAACTCCACCTTGCCTCTGCCCTTGACTTCTGGGTTCATTGTGTTAGTAAGTATTTAGGGCTTTGAGTGCTAGACCAGCTTCCCTCATTTTATAGATTAGATCATTTCAGAGGGTACAAATTGATCTTTTTTTCACTCAAGCATTCTAGTTGCCCAAGTGCAGGTTTAGAAGGATAATGGTTTTATTAACAAGCATTTATTAAGCACTTTTGTGCAAGATACCATGGAATAGAATTAGAGCCTAAGTTTATATAACTCTTTCAAGTTTACAAAGTGCTTGCCTTTCAACCTGGTGAAATGTGTATTGCAAATATTCTTTTCCTTATTTTTATAAATGAGGAAACTGAGGCTAAGAGTTTAAGTGACCTGCCCTATGATCAAATAGCTAATAATCAAATATCATTAGGAAACCTTGATTCATATCTTATCCCCAGCTCCAATGTTTTTTGGAGTATTTGGAGGGTCTTTTCCCCCATTCACTACACTCTTTTATATTTCAAAGAATTGAACCTTGTGCAAAAGACTGAACTCTTTTTCATCCTAAAGCAGAAATTGCTTACGATCTTTTAAAGAAGAATTGTTCTTAAAAAGCCTTAGGTTGCTTAGTATTCAAGAATTGCTGATTTTAAGGTCTTTTTTAACCATCAGTCTTGATGGGGCAGAAGGACAATCCCTTTGTCATTCAATCAGACTATTTTTTTTGTAAGTGAGATTTTATCTGGGCAAGAGCATGACATATAATCAACTTGTTAAGGTGTGTTTCATGAGTTGTAGACTAGAGATGAATGAAATATCAGCAGTGACATTTTAAAAGAAAATTTGTAAGGTTATTTTCAAACTGTCATATCAATTCATATGAACCAAAGAATGTTGCTCTCTTCAGAGTAGTCATTCTGAGAGACTCTATACTTATTCCAATGATGCTGGTGTTACTCAAATACATTTTTGAACTCATATATATATTTGGGAATTGCTTTTGAATGTCCTCAGCAGTGGCCAATTTGTGGCCTTTCAGGGTAGATGTGATTTTTTTTACGATAGCTAACATTTTTAGAAACAAATCCGGTGTAAGAGGTACTTCACTAAGTGGGCTCCCAAGTAAGGTATAAGCAAAGAGGAATGAGATTGCTGTCAGAGTTCATCTATAATTTACACAAACTTCAATCCTAAAAGAGGAGTTCCAAAAGTCTTTTCACTACTGGCTCTATTGAAATAAATATATAGATTCCTAGGTGACTCCTCTGAAGAGGATGCAGTCATTTCATAGGGGAATAGATATAACATTTTGTCTGAATCTCTTATTTATAGATGAAGAAAATGGGATTCTGAGACATCAGGTGCTGTGCCAAAGGTCACCCTGGTAATGAGTTGTAGAGTCAGGATATGAACTCAGGTCTTCTACTATTAAATTCATTGTTCCTTCTATTAAAATTGGCTACCTTTCCATTAAGATGTGTGAGTTCTGGTATTCATTAAACACCCATTTATTAATGGTCTTTCTACAGTGTACAAAGTAGGAAGATAATTAAGAAGAAGGTCTATTCTTCAGGGGACTCATAATCTATCCAGGGAGGTGAGATGGAGGGAGAGGTGATATGATAGATATAGATATATATATAGATATACAGATATGCAGTGATTATACAGAACGTTACAAATTGAAGAGAAGTATGAAAATAAAGTGAGGTACAAGGAAGGAAGGATCATTTCTTATTAGTGTTCATGATAGCACTTGATCTGGGCTATGGATAGATATGATTTTAACAGGTAGAAGTAGAAAGAAAGTATGGGGATGCCGTTCTAGGCATAAGGAAATACCAATATTGAGCAACTAGTGTCATTTTAATTGAACTTTATACCTTGACTTGTTTTTTTCCCCAGAATATGACACAATAAAAGTTGAGAAGATATTGTGAGTTCATAGGAAGAAGATGGTGATTTTTGAATATTTAACTTTGGAATGCTAATTGGGAATGAGGAAAAAAATATTTTATATAAATACTCTGACAAATTATATCAGAGGAAATTTGTTTTAACACTGCTTTTATTTTACTTCTTATCTGACTTTGAACCTGTTTAGTTTTCCAAATTTTCTCACCTTCAATTTTAAAGGACTAGAGAGAAATATATTTAACCCTTAATGCTGAAGTAATCAGGTTGTAGGTGGTATGCAGTGCTTGAGATGAAAAGCAGTCTTTGCCCTTATCTGAGTACGTGTGAATACATATATACATATATATATAGACATACACATATGTATACATATCTTTATGTATGGGATGTGTGTGTGTATATATATATATAGTGTGTATACATTTTATGTACTTTACATATTTGTGTTTATGTATACAGTTCTTTTAATGTCTAGTCAGAAATTATCTATGCTCCTATGGAGTTGGCAGAGAACTTTGTTGATTATAAATATGTCTGGAAGGTCATCAAACAAACTGATGCCTATCTCTTTCAGATTCTACAAAAATTTCAATAACACTTCATAAAAGTGTAGCATGCATGTATGTGTATACAGATATGTGCATATATATGTGTGTGTATATATAACACACACATAAGTGCACATTTATTCTATTTCTTCACCCTTTGGGCTATAGAGTACCCTCTTTCTTCCCAAAATGGAAATAGGGTAGGAACATAAGAGGAAGTTTGGTTAGACTTGACTGCATTTCCTCTATTTCCTTGATTTTTGCTCCCATCTCCAACTTCATCAAGGCAAGCCTTTTTGTTGTTGTTGTTGTTTTTATGGTCAATCTTTTTGCTAAATTTAACACACATTGATGATGGGAATAGACTAGTAGCCACCACCTTCAGAAAGTAAAGAGATAGGGGCAGCTAGGTGGTGTAGTGAATAGAGCGCTGGCCCTGGAGTCGGGAGAACCCAGGATTGGTTCCAGCCTTAGACATTTAACACCCCCCCCACCCCCCCACACACAAACTGGCCGTGTAACCTTGGGCAAGTTACTTAACCCCAATTGCTTTAAAAAAAAAAAGAAAGTAAAGAGATGATGTTCATTTTTAACCATAAATTTTTATAATTTCCTAAGTGCTCTCAGGACTTAGCATTTCATTTAATTTATTTTGCTTTTGTAAGTGCTGCCAGTTCTGTAAATGCTGTGGAATGCTTTATTTCCTTTCCGCTGACACTGTCACAGCTGTTGACTAAAACACTATTCCCAGAGCTAGCTAGCGTCCATTGATGATGTTAGTACATAAATGAAAAGTACTTCAACATTACTATAGGATTGTATATTGATGAAAATAATAAAGTGATATGTATACAGGAGCTCATTGCATAATATAAAAACTAAAAGCATTCTTCAAATATACTTCTCAAGAGTGGCTGCTGTGGGAAATTCAATTATCTGAGTCATAAGCAATCAAAATAAAGTCTATTTGAAGGGGATTCTGTATGGATTAACACATTGTTTCTCTTAGTGATTCTTACCCCCACTTAATATTAGGACATTTTATTAGATTTGTAGACACTAGAAGTCTAGCAATATGTTGATGTAACTTTCGGGGTGTTCATCTGATGCTTTGTTTTGTCACCATTTTAGTATCAGAGATGCTGAATTGTTTTTTTCACATACCTAAACAATGCATCTTCTCCCAAAGTCTGACCATTTATAAGATTTTCAAAGTACATTTTATGAAATAGCTTTTTGTTTGATTAATGTATATAGTTTTCTTCATGCCTTCAGTTTGCAGAAAAGTTTCAGGAATTCAAAGAAGCTGCTCGATTAGCGAAGGAGAAATCCCAGGAGAAGATGGAGCTCACGAGTACGCCCTCCCAGGTGGGTATCAAGCTCTTTTTCTCCTCTGTCAGGCCTGGTGTGCCAGGCACTTTCTTTTATGCTCAGTTTGAATCTGGAAAAGTAATGGAGAAAATCAAGGTAGTTTCCAAAATGGAAATAGAAAGGCAGCCTTTTTTTTTTTTTTAATTCTGTCTGTATTGGTGGAGAATGGTTCCATGCTCTATTGATCCAAAGGGGTCTGGTTTATTGAAATTAGTTTTTAAATGTCCAAATAAGTTTTTTTAAGTCTACAGAGTACTTTGAGGTAAAATAAGTTAACTAAATATATGATGGCTGTGTTATTTCTTATAATCTTAGTTCTATAGATTGAGAAAACCTAAAATTGATTCAGTGGATACTTTCCTCATGTCTACTTAAAACCCCACAATATTCCACACACTGTAAAGGTTATAATTTTATAAAAGTCGTTGACAACTGGCTTTTCCCCCCCAAACTGGCAAGTTGAGTTAGTGCCTGTTAACCTTTCCTTCTTCATACTTTTCTTCTGAAGGTCAAAACTCCAAATAAAGTTTCCTGAAATGGGTTTGGAATACTATTCATCGAGGTTCATTAAATTAATCTCAGTATTTGTGATCTTGTCAGTGGATGTCTTCCCTTCCCTGACTACACCTAACCCTTTTACTCTTAGCTAGTGATCATTGTGCTGCTGTGGACAAAAAAATCTAACCTGAGAGCTACCCTGCTGGAGATGAGCTTCTCTGAAGTTAGGTCTTACCCTAACATGACAAAGCCAACCATTGCCAGGCTCATCTTCCAAGTCTTTGAAGGTTACAACTTGCCAAAGCTAGTCTTCTGGAACCCAGAGTCATCTCTGTGACACTCCGCAATATCAGAGTTCACATGCACTTTGTGACTTAAAGAGCAAACCCATAACCTTTTCTTTGTTTTTTTTTTGGCATTAGTATAGTTTGCTAAAAGTAATTTATTTGTAACAATAATCTTAAGACATATTGCAGTCTGGTAAATGGAACCTTTCTCTGAAATGATTTCTTTCCTAAAATAAGCTTTTTGGGTGGCCCAAATCCCCAAGAATTCAAAGTGAAACAGCTTAAATTAGAATCCAAAATAGTTTGGTAGCCAGGGTGACAAATGAACATAGTGAGATCAGAATTCCCCAAGTAATTTTCTTGATTCCTAACATGTAAAATAAATGAATAAAGGCGAAAATAAAAAGGTCAGTTAGGGATAGCATATCCCTAATGTCCAAACTCTTAGAGGTTTTTGGTTTTGATATATAAAAAAAGGGAGGGTACTATATAAATCATATCATATATTTAAAACTTTTTTTTTCCTTTCAATTAAGCATTTGTTTTTTCTCCCTCTTATCTTCTGTCCTGTGAAGCCTTGGCAACCTTCACACCAGAGGTGTTAGTCTTCCCTGAATGTACCCTATAACCCAACCAATCTTGTCTTCCCATCATGAGGAAAAAAATCCTCGTAAGAAATATGCATAGGGGCGGCAAGGTGGTGCAGTGAATAGAGCACCAGCCCTGGAGTCAGGAGGACCTGAGTTCAAATTTGGCCTCCAACACTTAACACTTACTAGCTGTGTGATCTTGGGCAAGTCACTTAACCCCAATTGCCCTACCTTCCCCCCTCCAAAAAAAAAAAAAAGAAATATGCATAGTTGGGGCAGCCAGGTAGCACAGCGAGTAAGAGCACTGGCTCCAGTGTCGGGATGACCTGGATCAAATCCGGGCTCAGATACTCAGCACCACACCCAGAAATAACTGGCTGTGTAACCTTAAGCAAGTTACTTAACCCCGATTGCTTTAAAAAAAAGAAATATGCATAGTTAAGCAAAACAAATGCCCTCACTGGACATGTCCAAAAATATATGTCTCACTGTACACCGAGTCCACCACTTCTCTGTTATATGGTACGTAATATAGATTATTATTAGTACAGTCTCTGGAATTGGGATTTGTCATGGTGCTGATCAGGATTCTTAAGTCTTTCAAAGTTACTTGTCTTTATATTGTATAAAGGAATATCACTTATTTAAATGACTTATCAGAATTTAAACTTTTTGGTTAAATAATTTTAATGGTTGGTAATATCTACTGTCTCAGCTAGGAAAAATATACAGTAAGGTAAATTAATTGAGTTAGACAAATTATTGATTGAAAACTGCAGAAACTACACCCTTCCTACCATCCCTTCCACCCCACCCCATCCCATTTATATTGTCTTTAGTTCAGTGATTCTTTGGGGAAGTAGAAAGTTAAATTCTTAAATTTTTGTAAGTATCTGAAAGGGAGCCCTTTTTAAAAAGTCATATTTATTTATTCTACTTGAAATGCAGTATTCTTGGACTGAGTCAGATTGATCCCTGGTCCGAGGCCACAGGGCACTAGCCTAGCAAGCCTCTATAGTTTGTTGAAAAAACTTGATGATCACTTTTGAATCATTTATAATAAATTTTTTCTTGGAGAGTTATTTTTTTCCATATCGCCACTGGCATTGCCCTTTTGTGTTTTTGTATATTTTTGTCCCTTGAAGCCTAGAAGGCTGGTTTAGGCTGACTTATTAAAGTTAATCTAATTGTTGGTTCAACAAACAAACTGATGGCTTACTCACAGATTCCACAGCAATTTCAATAATGGCATGTTGCAAGGGTTTCTAATGTCCCCAAATTAATTTTGCTATAGTATTGACTTACCCAGAAAGCCTCCCTAATCATTCCTTTATTTTCATATAGTCACATACACTTAAATAGTAGCAGAAATCCCTTTAAAAGTGTCACTTGCCTCAGAGGCATGGTTCAGAGAGAGTATAATCTTTCAAAAAATTACACAATTTTGCTTTCCTCTTTTCAGATTGTTTCTTGTAAAAAAAAACTTTTATAAATTTTCATGTGAAAATATACTTCAGAGACTTAAGTATGCTGTTCCTAATTGACCTTTTCATTTTTATTTATGACTTTATTAATTTATTTTACATGGAAGGGACCAAGAAAATGGTCATTTTGAGGGTTCTGATCTCAATATACTCATTTTTCACCCTGGCTACCAAACTGTTTTGGATTTTCATTTAAGCTCCATTTCTTTTTGAACTCATAGGGTTTTGTGGCCACCCAAACCCCAATCCCAGTAAACCTGGTTTAGCAGCACATGATATTTAAAGGAATATATACCATGCCCAGCTGTAAGGTAATATCAGATTTTCAAGGTTTAACTGAACCCAAGGGTTAATCTGTGTGCGAGAAGCACTATCTAGAAATTCTACTGGAGAGTCAAGAGATGCCTTGGCCTTTGAATATTCCAAAAAAAATTCCACCTTTTAATGGGCATATTTTGAAAGGGACCTGTTTGTGACAAAGAATGCTTTCCTCATAAGATTCCTTTAATTAAAGGAATATGCTTAAATAAGTTGCCTGGTATTTCATTTCTTAATGATCCTCTTTGGGGGAAAAAGTCTTATCTAGAGGAAGAATGCTATGGTAAAAATGTAGTTCCTCTAGAATTTAAGTATCTGTTGCCTAAAAGGTACAGTGGTAGGTTCTGGGAAATAGGAGAACAAGCATATAAGGGATCCCTGCCCTCCAGAAGCTTGAGTTCTACTAAGAGATACACACCACAGAAAAGTAAAACTTCAAGGAGGGGAGAGAGTACTGATAGCTGGAAGAATTGCTGGTACCTGAGCTGAGCCTATAGGGAGACCAAGAGGGGAGGTGAGAAGAATACATTTTAGCATTGGGGGAACCAGGAAATGGAAAGCTACCGTAAGCTCAGGAAATAGGCAGTGAGTCGGTTTGGAGCAGAGTGTTCATGAAACTGAATAATATGAAACAAAATTTGGCAGAATCGAGGGGAGCCAGATTGGGTAAGGGCTTTAGGAATCAAGAGAATCAATTCCACAAATACTTATTAGTGCCCACGGTGTGTATACAAGGGATTGTTCTAGGTGCTGAGGAACAAAGACAGAAAAACAACATTTCGACCTTCAAGGAATTTATGTTCCTCTCAGTGCTAGTACAGGCACTGCCATTAGCTAGCTATGACCTTGTGCAACTCACCTCTCACAATTACACATTTATTGGAAAGGATCTCAGAGGTCATCTAGTCCATTTCCCTCATTTAGCAAGTGAAGAAACTGAAACCTAAAGAAATTAAATGGCTTCTCCAAAGGTCATAGAGGTAGCGAGTGGAAGAGCTGAAATACATTTTCCTTTATAATGAGGGCATTGGACTACGTAATTTCTAAGGTCCTTTCCAGGATTAAGTTGAATCACATGTTAATAAGTATTTATGTTTTTTCTCCACCGTCATTAACATATAATAATCCTTATTTTGATCAGCGATTTCATTGGGGGTGGGTTTTCCCTCCATTATGTAAATCACAAGCCCCTCTAGGTCTTAGTTCATTTTTCTAATACATATGATAAAAGCAAACTCTTGTCTTGGTGTGGAATTTGTGCTACCTTTTTAATATTCCTCTTTTGGGTAAACTTTTTCATTAGATGCCAGCAGCCTCAGTCTTGTTTTCTAATCATGTTAAAAGGAGACAGCCTGTGGCTGGTTTTTTAGGGGATGGGGGTGGAGGTGGGGGTGGGGGGTGGTGTGGTTGGGGTGGGATGGAATCCTGCCACTAAGTAGCTTTATAATACTAGACATTCCCCTTCACTTTTCTGTGTCTTTCTTCATTTGTAAAAATGTGCAGCCTTGACTAAAAGTTTAAATTCTCTTTCAGGTCTAAAATTATTTTCTTTCTTTTCTTTTCTTCCTTCCTTCCTTCCTTCCTTCCTTCCTTCCTTCCTTCCTTCCTTCCTTCCTTCCTTCCTTCCTTCCTTCCTTCCTTCCTTCCTTTCCCTTCTTTTTCTCTTTCTTTTCCTTCTTTGCTTCTTTCTTTCTTTTTTTACTAAGAATTGGTCAGTTTTTATAAATTTGTGGGTTAGTTTTCCTCTGAAGCCGGGTGTACTTTATGCAAGTATTACCTTGCTGTATTGTATTAGTTGGCCCCAAATGGCTTTTATTTTTTTGTACTCTGTTTTGCTTATCTACGAACAGAGAAGAGGTGAAAAAAGCAGAAGGGGAAGCCATCAGGGTGGGACTACTTCCTTCGAACAATCAGGGCATATTTTATTGAAGAAAGGCTACGTGGTAAGGTTTTAAGTAGAGATGTCAATCTTATAGGCATGAAATCAATTTGAATGAATGTCTAAAATTGTTTTTGGGAAAAAATGATTGCAAGAAGTTAGGTCCCTGGTTTTGTATAACCTACAAAAAGCCATTGTTTCTAACAATGCAAGTCTCATTAAAACCATTATAGAAAGATTTTACTCCCATTTCTGCTGCTACCATCCTGTGTTAGGCCATAACCTCCCACAATTTTTACTGGCCAGAGGTGTATAGACTTGATTGGTGAGAAGATATCCCACAAGTCTGTAACACTTGCCTTAGAGAGTTAATTCTGAAATCTCCACCCCCACACCCATATGTTATAATTCACCTATATTGTTTCTTATTCAGTAGATATTCTCACTCCCAATTTCAATGAAATATTTTCCTACTTTGAAACTAGTGATAGAATTCTATAAATGAGTTTATTCAAAGAGAAAAGAGATATTGTACTATTGAAAGTTCTCTTTTCAAGAATCAGATAACATTTGGTGACCTTAACAGCCCAAAATGATAAATTGTTATTCAAACTCCTGGAAGTCACTTAAGTATTTATTTCCATACTATTAATAATTTTTATGCTGACTCTTGGAGCCCATAATAATAATAATAGCTCACATTTATATAGTGTTTTAATGTTGCAAAGCAGTTTACATCTGTTATGTTTATATATGTTATTTGATCCTGACAACAATCCTGAAGATAGATGTTATTGTCCCTATTTTACATTTGAGGAAACTGAGGTAGACAGCAGTAGATTTCCCAGGGTCTGAGGCTGAATTTGAACTCAGGTCTTTCTAATTCCACATTCAACACTCTATCTACTAAGCCATTTAGCTGCACCCATAAAGGCGTGAAAATATGGGCATTTATTTCCCATTTGTCATAATCTGATTCCTACTGTTTCTGCTTTTAGTACAAGGCCATTCCCAGATACAAGGTTATGTGTGTCAGTACCAGTGACACATCGGTACTTTCCAGTCCTACTGCCTTTCTCCCTGAGGATTATGGCTTGCCAATGGCAAAGCCAGTCCTAGACAAAATGGTGAAATAATATAACAAAGCAGTAGGCCTGGGCACATGGCTTTCTATCTCTGCTCTCCTTCCTCTTTCTCTGTTACCTTCCTTTAAGATTTTTCAAAATTGGGAAATTAAAATTACACCACTCAAAATGTGTTTTTTTTTCTCATTTCCCAAGCAGTATAGACCAACATATGTCTAGTGTGTCTTCATTTGTGATAGAAAGGATAGACTTTTCTAACCATAACCACTATGTAGGGAGTTAGGGAAAAAAAGGACTTTGAATATTTGAGCAAAGCTTTGTGGCAAATCTCTGACACATCCTGTTTCTTTTAATAATTATTGGTCACATCTGTTGCCTTTGGCTTTCCGATGATCTGTGCCCCAAAACTTGTGAATAGAACCATATTTTTGCCAGGACTAGATGTTTGCAACATATTTTCTGTATTTTGGCTAGCTCTTCTTTCCTGATTACGGAATTAGGAAAAAGTCTTTCTAGAAATAGTCAGATGTCTTCTTTATAATAAGTCATATTTGACATTTGTATGATTTCACTTTTAACTTTGAGAAAATTCCTCCTTTCTCATGGGGAAAGTGTGGGGTGAGGGCAGTGAGTGGAGAAATACAATTTTTGCTGCTTTCAATACCATATGTATGTATCTTTTTAGCCATACTTTCTATTCTTTTTAACCTTAATTGCTATATGCATCTAAATAAGCTTAAGAAATGCTAATTACAAAATGGATGTTTTTCACATAGGGACCTTGCATTCTAAAAGAGACATATTTTAAAACCATACATTTTTGTTACATTTCATTTGACATTTGTAGCTGTGATTTAATAGGATTAGCTATATGCTTTGGGGGCTAGGTTGGATCCCCCAAGAAGTGACATATTTAAGATAAAACCAAAACAAACTATATAAACATTGATCTAGTTTTAAATTTTTTTGTTATTCTGAACCTGACAAAAATACATATCAACCTGAGCATCTCCAGGTACAAAGAGGAACAGGAAAACAGGATTCCATAGGGAACTATAAATC
Source organism: Petaurus breviceps papuanus (assembly GCF_028583685.1). Taxonomy (NCBI): domain Eukaryota; kingdom Metazoa; phylum Chordata; class Mammalia; order Diprotodontia; family Petauridae; genus Petaurus; species Petaurus breviceps. Next base: position 19,444,666 of record NW_027185903.1, on the reverse strand, counting down.
TGTTATGTATAGTTTGCATTTATTTTCAGATGTGTAATAAATTTAACACAGTTTCAAAACTGTCCTGTTTATCTGTATCTCCCTTTGGACTTCCTTCTGTTTACCTAATATATATTTTTTTAAATTCAAGGACGCTTTTCTTCTTTTGGGGGGCATTACTGTCGCTATCCTCCTCTTCCCTCCAATTCTCCCTTCAATTAAAAAAGAAATCCTCTCTTGTAACAAGCTTAATTAAGTAAAAAACAGATTTCTCGGTTAATTGTGTCTAAAAGAATGTCACATTTCACATCAACCCTCAAAGGTTAGTTATGTAACATTTTTAAAGCTTAAACTTCAGTTATGCCTAATCAGACATATATTTTCATAGCTGAGAGGGACCTTGGAGTCCCTCTTGTTTAAAACTCCTTATTTTACAAAGAAGGAAACTAAGCCCAAGGAGTTAAGTGATTTGTTCAAGTTCACACACAGGGAGTGACAGCTGTAATTCAAGCCCAGGTTCTCTGACTCCAAATCCAGCCTTCCTTCTGCTGTCTTCATGGACAAATATAGGCCAAGAACGAGAGAGATCTGGGGAGGCTGGAAGTGGGTTGGGATGCTCTTAATTCCTTAGTCCTGCAGTCCCATATTGGGTCTAGTCCAGCTGATCTGAGTAAGGCAGAATCTTGCAGTCTCAGCTCATGGGTGATGACAGCTCTCCGGGTGGCTCATGGCAATTGCAGCAAGTGGGGTAATGCCATCTGGGGTGGGAGCAGACAGGAATACAGCTGCATGAGGGTTTGCAGCATGTGAGGTGGAGTGGCAACTCCCCAGAGAGTGGAGGGTTGAAATGCCACTTGTGGGATTGTCCAGTTTTGTAGACCTTTTCTTTGTCTTTCATATCCCCTTTTCTCACTCTAGCCTTTAATTTTCACTCTTTTTAAAAATTAATTTATTTTAAACTTAAATATGAAAACTTAAATACACAATAAGAAAAGAAAAAAAAGCACTTCCATCTACACAGCACAATATAAGACAGGATTCAAAGTATACAGCAATAAATTTCCATTTCAAGAAAGCCTATATAATAAATACGGCATGTTTTGCTGAGAGCTATCCATCTTTTCTTTGCTTCGTTGTAAGTTTCTTTTGTTCTCTGCTATGCACTTTATTCTTTTTCCCCCTACACCCCAAAAAGGCTACAATAAAGTATGGATATGTATACAGATACACATGTACATGTATATGTACACACTTATATACATATGCATATACCTATAATATACATATACATACATACACTTACATATACTTGGATATCTATATTCATACTCATATATAAACATATAGACATATACATTCATATGCATCAACGTAAGACCGTGCTGTTCTTGTTCTAACTCTGTTTCTCTAAGGATAGATAGCCTCTTCCTTCATGAGTCCAAGTCTTTCCATATTTTTTTAAGTCCACCAACTCATCGTTTCCTACACCACAGAAATATTCCAGCCTTATACTGTCTAGCTATTTTAAATAGCCTAAAACAAAATCGACTAATATCGTAGACGTATCATGTAGTTTCCCTGTTTTTCTTTTTCTTATCTCTTTCTTTTCAAAGCTTTAACTTTGCCCGAGATCATGATTACTACCCCTGCTTTTTTTCCCCTCATGAATTCTACTCCTGATCCTTATTTTATGTTTGTGTATGTCTCTTATTTCCTATCCCTTCTGACTCCTCTATTTCTACCTGCTACATTGCCCTCTGATTATTACTTAAGCTACCCCCCACCTCCAAAGATCCATCCCTTTTCCTCTCTCCCCCACCCCTTCCCTTTATGTTCTTCTTTCTCTCTGAATTTAGAAGACTTTTATAATCTTCCAAATATATATGCCATTCCCAATCATCTAGACTTCTTTCTATGCCCCTCCCCATTTTCATTCTCCATAAAGATTGTAAGCAGTATTCCCCACACGCATGCTACAAGCCCCTAATTTTTCTCCCTTGGAGCCACAGTAGCATTTACCTTGAGGTTAGAAGGGGATAGAACCTGGAACTCAGACATTCATATCTTCTCACCCTACACTCTTAATCTGTAACTAATCCCCTTTTTTTTCCTACTCCTAACCTGTAGCATTACTCCTCTAGATAAATGCATAGGTGCCAAGTAGGAATCATAGAACTTGGGTTACTCCCTTTTTGTCTTATTAATTATCTTATTTGTAGAGACTTTCCCATTGTTTGTACCTCCCTGAACTTGTTAACTCATCTGTTGGTACTAGTTATCCAGGCAATCCAGATATTTTAGTTTGGTTGATCCTATCCTAGGAAAAGGGATGATTGTGTCCTTCGGTGCCAGAGAGAAAAGTTGCTTTCTGTGTTATTTTTGGCAACCCAGACTCAGTTTGGGTAGTGAGAATAGCTCAGAACTGCTATAATTGGAGCACACGCCAAAGTAGCAGTGATTGTGTTGATCATGAAATATTCTTTTCCTCAGACAGTGGTGCTAAACTTCTCTGTGCCACAGAGAAAATGTTTCCCAGCCCACAGATTTTCAGTTAATGGGCATTATAAGAGAAGGAGGATTCAAGTAGAGTATTTCAAGGGTTATAACATATATACAGAGAAAGAGAGAGAGAGAGAGAGGTGCCTGCCCCATGGAATCAGCTGATGAAGGTAAAAAATGACAGTAGAGAAGCATAAGAAAGCCTTTTCCATTCTTCTCTTTCATGCTTCTTTGCTGTGAATTTTGTAGGTTCAGATCTCCTAAAGGGAATGCATTCCTGCTTTTTTTCTGGCTGCAACTTTTTATCCTCTGATTCTTTCTGGACCCTCATCTAGGTAACTTTAACTAGATTTGTCAAATTGTACCAGCTTCCAATATCAAATTTGAGACCATGATGGAAGCTGTCATAGTAAGAATAATTATGAGACTTTGAACTTTAAAACAAACTCTCAGTGTTTTCCAGAGGGACTAATTAACTTGCATTGTTATGCAAACATTGATTAAAGACAGAAAAAAAATAGATGGGAAATTTTGTGAAGAAAAATGATCAGAGCATGAAATCCTACAGTGGCAAAGCCAAAATGAAGAAACATTACCATGAGAGCTTCTTTTAAAGCTCTTTTATTTTTCTTTTTTAATCTGCCTTTGCATACATGGTTTTGTCAGAGATGAGAAGTGATGAATCTACAAGAGTTGTCTCTTATTCCCAGGGCTCTAATATTTCCCCCCTCAACTCTTGTTCATTTTCTTTTGTGCTTTCATTTTTTTCCTACTATTCTCTTTAAATATCTTCAGTTATGGACAAGTAATTGCTTAGATAACTGATAAACTCTAAGATTAATTTAAATTGTTTGCTTCTAAAAACAGAATATTTATAAGTTTTGTTACTTTCCTGTATCAGTTGCTTTGTTTATATAAAGATAATTTCTTTCCAAGTTTAATTTTTAATTCCATATGACCTTTAAGTTTTAGTTGAAATATGGACCATAAATGAACATACATCATACTTTTAACATGACATGGTGTTTAACTAAAGTTCAATTTTTCTTTTTAAAGGAATCAGCAGGAGGGGATCTTCAGTCTCCTTTAACACCAGAAAGTATTAATGGGACAGATGATGAAAGAACTCATGAAGTGACACAAAACTCAGAACCAAGGGCTGAACCAACCCAGAATGCATTGCCATTTTCACATAGGTACAGATTCAATTCAAGCATCATGATTAAGTAACGAATGTGTGGTGTGCTTTTACTTTGCATACGTTTGATAAGATATAATAACACTGAATGAAAATTCCATGTTGGGTCTCCTTTATTTTTCAAAAGGTCCAGTTTCTATTTACCCACAAATGAAATACCATGTAAGCTCACTAATTTGGAATTTACAGTCATTCAGCTGGGTTGAGCTAAAGTTTACTTTTGTACTATCTATGCAGAAAAGATTTGCTGAGCAAATTAATATAAGATTTAAGTGAAACAGTGAATGTGATTATGATTCTTAGTTTTTTAACATGGTGCCCAAAGGGCCCTGGTTCAGGTTTTTACTCTATGTACTTAAGAGACACAGCTCTCTTTCTTGAAAACAAAATTATAGTTGCCTGGTCTTGACAGATTTGTCTGAATTAATGAGGATTTGTAGCATTGTTTTCAAAAGTGATTTTCATGAGGAAAAAAAGCTATCTGAGGTTTGAGAACTTATATAGTGATTTTTTGGTTTTATTCTAGAGACTCTTTTAATGAGAAATAATATTGAAATACCTTTTTAATAGAATTGAATGCTTTTAAAAATATCAGATCAATTTTTACTTTTGTACCAAACCAATAACTCTGACCATATGTGATAGATAGTTTTAGGGGAGTTAGAGAACTTCTGTAAAGTTAATATGAAGTAGACACTTGGATTATCTCAGTTTTAAGGAAGCACTTCTCTCGCCAAAACCTTAAAAGAGGTAATATATTTAAAAATCATAGAAATGGTATAAAAGTGTTTTGCTTTGTTGCTCATTAGTCCTTTTGAGGACATTAAAATTGAATTCTTATCTATGGTATTAAGACTTTGGTTTGCATGCTATGGAATGGGCTAGACATGAAAATAAAATATTCTGAATGAAAACTTTTTACAAATTACATTTTCTGAAGTTTAGTTTGATTAAATTGGAATTAGAACAACACAAGACTAGCCTCATGGTCTTGCCCAGCCTCTCTGTAGCTCAGTCTTGAAGTAATTCTAAATCAGGACCAGAGGAAGGGAAGTCTTGCACTTTTTTAGTCAGTCATACGTCTTGGATACAGAAGTCTTTTTAAGAAGTAAAATACCTATTAGGTTTAGGGGAAAAATGATACTACATTTTTGCCAAGAATTTTGCTTAATGCAAAAAATATAGTTGAGTGGTTGTGTATTTTTATATTTTGAACTGTTCTCAGTAAACAACTTTTTTTGTCAGAAAAATTGTGTTGCATGAAAAAAAGAGAAGTTTCTCTGTTGATTTCTACTTACTCTCACTGTTTAACTTGTCATGTGATGATTTTGAATATTCAATTGGAAATGAACAAAAGAGGGAGACTCTTAATATTTGAGTGGGCTGCACTCTTAATGTTTGAATGGGCTGGAGGGTTGTTTTTTTTTTTTGTATAAAAGACATTAGTTAGGATGATTGGGAAAGGAAAATCCCACGTCCTCTTAAGTGTGGTTCTTAAAGTTCTTGCCAGCCTTGCCTATGGGATGGCTAACATAGCTGCCCTAAACATAGCTCATTATTAGCTTTCTTTGGCTGGTGTTTAAATGAGCTGTGTGAATTAACACTTGTAGCATTCTGAAGCTAGAAATTGATAATTCTTCCTGGTACTTACTTGTTTTAATGTACCTCTAGCTTGGGGAACATTTTTAGTGTTCTGCCTACATTCCATTTTTTATATTGCCAGCTAGAATTGGTCTTCTGCTAGTGACATTTTATATGCCAGGTGTCTCACTAGCATGTGGTCACCTTTTCTTTAATGTAGCACCATCTCAACTAGAAGCAACTGCAGTTTAGCCATGGACATGTTATCTTGCTCACAGGAGCCATTTATTTGTTTTCAATCCCAGCACTGTGTATATTTCTTCCATGCTTGATTTTGAATGTCCATCTTAAATGGAAATAGCTTGGTAGTTTGCAGATATATAGAAGGGCTAAATTCAAACTTTGATATTTATTTTCCCTAAAAATCTTTTGTAAAAAAAATTCAGGATCTTGGTAAAGCATGGCAGATGTGAAGCCTCTCACTTCAGGTAGCATTTAATATTAAGGGACCACATTTGTCTATACTACTTAAATGTGTCACACAAATAATTTTAAAATTCACTTTTTACTGTCTTTCCAAGACATGATCTTAGATTTGATACAAATCAGAATGGAAAACTGTACAAAAAAGAAAATTTTTTTTGCTTTAAAGTCTAGAAAAATGAGATGACAATATTTTTGTATGGATGTTTTGTTTCTTATAGCTGGATTAGATTCATTGGATGGGGTAGAGCTAGAAGGAACCTTAGAGATGGATTTCCAAGTCTTAATTTTAACAAAGGAGGAAACTGAGGTCTGAGGTCATACAGTTAGTGCCAGATTTAGGACTAGAATAAAAATCTAAAAAGCAAAAAAACCCACCTTACTTAGTGTGTATAATATCCAACCTCTTTGATCTGTTAACTTTGATGGTCAGTTCTGGTTTGAATTTTGGTTCTTTCCTATCTCCTGACCCACATATGACACATACTGATTGGAGGACCTTGAGCGGCGGGTAGCATAACTTGTAAGTTTCTAAAACTATATAAATTGCAAAGAAGTTGCTGACCAACGTTAGCAGAGGCAGTTTCTTCATCTGAGAGTATCCTACAGCAAGGAAATTGAAAGTACAGTCTCTTTCTCCATTCTGGCCCATTCCTCTGTGAAGGTTACTAACTAGTAATATATACAAGATGCCAGTGTGTACACCAGGTGAAGAGACATAGGGAGGCAACACAGCCTACCTTTTGGGGAGGGAGGTGGCCCCCCAAATCTAAGCAATTCCACGTGGAATTCCATTACGTCTGAATTTCTCATCTTTTTCAAAACATCTTTTAATTTGAAAGGCATATTACCTTTGAGTTTAAGCTGACATACTTTGACTTGCTCACCAAAGAGAATATTAACCAATTTGTTACTCGGACTCTTCAGTAAGACTGAAATCTGACTGTATTTGCCTTGGATAACATATAGGAACAGGGATGTATGTTCTTGGGTCCCTATCATCTGAGCAATTGTTCCTCTCACAAGTATTGTTCACAAGGCTATACTTTGATTTTTACTAACTGAGTTAAGCTAAGCAATCCTTGAGCTAAGGAATTGTGTCCTAATTTCTAGCAGCTGTGAGCATGTTCTGACGTTATGGGGAAAACTTATTTTGAAAGATTTCCAAACAGAGGAAGATTTTTAGATTTTTGAAGTTATTTTTATGACATTGTGGAAGTTGTTATAAAAACTTTGTGGTAAACTTAGCTGTCATCTTTCACTTTTTTGTGCATTCACATATAATGTCACTATTTCCATGTAATTTATTCAATGCAATTTTATGATTATGCAATATTATAAATTGAAAAGCTGCTGTTATATAGCATTTCAAGAATTTGGAACAGACTTACTAGTACATATTAACTATTCAAGAAGCTATTTTTGTATTGATAGTTTTAATAAGAATTTCATAAATTTCCTTAGTGGAACAGAGGTTCTTTTAACCACTACTTATATTTAACTCTCAAGATATAGACAGTGTGCATTCAGATGGTGCTGTTCAATTTTGTGCATTTCGTTAGTGCCGCATGTATATTCTATTCTGTAAGCAAAATAATAACTTTCTGCTAGTCCACATGTCTCCTATAGTTTTCGTTAAAGGGTGTACACAGAAACTTCCCTTTCTAGTAGACTGATTTTGCTTTAGTCCTATGCAATGACAATTTTACTAACACCTTTGAAATAGAATAGATTTCATTCCACTCACAACTCTGGTTAATTTTTAGGGGGTTTGTTAATTTCACATTTATTGGACTTTGAAAGATCTAGTTCCTTTGCAACTAGATTACTTGATTTAAATGTTTTTGTGACAAGAATTCTTAATTTAATTGTCATTTTGGACAATTTAAAATAAAAATTTTATTGTGAATACCATACACTCTGCTACCTAAGGTTATTATTAAATTATTATTATCATCGTGTTGTTCTAACTTAAACAAGGAATGGAGGGATGAAACTCTTTTTTTTAGCTCTTCTCTACCACTATTTGCACCAGTTTCCTTATTTTTATTATTAGTAAATGGGAGTCAGTTTCTGCACTAAGACATTATAACACCCAAAACACTATTTGCCATAGTACTCATACTGCAAAAGAAATGAATAAACTAGCAGTTTGTGAACTGTGACATTTCATTAAGAAGTTTTTGTCATTAAGATTTAATTATAGATTATTTATAACCAAAGCTATAGAGTTCATAATAGAGAATGAGAAGGAATTATAAATGAGTTCAAAAAATTATTTTCTACCAGGCACTTCCACCAACTATTTAACTAGGGTCTCTGTTCATCTGAAATCATGGCAACAGATGAGAGATCATTGTCATCAGCTGTGATGGCTCTGAACTTGACCTATATCTGTCCCCCAAAGAAGCATTTAGTCAGCAATCTTTCTAGAGCTGTATAAAGTTAGTTAAAGCTTCTGGCCCTTGGGAGCTCATAGGCTGACGAGGAGTTTTATAAAAAAATCTGAGTTATGAAGTGGTGAGAGTAAAAAGACCTTAATCCTGTTAGTTTTTCAATAAAGAATTTCAATTTTTAAAGATTATTTTGTTTCTACTTTGATTCATTTTTTTTAGAGTTGTAAAAGGCTTTGAGTGATGAAGTATTACTATCTATTAAAATAGTCAGTGGGAAAGCTAGGTAGCACCATAGTACATAGAGCACCAGGCCAGGAGTCAGGAAGATTGATCTTCCTGAGTTCAAATCTGGTCTCAGACTCTTACTAGCTGTGTGACCCTGGGAAAGTCACTTAACCCTGTTTGCCTCAGTTTTCTCATCTGTAAAATGATCTGGAGAAGGAAATGGCAAACCACTCTGATATCTTTGCCAAGAAAACCCCAAAAGAGGTCATAAAGAGTCAGATATGACTGAGCAATAACAACACAACAAAATATTCAGTATCATAAGGAGAAAATAATTTCATCAGTCCTCATAGGAAGATGACCTTACTGGTCCATTATCAGTAGTGTATGTGCTTCAAGTTGTTTCTATTACAGTTGATGAGTTTATATTTATCCATCAATATATCTTCATCTCAATCCTCTTGTGATATAATATGTATTTTGATTTAACTGAATTTTATAAATATTTTATTGGTCCTTTTAAAAAATTCACATTAGTTATTAAAATGAAAAGTACACCACAAACACACAGAAACACACACACACACACAGATATAACCTTCCTTTACAGCAAGGAGAAACAAGCAAAAATTACCTGATTCAGTAATTGCATCTGACATTGTAAGGAGACTTCTTCCCTAAAGGCTTCTCTACTGTGAGGAGGGAACTATTATTATTATTCGTTTTCTGGTACCATTATTGGTTTGTCAGTTTCTCACAGCTCAATTTCCTTTAAGTTTCTATTGTTTTGTATATGTTATTCTTTTGATTTTGCTTATTTTGCTCTTCATCTGTTTATATAAATCTTGCCATGTTTCTCTGAATTCACCATTTTCATCATCTTATTGCATAATAATAATCCCATTGTGTTCAGATGTCCCAGGTTTTCTAGCCATGTCCCAAAAGATGGGCACCAACTCTTTGTCACCATAAAGAGTGCTTCTAATGGGGCAACTAAGTGGCTCGGTGAATAGAGCACTGGCTCTGGAATCAGGAGGACCTGAGTTCAAATCTAGCCTCAGACACTTGACACTTACTAGCTATGTGACCTTGGGCAAGTCACTTAATCCCAACTGTCCTGACTTCCCTCCTTCCAAAAAAAAAAATTAAAAAGAGTGCTGCTATGAATATTTTGGTATATCTTGAACCTTGCCTTCTCTTTGATTTCTTTGGAATGTATGTTCCTGGGACTAAGGGCACTTTGTCAGAAGGTATGAATAGTTCAGTCTCTCTTCTTAAGCAATTCCAAATTACCATCCAAATAACCATCTATTATGGTTAAACCAATTCACAGCTCTATAAAAAAGTATATATGTGCCCCCTCTAACACATTTCTCTCTCTCTCTTTTTTTTTTTTTGGTCATCTTTGTCAATTTTCAGGGTATGAGGTAAAACTTCATAGTGCAAATAGAATGCACGTGGTTTTTTTTTTAAGTTATATCTGTAAAAATGCTAATATTTTTATACTAGTCATATGGTTTAGATAATTGAATTCAAGACTTTATGATGCTTTATACACATATATTGTCTCTATATTCACTTACATACAGCTATTATGAAAAATTCAAAATGATACATTTTTCATTTAGCCATAGGTGTAGTAGATAATTTCTGTGCCTGTGAACAAGTGTTATTTCCATATGGCAGTGATGATCAGTTACTTACTTTGAGGCATTGCAGAAGGTAGTCCAACTCCAGTGATTCTTCCTTTGATTGTCAGATCATAGATTATCATCATGAAGAAACCTGAGAGGTCATCTCATTCAAATCCCTCATTTTAAAGACAAGGAAACCAAGACCCTTCAGAGGGGTTACAAAAGTGACTTGGCCAAGGTCACATGGGAAGTTGCAGAGTCAGGATTTGAAAAAGGACCTCAGACTCCAATTATAGTTCTTATTTCATTGTATTTTGATGGCTCGAACATCACGGTTTAGCTTTAGCTATTATCTTAAAAAAAATTTTTTTTTAAAGCAATCGGGATTAAGTAACTTGCTCAAGGTTACACAGCCAGTTATTTCTGGGTGTAGTGCTAACTATCTGAGCCCAAATTTGATCCGCAGGTCATCCCGACACTGGAGCCGGTGCTCTTACTCACTGAGCCACCTGGCCGCCCCTAAGCAATTGGGGTTAAGTAACTTGCTCAAGGTTACACGGCCAGGTGCTTCTATGTGGGTGCTAAGTGTCTGAGCCCGGATTCGATCCCCAGGTCATCCCGACACTGGAGCCGGTGCTCTTACTCACTGTGCTACCTGGCTGCCCCTAGCTATTATCTTTTAAAAATTACTTTAATTCACTTTAAGCAGTGAATAATATATGCCTGTTAATTTTCATTTTCTAGTTAGCATAAAATGTTCTATTATTTATACTTCATAGTGATATGAGGGTAGATGTTTATAATATGTATTTATACACACATAATTAACTTAGAGAATATGAATTACATGATGCTTCTTTGTCTTAAACCAGTGATTGAAAGCTGGCAAGCCATTTCAAAAATTGCCTCATCCTATATCCAACAAAGATTCATTGAATTCCTGCTGTATACTAGGAACTGGGGAGGCAAAAATGAAAGTCACTTCTCCTGCACATTCTATTGGATGAAAATATATATAGAAAATTAAATGCAAATTATATATGAAGTAATTTCCTAGGTTGGAGGAAGTCACTAGCATCCCAGGGATCACCATTGGCTTCCTGTAGAAGGTGGCAGTTGGGCTCAGAAGGAAACATCAAAAACTTATCCTTAAAATTCAGTGCTAGCATTTGAAGATTCTTCCACCTAATTTCTTACTACAAAGTGACAAGGAAAAAGGCCTAGTACAACATTGCTGGACAAAGGAGTCTAACTCTATAATGGTTTTCTGAGTTACGATGAAGAAGATTCTAAATTTGGCAAACTAGATTATACTTTGAAATCCAGAAGAAAATGACATTGATTTCCAGAGTGCTACAACAGATCCTGAAGAATAATTAATCATCTGGGAAAATCTAGTTCATTAAATTACAGTTCTGCCATAGCATTGCCTTACGACTTTGACATGGATCTTCAGGTGTGTTTGACTCAGTTATACAATGACAATGTTCTGCTTTAGAAGTTAAAAGCCAGTTGGTACAATGAAAAAGAAAAAATAGCCAATTGATACAATTAAAAGGAAAAAAAAGGATCCACTGAAACCTTTTAATAGAATCCTAGTACATTCTATAAACTTGGATCATTCTATTAACTTTGTAGATAACTTCCTCATGCAGTTACCATCGACCTGTCCTGCACTTCTACTGAATTGATTCTATCATTTCTCCTTAAAGATAGTGTTAGGAATTTGAGACTTCCCAAATATAGTCTTATGCTTTCCTTATGCTTGCTTTGTTGTGTTTCCCCCCTCAGGGAAATACTGGGCAATGTCTTCTAAAGGGAAGATGCTTGGAGTAAGAATTTGTTTACTAAACTGCCAGTTCTCCATTATGGATTTTTTTTTTAATTGGAAGAAATTACTTAAATTGAACTTCATTGAGTGTCAGTTACCTTCTCACAAATAAGATATTTTTTTCCTTTCCATATCCAATCTATTCAACTTATTTGAAAGGATTATGTGAATAAATGAGATTCAATGGGGGCAAGGAGAGAGAAAGAAAAGAGGACATGTGTGTGTGGCAGAGAGAGAGAGAGAGATTCATTCATTCATTATGTTTGAAAGACTGTTTTGTGAATTCCAACCAATATTGCTTATCTCTAACATTACTAAATGTCAGCAAACATGAATTCTGAATTTTACTTCAAGTTTTTCCCAAATGAGTTAATTGGTCTTTAGCCACTCTTACTCTAAGAAACACAAGCTAAACATTTTCTGTTTTATCTAACTATATTACAGATTAGCTAGTGAGATAAATGATAAGTAAGGATGTATAATTTTTAAATTAGAAAAATGCCACCTAGTTTGTTTTACCATAAGACAAAATTTTCTATTAATTGTTTCTTAAGGTGTGAAATTGATTTTTTTGTATACTTGCCTCTTTGCCTTTCACATGAGTATTTAATGAAATTTTAAATAGTCTGCCAGTACATACAACATGAAAATTGTCGTCTAATTTCTGCCAAAAAATGCTTTAAGCAAGGGTTATTGAGATTTGAAATCAAATGAAGTTTTAGGTTGAAATTATCCTATAGCACCTATCTTACATGGTTATTTTGAGGATCAAATGAAATAGTATTTATAAAGCAGTTAGCAGAATTCATGGTACATAGTAGGTGCTTTATAAATATGATTGTATTTTATTATAGTAGATAGTATATATTATTATAGTAGATATTATATAATACAAATATAATTATAATCATTAGGTAATTTTGCTTCACATAAAACTTTAGATATAACACTATACCCTTCATGAGATCTGTTGTACAAATTTATTAACTGCTTTAACTTTATATGTAACATTTAAATTAATGTGAGATTACAAAAAATATATCAGTGAATCTTGAGATTCTTTAGAACCAGAAACTTATCCATTTTTTAAAAGAGCCAATTCCTGGCCAATGAGACTTCACCTTGCAAGACAAAGAAGCATTATTTTCAATCTTGAGAATTAGACTTTTCAGAGGCAGTGTTGTTTCTGAAGACCAAAGATCCACTAAGCTGCAGTTTATTTGTTGTTATTGCCTCTTAAGAAAGAAAATGCAGCTTCATACATTTATTCTTTAAAACAACATTTTGATTGATAGGATTTTTTAATATAAATCACAAATCTGATACTCTTTACTTTTTATTTACTCTTTAATCTTTCAAAATAAATTCAATTCATCCAGTTCATCCAACCCAATCACAAATCAACTTTAAAATTAAATTACCAATTAGTAGTAGATTATTCAAGGGTTAGTTGACTCCATATGCCAGATTCCAGTATATAAAGTGAGATAAAATTTTTGGACACCGCATACAAGGCATATTTGGTATTCATCAGCTAGTGAAAAATGTTTCTTTTATATCCAGGAAAACTACTGCATTTTAGCAGTTAAATCTACACCATTTTTTAAGAAGATGAACAAAATTATATTTAAATACATCTAATTAGAATGAATGCTTATTGAATCAGAGAATGTTATGTTTTTGTAGTAATAATACCTGACATCTATATGCAGTTTTAAAGTTTACAGGATACTTTCCATACATTATCTCATTTGATATTCCACAACTTTGTAAGGTAGGGACTATTATCCCTAAGAAAATAAAGCTCAGAAAGATTGTTACTACCACCATGGTAGGTCTTTCAGACTCCAAGTCCAGCATTCTATCCACCACCATAGTCTACCTCCTATAAACTGAGTACCTTTAACTTTTTTTAGAGTCTGGTAATCTACTTTCTTACATAATACACTTGTGAACATCAAAAGTCCTTTGTGTCCCCTTTCTTCTTCTTCTCTCCACCCAAAAAATTACACATCACTTGAGTTCCTACAAGTATTTCCTCCTGAGCCCTGATCCAATAAAAATCCAAAAAAAAAAAAAAGATCCAACTTCCAATAAAAAGTTATCTTCTACCTGAAGAAATTTTTCTCACTTTTTTCAAGAGAAGTTATAGAAACTCCTTATATCTTATGGCCATTGGAGAGCCCTTTCTAAATTCAAAAAAGAATTGTTCTCCAGAATTGATTTGGCCCTGTTGCCAGTGATCTGGAATGACTTCTTGGTAAATGTCCCATGCTCTAATCATGGAATTTACCAGATGTTATCCAGAATGTCTAAATTCTAGTTTTCGGTTTATGAAGATGCTGCTGTTCTCTGATGAAGATGAATTTAAAATCCCTGTGCAAGATGCAAGCTGCGCATGCATTAAAGGAAATAATTAAGAATGAAAACTTGAAAGGCCAGAAGCATCACAGTTCATAATTCAAAGAAGAGTCAAGAAGCATTTTCAAAGAATGTGGCTAACTGCACGAGTTCTTGCATAAGTCCCAGATTGTTTAGATGATCATTGTTTTGTTTTTTTTTATTTAAAGTACTTTGCAGCCTATAAGAATCTATCACTTCCTTTGTGACTTTAGAAAAGTAGCATTGCTTTACCAAATTTACAGAAGGCTCCAATTTAGCCATTAAACAAGGAGTCCTTTCCTAAGGGAGGGGTACAGAAAATACCACAAATACATTTATACTTTATTCATCGAGTAACAACCCTTTGGGAAAGCTTCATTAGATTTTATGGATGTATAGGCTTTGTCAATAATAATGATTTTAAGAATATTAGCAATACAGCTGTTTTTCCCCATGTAAGAAGATTCTCTTGTGTTAATTTTTTCCCCCTGTAAAATTAAAATAATACCCTACCTCACAGGGGTGTTGTGAGGCTAGTTTTTAAAGTGTGTTGAAGAAAGGCTTATAGTTCATATATGTCTACCTCTATGTGTTCACATAGCTCCTACCATCACCAAATTTGAAATACTTCTGTAGATACACACTATTTTGTTTATATAATTTAACAGGAATCTTCTTTATGATTATGAAGAGATACTTGCATTTTCTCAGTTATATCTAGTAAGATTTAATGAAAATGTATATGATTTATCAATAAACCCCTTACATAAAAATTTTTCATTTCTGAAATGTTGCATTGACTTTTTTCATTTTTTTTTCATTCAAGAGCTGTATACAGCTGTGAATTAAAGAAAAGGAAAAAATACAGCAAGTGTGTGTCCCCATTTATTTAGTCAGACTGAACTTTTCATGCCCTTAATTGGGATGATAACAGGCCTTTCATCCTAAATTGTAGGTGTTGATGGGGGGGAAAGATGCAAATTAGACTCCCATAAAAAGGAAAAATATTTTTTAAAATGCTTTAAACATTTTTAAAACAAATACCTAAAACTTAGGGTGTAAGATAAGAGTTAGTAGGTACTGAAAGTTGTGCTTAGGAGTTGAAGTTTTAGGTATGTTTCTGCACTGATAATTTCCTTAAGTGGTAGAAAAACAAGGGTAGAATAAATATTTTGTCTGATATGGTCAACATGTGAAATATGTAAGACAAATTAAGAAAAAACAGTAACAAATATAAAAAACAAGGGAAAATATAATGCAAAGACTATGAAAAGAAATGAGTACTTTTAGGTAATTTGTAAAATTATCAAATATATAATTCCATAGGCAAGATCTTAACAGTTATATCAAGGACTGTTTTGGCATGGTTACTCTGGCATAGGATAATTTCTTTTGCACATAACAATCGGACAATTATTACAACTCAACATAAGTTTATCATCAGATTATAAATTAAACCTAGGACATGACTCAAGTGATATTCATAAACTAATTTTAAAGATGGCATATTTAAATGGTGCTTTAAGGTTTGCAAATAACTTAATTCTCAATAATTACGTGAGGTATGTAGTTCAGATAGTTTCCTCACTTTATACTTGAGTAAACTGGGGCTCTAATAAATTGTTCTTGCTCATGATCACCCAAGTAGAAGCGTCTGAGGTAGTGTTTTAACCCGGGCCCTTGATGCTGATTCCAAATATCAAACCACCCACTAATGTCTCTTATGCCACTAGAACATAAATCAAAATATTGTAGATGATAAATATTAAACAGTTTGAGTGTAGATCATTTGGTATAGGTACAATATCCTATCATCCTTAACTCATTTGATTGCAAATTTGTCCCTAGTTGGAATTATAGTTTGTCTTGGAGGGGAAAATAGAGCAGAGGAAAGGGAAAAGAATACTGCCATTGTCCTACAGAACTCTGAGTTGGTACACATTTTATATTTTGATTATAAATAAAGTTGATCATACCTCAGGCAATTTTGTTTTTATAATTTCAAATGTGAGAGCTCCAGAAGAGGCCCATATTTGTTTCATTTTTTTTAAGCACCCAAGGTTAAGCCCAATCTTCTTTCCCTTAAGCAATCTATTTATCTTTTTTTTTTAAATCAGTATACCCACTTTAAAAAAATGATTGTTTTTTGCATCACTGATACTTCCTAATAATCCTCATTCCAATAGAACCCTCAGTTTTCAATAGAGTACAGTTAAGCACAACAAACTCACTCAATGACCATGAGTAATACTATTTGCCTTTTTCTCTTTGTTGAAAGGATTTTTTTCCCCTTGTTATAAGTAAGTCTTTTGGTATCACAATCATTACACTCATCAAAATTTTGATTTTTTAAGTGTTTTCCTTTACTGTCTTATGGCCATTGTGTATATTCTTAGTTCTGTTTGTCCATCAGCTTGAACAATAAGACTTTCCAGGTTTATCTGAATTCCTCCTTTATTATGACACATAGTATCATAATGTTCTTTTACATTCATACACCACAATTTGTTTAGCTAACTTCTAGTTAATGGATATCCATTTGTCCTCACTTTTTGCCACTAGAAAAGTATGTGTTTATTTTTGTCAATGATAGATTTATCTCAAAATATATGATAAATTGACCTTAGGAGTGAAGAAATCAAAATTAATTTTTCCTCAGTTTCTGTTGTATTGAGTTTAACTGATTTTATGCTATTAACTTTTTATTTGAGTCAGCTCTTCCTCTGAGTTAATTTAAAATTACAAGTTACCGGGCCGGCCAGTGAGTAAAGTGCTGGCCCCAGAGTCAGTAGGACCCGAGTTTGGTTCCAGCCTCAGACACTAAACACCCACACAAAAAAACTAGCCGTGTAACCTTGGGCAAGTTACTTAACCCCAATTGCCCTCCAAAAAGAAAAAAAAAATTACGAGTTAACTTCTTGTCATCCCAAAAGGTATATTGTCCATCCTTGCCTGTCCTGCAATTAAGGAGGATCTTATCTCCATAATCAAGCTCTTCTAGGCACCAGGGTATCTTCTAACTCAGATCTACTAACAAGGTCTGCAAGATTCCAAAGGGTCCTACATTAACATTAACATTCCTTATTTGTCAGAGAGGGGTAGTCACTAGCCTACTTTCTTTAAAATAACCATACTTCTCTCTATCCTGTAACCAATCATATTTTCTTCCTCACCTATCCAGCTCTGTACTCCCCAAAACTATATGGAGACTGGTGAACTCTACCTCAGCATCTTTGGTTATTGAGGGAGTCCATTGACCCAATTTATTGGCTAACTAATAAATTGATCATGCTGAGACCACTGTCTCTAAATTTACCTTAATTTTCAAATGGAATAGGAGGGATTTAAAGGTCTACTGTGCCTGTATTTTCTCTTCCTCACTCTCCTCCCCTTTCCTTTGATATTCAAATTATACAGCCAGGGTGTCACTTCCAGATTTCTATTTACATATATAACCCATGAAAAACAAGATAATTGATGAGATAATTTCTAGATCATTTACATAAGGGAAATACTATAGTAAATATTTGATCAGAACTATATTAAAACAAATGTCAGAATTTAAAAATTCAAAAAATTACCAAAACTTTTTCAGAACTTTAAGCTCTTTCTTTAAAGGGCTGAGTGCTTTAAACTTAATAATGATTAATAATAAATAAAATTCAATAATTTTAATAAAAATAAATAAATAAATAAATAAAATGAAAAATAAACTTTAAAATAATGAGTTTAATGTTACTACATTTTCCTAAACCTTAAATGTATCCCAAGTGATTTTAAATTATTTTTGTCATTAAAAAATCTGTACAGACAGTTGGATAAATATTACATTTTGTTTTTCCATAATATCTTAGCACCTAGGCACTGCAGCATTTGTACATGCAGTAAAAGAGAGTATGTTTTTTATGAAAGCTGACATTAGCAGACCCACTATACCACTAGTTAATTACTAGAAAGGGTATGTGTGTGTATGTATGTGTGTGTATAAACACATAATTTTGTACAGTATACTTTGAATAGGTGTTTTTGTGATATCTGACCCCATTTGGGGTTTTCTTGGCAAAGATACTGGTGTGGTTTTAATAAATATTTGTCTTTTAACTACGTCTATTGACTATGTAAATTGGGAGTAGCCTTAGTAGGTCTTCTTTTTTTCTGGTGAACCTTTATGAGGGGGTTTAAGACAACTTTGAAAGAATTAACTAATACAAGCATTTAAATAGTACAAAGGAGAAGTTTGGAATCTTCGTTTGCTAGAAACCTTCAAAAACAGGATAGATTCTTATCAATAACTGTATCAGTATAATGAAAAGGTTAGACCAGCTGATTTCCAAGGGCCCTTCTAAAACCAAAATCTGTGATCACAGTGTTGACTCCACCTTCAGAAGGGCAGATTGACAGGTCCCTTGTGATACTGACAGAGCAGTTAAGTTTTGAATCATCAAGACATCGCTGCTACAATGCACTATACAAAATGGCAGACATCATGTAAGAAAAGTAAATCAGCCGTTTCTAAAATATCAGAAAAAGTATAAGGATAGTGACTGGACCTATGATTTCCTTAATGTAGAAAACTGCTAGAAGAGATTCCCTCTGCCTATGCAGGCCAGCACCCCTTCTCCACTTTACAACCTCAGAGAGTAAAGGCACCATCATAATCGTGATAAATATACATCTGCTAAAAGCCATGAGCATTTATCTCATAGGACTGGGATGGTAGGCCTCTCATCTCACTGAGAGGAAACTGACAGCTCAGCAGTTGAGATTCCAATACATGTCTTTTGGTTCTCAATTCTTTTATGTGTACTGTGGCACACTGTCTATGTGATACTGTAAGGGTGCTAGACTGGGGTATCTCTAGATGAAGTAGGACAGATGCTGCCATCAAAGAAAATACAGGAGCATATTGGGGTTAAGTCACACAGCATTAAGTGAGGACTTCTGGCAAAGGGAATAAGCATTTACATAGCATGTACTGTGTACCAGGCAGGAGCTAGGTGGTGCAGTGGATAGAGTGCCAGCCCTCTAGTCAGGAGGACCTGAGTTCAGATTTGACCTTAGATGCTTCCTAGCTGTGTGACCCTGGGCAAGTAACTTAACCTTTTTGCCTCAGTTTCCTCATCTGTAAAATAAGCTGGAGAAGGAAATGGCAAACCACTCCAGTTTCTTTATCAAGAAAACCCCCAAAATGGGGTCATGAAGAGTCAGAGGTGACTATTTGACTATAAACATCAACAAGACTGTGCCAGGCACTGTGTTAAGTGTTTTACAAGAGGTAGGCACTGTTATCATCTTTCTTTTACAATTGAGAAAACTAAGGCAAACAGGTTTAATGACTTGTGCAGAGGGTCATATAGCTAGAAAGTGTCTGAGGCTGGATTAGAACTCGGGTCTTCCTCATTCCAGGCTCAGCACTCTACCTATGATAAGTACTATGGGAAGCTTGCAAAAGCAAGTAATGGGATGAATGCTTTCAGCTGAGGGTTGGCTAAAGGGAAGTAAGAATTGGGAAGATGTCAGGAGAATTCATAGAAGATGTAGCACCTAAATTGGGCCTTAAAACAGGGGATTTTAACCTGGGGTCCCAGAACTTTAAAAAAAATTTAATACCCGTATCTCAATATAATTGATTTCCTTTGTAATTCTTTGTGGCTTATTTTATGAGTGTAAAAACATTCTGACAAAGGATCCCCAGACTTCATCAGATAGCCAGAGGGATCCATTATAGGCAAAGAGATTTGACTAAGAATCCCTGCCTTGAAGGAAAGGGGGATTTCAGTAGGTGGAGCTGGTCTGAGTATGGGACAACATACTAAGAGAAGCATAGAAATTAAAGAGGGTAGAACAGTAACAGGGGAAGATGAACAGTCTGGTTTCATTCAGATGTAGAGTCCATGAAGGGGAATTCTGTGAGACACAGCTGAAGAGGTGAGTTAGGGCCATGTTGTAGAGCATTTGGAGGAACAGGATGAGGAGACCTGTATTTCGGTAGGCATTGGATAGCCACTGAGTACTCTTTTTTTTTTTTCATTTTTCAAATGCTTTATTAACTTCTGATTTACATCATTCATTTCCGCCAGATTTTGAGTTACAAATTTTCTCCCTGTTTTTCCCCTACCCACTGCCCCAAAATAGCAATCCCACAGGATATCCCCTCCTCCAATCTGCTCTTTCCCACATCTTCTCCCATACCCTCTTTGACTTTTCCAGTAGGGCATGGTGGATCTCTGTGCCCCAGTGCCTATATATCTTATTTCCCAATTACATGTAAAATAGTATTAATAATAGTATACGTATATATATATTTTTAAACATTTGATTTTAAAACTTTGAATTACAGATTCCTCCCCTTCCTCCCTTGTCACCTACCCTTACTGGGAAGATAAGCAATTCAGTATAGGTTGTACATGTGTAGCTAATGGAAAACATTACATAGTAGATATATTGTAAAAGACTGACTATATTTCCCTCCCTCCTATCCCACCTCCCACTTGTTCTATTTTCTACTTTGATCCTGTCCCTTTTCAAAAGTGGGTGCTTCCAACTTCCCTCCCCCCCAGCCTGCCCTCCCTTCCATCATCACCCCTCTCATGCCCTTCCCCCCTACTCTCCTGTTGGGTGAGATACCCTATTTAGTGTGTATGTCATTCCTTCCCCAAGCCAATTTTAATGAGAATAAGGTTGACCCATTCCCTTTTACCTTCCTAATCTCATCCATTGTAACCATTTCCCCTTGCCTCTTCTATATGAGATAGTTTACCCCATTCTGTCTCTCCCCATCTCCTCTCATTATATTCCTCTCTCACCTCTTAATTTCCCCTTTTAAGTATCATCCCTTCCTATTAAATTGGTCCTGTGCCCTCTATCTATGTATACCTGTAAACATATATACACACATTCACATATATATTCATATGCCCGTTTACCCTCCAATATACACACACACACACATATATTTCTATTCCCTTCAACTATTTTCATACTGAGAAAAGTTTCATCAGTTACAATTATCGTTTTTCCATGAAGGAATGTTAATAGTTCAAATTTGATAAGTTCCTTATGATTTCTTTTCCCTGTTTACCTTCTCATGCTTCTCTTGCTTCTTGTCAAATGTCAAATTTTCTATTCAACTCAGGTTTTTTCATCAAGAATGCTTGAAAGTCCTCTATTCCACTGAATGACTATATTTTCCCCTGAAACATGATACTCAGTTTTTTTGGGTAGGTGACTCTTGGTTTTAATCCCAGCTCCTTTGACATCTGGAATATCATATTCCAAGCCCTTCGATCCCATAATGTAGAAGCTGCTGGATCTTGTGTTATCCTGATTGTGTTTCCACAATATTCAAATTGTTTCTTCTTGGCTACTTGTAATATTTTCTCCTTGATCTAAGAACTCTGGAATTTGACTATAATATTCCTAGGAGTTTTCTTTTTTGGGATCTTTTTCAGGAGGTGATTGGTGGATTCTTTCAACCACTATTTTGCCTTCTGGTTCTAAAACATCGGGGCAGTTTTCCTTGAGAATTTCTTGGAGGATGATTTCTAGGTTCTTTCTTTGATCATGGCTTTCAGGTAATCCAATAACTTTGAAATTTCTCTCCTGAATCTATTTTCCAGGTTAGTGGTTTTTCTAATGAGATATTTCACATTGCCTTCTACTTTTTCATTTGTTTGGATCTGTTTAACAGCATTTTGATTTCTCATAAAATCACTAGCTTCCATTTGCTCCAATCTAATTCTGAAGCAATGATTCTCTCAGTGAGCTTTTGAGATTCTTTTTCCATCTGACAAATTCAGCTTTTTAAGGCATTCTTTTCCTCATTGCCTTTTTGAGCCTCTTTTGCCATTTGAGTTAGTCTATTTTTTAAGGTGTTATTTTCCTCAGTCAGGCTGTTGACTCTCATTTCATAATTTTCTCTCATCGTTCTCATTTCTCTCCCCAATTTTTCCTCCACTTCTCTTATTTGCTTCTTAAGGTCCTCTATGGCCTGTAACCAGCTTGTATGTTCTTTGAAGCTTTTGGTGCAGGAGTTCTGACTTCACTGTGTTCCTCCTGTTCTATGCTTTGATACTTTTTGTCTCCAAAATAGGAGTGTAAAGTTGAGGTGCTCTGTTTATTTTGCTTCATTTGCCTGCTCATGTTCCCATTCAGTCACTTGACCCCTGGGCTTTTTGCCACAGTAGGACTCTGCCACCAGACAGGGGAGCTTTTGTCCCAAATGCTGGGGTTTTCTCAGCTGCTGGAGGTATTAGTTGGGTGCCCTCTCTGAAGCCTCCACATGCTCTGGAAAGCTGGTCACACACCCCAGGACCTCCACCCTAGACCACAATCCAGATCCAGGCAGGTTAAAGCAAGGGTGATAACATTCTCAGACTGGTTGCTTGGTCACCCTACGGTCTGCAGGCCAGGAGCTGAAGCTGCCACATGGGGGCTGCACTGCAGCTTCTTACCCCGGGGGCAAAAGCCAATGCACTCCCAGCTACTGGTCCCAAAGTCCACACTGCACTGACCTCTCACTTTGTCCTTAGCATCTATGTGTTGATAATTCTGGAAACCGCCACAGCTGCTGGTGATCTGACATCCCTCCAGCAGGTGGTTGGTCAGGCCTGCCCTGGGGCTAAAACCTCTGGCCCGTGGGGCTGGGGTTGGCTCTCAAAGCGCTGCACTGGCCGATTCCTGCTGGGCTGTCCTCAGTGGGAGGTTAGCTTCTGTGTCATTTTGTGGGTTTTGTAGCTCCAAAGTTTGTTCAGAGTCCCCTTTCACATGAATTGGAGGTGGTAGGAGCCAGAGCCAGGAGGAGGTCCTGTTTCTACTGTGCCATCTTGACTCCGCCCAGCCACTGAGTGTTCTTGAGTCAAGAATTAAGATAAAGTAGTTCTACAAGTCTGGCAACTCAGAAAAGGGAGAGATTAGAGACAGAAATACCAGGTGATTCCAGTAGTGTTGGCTAGAGGTGGCAAGGACCTGAACTAGTGGACAGGTGGTAATGATAGATGAGACAGAGAACACCGAGGTAGAATCCAAAGGACATCACTTGTAATGGTTCAGTGGTGAACTGGAAACAAAGATGACTTGGAGGATGGTGGTGTCCTTGATAGAAATAAAGAAGTTGGGAGGAAGAACAAACTTTAGAAGGACAAAACATGGGAGTGGAATATGATTTCAGTTTAAGAATTGTCAGGTTTGGTGAGATATTCAGCAGATAGTTAAAACGACTGAAGGGGAGATAGAGATTTGAGAGTCATCTACAAAGAGAGGCAATAGAGCATAAAATACCTCTGTGTGCATATGATTGTACATACATATTGCCATAAAATATTCTAGTGAATATTAAATGTCTACCAGGCCCTCACTGTGATATGTGCTGGGAGCTTACAGTCTACTGAGAGGAGGAGGAACGTAGCATGTTCACAGAGAAGTAAATATAACAGATGCACAATAATAATATAGATATTATATATATATGTATGCATGTATTTAATTATATAAAGTCATTACCAGTAGAGAAGTCGAGGCAGTTACAAGAAAGGCACCCTGGAGGGAGTAGTACCTGAGGTGAAGAGAGTTCTAAAAGGTGGAAATAAGGGGAGGGGTAAAAGCATTCCAAGAATAGGACAGAGCCTACCAAGACACTGAGGGAGGAAGATGGAAGGTCTTTTTTTAAATAGTATTTAATTCTTTCCAATTACATGTAAAATCAAATTTTAACAGTTCACTTAAAAAATTTTTTACATTCCAAATTTCCTCCCTCCTCCCTCAATTTCCCCTTTCCTAAGATGGTAAGCCATTCGATAAAGGTTATATACATGCAATCATGTAAAACATTTCCATTTTAGTCATGTTATGAAAGATGGAACAGACCAACAGGAAAAAAACATGAAAAAAAGAAAGTGAAAAAAGTATGCTTCAATCTGCCTTCAGACTCCGTTAGTTCTCTCTCTGGAGATAGATAGCATTTTTCATCATGAGTCCTTTGGAATTTTCTTGGATCGTTGTATGGCTGAGAAGAGCTAAATCCTTCACAGTTGATCAGAAAATGAAATGTCTTCTATGAGAAATGGCAAATGGATCAGTCTGGCTTTAATGCAAAGCATGCAAGGGAAAGATAGGCTGAATCCAGCTTATGAAGGGCTTCAAAAGCCAAATAGAAGGGTTTGTATCTTATCCTGGAAGTAATAGGGAGCCAGTGAAGCTTCTGTAGCAGGAGGAACAACATAGTGAGACTCACATTCCAGGCATACAATTCTGTCAGATGTGTGGAGGATGGATGGAAGACAGGAAAAATGGAACAACCAGGAGACCTTTGCAATATAGTCCAGATGAATGGTGATGAAAGACTTAAATTAGGATAATGGTGTAAGCAAAGGAAATGGAACAGATGTTACAGAGGTAGAATACATAAAACTTACCAAATATTTGGACAAGGGAGGATGAGGGAGAATAAAGAGTCAAGGGGTGACTCCTTGGTTCTATTCTGATCACTGGGTGACTTAGAAGAATAATGGTTCCCTTGACAGAAATAGGGAAGTAAGGACTAGAGATTGGTCTGGGAAGAAAGTTGAGTTTTGCCTTAGACACTTTGAAATCCTGCTAATGGGCCTTGTGGTCTCAATTTTTAATCCACCATTTTTGATCCTCAGGCGGTGCTATGGAATGTCAAGACATAATAGTATCTTGAAATTGATTCAGATCTAATGGGATAAATTATTGAAACTTTTCTATGTCTGGCATATAAGATTTAGAAGACAATTTGGTGATCGTTGTAAGTCCTTTAGAATTAGAAATAAGTTACAGTGTTCTAAAACCATAACTACCCTTCAGAAGGAAATTGCCTAATTGAAGCTTCACTTTAGAACGTTATCATGATTCAAGTGTCTCACTTCTTTAGTCATTTTAATCCATTCATCATTTTTTTTTTATTATCAGTTTTTTCACACGGACTCATGCTGTCCAGTACACACTCTAGTCAGGCAGTTAGAATGAGGAATTTAAGAAGCAGTGCAGTGTTAATGTCTGAATGTTTTCTGCTTGGCCAGATTCTGAAAACTGCCGAGTTTGTAAGGAATGTGGTAACAGTTGCTTAGCACTTCAATTAGTGCTCTCTGAGGCCTCACCTATGAGTCAGTCGCACCTCACAGTTTGACAAACCTGCACAAGACTCACACAAAGGAAACATCAAAAAACAAATGGGACATATTTCTTGCTTTTTTTTTTTAATTTTAGGGCAATAAGAGTGGAACACAAGTACTTTAACTTCGTGATCACCCTTATTTGGTAGTATCAGTTTAGATTTCTCAGTCTTCTGTTTTGTGATTGACACCAATGATGGAGGAGCAGAATGCATATGGCAGTCTCTTTAATGTAGGATTCTACTAAAGACCGTACCCATGTGGGAACGTTGTCCTTTGTCATATAAAGCAATCCCTCTGTAATTTCTAATTAGAGAGAATTGCCAGAAGGATTATGCTGGTGGTCATAAAGCTAATGTCAGAGGTGGGATTTGAATCCAGTTGTTCCTGATTCTGAGGCCAGCAGTCTCCATCAATCAACAAGCTTTGAGTACCTCCTCTGTGTCGGGCACTGTTATGTTCTCCCATTCAGGTACTGAACTTTCTCAGATTGCTTTCACATCTGTGACGTCATTGTATCTTCAGTAAATTAACATCATCATTGTGTAATGGAAAGAGAATTGGTTTTAGAAAACCTGAACTTGGTTTCCTATTTTCAGGTCAGCAGGCATTTATTAAGCACCATACTATATGCCTCAAACACTGTGTGGGAAACTGGCAAAATAAGACAGTCCCTGTCCTCAAGAAGCTTGTTCTGTTGGAGGAGACAACATTGTGTGTGTGTATACACACATGTGTGAGTACACACACACACACACACGGTAGTGAAGGGGAGGGGAAGAGAGGAGAAAAGAGGAAAGGAAAAAGGGAGAGAGAAGAATACAAGGTAGTTTAGGGAAGGAGGCTACTAACCCCTATGTTATAGTGTAATGTGATGGGAGGGGATCAGGAAAGGCTTTTTAGAATATAATAAGCACTTAATAAATGCTTTTTTGCATCCTGATTATAAATTAGTACTTGAGATGAATCTAAAGCAGGGGTTCTTAACCTGGGGTCCATGGACACATTGCATGGATCTATGAACTTGGAACTGAAAAAATTACATATTTATTTTCACTAATCTCTCATTGAAATCGAGTATTTCCTTCAGTTATTTAAAAACATCATGATGAGGAGTCCATGGGCCTTGCCAGATTTCCATAGGGGTAGGGGAGGTCTGTGCCACAAAAAGGTGAAGGACCCCAGCTTGTATGGAAGGAAGCAAGGAATTCTGTGGGGTGGAGGTGAGCAGGGAGAACATTCTGGCCGTGGTGGACAGGCAGCCAGTGCAGACATAGTGATAGGCTGATGGCACATTAACTCCGTGACCTTTAGCCAGTCATCCTCTCTATGCCACTGTTTCCTCATCTGTAAAATAAAAATCACTGCGTTCGCTCTTTCACAAGGTGATTACAAATATCAAAAGGGATAAAAGGTTCTGTGATTTGTTAGTCATAATGTCCTTTATCTACAGGCTTGGGTTTTTATGTAGAAGACCATGTTGTCTCAGTAGCCTGTGACTTTGCCCCAAATATGTTGAGGCAGAAAAGTTTGTTATGGTGCAATGTGATGGGATTATAAATATGAAATAAGTTTTTAGCTAAAATTCACCATAAGGCAACACTAGGTGGGTTAGGGTTAGACCATACCTGTATATCTCACATTCAAATCAATACTACTCATGTATGAGTTGTATGTGTATATGTATTTGTATGTGTGTATATACATTTATGTGTATGTATACAGATACATATATCCTCCTGTGTGGCACTTAGTGTCTACTGACACTCTTTTCTGAACAACTTTTACATGCACTGTGGCTATAGTTATTCATTATAATGCCAGATTGTATTTTAGACAGCATGATCATTGTAGATAATGGCATAGGGACTGGACTTGTGATTCCTTGGTTTGGGAACTCCTAAGTAAGGAAAAGTCTTCTTCTGCATTCTAGTTTTAGAAAATTGCCGGAGTGGTTTAGTGACTTGTCTTGGGCTACATAGCCAGTACACTTCAGATGCAGTATTTAAGCCCTGCTATTTTTAGTTTTAAGATTGGCTTATTCTCTCTCTCTGTCTCTCTCTCTCTCTCTCTGTCTCTCTGTCTCTCTGTCTCTCTCTCTCTCTCTGTCTCTCTCTCTCTCTGTCTCTCTCTCTCTCTGCCTCTCTCTCTCTCTCTCTCTTTCTCCACCTCCCCCCTCCTCCTTCCCCATCCCTATCCTCTTCTCTCTCTGCCCTTTCCTTTTCCCCCTCTCTTCTTCCTTCTTTTTTTCTTCTTCTTCCTTTTCTTCTTCTTCTCTCTCTCTCACACACACATGCCTCCCCCCCACATACATACACACACTCTACACACTATTCCATGCTGCTTTAAATTTTGGAGAATTGAGTTGGTGTAGAATACAGTGAATTTTTCCTTGAAGATAATATCCTACCTTTAGTCTATTCACTACTCTGTTTAAGGATGCAAATAAGAATGTTTCTCTGACTCTCTAAAGAGTTTGATCCTATTTAATTTAGAGCCAGCTTTGCTGTGTTTGTTTTCATACGGCAAAGGAGATCATAGGATCAGAGTTAGAGCCAGAAGGAACCCTAGAGACTGTCAGCAAGAGAATTTCCTATGAAGGTGCCCAGATTTTACTTCAAGGATATAGGAAAGACTGTTTCCTAAAAAGACCTGCTGGTGCCTTGAGGGCCGGTGCCTCAGAATATCTAAGAAGGAAATTCCTCAGGACCCAGGTCAGAGGTAGCCCTTCATAAAAACTGGTCTGGATCATGTAAACTAAAAACTTCCAACATTGTTTGAAGGGTATAACCATACAATGTAGAACTCTGTCAGTTCAAAAGTAGCCTAAGAGTTGAGCCAATAATTAAAATGGTTGTCTTTGCGTAAAGGAGCTGCAAACTTTTACATTGACTGTTTCCCAAAGTATTCAAAAGTCAGTACTGGTCTCCTCCTAACCCCCCAGTTTTCCTTGTACCCCTGGAAATTACATTCTCCTTTCTTAAGACATTTTTTGTGTTCTTTGGTACACTGTTTTCTTTTTTTAATGTTTATTTTCTTTTATTTTTAAATTTTATTTTTTGTTTTCAACATTCAGTTCCATAAGATGTTGCATTTTTAATTTTCTTCCCCTCCTCAAGATGGTGTGCAGTCTGATATAGGCTATACATATACATTCTTATTAAATATATTTCACCTTAATCGTGTTGTAAAGAAGAAATAGAATCAATGAGAAAGAGGAAACAAAAAGAGAGCAAATAGTATGCTTCAATCTGCATTCAGATTCCATAGTTCTTTTTTTGGATGTGGACAGCATTTTCCATCATGAGTCTTTTGGAGTTGTCTTAGATCCTTGCATTGTTGAGAGAGAAGAGCTAAGTCTGTCAAAGTCAGTCATCACACAGTGTGACTGTTACTATGTACAATGTTCTTTTGGTTCTGCTCACTTCACTCAGCATCAATTCATGCAAGTCTTTCCAGGTTTTTCTGAAGTCCACCTGCTCATCATTTCTTATGGAATAATAGTATTCCATCACATTCATGGTACATGGTTTTCTTAGAGAAGACAGGAAGACTGGGTAAAGAAAGGGAGAAATAGTTTCTGTCTTGATCATCAGCAGTAGCTTTCAAGGATTCTGATTTCAAGAATCTGATTTCATTAGTATGGGCAGTTCTACTCCAGGGATTCAAGAGTTTCTGTGACTGAAAAATCCATCCTTTGACCAGCACCAAGGTGCTGAACTTTTTCAGATTCAGCTTAACTGGTCCACAGGCAACAGGTGTTAAGTCCATCCCTAGGCCTCTGGATATTTCCAGGTGTGACCTGGCAAAGCTGTCTAGAACCCAGGGACACCTCCCTGCCAAGGCTTCATTGGAGGTTTAGTAAAAAAAAAAAAACTAACATAATTAGATATCTTCCTAGGCTTTATCTAGAGCAGGAAGTCTTAACTTGGATCTGTGAACTTGTTTGTAAAATATTTTGATACATATATTTCAATATAATTGCTTTTCTTTGTAATCCTATATATTTTATTTTATGCATTTAAAAATATTATTCTGAGGAGGAGTCCCTGGCTTCACCAGACTGCCAAAAGGGAGTGTCAACAACACTAGCTTGTCTACTCTACAAGAAGTAGAGAGCACTATAAATATTGCCATTTTTCTTTGACTGTGGATAGAATCTTCTGAGATAATTATTGCAGTCATAAAAGCTAATATGGAAGTAAGAATATATTGGAAATCAGTCACTAGCATTTTTGTACCAAACCATAGTGAACCTTTGAGTAATTTTGTTCTTTGTATTTTTTCTTTTTTGACCTGCGACCTTCTTAAAATTTTATGTCTTGCATAGGGAAAATAAAGTTGAGTGAATAGAGGAAGTGAAAGAGAGAGAAATCTCAATTTCTATTGCCCAACTTCAAAGTCTGTTCAGCATCTGATCCCATCCTGTTTATTCAGCTTTGTTTGCCTCTGTTTCCTAGCATCCATCATTCTCTTCATTTGGGTTAATCTCCTTGCTCCATTTCATCTAATGTTTAAATAGTCCTTCAAGGTAGTTAGATAAATATAGTACAAGCATTATCCTGTTTTACAAATGGTGAAAGTGAGGCTCAAAGAATAAGTGCTTCTCTGTGTCCCATAACTAGTAAGTGTCAAGGATATGGTAATTGTAAAAGATTTTTTTTTTAATGTTATACATAGTTTTTGTGCTTAGAGAGCTTATCATCTCATTGGAAAGTTAACTATATGTAACAATATAAATACAAAAATAAGGGCTATACATCATTAATATATAGTTAAATGGTATATAAATAGTTAATATAGTTATATATTTATGTATAGTTTATATATATAGCTAATATGGCATAATACATAGTTAAAATAGTATAATATATTACTAAAGTTAAAATTAGCAGTGTCTGACAGTAGAAGTATAAAATAACTGCTCTAGATTATTAATATGCAGTTAATTAGTATAATGTGGAAGTAGCATAATATATAATTAGTCATAATATATGGTTAAATAGTATAATATAGAATTAACAATATATAGTTAAATAGTGTGATATGCAAATAGCATAATATGTAATTAACATAGTATACTATATGGTTAAGCAGTATAATATAGAAATAGTATAATGTATAGTTAATATAATATATAGTTAAATAGTATAACATATAGTTAAAATTAACTAGACATAAGAGTATAAGTACAAAATAAGTGCTAAAAAGCTCAGTGAAAAAAATGGTCACTGTGGGTTTAGGGAAGGCTTCAAGGTTGAAGATGGAATATGATCAGGCCTTGAAGGGTGGTTAAGAACTGAGTGAGATGGAGAGAGGATTGACATTTCACATGGCGAGTGTAGAGAAGAGAGTCAAGGAGGCTGTCAGGAAATGAAGGATCTTGAATGCTGGACTGATGGACTGTCTCCTTTGATTGGCAATCTTGCAGAAAAGAGTGATGAAAATCATGTTTTAGGAAAACAATTCAGGAGGCTGAGTGTAAGATGGGGTTGGATAAGGAAGAGACTGGAGACAAGGAGGGGAGCTGGGAGTTCTCTGTTACAAATCCCCTATATCTTTTTTTTTTTTTGCCTTTTGGAGGGCAACTGGGGTTAAGTAACTTGCCCAAGGTTACACAGCTAGTTTTTTTGTGTGGGTGTTAAGTGTCTGAGGCTGGAATTGAACTCGGGTCCTCCTGACTCTGGGGCTGGCGCTCTATTCACTGCGCCACCTAGCCGCCCCTAAAATGCCCTATATCTTATACTCTGGTCGTGGGTATAAGCAGAAAGGGAAAGAGATGAGAGGCTATTTATAAGATGGGACTGGGTGACTAGCTGTGGGAACCAAAGCTGAGGCTAGGTTTCTAGACTAGAGAAATGATTGTATACTGTGCTGTTATTTTTATCTTTGTAGTGTAAGTATTTGTAGGTGAGATGCTCTTCTAGGCAGGAGCCATTCCACATGCTTATAAGAATGATTTATAGGGGCTCTAAGATCAACAAGAGCTTCTTCCCAGCAGCCCCAGGAAGGAGGTAATATAGGTACTGTGCATCCCCCTTAAAAGTCTAAAAACACAGTGTTAGGTTTATAGAAGGTAATACATTGTTGGTTAATGACATTAATTTTCTTAATTTAATATTTTGTTTTTCCCTAATTACATGTAAAAACAATTTTTTACATTCATCTAAAAAATTTTGAGGGGCGGCTAGGTAGCCTAGTGAGTAGAGTGCCGGCCCCAGAGTCAGGAGGACCTGAGTTCGAATCCGGATTCAGACAGTTACACACACACACACACAACTAGCCATGTGACCTTGGGCAAGTTACTTAACCCCAATTGCCCTCCAAAAAGCAAAAACAAAAACAAATCAATAAAAAAAAATTTGGAGTTCCAAATTCTCTCTCTCCCTTCATTGAGAAGGCAAATAATTTGATAATTTGCAGTCATGACAAAAAGTCAGTTCCTTTCTTAAGTGCTTACTCTGGGTCAAACACTGTGTTAAATTGGGAATGTACATTCTAATATGGGGAGACAGCGTGTAGAAGAAAGGGGAAGGGAGGGGCAGCCTCAGAAGGGAGCAGTCTAGGAAGTACCAGGAATGGTAAGTGAAGTCATAGGGAAGTCTGTTGTTACATGCTTTCTAGATACAATGACATTAAGTTCAACTAAATTTACTTAAATCTTCTAGTTCAGAAGTTCTTAGCCAGGGATGCAAGGACCGCCCCCCCCCCTAAAAAAAATGTCTATGAATAGATTCCAATGGTTCTTTGAATTTGAATAGCAAAAAAGTTACATCTTTATTTTCACTAACCCCCAATTAAACTTCAGTATTTTCTTCAATTATGAATTTTTTATAATGTTATTTTGAGAAGGGGCCCACAGGCCTTCCTAGACTATTGTGGGAATGGTCTACGAGACAAGAAAGGTTAAAAACCTCTGTTCTAGTTACACAAAAATTCAGCCTTTGTCTAATCATGTAGGAAAGTAAATCTTTTTTCTGATGTAAAGAGAATCAATACTGAAAGAACTCTTTTTAGTTTTTTACTTCCTAGGAAAGTAAATCCCAGGAGGCTAAAATAAATCAGTTCACAAAACATATGCATAAATTTATTTGAGGCACTAAATAGTAAAATAAGGGGTGAGGTTTTGTGGAGGGACTGATAGAAATAGACATTATTGGATTATAAACAATAATATATCACATGTAACACAGTATTAAGCACACAGGTACTCAGTAAATGCTTCTTGATTGGCTAATATCTATTAAAGTCCTGCAGGCATGTAGTTTTGTGTTTCAGGTACTGTAATGAATGCTTAAAGCAAAATAGACTCTAGAATAAAATCTGATTCCTTCATAAATTAGTTTCTTCCAATTTTATAAAAATGTGCCTGAAAGAATAACAGACTGTTCTTTATACTCTTGAGATGAAAGACTTTAAGGTTGTTTGTCAAGTTATTTTCACAAGTCATGAATATTTTAGTAAATCGCAAGGAAGATGATCATTGCGGCTATCTCAGGGTGCATATTTAAGGGATAGTTTCTTCTAGGATTTTAGTTTCTTATCTGTAATATAAATGATAATAACTATAAGTGAGTGCCCTACATTTTGCAGTTACTATAATACAGGGGAAAACATTTCATGATATGCAAGAATTCACAGTATCAAGGGTATACATAGACATAGTCATTGGGGTTGAAAAAACAGACTAGTTTCTGTCAATATCAATTTTATGTCAATATCAAGCAATCCAAAGCATTTACTAAATACACACTTAGTGCTGGGTGCTGGGCTAGGCACTAAAGACACAAAGACAAAAAAAATCAGTCCTGAGGTAGCATGGGAGGTGGGGGAGTGGGTTATTTTTATGGAATGGTTTGGATTTAATGGCATTATACTATTTAGGACTGGATCAGATAGGACCCATTCTAGGTCCATGATTCAGCTTCCACAATTTTATGTTCATCAGAAATATAAAGAAAACCTTGAAAGCTTTTCACAAGAATGTAGATGTCAACATGATTCTCTGTTTAGTGGACACACCTTCCATTTCATGGACGACAAGACATCCATTCTTTAATAAATGGATAGAAAAGCAGTGGATAGGAAAAAAAAAACCCCACACAATTTCACTTGATGGCCATCATCAAGTTTCATCAAGGTAGATGATGAATCTCTACCTGAACTTAGCCAGGTGAATTGTCTCTGTCTCTGTCTCCAAGTAAGTCTTCCAATGTTATTACACCTGCCAGAGCTTATGGTCCACTGGCAAAACCTTCAAGAACACAGGGTCACTTCCTCACCACTGAGGCATCTCAGAAGGACTTTAATGGAGGTTTCTTATTGGCTTTAAATTATCTAATTTTTATGCAACTCTAAAGGACTAAACATACATCTCTCTTTCTCTAATATATCTCTTGTGAAATGTTAACATCTGTGATCATAGGAGTAAGCCCATCAAAGAAATAGGGGGATTTTCTTTCCCCTTTGTAATTGTAAGCTGGAATGCATGCAAATATCTATGGTGGAGTTAGGGAAATACCACAGTACTAGATTCACTCTATTATACTAAATGTGGTCATTGAACTATGTACATAAAATAATGCATAACCAGAAAGAAAACCTTATTTTTAATTCTAAGCCAGTGATGATACTAAGAAATATTAAGATTCATCAAAATAAGCTGTTTCTTAGATATTGAAGCCCAGAGCTAAGATTTAAAAGTTCTGTCCCTGGTATGGCCATAGATTTTCTGTGTAAACCAAAGCAAATCATATTATTATTGAGACTTAAAAAAAATTTCAAGATTTTCAGGTGCTAATAATTATGTAACTTGTCCAATTACTTTTGAAATTACTTAATGTATCCCAATTTAATAAAAACTTTAGGAGAAAAACCTACAAAATTTGATTCTAAAAATACTTTTGAAAGCCCTGAAATGTACAGAAAAATACCTTAGTAACCAAGAAGATGATCTGCTTATAGTTTATATTGAAAGTTCTTTAAAAATTCAAAGGCCCAGGTGGTGGAACCAAGATGGCAGAGTAAAAGCAGGAACTTATTTGAGCTCATCCCCCATTCACCTCCAAATACCTGTAAAAAATGAATCTAAACAAATTTTAGAGCTATGGAACCCACAAGATGACAGAGTGAAACACATCTCCAGCAGACAAAAGACAGCAGACAGGCCAACAGGAAGGGTCTATCACATGGGGCTGAGAGCAGAGTGCAGTCCCACGTGGGCCTGCAGGCACAGAATGGGCAGAACAGGCCTCAGGGTACTGAATCACTGGTAGCTGTAGCAGTTTCCAGACTTCTCAACCCACAAACACCAAAGACAAAGTGAAAGGTCAATGGGGAAACTGTTGAACCTGGGTGAGAGAAGAGTTCAGTCCAGCCCCAGCCCTGGGGTTGTGGAAGTGGTGGTGGCAGCAGCAGCTGCTTCTGGAACTTCGGGACCACAGATGGTGGGGAGATCAAGTGGCTTATCAGAAGGCAGTTGCTCTTGCTTTGCCCTGCTTAGATCTGGGTCGCAGTCTTGGGTAGCGATGCTGGGGTGAGGAGGAGCACTGGTCTGGCAGAGCTTGTGGCAGCTCTGGAGAGGGAATGAAACAGATTTCTCCTCACAGTTCTGAGGCAAGAAAGAGTGCCTGTGGTCATTCACAGACCAGAGAACAAGATAGTGGGAGGAGGAAACACTTCTCTTCTGATCATATCACCTTAGAAGAACTGAAAATTCACAGGTGCCTAGAAGTAGCTCTGACAACAGCTGCGCAAAACCCCAGACATTTAGGACAAAGCATTCTGGAAGCAGAGTCCTACTTTGGCAAAGAGCTCAAAACTCAAATAATTGGCTGGGAAAATGAGGAAAAAACATCAGACTATAGAATCTTTCTTTGGTGACAAAGAACAAATCATACAACCAGAAGAAGACAACAAAGTCAAAACTCCTGCATCAAAAGCCTCCAAGAAAGAGATGAATTGGTTGCAGACCATGGAAGAGCTCAAAAAGGATTTTGAAAATCAAGTAACAGAAGTAGAAGAAAAATTGAGAAGAGAAATAAGTGATGCAAGAAAATCATGAAAAAACAAGTTAACCGCCTGCTAAGGAAACTAAAAAAAAATACTGAAGAAAATAACACCTTAAAAAAATAGACTAACCCAAATGATCCAAAAAGTCAATGAGGAGAAGAATGCTTTAAAAAGCAGAATTGGCCAAATGGAAAAGTTCACTTTTGAAGAAAATTATTCCTTCAAAATTAGATCGGAGCAAATGGAAGCTAATGACTTTAGGAGAAGTCAAGATATTATAAAACAGATCCAAAAGAATGAAAAAAATAGAAGGCAGTGTGAAATATCTCATCAGGAAAAACAACTGACCTGGAAAATAGATCCAGGAGAGATAGTTAAAAATCACTGTATTACTTGAAAGCCATGATAAAAAAAAAAAAAAAGAGCCTAGATACCATCTTTCAAGAAATCATCAAGGAAAACTGTCCTCATATTCTAGAACCAGAGGGTAAAATAGAAATTGAAAGAATCCACCAATTGCCTCTTGATAAAAGATATCCCCCCATTTTTTTTTCAAAGGTGCTCTTTCACCCCACCTCAACACATCCTTTTTGTTGTATGTTCAGAATGCCATTTGAATCAAGGCTTTCATTTGTAGTAACTTTTTGCTTGTACAATTGACTCAGTATCAATGTCCTCTCCATTAACAAATGTACTTTTCATAAATATGTTTATAGGCATGGCTAGGTGGCATAGTGAATAGAGCACTGGCCCTGGAGTCAGGAGGACCTGAGTTCAAATCTGACCTCAGACACTTAACACTTACTAGCCATGTGACCTTGGGCAAGTCAACCCCAATTGCCCTGCATTCCCCCCTCCAAAAAGCAATATATATATATATATTTGACAATATTTTAAATGTGTCTTTCTAAGGTATGTTGCAATATTTAAGGCTTTTATAAAATTATTACATGAATTGAAAGATTAGTTTATCCACTTAATTCATACTGTAGCAAGCTTTCCATTTGTTTGATGGATGGAAACCTTCATCTTTTTCATTCTAATTGTCATATACTGTATCCCATCAGATTCTAAAGCTAATATATTTTTTAATTTTGTATATCGTTTGACACAGTCAGGGCATGAATATATAGCAGTTCTCTGCGTTTGCTCTCTTTGTGGGCAGCTCTAGATGACCTGTCATGGAGAGGAGCAGTAACAAAGATAATGTACTAAGTATGTGGCTATATTTTTCATTTAGTTAGGTAGGAAAATTATTTATGTCTATCTTGGAAAGGTACATTTGTGCTTTCAAATGGGAGTGTGCATGGGAAATTCATACTACAGTCAGATATCACAAATAATTAATGAAGGTTGAGATAAATCTGACTGTGATAAATATGAATTAAGCATATTTATGAATAAGGAGTTTTACAGTTTCAAGTACATGCAGTAATTCAAACTCACTGCTAAAGTTTTTCCAGATAGATATTCTGCCAGTATTCTTTTTAATAAGTGCATCGCTGTTCAGTCATTTCAGTCTTGTCCAACTTTTCATGACCCCATCTGAGGTTTTCTTGGCAAAGATACAGGAGTAAAGACACAGATGCAGGTTTGCCATTTCCTTCTGCAGTTCATTTTACAGATTAGAAAACGGAGACAAACAAGGTGAAGTGACTTGCCCAAGGTCACACAGCTAGGAGGTATCCGAAGCCTGATTTGAACTCAGGAAGATTAGTTTTCCTGATTCCAGGCTTGGCACTCTGTCCACTGCACCATTATTCATGTGTTCTCAGGCACATCCATTTGTTTACAGCAAATTAATGTGACACTTATTCTCTTTAAGCATGTACAACACAATTTGTGTTCCCTGTTGTTTGTTTTTTTAAGACCTCTGCAAACTTCTTTGCCTTTCTCAGTTCTCCTTAATCATGCCTTTCCTCTGAGATGACCTCCAGCTAACCCTGTACATAGCTTGTTTGTATGTAGTTGTTTACATGTTGTGTCCCCCCATTAGAGTCAAGGACAAATTTTTCTCTTCTTACCTTCAGCCTGATACGTCTAGGCACTTAATAAATGTGTATTGACTGTGTGACCTTGGGCAAGTCACTTAACCCCAATTGCCCTGCCTTCCCCCCTCCAAATAAATAAATAAATTAAATAAATGCTTATTGACTGACTGGTATCCTGGTGTACATACATTTCCAGCTTCATCCCAGGTTACCCTATGCTCCAGCCAGACTTCACAGTGCTGCCCCCAAACATGCATTGTAGTCTCTCAACTCCATATTTTAAATCACTTCTATTGTCTGTTGGATTTCTAACAAAATTTTAAAATCCAGCTAAATTGTCCCTTCCCTTGGAACTCACATAACACTTCACTTTTTGACTCTTGATTGCCCTTAACTACAAAATACAGTCTTTCAGTCATTTGCAAAAACAGCAGCTTCTATGTCATGTTGAAAAGTCATATATTCTACAATAACTAAAATAGCCGACATTAATGTAGTCCTCTGAGGTTTTTTTTTTTTTTT
>NW_027185903.1:19379409-19406702 GCF_028583685.1 Petaurus breviceps papuanus | reverse complement strand
TTCTGGGTGTGGTGCTAAGTATCTGAGCCCGGATTTGATCCCCAGGTCATCCCAACACTGGAGCCAGTGCTCTTACTTGCTGAGCCACCTGGCTTCCCCTAAGCAATTGGGATTAAGTAATTTGCTCAAGGTTACACGACCAGGTGTTTCTGGGTGGGTGCTAAGTGTCTTAGCCCAGATTCAATCCCCAGGTCATCCCGACACTGGAGCTGGTGCTCTTACTCGCTGTGCTACCTGGATGCCCCAGTCCTCTGAGATTTGTGTCTTTTATTTTATGAAACATCCTTGTCAGATAGGTGTGGCATGTATCAGTATATCTGTTTTACAGTAGAGGACACTTTGATTTACAGAAGGCAAATAATGTGTCCATGGTCACTAAGTTTTTGAGGCTAGATTTGAACCCAGACTTTTGTCAATATCAGGTCCAGACCAATCATGACATCTGAGTCATAAAAAGAAAATCCAATGGGAAGAAGCTAAAGATGTGGCCATTTATTTAGAGTCTTTAGTCAATTTTGGGGAGGCTAGGTGGCACAATGGGTAGAGTGCTGGGCCTAAAGTCAGAAAGAGAGTTTCCTGAGTTCAAATTTGGCCTCATCTGGAGGATGAAACTCATCAGTTTCCTCATCTGGAAAATGAGCTGGGGAAGGAAATGGCAAACCACTCCAGTATCTCTGCCAAGAAAACCCCAAACGAGGTCATGAAGAGTTGAATATGACTGAAACTACTGAACAACAAATAGTCAATGTCATGTGATGATCAAAGGGAAAGGAAGAGAAGGCAATAAACATTTATTGAGTGCCTATTCTATGTCAAGCACTGTATTAAGCATTTATAGATACCCTGTTTGAAGGAACTGGGGATATTTAGCCTGGAGAAGACTCGAAGGGACATATATACAAAGGGCCATCATAATGATGACAGAGTAGATTGGTATATTTCACCCCAGAGGGCAGAACCAGGATCCATGGGCAGAAGTTAGGGGGAAAAATGGAAACTTAGGCTTGATTTCTTGATAACTAGAGATGTCCAGAAGTGAACAGGTGGGGGGCAAGTGGAAATGTTCTGGGTTCTCCCTCCTTCAAGTTCTTGGGGCAAAGACTAGACAATCACTTATCAGGACGGAGAGTTCCTTTTGTGTCTGGGTTAGATGAGATAGGTGGTGAGGTCCCTGCCAACTCAAATTCTGCCATTCTGTAATTCATCTCTCCTTCTGTAAGTGAAGAAACAAATAAACTAGTCCTCTGAAGTCTGAACCTTAATGGAATATTCATATACAGTGTGGTAATCCATATCTGTAACCTCTTAACACCCTGACTATGATACTAGCTCCTTTCTTTTTCTGAATGAGACTAGGCAATACCTTGCAGCCATCAGATGTTCTAAACGGAAAACAACTGTGTCTGACATGTTTGGAGAAGTTAAATGAATTGGATTATCTTAAGGCTGAATTATTTATGTTGGTTTTCTGCCGTGTCCAAATTCACAAATTCCTTCTTCACTGCTTTCCCCAATCTTTGACTTCTTTTGCTAAGGGAATTTAGGGGCATAGAGAATAGAGCCCTAGACCTGGAGTCAAGAGGGCTTGCATTTAAATCTTAGCTCAGTCATATAGCAGTTGTGTGACCCTGGGCAAGTCACTTCTCTTGACCTCTTTCCTTATCTGTAAAATGGTAGTAATAGTAATGGTAATAATCCCTGAGCATTTTTTGAGAGAACCAAATGAGATTGCATACATAAAGCACGTGTAAATGCTAGCTATTATTTTAATAACTACAAACAAGGAATTTTTTTTGAAAATTCTTTATGTAAAGCCAATTTAACATAACTGAATTACAGTGAATATTTGTTATTCCTAGTATTTAATGTTTTCAGTGTCATGCAAAAGACCAGATCACACTTTGTTGAATCTTTACTTATACAAATTCTAACTCATTTGTGCCTTCTCATCTTGTGTGACTCACCCATTAAATTGTGAGCTTCATGAGGGCAGAGATGTAGTAAACACTTAATAAATGCATGTTGACTGATTGTAACTGGTGCTTCCTTGTCTGTCCATGCATCTTCCACAGGGGTTCCATCTGTCATATTGAGGACCTTTGTCTAGATCTCTGTATAGCAGAATA
Source organism: Petaurus breviceps papuanus (assembly GCF_028583685.1). Taxonomy (NCBI): domain Eukaryota; kingdom Metazoa; phylum Chordata; class Mammalia; order Diprotodontia; family Petauridae; genus Petaurus; species Petaurus breviceps. Next base: position 19,404,576 of record NW_027185903.1, on the reverse strand, counting down.
CTAGAGAGACAGCCAGGTGGCACAGTGAGTGAATAGAGTATTGGCTTTGGAGTCAAGAAGACCTGAGTTCAAATTATGCCTCAGAAACTTTTTAGTTGTGTGACTTTGGGTCAATCAGTCAGACTCTGTCTGCCTTAATTCCATCAGTCGGTAAAATGGGGTAATAATAGCACCTACGTCATAGGTTGTTGTGAGGATCAAATGAAATAATGGCCATAAAGAGTTTTGCAAACCTTAAAGCACTATTTAAATGCTGGCTGTCATTATTGGTGATGGTGGTGGTGTCCAGTCTGTTCTCCTTCATTCTACGATGGCCCCGCCACCTTCTTCTGTAGTACATGTCTCTGCTGATATCCTTTATACAGCTTCAGGTGCACAATTTTGCATTGGTGAAAGGCTTTCACCTACATATGTTGTGGGCATGGTCATCCATTCTGTGTAGCGGGGTCTGAATTTACCAAGAGGGGAATTTGTACCTGAAGTTCCCCTGGAAGCTTCCGGGGACTCCAGAGACATAGTGACTCAGTGCTCTTGTATTTTGAGGATGACAGCCTTCATGTTTTCTCCCAGACATGTGGTGGCCTAGCAATGAAATGACTGGAAACTTTGCTATGAAGCTTCGATTTATGCTATGGATAGCTTGTTTGTACCTAGTTGTCTGCATGCTTTGCACCCTCCCAGTGGACTTGATGAGCTCTTTGAGAACAGAAATTGTTCTTTGCCTTTCTTTTCATCCCCAGAACTTGACCTGGTGCCTGACACATAGCAGGTGCTTAACAAACATTTACTGAATGATTGCCAAAAAAATTCTAAGTATATCCTTCCTCCTTTTTGTTCCTCATGAAAACAGTGGGGGTGGAGTTGAGGGTGGAGGGGAGTGCTTCAGTGGTTAAAAGGAGAAAAACCTTCTGGCTCACCTTCTTCCTTTGACACTGAGGGTAATATCAAGTAACTCGTAAGTGGTGGAGAAGGTCTGGCTCTCTCCACTCTCCACTCTGGTATCATTTCACATAGCAGCTACAGTAGCAGGCTTCCACCAGGCCAGCTTGTTCCTGGGGCCCTGCCGGCCATTTCTACTTTGCATCTCTTTTCCTGAGTGAGTGTTTAAGCATCATTCTGAAGGTAGATATGTCTAGGATGGGAGTTAACTTCTTGTTTTAAGTCATTGTATCAAAATGAACTTCTGACAGTTCTTTTGCATCTAAGAAATAAATACCTGTCCCATATCTGATTCATGTTGTATACTGAATACCTTTCTACTCCCCATTTTGGTTAGACCTACACATGAGCTAACAGCCCAAGCCTTAAATAGGTTTTTTCCCCTGGGGGAATATAACCAGGAGTGCACTGGTAAATGTTAAGTAACTGATCTCCTGAGAAAGAAAGAAGAAAGGGAAGGAAGGGAGGAAGGAAGGGAGGGAGGGAGGAAAGAAGGAAGGAAGGAAGGAAGGGAGGGAGGAAGGAAGGAAAGGAGGAGGGAGGGAGGAAGGGAGGGAGGACTCATCTGCCTTGGGAGTATTTTCTCCATCGCTTTTTTAAGCCTAGATAATCAATCAAACAATATAAATCAAGTCTTTGATTTGTAGGGTTGGCTGATTTCTGAGGTGGAAATGCTCACGCTGAACATTTATCAGCAGGTCTTCTAGAACCAGTTAGAGCTGGCCCCCTGCACACCCCTCAATGTAACAAAACAATGAGTGTGAGATAAAGCAATCTGACTCCTTGTTTTTAGAGACTAAGTTCCCCCTAGGACAGAACCCAGAATGAACAGTGTGCATGGGTCCAGAGCAGAGAAGTCCCTTAGTAAAGAAGAGAGGACCCAGTGCTCCAGCTCTCTGGGCCCAATAGCTGGTCTTCATGTTAAAAATATAGAGAGCATATGTATATGTATGTGTATGTGTGTATACATATCATTATAGGTACTTCAATATTTTTTTAACCTGTATTTGAAGCAACTTTGGGTTTTCCCCCTTTGACTTTCTTGTTGTTTGCATTCCTTGCGTTATTCCTATGCTGAAGATACTGAAGAGATAGTGAGTGTATGGCTTGTTTAGCCTCAGGAGATGAACTTAATGAAATTACCAAAAAGTCATGTTGTGTCAAAGACATTTAAAAACATGAAATCACTTGTTTTATAAGAAACATACCAGAAGCCCCCGGGGAAAACATGTTCTACATGCCTAAGATGGAGCATGGGCAGTGGGCATACTGGTGCAAGGTAGAGATCACTCAGCCTATTAAATAGCATGCCTTTCCCATGTCCCAAGTGTTCATGGGTCAGAGGTAGGATAAGCCAACTCTTTGTGCTAAGCTGCATGCAGGAGAAAACACAACAGAAGTAGTCAAAGGAGGACATATGGGAAGACATCAGACCTACCAGAGAGGTGGCATGAACAATAAGCTTGCAGAGTGAGTTTGTGGGGTCCTGGGTCTGAGAGGAGCACCAGAAGAACTCAGAGATGCCTGGGAGACCCTTAGAGGACCATTGAACTCCAGAATTTTCCTGATGAATTACAAGGAAATGACTATCATCACTATAGTAGTTTGTCAAAGGTCATTATCTGCCACATGGTGAAAGTATTCCCTTCTTTTCTTTGTAAACTTGACATGGAAGGGATTTTTTTATCTCACTTCTCTGCAAATAATGTAGGGGTATAGCTATTTACTTGGTGAGAATGAACTGGAGAACTCAGATATTTTTAAATTTAATTTAATTTTTAATTAACCAAAATCTGCCTTCTATATTACCTACCTTCCTTGTACCTGAACTAAAAAAGAAAGAAAAACAGCCCTTGTATGTCAAGAAAAATTAATTTCTGCATTTGCCATGTCTTATGTGTATGGTGTGTGTGTGTGTGTGTGTGTGTGTGTGTGTGTGTAAATTTTTTTTTCAGTCTGTCACCTATCTGTCAGAAGATGGACACCATGATTCATCATGAATTGTGGTTGGTCATTGCATTGATCATAGCTCCTAAGTCTTTCATCATTATTTGTCTTTACAGTAATTTTATTGTATAAATTGTTCTGGTTCTGCCCATTTCACTCTGCATCAGTTAATACAGTTCTTCCTAGGTTCCTCTGAAACCATTCCCTTCATCATTTCTTATAGCACAAGAGTAGTCCATCACATTAACATGCCATAACTTGTTCAGCTCAATTGATTACCCCATCAGTGTCCAGTTCTTTTGCCACCACAGAAAGAAGTCATAAATATTTTTGTACATATGAGTTCTTTTCCTTTTTCTCTGGATTTGGTGACATTCTCTTGAGTTCTGTTTCTCCATAATTTTGAATAATTTTGTAAAGCATAGCAAGCTTTTCCAAAGAAACCTGGGAGCTTAAGGAAAAGGAGAACTGTAAAATTATATATTTGATTAAAGTACCTTCCAAATGATGTTTTTGGAACAATTTAAACTTCCTCAGCTTGCTTCTGCATCTGAAACCAACAGGAAACCAGTTGCCCATTTTTGAAAGGGAACTATACCAAACAATTGTTAAGAACAGATGTTCTGATGTTCTTTCTGTCCTGATCCCAATATTCAAACATGAGATCATGGTGGCATTTCCAGATCCCTTCTGACTTACTGTGTCTCTATCTCCCCAGTTGAACAATCCACTGGACTTCAGTGAGAGCAGATTGTGGCAATGTAAACTACCTCAACCTCTAAAGAAATGAAAGGCAGACTCTCCAGGTTTTAGAAGCGAACAAAATGGAAACCAGTTTCAACTCAGCTTTTTTTTAAATGACCTTGAAATTCAGACTTTCAAGAAATCTAAGTTACCAAATTAAAACATTAGCATTTTAAAGAAAAAAAAATAGTCCTTAGTACATGTTAGAAACACTAAAAAAAATCTTCCAAAGAAAGTGTCTTAAAGTTGCTAATGTAAGGGTAGAAAACTGATTTTGTAGAAAGAATGAGTTAAGGTGTTGTGAACATAAGGATTATCACTTCAGAGAACTCACTTGGGGGAAACAGTGCTTCCAGGTTGATTCTTTGAAATCTACTATGAAGTGAAATTGTGGTAGATATGCTAATAGAAACAGTTTTTATACCTCAAGAATAAAATAAAAATACTAAGTAGATGCAAAGAAAATGGTAAAAAAAAAAAGAAAAGTCTACAGAGGATCAAAAATGTATTTTCCCCTAGTTGTGTTTTGTACCATATACCATAAAAGAAGATATAAACATCACTGAAGAAACAAGTCATAGCCAGAGGGTAGGAAGCAATCATGTCATGCTCCCAAAGATCTAGGCTTACTGACAAAGACAGTACTTTGGGGTTTAATGTTTTAGAGTCAGTCTTAAAGAGAAGATTTACAAATTTTATGCTAGTAGGAAAAACAAAACAACCTAGAACTGAGTAAAGGAACTGCATGAATTTATCAACTCCCTAATCAACCTGCTGTCCAATGGTGGGTTTTGATTTGTTTTTTTTTTCTTCATTTTAAAAATATTTTTTACATTTAATTTTTCTTTTCTTTTTCTCAATTAGATACAAATTCAAATTTTAACATTTTTTAAATTTTGAGTTTCCTTATCCTTATATCATCTCTCCGTCTCTCTATCTCTCTCTCACTCTGCACCCTCCCCACCCCTCCTCCCTCCCTTTCCCCCTTGAGAACCTGTGGAATTTTAAAATGTTTGAAGCAGTGTTGTAGTAGTGGTGGTGATCTTGCAGAATATATATTTGGTCAGGGAATGGACTTGTGATTTCATCACTGTGAGAACCACAGATTGGCAGGTCATCTGTAACTTACGGGCTCAGCCAGTGTATTATACAAGAAGACATTTATTTCAGCTGCTTTGGAGGTTGCCATGTTGAAATATAGGCACCTTTGGTTTTGGAGTCTGCACAGTAAAAAGACCATGAAGCCCATTAGACCCTTAGTAACTTGACCTGTTTCTAGTTCTCATAGAGATTTACAAATTGTTGGTACTTCATGGGTGTTTGAAATGACTTTTATAATGAGCTACAGTTGGAAGTACACTTGTGGGATAACATTGACTTTGCATCTTCTTCAGTGATCTCATTCTAAAGCCCTTTCCTCCTGTCTGTGACTGTCTTCCAAGGTTCTTTGAGAGCAGACACTGTCATTTTCCTTTCTTTGTATCTTGGTTTGGCACATATAGGCACTTAATAAATATTTATTGTCTTAATTGACTCCGTGTTCCATTTCTTTCCAGGATCCACTTTCCAGTCTTCTACATTCTTTATCAACATTTCTGAAAGGTCCCCAATTACTTGTTTACCTTTTCCATTGTTATTCTACACCTATTCTATATACTAATTGGCAGCTAGGTGGCTTCGTGGATGCAATGAATAGAACTGCTGGACCTGGAGTCAGGAAGACCTGAGTTCAAATCCATCCTCAAACACTTTTAGTTGTGTGACCCTGGGCAAGTCATTTAACCTCTGTTTGCCTCAGTTTCCTCAACTGTAATATAGGAATAATAATAGCACCTGCCTCCCAGATTTGTTTCAAGGATCAAATGAGATGATATTTGTAAAGCACTTCTTACCATACCTGTCAAGTAGGCATAATATAAATGCTAACTATTAGCTTTTTAATTAACCCAAATGCATTTGCATGTGAACAAAAATTAACAACATAGAGAACAAATAATTACACTATACAGACAAGGTAAATTTCCCTAGTTTCCAGCACTATTCATATGAATATAAATATTGGTAGCTATTGATATAATTATATCATTATTGATATCAATATCTCTATATGCGTGTATATATACACACGGGGTGTTTCAAGCTTAAAATTGTACTGACTTTTGAGATACCATGTATATTTATGTGTGTGCACATATATGTATATATACATGTGTTTAATTTTATTGACATTTTACATTTCACTATCCTTTCTGAATAAATATGCCCATGCACCAAGTAAGCAATCCCTTATAATAAAAAACCAGAAAGTCCAACAAAACTAACCAACCCATCGACCAAGTCTGATAATATATGCATTGTTCTACACCAATAATCCCTCATCTCTGCAAAGAAGGGTGGAAGATACATTTCAAGTTTGATCATTCTAATTTCATAACATTTTAGGTTTTGTTTTTGTTCTTTTCATTTACATTGTTATCACTGTATATATTTTTTCCTGTTTCTGACAACTTTACTTTGTCTCAGTTCATAAAAATCTTCCCATGCTTCTCTGAATTCTTCATATTTATAATATCTTAGGATGCATTGATGATCTACTCCACTGTATGCCACGATTTGTTTAGCTAGTTACCAATCAACAAGGATCCACCTGATTTCCAGTTTTTTCTTATCATAAAAAGTGCTGATATTAATATTTTGGTTTATATGGGACTTTTCTTTCTATTATTAATCTCCTTGGTATATATAAGACATTGGCATCTCTGGGTCAAGGGGTATGGACATTTTAGTCACTGGATTTTTTAGTATAGTTCCACATTTCTTGAGCTGTTTTTAATATACTTACTGGAAGGGACAAAATCTTAAGAATATGTAAGAGATTCGTTTTATTAGACACTTTGATCACAGTTAACAGTGAGTTCAAGAGGAACTATGATATGGAGAATATTTTGCCATTTTACTACAATTCTAGATTTTTTAACATTGAAATATAGAGGAATTGATAGCAGAATTTTATCAGTCTTGTGTCTTAGTCTATACCATTTGGGATTCTTAAATTACATTCCAAATTTCAGGATTGAAAGTTCTGTAGATTTGAGAAAAAAATGGTAGAATGTGTCGATCTGTTCTTTAGTTGAATGGGTGCCATGTAGCAGAAAGATTCGATGGCCTGAAATATTTTGATTGATGTTAGAGCTATTTACCTCGACCACTCAAATAAAAAGTATTCCTACCAGCACCTATTAACTTGTAAAATGCATCCAAATGAAAGATCTTGGTCAGGAATAACTAACTTCTTTTTTTTTTTTAAAGCAATCGGGGTTAAGTAACTTGCTCAAGGTTAAACGGCCAGTTATTTCTGGGTGTGGTGCTAAGTATCTGAGCCTAGATTTGATCCCCAGGTCATCCCGACACTGGAGCTGGTGCTCTTTACTTGCTGAACCACCTGGCCTACCTAAGCAATTGGGGTTAAGTAACTTGCTCAAGGTTACACGGCCAGGTGTTTCTGGGTGCTAAGTTTCTGAGCCCGGATTCGATCGTCAGGTCATCCTGACACTGGAGCTGGTGCTCTTACTCGCTGTGCTACCTGGCCGCCCCGAATAACTAACTTCTTACTGAACAGTCTTTTGTAGATTCTACAAGTCCCAGATCTACAGCATTTTATAGATGAAATACCTCTTATTTTATGAAATGTGCATGCGTGATTGGCTTAAAATGGAAGTCAAGAAACTGATTAAGTCTAGTACAGCATCCCTCATATAAGAATGAAAAAGGATTGACATTTTGTTATCTGTAGCAGTCCCTGACTGCTGTTTAAAACTTGGTGTTTTATCACTTGAAATTCCTGTTAATTACAGGTTGTTTTATTGCCTTATTTTACAAGAAGCACTTTTAATCTCTCTATACTTTTTCTATTCTTTAGTCATTCAACAAGTAAGTAAATGCCCATGGGTTTTAGAACATAGTGCTATGGAAGTACATATTAAAGGCTGGGATATAAGCAAAGCATCATTTACCCTAATGGGGGGAGGTAAGACCAATGTTGAGCAGTAGAAATTTATTAATTAATTATGGACATTCACTGAGGGGAAGAGAAAGAGTTGGTTCAGGGATTATGGAGTTAGGTAGAAAATACTGGATGGAATAGAGGAACCTTGGACTGAGAGTTAAAATGAAGGATGTGTTGGAGTGGGATGAGAGATGCTGATAGGATCCAGACGTAGGGGCAAGCAAATGAGGAGCATGTCAGGGAGAATAAAAGGAATACCAGAAGGCTGACTTGGCTATAAAGCAAAATATAAGGGGTGGCAAGTCAACGGGTTTTAAATTGGAAGGGCTTGGTTTCCTTTAATCCAAAAGTCAAGACCAGTCTTTTGGAGAGCATGAATATTTATTTTATGTTGCATACAATGTTCTAGATTAGGAAAGGTGAAAAATTATATCTTAGACCATTATTCCAAGTGGCTGTTGAGGGTGGTCAAGTACTTGATTTCAACACACCATCAGAGTTATAGAGTCACAGGATGTCAGGGCTGGAGGGGACCTTAAGGATCAGCTAGTCTAATTCTGAGCAAGTCACTTAACTCTGTTTGCCTCCATTCCTTCTCCTATAAAATGAGGATAATAATTAGCCAGCTGACTAGCAACTAGGTGGTGCTATGTCTAGAGTGCTGAGCCTGGAGTCAGGAAGACTCCTCTTCCTGAGTTCAAATCTGGCCTCAGACATTTCCTAGCTGTGTGACCCCGGGCAAGTCACTTAACCCCATTTGCCTCAGCTTCCTCATCTGTAAAATGAGCTGGAGAAGGAAATGGCAAACCACTCCAGTTTCTTTGCAAAGAAAACCCCAAATGGGGTCACAAAGAATTGGACATGATTGAAACAAATGAACAACGAAAGTCTTATCCTGAGCAAGTCACTTACCCTCTGTTTGCCTTTGTTTCCTCATCTATAAAATTAACCCTCCCAGGGTTGTTGTGAGGTCAAAATGAGATCATATTTGTAAAGTACTTTGCAAATCATAGAATACTAGATAAGTGCTAGCTATTATTAGTAACCTCCTCATCTTTCAGAGGAGCAAACTGAGGCCCACGTAAGTTATTGGAATTGCCCAAGGTCATACTGCTTTAATGACAAATTCAGTATATGAGATGAGTTCATGTTCCTTAAAGAGGTCTTGTTTTGACTATAAAATAAAATCTGAAGAAGGTAGCATATGAAAAAATCTCTCATTTATTTTTCTTGTTCTGGTTAAGAAAAATGAAAACCTTACTTTATGTTTATATAATTTTTAAAAGAAGACTATTTTATACATATATGTTATATACGTCTGCATTAGATATATATACATACATACACACAGTCATGCTCACTCTCATGATACATGTTTGAGAGAGTTGAGATTATCTGGATTGCTAAATTAGTTGGATAAGTTTTCAAATCTCATTCAGGAGTGTTTTGCGATTGATAAATAGATTAAAGGTTCCATTTCAAGTGAATTCTTCTCTGTAAGGGAAAGAAGAGGTAGACACGAAAAAAACTTGTCTTCATCCAGAGCAGGTTTTCTTCATCTGACGTCCCCAAGAGGTCCTATGGACTTCAGGAGGTCTGTGAACATGGATGGGACAAAACTTATAGCCTTTTCTCCCCCACACTAACCTCTAGCTAAAGCTTAACATTTCCTTCAGTTGTTTCCTGTCTGAGAAGGGATCCGTGACACAAAAAAGGTTAAGAACTCTTGATCTAGTGTACAAATATGGTCCCTGTTATTTGCTTACCTTGCTGGTAGAAATGAGAATTAGATTAGGAGCCAGGATACATCCTAGGTTTTCATCTCATTTCTGCCACTAACTAGTTAAGTAACCTTAGACAAAGTCACTTCTCTGCATTTCAGTTAAATGAGTATTAAGGCCACTGCCTAGCTTCAAAATTATAATTTGGGACCATATGTTAGTTCAGAAAACCAGGCATAGGAAATACTTAATTATAAGAAAGCTAAGTAAAAAAATGACATTCGGCTATAATAATTTTCCTCTAAAAACCCAAGTTACTCCTTGGCAGTGAATTACCCTATTTCTGTTCATGACATCACCTTTCAGTCACCTAGACTTGAAATTTGGGAGTCATCTTTGCCTCCTCCCACCCTTTCCCCTTTTCCATTGCTAGAAAATTCTCTGTTCTCATTGCACCAGACAGTTTCAGACAGTCATCATGATCAGGCCTGGATTATGGTTTTTAAAATACCACTTTTGTCTTATTATTCCCTTGCTCAAGAATCTTCAGTGCTCGCCTCTCCTTTGAGGTGTTAGGTCAAGTTTAAACTTCTCTGCCTAGTTTTTAAGGTCCCATGTAATTTGGCACCACCCTGTCAGTATCCTTCAGCCATGAAAGAAGTCCCACTTCCATAGTCTGACCTGTACAAAATCTTGCCACCTATAATTGCATTGTTTTTTCATTTTATGCCTACGTTTTTGTTTTTTTTTTCCTTTTCAAAATATTTTAGGCATGTAACATATGGTTTACCATCTAGAAGCAACTTTAGCTGAAGAGTTCACTTATCCAAACAGGGCTGACCATTGGTAGTATTGTCAAGTTGTTCAGTTGTAGGCCTTCCCTGTCTGTATTCTGCCTCCTCTGTTCCTTTACTTATCCCCAGGTACCCAATGCTTTTGAACTTTCTTACATCACTCCCTTATCCTTCTCTCATGAAAAACATCTGGTGTCATTTAATTTAGTAGAATTTTTTTAAAGAGGCAGTCAGGGTTAAGTAACTTTCACAGGGTCAAACAGTCTAAGGCCACATTTGAACTCAGGTCCTCCTGACTCCCAGGCTGGTGCTCTGTCCACTGTGCCACCTACCTGCCCATATCTTAATATGTTTGTAAGAGTAATTGCATTGTAGTCTTCTTGATCATTGTGAAATGATGGACTTTGCCCACCATTAAAAGAAGTTCAGGTATGAGCAAAGATACAGGAAAATGGAGAAGGTTGATCGGGGATTGGGAGGATAAGAACAGTGGTAGACCTTCCATCACTCTCTGAAATTGTAACATATATATAGGCTGCAATCTATTCCATCAACACAGAAACTCAGCCCTTAAAACCTAATGTATTTTTTTTAAGATTAACTATTGAGTATCTTGTAACCTTTCTAGTTGGATGTCAAGCAGTTATTCTGATAACCATTTGTCAAGGATAAGGGAAGATTTATATTGAATGAATAATATGAGAAGATGCCAGATTTATTTATGTGTCTATACTTTTTACCTCGTAGAGAAGATTAGACTGATTTTTAGAAAATGATGAGTTGATAAATCTTTTAAGTTGGTCTAGAGACCAGACCTATGATTTCATTGGAATAGGGAACTGCCAGATGATGAAATACCATCTACTAAAACATGCTGGCACCTTCTCTATAAAATATAGTCTGAGAAAGTTGCCTAGAGCATTGAAAAGTTAAGTGATTTGCCCATGATCACATGACCAGGATGTATCAAAGATAGGGCTTGAACTCGGATCTTCTAGGCTCCAAGACCTGTTTGTTCACTGTCTGCTACACTCCATTACCTCTCTCTTTGTTAGGTTATTAAAACAAAATAATCATGAATTATACTTTTGAATTAAAATTCATTTTCATTTTTGTTTTTTGATAATTACAAAACTGGGATGTTTTGAAACTACATGCAAATCATATGTTATTGTATTAATTAAAGTTTATTTTTATTTATATTTATTTTTAATTATTTTAAGTTTCCTCAATATTTTAATTAGAGACCCAATCTCCCATTTAACTTCACTTTTATCTTTTAATAGAATGTAAGTTTCTTGAGAGTAGGGACTACCTCCCTTTCCAATTTGTACCTCAGATATTCAACACAATCTCGGGCACATAATTGGTACTTAAGTGATTGTTGGTTAATTGATTTTCCCTGAATTAATTTTTAGTCTTAGATCTTTTGGGGACCCTGCAGTTGGAATTCCACAGAGAATGTTTATTATCATCTTTGCTGCTGAATGAAAGCTAGTCCTAAGTATCAAGACTTGGACAACTTTTATATTTTTTTCTCTCTTTATTATCTTAACTGATTAACTGAGAAAAGCTGTTAATTATAGCAGTAAGAATAAGAGAGGAATAACAGGAAGTTTTATATCTTTTGATTCTCTTGATATTATCTGAGAAGTATTTCCTCAGGAGAGTAAAATAAAAAGGGTTCTGTCCTCAAAGATGGAAAATTGGGTGTTAAACTCACAGCCCTATACATCTTCAATACACTCCTGAGGTTTCTTTCATTTTTAAAATTGTACTAAGGAGTCAGTTTTAGAAATACTGATAATAGGAACTAAGGACTCCTTTCTAGGAAACAGAGAGCTCTCAGGACACCTGTCCTGTGGTGTAAATGACTTATCAAAATTAAGGGAGATGATTCAAAGGAAAGTCTTGAAGCATCACTAATTAAGTAGGAAAAGGTTAGCAAAAATCCAGCAATTGAAACAGACTCCTCAGTGATAAGAAAGAAAAATAAACTCATTTCACTTAATGAACTAATTCTCTCTTTATGGTGAAATTAAGAAGCACATTCTCAGGAGGAAGCTCTCCACCACTAATGCAATTGTCTTTGCTGTAGAGAATGATCTTCATTGCTGTTCTTGAAAGGGTGTCACTTGACCAGTATGACATTAAATTCAAGGAAAGAAAACAAAACGCGAAATTATCTCTGAAATCTATCTCTTTATAAACACTCTCTATTTCCACAATGACACACAATTAGAAACCAATCTTTTGAGGCAAAATTTGATATTTAAAAATTTTAAATGCTTAAAAAAATGGCACAAAGCATCAAAAGAAGAAATGATATGTGACACAAATCACACTGACTTTGGATACCTAAACATTCATTTTAAAATAAATTGTCACAATCTCAGGCTTCAGTATCTTTTAAGGAACACAATCCACTGCTCAGTTCTGTTCTTAAGTGATTTTCAGGATATATTATTTACTCCCTAAAGGTAATCATATAAACACTCCTGTAGGTCTTAGCTGCAGAAATGAAGGTGTGAGCCACTGAGCTAAAGAACAAAATAGTCCCTAGAGTTGACTACTTTGGGAATTTGTTGGGTTTTTTTTGGGGGGGGGGGGAGAATCTTTTTCAGGAAGTGATCGGTGGATTCTTTCAACCGCTTTTTTGCCCTCTGGTTCTAAAACATCAGGGTAGTTTTTCTTGAGAATTTCTTGGAGGATGATTTCTAGGTTCTTTCTTTGATCATGGTTTCAGGTAGTCCAATAATTTTTAAATTGTCTCTCCTGGATCTATTTTCCAGGTCAGTGGTTTTTCCCATGAGATATTTCACATTGCCTTCTATTCTTTCATTTGTTTGGATCTGTTTAACAGCATCTTGATTTCTCATAAAGTCACTAGCTTCCATTTGCTCGAATCTAATTCTGAAGGAATTATTCTCCTCAGTTAGCTTTTGAGATTCTTTTTCCATCTGGCAAATTTGGCTTTTTAAGGCATTCTTCTCCTCATTGCCTTTTTGAGGCTCTTTTGCCATTTGAGTTAGTCTATTTTCTTTGAAGCTTTTGGTGCAGGAGTTCTGACTTCACTGTGTTCCTCCTGTTCCATGCTTTGATACTTTTTGTCTCCAAAATAGGAGTGTAAAGTTGGGGTGCTCTGTTTATTTTTCTTCCTTTGCCTGCTCATGTTCCCACTCAGTCACTTGACCCCTGGGCTTTTTGCCACAGTAGGACTCTGCCACCAGACAGGGGAGCTTTTGTCCCAAATGCTGGTGTTTTCTCAGCTGCCTGAGGTATTAGTTGGGTGCCCTCTCTGAGGTCTCCACATGCTCTGGCAAGCTGGACACACACCCCAGGACCTCAATCCAAATCCAATCAGGTTAAAGCAAGAGCGATTACCCCTCAGACTGGTGCTTAGTCCCCCTACACTCTGCAGGCCAGGAGCTGAAGCTGCTGCAGCGCCTCAGCTGCTTCTTGCCCCGGGGGCAAAAGTCCACGCACTCCCATCTACTGGATCCCAAAGTTCAGACTGCACTGACCTCTAACTTTGTCCTTAGCCTCTATGTGTTGATAATTCTGGAAACCGCCACAGCTGCTGGTGATCTGAAGTCCCTCCAGCAGGTGGTTAGTCAGGCCTGCCCTGGGGCTAAAGCCTCGGGCTGGCGCTGGGCTCAGCTCTCAGAGTGCTGCACTGGCCAATTCCTGCAGGCCTGCCAGGCTTTCCTCAGTGGGAGGTTAGTTTCTTTGTGTCATTTTTGGGTTCTGTAGCTCCAGAGTTTGTTCAGAGTCCCCTTTTACATGAATTGGAGGAGGGGAGAGCCAGAGCCGAGGGGAGGTCCTGTTTCTACTCCACCATCTTGACTCCTACTTTGGGAATTTGAAATGGAAGTTATTTAATTGTTTGTTAACCCAGTAGTTTTCTTCCCTGGAGACATTTCAGTGGAATTATTTTTTTATTGTTCCTAGAATCATTTGTATTTGAATTGCTCATTAAATTCAATCATTGTGGTCCTAAGTACTACTCCCACCCCCAGAAGGGTGACAGTAACCTGTCTATTTTAATGATAGGTATTCTCTCTGAATGTTTTTTAGCTCAGCCATCAGCAAGCACTGGGAAGCTGAACTGGCCACGCTGAAAGGTAACAATGCCAAACTCACAGCGGCACTCTTGGAGTCCACTGCCAACGTCAAACAATGGAAACAGCAACTTGCTGCCTACCAGGAGGAAGCCGAGCGCCTTCACAAGCGGGTATGGTCAGCTCTCATAGACCTAAGGATGTAAAGCCAGTAGGTTGCCTTGCTCAGAGGAAAAGTGAACATAGATACTGTACAGCTAAGCCTCCTGGGAATATTTGGCAGGTGTCAAAGCATATAAGTCAGATTATGTGTCCTAAATTGTTTGAAGAAAATTGTTCCCACCAGTTAGTTGGGTTATGGTGTGTGTGTGTGTGTGTGTGTGTGTATGTGTGTGTGTGACAGAGAGAGACAGAAGGAGGGAGGGAACAGGATAAATTAATGATAAAAGTAATAAACATGTTGACAAAAAACTGATAATGCCCTAGTTCTTTGGGACCATTCTGTCCTAAAGTGTCCAAAGTAAAACTATAAACTAGACATGGAAATATATCTACTTACCCCATCCTTCAAGTCCCTGCTAGTAATCAGGTATAAAAAAATAAAATCTCCCAAGTGAAAGGAAAAAAAATTGGCATGCTGACCTTTCAGAAAAGGGTGGTAGTCTTAGCATCAAAGTAAGGTGTGAGAGGTCCCATAGAATTGGGATGGCAAGAGAAAGAAGAGAAATAGAAAAAAAGAACAAGACAAGAGAGAAGGGGAAAAAAGAAGCAAGAGGAAAAAGGAAATGAGAGGAAGTGGGGAAAGAAAGCCAAGATAACTATAGTGTTTATGACTGGTACAAGAGGCACCCATGATAGTTCCCAGTAAAATGTAAGCTTCTGAAACAAAGAATGGTTTTATTTTTCTATCCCCAAATAGCACAATGCCTGTCACATACTAGGTGGTTAATAAATGCTTGTTGATTGATTGAATTCACTCAATAGATTAATCAACTAATACATTACAGTGTTTTCTTAGGTGTGAGACATGCTATTAAAGAAATCTAAGATGGAATCTTCATCACCAAGGAATTCACCAATATAACTGGGAAGGCAAGACAAGTGCACATGATCTCCATAGTAACAATAAAAGATAGTGTATGATCGCCTCTAAATTGTTATGGACGATTAGATTAAAGTTGAAAGTCATGGGGGAAGGCAAATAGCTTTGTGTGGAAGACTGGCCCCATTATTAGTATTGATTAGCCTCTGGTGTATAAAAGGAGCATCACATAAATTTTTGACATTGATAATTGTGATTTGACAGTAGATCTGGTCTCTTGGTATACTTGTGACAGTGTAGAGTAGTTATTGAGAGAGTAAAGTAGAAAGAAACATAAGAGAAAGGGCAAATGGACAGTGGCTTAGTTATTGAGTGTGTTCAGAGTTGGTGTGGAATATTGGGGACAGAGTGTGTAAAAGGAAGAACACCTGAATGTAGGTCCTCAGAGGTGATACCATGTTCAGAATAACTGAGAAGAGGGGCATCTGTGGATTATCAGAGCCAAGTCTGCATTGTGAGTAATTAAAGAGAGGTGGGGATGGAATCATAGGGCTGGACATAGGCCTATTGCTACCTAGAGAATTTGTAAGAGGCCTATTCACTGAATGGGCGTTACCTCACTCTAAGTGGGTACATGAAAAAGCCTTAGCCTAAAAGGGCCAGGGTCTCCCATTGCATCCTGGGTCATCTCCTGTCATCCTGATGAATATCTGGTCACTGGATCCAAATGGCTCTGGAGGGGAAAGTGAGGCTGGTGACCTTGCACAGCTCTCACTTACTCAAATCAAAGTCAACTGGAAGTCATGTCATCATTTCCCTTATACCATGGTCCTCTTTGAAAACAAAGGACAAACACAGAGAATTTGTATGCCTTTTGTCTTGTTACCCACAGAATTATTTTCGATTCTGAACTTAGTTGTTCATTCATTTTTCAGTCATCTCCAAGTCTTCATGACCCCGTTTGGAGTTTTCTTTGCAAAGATACTGTAGTGGTTTGCATTTCCTTCTCCAGCTCATTTTACAGAAGAGGAAACTGAGACAAACAGGGTTAAATGACTTGTCCAAGGTCACACAGATAGTGACAAGCACATCTGTATACATGGTAGAACAGAAAAAAAGGATTATAAATGAAAGTGCAAGTCTCTATTATAAGAAAATGACAAAGCACATAACTTTCAAAGCTATTCTGCTTGTCTTTAATTCTTTCTGGCTTTCCTTCTCTTCTCTTCTGTGCATAAAAAAAAATACCTCAATGACCTTCTGTAATGGTAATGAGAATTTGAAGATCTTCCTTGCCCCTTATTAAGACTAAGGGAATTCAAAGACCTTCCCTGCTTTGAAAATATACTCTGCCTGCTAATAGTCATGTCATCTAAAATCTGAAACAATATTACTAATACGATCTGGCTAGTCTTGAGTACAGAGGACACAGTACTTTTGTTAGTACAGCCAAAAGATGTAATTAAATTATATTAGCATCAGTGACCATCTTGCTTCACATTGGGTTCATATTCAATTAAATCTCCCAAAATATTTCACCATGAAATTCTTTCAAGTCAGGGCTCCCCTATGCTATGTAATTGGGTTGTTGTTGTTTTTTTTTTTAACCTAAATGAATGCCTTTACATTTATCCTTACCAACTTTCTTTTATGGTTTGAACCACTATTCCAATCTATCAAGATGACTTTTTATCCCAATTCTGTCATAGAGGATATCTAACTCTTTCCTTAATATAGCTCATCCCACTCTCACCCCTAGCTTTATCATCTATAAATGAGATAAGCACGGCTTCATCTAAATTGAAAAACAATTAGTCTTTGTTTATGTTTTGAAAAAAACAATTATTTTTCATTATAAAAATCAGCAAACATGAATATTTCAATATACTGAAATCAGTATTGATTATTGTTTGTATTGATATTGAAATCAGTATTGATATGAAAATCAGATTGTTGACATTTTTAAAAATTGATCCTACTTACAATTGATTTTTTTCCCCATAACTGCCTAAGTCATAGATAGTTCTTTGTCTCTGAACTTAGTTTATAAATTCAACTGGCTTGTACTGAGTTAAGTTTAGAAATCCAGTTTTCTTAATCACTGTTCTACTCTTGCCCCAAAGAAGTCTGTTATCCTTGAGGGATGCAGGTGGTCACCAGGGAGTCTGTTCTGGTATCTCATACCACTAAGCTATCCTTCAAGGATGTCTGGTTTGCTATTCAAAGAAGTCTGGTCCATTCTTTCTAACCTTGCAGTGGACACAAACAATGAAGATTTCTTAGTCATAAGGTGGAAGGAAGGGGTTATTTCTAGCCTCTCATTCTTAATTTCCAACCAATTGTATTGTCCTCACACCCTCAGACAACCCTATTACCAATTGTATTATTTTCCTCACTTAGCCAGTTCTGTTCTTTTTCCTATGCTTATAAAAAGCATACATTTTCCTATGCTTATAAAAAGCATACATACAAAGTACATCCTCCTCTGGGGTCATTAGCCTAACGAGGTAACCATTTGACCCACTTTATTAACAGGTTTACACCCTGCTAATAAACTGATAAAGCTTGGAATTCTGTATCTCAGTTTACCATCATTAAATTCTATCAAGACAATAGAAAGAACAGAAAACAGAATTACATATGAAACAATTTGTATTATATACAGTTTTGTAAGTATTAAATTGAGCAAAAACCATCAATTTGCTTGTTTATGTTCCTTTCTGAATGACTCTTTTTTTTCTATTGTGTCTTTTTTTTTATATTTAACTGATGATCATTTCTTTTTCTTTCTTTTTTTGGGGGGGGGGTAATATTATCACTACCCACCAGATAGAAGCCCTCAGATAATAAATAATGTACAGTGAAGCAAAGAACTCTAAAAATGTGTATTTCATTCTGAATGTCTAATCCATCAACTCTGCCAAGAGGTGATTTGCAAGTTTCATTATCATTCTTTTGAAACCACAATTGGTCATTAAATTGTTTCCCTTTACATTTTTGTAGCCACCGTATAAATTGTTCTCCTGACTCTACTTACTTCGCTGTGTCATTTCATACAGGTTTTCCAAACTTTCCTACAGAGCAATAATATTCCATTCCATTCATTGACTGTGGTTTATTAAGCTATTCCTTAACTGCCAGATGTTCGCTTTGTTTCTAGTCCTTTGCTATAACAGAGAAGAGCTTCTATAAATATATTTTGCTTCTGAGTTCTTTCCCTCTGCCTCTGACCTCTTTGGGATAATATGCCTACTAGTCTAAGGATAAGCCCAGTTTAGTGACTGGGGGCTTAGTTCCAAAATGTATTCCAGAATGGTTGGACTCATTTTTCACTCTACTAACAGGGCACTAATGTGCCTTTCTTTCCAGAGGTCCTCCAACAACTGCTATTTTTTCTTTTCTTGTCATCTTTGACAGTCTGATAGGTATGAATGTGAACTTTGGTTAGTTTTTCATCCAGCTATGAAGCCACTTAATTGTACATGTTATTCAGCCCATATTTCTTCATTTTGTTTACAAGGATACTGTAACAGACTTTGTCAGATGCCTCCTTAAAACTTAGTTGCAGGTACGTTTCTGATCTACCTGTCAAAAAAAAGAAATGAAATTAATTTGGGATGCCTTGTTCTTTGTGATTGAATGCTAGTTTTTAGTATTCACCTTTCTATTCTAAGAGTTCATAAACTATTTTTTAATATGTTTTAGAATTTTTCTGTCGATTATGACCAATCTATCCCCTCTTTTAAAAAAATAGGATATTATTAGCCTGTCTCCAATATTTTAACATTACAACCAGCCTCCATGATATCTGAAAATTTTCCAGTGTGTTAATTCCTCTGTCACATCTGTGAGTTTGGGGTTTTTTTTCCTTTTCGTTAGTAACCTGGAATTTAATTCCCCTGGCCCTTAATACTTGAGCTCATTTAATCGACTGTGTAGTCCTCCCCCTTTTTTCCTATCTTGTGATTCATTTCCTTCTTCATTGTATTTGTTCTTCCCTCTCTAGTTCAAAGACTGTTCTTTTTAATGGAGAGACAAAATAGGAGTTGTGAGTAGCTTTTTTGTTCTCTTTGTTCCCTTACTAGTACACCATCTTCACCAAACGATTCCCTTCCTTTCTCTTTTATCTTCTTACTCCAAATATAGCTTTAAATTTTTTTAATTATAAAGCCCTTTTTACCATTTAAAAAAAACAAAACAAGAAACCTTTGGTTCCGCCTGGAAGTTAATCCTTCATGACCCTGCTCCAGAATGTTTGAACCACTTTTAAATTTTCTTGGATTTGTACTTGCTCATTTGTGCCACTTTATATATTTTGTGCACATCTTTTTAAAATATCCTTAAATATATTTAAATAAATATATGAGTTCCGTGTATTATATGAATTTCTTGGGATGTTTTCTCCTTTCCTTTTTAAATGGGAATATTTATATTTTATGGTCAGAAATTTTAGAATTCCCTATAACTTTTCAAATATATTCCCTTTTATTCTCTCTGTCCAAGAGATCATATCTGTCTTTTCCTAGAATTTTAAAAATCCGATTTTCTGATACCTGTTGCATAGGATTTTATGTGTTAGGAATATGGGGACCATTGAAGGTTCTACTCAATGGGAATTCAGTGCTATTCAATTTTGTCGTTGTTCAGTCATGTCTTACTTCATTACCCCACAAACCATATAGTCCATGGGGTTTTCTTGGCAAAGATACTGGAGTGGTTTGCCATTTCCTTTTCCAGTGGATTAAGGTAGAGGTTAAGTGACTTGCTTAGAGTTATATAACTAGTGTATATCTAAGGTCACATTTTGAACTCAGGTCTTCCTGACTCCAGGTCTAAGATTATGTCCACTGAACCCTCTAGCTGCCTAACAATTTAATACAAGAATATTCCTCAATACAAGGATGACTCAAACATTCTGGAACAGTGTCAGAAAGACTTAACTTCTAGATTGAACTAAGAAGGGAACTGTTGAAGGTTTTCACACAGTGGAGTGACGTAGCAAGTCTGTGGCTATGTGAAGGATCTGTAAGTCTGTTTAAGCCACTTAACCTTATTGAACCTCAGTTTTCTCATCTATAAAATGGGTTTAATAATAGCACCTACCTGACAGAGTTGTTGTGAGGATCAAATGAAAGAATATGTGTCAAATGCTTTGCACAATCTAAAATGCTATACAAATAGAAGTTGTTTTTACTACAATCATTCACAATTTCATCAAGTCCAGATATGGTCATTTCCTCTGCCAGGGCAGTTTTCAGTGTTACTGGAATTTACTAAATAAATCCCAGGGAACTGTTTGAGGCTTTTTTGCTCAGATAGTAAGTATCAGAGATTTAGTTGAACCGAGGTTTTCCCTGACTCCGAGCCTAGCATTTTCTCTGCCACAAAATATTGTCTTTCATGTTGAAAATAAGGTCCATCTAACAGGGATGTATAGCATAGGCTGACATGAGTCAAAACTAGATCAGATGAGGCCAGCAAGAAAGGTTTTGTTAGTACAGAAACCCCAGGCATTAAGAGGTCTATACTGGAGTGATGGCAGTGGGAAAAGAGACATTTTGGTAGAAAAGAATGATGGGCCCAGAAATAACTGGCTGTGTAACCTTGAGCAAGTTACTTAACCCCGATTGCTTTAAAAAAAAAAAGAGTGATGGGATTTGAGACAAGCTGAATAAAGTAGATAGAAGGAGAGTAATGTCTCAAAGACAACTCCAAGGCTTTGTGGATTAACTAGGTGGTGCCATAGTGCATACATAGCATGCTAGGCCTAGAGTCAGGAAAACTCATCTTTCTGAGTTCAAATCCAGCCTCAGACACTTACTAGCCGTGTGACCCTGGGAAAGTCACTTAACCTTGTTTGCCTCAGTTTTCTCATCTGTAAAATGAGCTGGAGAAGGAAATAGCAAACTGCTCCAATGTCTTTGCCAAGAAAACCTCAAATGGGGTCACAAAGAGTTGGACAAGACTAAAAGACTGAACAGCAAGTTCTGTAGGCTTCATACTTTCTCTTTTGTGGGGGGGAGTTGGAATAACAACGACAAGGCTTTGAGCCTGTTTCTTTAACTCATTTTAGTCCTAGTTGTATTTTGTATTTCAACAAAGATTGATTGAAAACTGGCTTATGTAAGACACTGCAATGAGGGGTGCCATTGTTTTAATGCTGTGCACATTATAGATTATTTGTGTTTATATTAAATTTGTTTTGTTTACCTTTTTTTTTTGATTGGAAGGTGCCCAAGGGCAGTTCTTTCCTGTGTATTCTCCATGTGATGACTAACGAGTGCATTTTAAGATAAAAAGAACCACTTAGAATGAAAGTAACTGCAATTTAGCCTGATGGTAGTTGTAGTTTAAATTCATCATTTTTCTGAATCATCTCAAATTTTGGAAATAGCTTAGAAAAATATCGCAGTTTGGAAGAGCCAGGCTTCTTAGCTTTAGAATTCAGAAATCAGAAGTTGGGGACGGGGGAGAAGGGGGTGACCATATCTGATTTTAAAGTCTGTATTCATAAGGAAAGTTTAAAAGAGACTTTCAATATGGGATTCTCCACTTGTCACTGTGTACTGGTTTCCTAAATTTTCTCAAGTCCACGTTAAAGAGTGATGAGTGATTTTGTTATTTTCCTAATCCTAACTCTAAAACCCTATGTCTGTCACTCAGTCATTCAGTCATCAGGGATTTATTAAACACTTAGTATGTGCCAGGCTTTGGGAATACATGAATAAAGCTGCCCCTCTCCTCGTGGAGATTTTTCTATAAGAGGAGACATCACAGACCTGTAAAAATATATGCAAACTAAGTATACTCAGCTGTGAGACTTTGGGAAAGTCTCATAACCTTTGTCATCCTCAGTTTCCTTATCTACAAAATGGGAATAATAGTAACATCTGCTTCACAGGGTTGTTGTAAAGACAAATGAGATCATGTTTGTAAAGTGTAAACCTTAAAGCACTATTTAAATGTTTGTTATTAAGCTATTAAAATCCAAAAATGGCACTAGAGACTTTCATATCTAAAATTAAAAGAAGATAATTACTATAGGGAGATAGTAGCAGCTCTTCCCTCTTTTAGTTTAGGCATTATTTTTTTAAATTCTCTTTTATGGACTAATTCAAAATGTATAATCCATTTGGCATTTGGCATGTCATTGTCAGGGAACCTTTCTTTACTGATATTTCATTTGATGGGGACTCATTCCCTTTTTAGGTGACTGAGCTGGAGTGTGTGAGCAGCCAAGCAAATGCGGTCCATACACACAAGGCCGAGTTAAATCAAACAATACAGGAACTCGAAGAAACACTGAAGAAGAAAGAGGAGGTATTTGCTAACATTCACTCACTAACATAATCTCTTTAAGATATGTGTAGAATGCAGACAGATTATTTAGTGTGCCTCACTATGAAATGTAATGGTGCTCCTGTGGAAAATAAGGTTTCTTTCTTTAGGAGAACGTTTTTGTAAAATAGCCCTTTCACTTGAATGGCTGAACTTGTTGCCATAGTCTCTGATCTCGTCTGTCACTCTGCACATGTGTTTGACATATCACGAAGCTGTCATCATTCTAAAACTCTGTCCATGCATCTGCTGTGAGAGTGTCTCTAGGAGTAAAAGGAAACCATTAGAGAGTAAATACAGTCAGGAGGCTGAAGCGTTCTCAAACGGTGCTGATCATTGCCAGCCACGAGGTCCCATCATCCCCGAAGAAAGAACCACCATCAGAAGGCTGGGGGGCATCCCCAGGAGGTTCCGCAAGACCGGCATCCCAGCTCTCGGCACAACTGAACCTGAGCCATCCAGGGCAGATGATGGCCTCCCCTGTGGTTATTAAAGATCACTGTGTTAGAAATATATGTGTAAGGAGGGACTCTTCCTAAATGTCAGCATCAGCACAAGGTTGAAATGATGTTTTCTTAGGCCTGGGGTGGTATTTTCAGAATGCAATAAGGTCACTCCTTTCCTTGATAAGGATTAAACATGGCTAAAGACACTCAATGTTCTGCCTTTTGTAGGAAATAGAAAAATTGAAACAAGAAATTGATAATGCCAGAGAGCTACAGGAACAGAGAGACTCATTGACTCAGAAACTACAGGTGAGATGTTATACAAATAGTATACTTTTCTGTTTATTATAATATCATGTATTAAAAGTGATTTTGTTTTCCAGAATTTAATTTTCTGGGTTCCCCATCCTTTACTTTTTCCTAGTCCTGTAGGTGGAACAGTGGATAGAAGGCCAAGCCTGGAGTCTGAAGACCTGAGTTCAAATTCAGACTCAGGCACATAGTAGCTGCATGACCCTCGGCAAGTCACTTACTCCATTTGCCTCAGTTTCCTCATCTGTAAAATGAGCTAGAGAAGGTAATGGCAAGTCACTCCAATATCTCTGCCAAAAAAAAACCCAAATGTAGTCACAGAGTCGGACATGACTGAAATAATAGACCACCGAGTTCTATAGGCTTCATTCATATTGTTTTTTCAAAATTTACATGGTAACCTCATTCAGATAGTATGTATCTTTCGTAATCTGCTCTAGATAGAACACACATATCTATTTACTGTTTAAACGTGGTTATAAATGCTGATTATTTTCAGTAAATTATTGTTTTGTGATAAGTAAGGACATCATTTGAATTTATATTTTTTACTTCTAACATAAAAATGTTACACAACCGAGAAGCCACAAGGGTACATGAATTTATATTATTCACATGTAAGCTAAAAAAATTTTGAAGACCCTGACTTTATAGAAAACTACTTAGACTAGTTTCACTCAGCTTTGGAAACTGTGCCCATTTATGGCATCATATTGAGATAGTTTGGGGAAGGTAATATGATTTCGAGGAAAGAGTTCTGGTTTTAGAAGACCTGAATTTGAGCACCAGCCCTGGCAGTAATAAGCTGTGTGACCTCGGGGTAAGTCGACCACTCTGTGTCTCAGTGTCCTGATCTGTCAAACAAGGGTAAGAATAACTGCATCACACAGAGTTTGTGAGGGGATAACTGTATAGACTTATTGTTAGGATCAAATGAAATCAGGTGTATAAAAAGTTTTACATATAGTCAGATTTTGTTATGCCTTCATATAGAAAATATTCTTTTTTCCTGCTTTTAATTTGAATTTTTTTTATGAATTAGTATTAATGGAGAAATGCGCCTCCTGATGTTTGATACTTGGTGCCTCTGCCCAGACCCTACATCCTTTGGGTTGATGTGTAATTATAGTCCTCCCCGGGCAGCTGCAATAATCTTCATATTCTTCACATTCTCTTCTTCCATCTAGAGTCCTGAACTGATCATGGCCAGTTGCACGAGAGCTGTGGACTATTAGCACGTTGGCATTTGGATCAGGGAACAAAAGAAAGTTTGGCCAGGGGGTTGAGGTTTGACGAATCTGGAGAGAGCTAGGGTTTGAGAGAGTTGTTAATAGGTGAGGGAAGAGAACCTTGAGAAGATAGCCCAGTAGCAGGGCTACTCCACTAAGGAGACAGGTGGCTGAAAAGAATAACATGAAAGGAGTCATTGCTATCTTACTTCTCCCCCTCTACATTTTTACTGTCTTCCCTACTACAAGAAATTGGCTCATGTATATGTCTCATGTCTGTACCTTTTCTGGGCCGGGGGGGGGAGGGGGAGAGAGAGAGAGAGAGAGAGAGAGAGAGAGAGAGAGAGAGAGAGAGAGAGAGAGAGAGAGAGAGAGAGAGAGAAAAGAATGGAGAGAGGGAAGTAGGGAGAGAAAGAAGAGGGAGAGAAATAGCAGAGACAGAGAGGGAGGGAGGGAAGAAGAGACAGAAAAGGAAGGAGGGAGTAGGGAGAAGAGAGACAGAGAACAAAGGGGTAGGGAAAGAGGAGAGAAAAAGAGAGGGAAGGAAGGAGAGAGAAAGGAAGAAAAGAACAGGGAATAGGAAAGGAG
>NW_027185903.1:19282994-19379399 GCF_028583685.1 Petaurus breviceps papuanus | reverse complement strand
AGTACATAAAGTGGTTGTGGAAAATTATGGGGATAAAGGAAGAAAAGGTTGTCTGAGCATGGAAGCATGTTGAGACTACAGGAAATGTTAGTGTTGTAGAGGCCTGGTTCTAAGCTGGAGAAGTCACAGAGGCTCACCCTGTCCATCATTAGAAGTCAGGGGTAGAAGTCAAATTTCTGGTGGAGTGGAGATGGTTAGAGAGTGGGGCCATGGCAAGGAGAACATAGCAAGTGACAATGAAAAGTGATGACCCATATGTAATTGTTTTAAACTTCTCCTGGTTCTTTAATCTACAAGGTACCTGAAGTATTTACCACAAATCATAGTCATGGGCCAGGAAGGGACCAGGAGAACTTAAACAGTATAAGACTATAAGTCACGCTTTTTCAGGCAGCACCACACTGAATCTCTCCTGTTAACTTGTTGGATGGCATGAGCATCCATACCGTCTCAGCTCTGAAGGGAAAATATGGTAGGTTTTTTTAAATAGATTTTCATTAAAGATATCAATCACTTCTGAATTTTAAAAGAAACCCTCATAAATAAATAACCTTACCATAAAAAGTTAAGCAACATCTCTGATACAGCAATTGTAGCTGACAGCTCATATAACTTTCTACTTATATTTAAATATAGTGGGGTTTTGCCTTTTGAAGTTATCTCATGTCATCTCTGATCATTGGTTTTGCAGTCATTGAATTTAACACTTAGGGACTGAAATTATGATTACAGATTCAGACATGTTTTCACTCTTAATATAGACTAACTTCAGCTTATATATATTCATCTGGAACGTCTTTGTAGTGGGAGAGACAAATTTCAGAGGCCACAAGGAGTTCTAAGATAGCACATCTTATGAAGAGTCTGACTTACTGTGCAAAATTTCAGTCTAATATGAGTTCATCAGTTTTTCCTTGGCCCCACTACAACAGCGTCACCTTACTAACTAAAATTTCCACTATGGCACCCACTATGGTTCATACTTATGCTCCAAAATAAAGATAATTCAATGAGGTCCCAAAGATACAGTTTTTTTCCCATTAATCCTCCTAGTATTATGATACAGCGCTCATCTTTTCTTCTCAAACGCTCTCCAATATTTAACTTCCCTATTTCTTTTGATGTTGATGCTCTATCATCCTTCCAGTTGTCCAGGAATACAACCTTGAGGTCATCCTCAGCTCTTCCCTTTTCTAATACCCCCATACCTAATTAGTTGCCAAACCTTGTAGATTCTCCCCCCAAAACATCTCTGACATCTTTCCTTTTCTCCACTCCCTAGTTTAGCACTTAGCACCTCTCCACTGGTCTTCCCCCTTTTTTTAAAAAAAGTAAGTTTTCATCAATATCTTGTTACTTATGTCATCATAGTTATCCTTGCAATCCTTCCCCTCCCAGAGAGCCACCCCATATAACAATAACAGACTGTATTTTTTAAGAGGAAAAATTCAGTACAACTGATCGATACATCCCCCAAAGTCTGAAAATACATGCAATGTGTTAACAACCTGTAGACCTCCTACCTCCACAAAGGAGTAGAGTTCAACTGTCTTCTCACATATCTTCATTTAAGTCAAGCTTGTTCTTTATAATTTTGTTATATTCACTCTTGATTTTTTAGTGTGTGGTTGTTCTTTCCATTTACATTATAGCTGTTGTGCGTGTTGTCTTCTTGACTTTTCTTATTTTACGCTGCATCAGTTCATGTAAATCTTCCCATGCTTCTCTGTATGAATCACATACATCATTCTTATAGCAACATTCCATTATGTATACCGCACTGTGTTTAGCCATTCTCCAATTGATGGGTTTCTACTTTGCTTCCACAAAAAAGTGCCACTCATGTATGGGGGACTTTCTTCTTATCATTAGCTTCCTTGGGAGATGAGCCCAGCAATAGAGCCTTTGAGAAATGGCACTCAGGTGCCCTTCGGTATCATTGCCAAGCATGGTGATGATGAGGATGAGGATGAGGATGACAGCTGGCATTCATATACCACTTTAAGGCTTACAACACACTTTGTATTTCATCCTCACAATAATACTGTCAGGTAGCAAGCATTTATTAAGCTTCTACTGTATGCTAGGCACTAGGTTAAAGCGCATTTTACAGATATGTAAAACAGACTGAGAGAAAGTTATGACTTGTCCAGGGTCAATTGGATAGCAGGTATCAAAGGCAAGATTCAAAATCAGGTCTTCAGACTCCAAGCACCATCTAGTTGCTTTACATAGACTAGAAAGGAAGCGGGGGGGGGGGGGGGGGGAGGAGGGATAGAATCTAAGCTACGGCAAAAAGAAAGCTAGCAGGATAAAATCCAGGAAGGAATAAGAGAAGAGAAAGAAAGAAGAGAGGAACGTAAAAGGTAAAAGTGCACCAGGTGGGGAGTGAGAAGGCCAAATGAAGCAATTGGCTACCAGTACTGATCCCTGGCCCTCGCTGCTTGAATGCCTTAGGAACATTTCCTTTCTGTCTAAAACTGTTCTCTGGAATGCATTAAAAAAAAAAAAAAGAAAGGAAACTGCGTGGGGACGAGGTTGCTTCTTGAGGTAGCTGCCAACCATATAATTGTGGGTTCTAGCTGGCTGCTCCTTGCCTTGAAAGAGTTCATGGGTTTGCCAGGATCAGTGAGAACAAGAACTTTTCAGTTTTTTCCAGAAGTCTTCAGAGAACAAACTGGGTTTGTCCCTCTCTTGTTCACAAGTACAATTACATGGAGTCTTTTTTTTCCCCCTGTTTGGCACCTTCTTCCTTCTGCTTGCTTGCTTGTGCTGGCAGGCAAACCAGCAGGATTCTTGGTCATGGGTGGAAGTTTGTCGTGTGATTGTGGAATGTCTATCTTACCCCAAGTTCAGAAACATGATGAGTTTGGCTTATGAGCTTGTAAATATTGTGCTGGTTTCAAGTTCTGTTCTCCTTTTACTATCATCTTATGGGGTATTCTAGTGAGAGATTACAAAGCCATCTGCTAAACTCCTAACTCTGAATACTTGAAGAACAAATGGAGATTCATCGGGTTCATTTGTATTTCATTGCAGCTGCTTCATCTCTTCCTTCATTTTCCCAGTCCTTTAGCTGCTGATTGCTGACATTCCTTGAAATTGTTTTCATTGATATTTCAAGGCCTTAGGACTCTCAAGAAAGTCCTTAGGAATTGTAACTGAATCTTAAATATTTTCGTAGACTTTTTCTTTCCACAGGCCAATATGAAAAAACAGCACTCCAAAGGATACACAACCCAGCATGGACCTGATGCTTTATTTTGGTAACAAATGGGACTGTGGGAGAACGCAATCCCAATTATAAGACTCAGGAGCCCACATGTCTTTAGGTTCAAGTGCTTTCATGATTGCATGCTTTCTTATCAGTATGTTTTTCTTCTAATCATTTTTTTGTAGATGAAATTTCTAATCTCTTAGATCAGATAGGTTTATTTAGGTCACGAGTTCTTAATTTTGTGTCATTGACCCCTTGGGCAGTCTGGTGAAGCTTATGGACCCCTTCTCAGAATAATGTTTATAAGTACATAAAACACATACAATTACAGAGGAAATCAAAGGTTAGTAAAAATAAAGATAGGATTTTTTTTCCCATTCGAATTCATGGATCCCTTCAACTCTATCCATGTACCACAGGTTAAGAAGCCCTGAGTTAGAGGTCACACTCAATTCTTTCTTATCCTTGGTGACTTGTTCATTTCTACATTTAATTAATCCCTAGATTAAGTAGGTGGGTCCCTGTATGCTTTTATGTCCTTTTAAATTTACATGCGTGATTTTTTTAAGATAAGGAGGTACCTTGGTTCTTATGTAGTACAAAAATTAGCTTTCCACAAGGGCTAATCTCCTCTTTTTCCATTGACAGATCCATCTGGACTCATGAGCCCTTTAGTTAGGGTTGTGTTTTCCCTTAGTCTTTTTTGTTATCAAACTAAAGCATCTAGTCCGTACTGGGTTGTGTGTCTTTTGGAGTGCTATCTTTTCATATCGGCCTATGCAAAAATGAATAATTAAAATATTTAAGAGTTAATTATAATTTCTAAATGCTTTCTTGACAATTCTAGAATTGATTCTGATTTTGATTAAGGAGATCTTTTTTTTTTTTTTTTTACAAACTTCCTGTAAGACTTTCCTTTTGATCAGAACCAAGTTTGTCTTTGCTGAACCATAGGTCATCAGGAGCTTTTACTTCCTTTCTGCCATGGTTTGATTCTCTAGTTTGTATTCTTTGCTTCATTTTTACTAGAGATACTTTTCATAAGCAGTCTTGTCTTGGTCATTCGAGCAGGACATAGGACAGCACTATATGATGACTTTCAGACTCCCCTTTTTCCTGGACTACCATGAAGCCAAGCTAAGCCCAATGAAGAAGGCTTTTTTTTTTGTTTCTGAACAGGGAAAAATTTAGAGTGTGCGTGGACATGTTCACATTTAGCATATGTTGTTTAACAGCTTTTCAAGAGCCTACCCTGATTATGGAGAAACAAAATGAAAACTGTGGAATTCTTGATCAGAAAGAAGATACCCAGTATAAAAGAAAAGAATCCTGACTCATTTTAGGGGAGACCATCTCAGCACCATCATTTAAATCCAGATTGCTCAAAAGATTATTGTGTCCAATGCGATTGATTTGTGATTTTAGAGAGGAAGAGGGTTGGGAGGTAGGTCCCAGAGTTTGAAAGAGTCAAGTCTGTACTGACAGTAACTAGGTGGCACAGTGGATAGAACATTGGACTTGGAGTCAGGAAGACCTGACTCCAGATTCTTGTTGACTGTGTGAATCTGGATAAATCATTTAGACTCTTTTCTCCTCAGTTTCTTTATCTGTAAAATGGGCATAGGGCATCTAGGCATCACAGTGGATACAGTAGTGGATCGGGAGTCAGGAAAACCTTTCCTCTTGAGTTCATATCTGGTCTCAGATCTGTGTGACTGTGAGCCAGTCAGTTAACCCTGTTTGCCTCAGTTTCCTCATCTGTAAAATAGGCTGGAGAAGGAAATGGCAAACCACTCTAGTATCAAGTTGGATCACGAAGAGTTGGACATAACTGAACAAAAATGGGTTTAATAATAGCACCAACCAAGGTTGTTGTAAGAATCAAATGAAATATTTGTAAAGTGCTTTGCAAACTTTAAGGGGCCACATAAATGCTACCTGTTGTGATGATGATGAAGATTCCAGCAAACCAGAATGAGAAGAGCAAACTAAATTTAAAAGTTACCCACTCCTGACCCTACCTAAGCTAGAGGTATCATTGTAAATATCTATCCATCTGATATGCATAAATCTCTTCAAAGTCCCCTCACAGACTAGGAGAGAGAGAAATCCTAACGCCCCCCCCCCATTTCAGCCCAACTTATGACCCATCCTATAAGTGACTTTCCCTCTCTAAACAAAAATAAACAAAAATGAAAGGTTCTGTATGCTAACAACATAGCGTAGAAAGAAGTAAAGCAAAATTCTGCCTTTTTATGAGACTGCATAACAATAGGCTAGCATTGGAGGTGGCATGCTTCTACCAGTGTAGGAGGCAGAAAGAGTTTGATTGAGGAGAACTGGTCATAACTGGCCCTCATCCTTGTGTGACTAGAACCCTTTGGTCCTCAGCTCCTCCCATAGGGGGGACTCTCTTTAATCAACACCCTCAATCCTACCCCTTGGGGAATGGGCTTCCTGGTAAGCCTGCTGCATAGGCTAGGACAATGGGAAAGGGGAAGATTGTCTGAAGCTCTACCATGTCTACCAGATACAACCCCCACCAAGCTGCTGCCCTCATTCTCCATCCCAGAGAGTTCAGTTTCACTTGATCTTCTCTGTGTTTGAGAAGCTATAAAAATAGATCATCAGTAACATTTCTTTTTCTGTCCAGTTTTGAGCTCCCAGCTGCAGAAAATCCTAGAGATTAGAAAGTCAGTAGGTGTCTGTCTGTCTGTCTGTTTCTCTCTTTCCCTATCATTTCCCTCTCAGTCATCTCTGAGCAATGAAACACATACGGACCAACAAAGCAAGTGTTAACCACAGTTTTATCTTTATACCAGCTTTTAGAGACTAGGTGACCAGAAGCATAAAATAAACTTTAAAGAAACAGAAATAAGTTTTGGAACGAATATATACTTTCCTGGGAAGGAAGAGGAGAGAAGGGGAATGGAGTCACCATCTCAGATCTTGTCCTGGCAAATTCAGTAAAATAATCAGCGCAAAAACTCCTCTTGGTCCCCCAGAATCCATTACCAGCCTCATCCCAGTGGCTCTGTTCCCCCTTCCATGGAAATTATTCTCTGCAGCTTCTGCTGATCAGTTTCTCCATACTCTGCTTAGTTCCCCTCTAGGCTATTGTGGGGACCTCACTTCCTCTCTCATCTAGTACAGAACCCTTGCTCCCAGGGGTGGCAGCAATGACCATGGCACCACCAGAAGCCACAGTGAAGTAGGAGGTCAAGCCCCCTTCTCATGTAGCCTCTCCTCTTCTCTTGCCCTTAGGAATGAGAGAAGCTAAGTCCTCTTGGAGTTTAGGCAGTCAGCACTTGGCACCAGTTAAGGCAGTATTGCAAACTGTCCAGTGACCAAAAGTACAGAGTCAGAAATTCACACACTTCCCTTGGCGTCTTGAGCATGTTCAGCTTTCTGGGCACAGTCTCCATTTTTCTGCAGAATTGCCCCCATTTTACCAGCATCAGCCTTTCCCTTTGTCTTACTGATGGTGTCATTTGGGGCCTGGGTTCTGGCCTTGGAAAAAGGAGTCATGGCCTGCCTTCTTGGTTCTTTCTTAACCTTGGGTTGTCTCCCCGAGCATCTCCTTCAGCCCTTCTTCTAGCCATGGTGGCCACACTGGGGAGTTGCTTCCTTCTCTCCCTCTAGTCTCTTTGCTTCATATTCAATACAACCATATCCAGACTTTATATTTGCATACTAGATATGGAACTGTAGCCTATGTATTTCTGATAGTAAGGACAAGAATTATAGATGTATACCAAGAGAATAAGTGTACAGTGGGTAGAGTGCCAGGTCTAGAGTCAGGAAGACTCGTTCCTGAGTTCGAATCTGGCCTCAGACACTTACTAGCTGTATGACCCTGGGCAAGTCACTTAACTCTGCCTCAGTTTCTTCATCTGTAAAATGAGCTGGAAAAGGACATGGCAAACTACTCCAGTATCTGCTAAGAAAACCCCAAATGGTATCACAGAGAGTCATATATGAGTGAAACGACTCAACAGCAACAACCAAGAAAATCCCTCCGTCATTTAAATCTCTGCTCTAGGCTTCTAATTCAGGCCCTTCCCCAGAACTGCTAGTTTTTCTCCTTTTTTTAAAATATTTGGTTTTGATTTTGGTGTTTTGTTTGCCTTCATATGGAATTCCTTTTAAGTTATATGGTGGGCAAAATGTGGACAAAATCCAGGCTAGAAGCCTGGATAGCCCAGAGCCCAGATAGTTAGTCCCTTGAATAATTGCATTGGCTGTTTTCTGTTCACCCACATCTTGTGTAATAGTAATATATACCCAGGAGAAGACTATTTATTTTCATTATATGGATGTGCCTCTGGCCTACTAGCCTGTAGGAGAAATTTTTCACTGTGAAGCCTCGCCTTCATTCTGCTATAAATACTTTCCTGTAGGAATAGGGTGAATGGGAAGAACTAGCCAGTGAGTACCAATGCGCACACTAGGAGATTTAGTATTCCTTAGGATCAGCTACTTGGATTATCTGCTTCAAACTAATCAATACAAATAGGTCACAAGAAATCGCGATAAACTTTTAGAACAACAGTTCTGGTTTTCTTTGGTTTTCCTTTCTCATCAAATTAGCCAGTTGCATATCCTAAGGAAATGGAATGTGTTATACTGTCCTACATTGCAATTTTTCAGAGAATCTGAAATTCTTTGTTTTCATCTGGGGCAGAGAAACAAATTAGAATGCTCATTAGCCAACGGAAACTTTTCCTTGCTAAGAATATGTGATATGTTTGAATCAGAATTATAGGGCACCTTTAGAAGTCAGCTATTGTATATATACTTCTCACTCTAGGTTTTCATTTAAATTAGCTTTATAAGCAAACGGCTTGTCTATTCATTAGAGGGCCTTAATAATTACTACTCTCTTCACTTGTTCTCAACACCTCTTTCTGGGTTACACTGATTAATAAGGCCAGGCTACTTAGCTTAAGAGAGAAAAACTAGGCTTCTGGCTCCCCTGGTTAAATGGTGGGTCTCTAGGAGATGCATGGACCAGCAGGGTTTTTGTTGGTGACAGTGGGGAGGGGGAAGAGAGAAGGGGAGAGCGGGCATGGAAAGAAGAAAAATTGTCTTGCATTTCCTCTCTTTTTCACACCGCTTACTTTGACTATTTCCCCTACCCAGAGACCCATATGAGGCATCCAAGACTTCACTCCAGGGGACCAGTATCTGGAATGGGAGGATAGTTCCTCCCCATAGTAGTTCAAAGACAACCACTCTCCCTCCATAGTCTTAGACTGCCCTCCATTGCATAGCAGGATACCATTTCCTCAGCCACCCCCAGGGAGCACGTCCATCTTTTTCACCATGACATCTTTCTTCCAGGAGCTACCTTTCTTTCCAGACCCTCCAATAGGAGTGTGTGTGGCCCCGTCTGCCTTCACAGCTGCCCCCACACAGTCACATTATGTTCTCAGCCACTGTTCCCCATCTTGCCAAAGTGAACAAATTCCTAATCAGGGCTTTCTTTTTGCAGAGCTCTGATAATTTGCTTTTATGAAAGACAGTGCTCTTCATTTCATTCTTTGTTCCTCACTTTCTCCGGTGTTTGGAACTTTGTTCACAACAGTAACCATTCCATGTAAAAGTCAATTAAGCAGAATGTCTTAGGTCATGTGGCCAGGAAAATGATAGAATAGCTTGTTTCTGCATTTCTGCATAAATGTTTCTACATTTCTGTCTGTCCTAAAACCTCAAAAGAAGGAAATATATTCCAAATGTAGCAAAATTTACCAAGTAAGAAGACACTAATGCTTGATAAGGTAAAAGCCTCATGAAGAATAACTGAGAATATCAGCATTTAAAGGTGCGCTGTCCTCTCCTCTGCCCTATTCTGTGTGCCGGGTGAAGCCAGATCAAGTAATTGTATAAGCATAGATTCCAGGGGCCAAATCTGGAGAAGGCTTTGTCTGATTTCCCTACATCAGACACACAGTCTGACTCCTCCACATTCACACACTCTGTAAGAGTCATCAAACATTGATTCTTCCGAGCCACATGAAGGACAGGATGTCAGCCTGGGTGATGACTGTGAAAGCTGACTAGAAACCTAGCTGGAGTTACTCCTTTGCCTACAGTGTTTACTCTGGATTTTATACCCACCGCAGGTCAAGAAGAATGGCGGGGGAGGAGGGGTTGGTGGCGCAGTTAATAGAGCACTGGCTCTAGAGTCAGGGGGACCTGAGTTCAAATCTGGACTCAGACACTTAACACTGACTAGCCATGTGACCTTGGCCAAGTCACTTAACCCTAGTTGCCCTGCCCTCCCCCCTCCAAAAAAAAAAAAAAAGAATGAGGACATCCAGTCTAAGGGTCTGTGTAGAGGAAAGGATACTGAAATAAGGGAATAGCCAGGAGGGAGAGGAGAAGCCAGGTGTAAATGAGACAAAGACAGAAAGACAACAATTCCAAGAGAAAGAGACTGGAATATAAGCCTAGAAAAAGACTCAAAAACAAAAGTGTGAAAAAATCCCCCAAAGGCTTAAACATACTTGAACAAGTTTGAAGTTGTGTCCTTGAGGCACCTTATGGGAGGTAGAGTAGACAGAGTGCTGGGCCTGGAGTCAGGAAGACTCAAGGTCAGATCTGGCCTCAGACTAGACTTTTGACTCGCCAGGTCACTTAATCTCTGTTTGCCTCAGTTTCTTCAACTGTAAAATGGGGATAATAATGGGACTTATCCCTCAGGGTTGATGTGAAGATCAAATGAGATAATATTTGTAAAACATTATCTGCTTAGTCCAGTGCCAGATACTTATTAAGTGCAATATAAATGCTTATTCCCTTCCCCCCCACCATGAAGGAAAATGACCTCCACGAGGTCGAGGCTGGGACTGTGGTTGAGGCCGTGGCCATGGGGCCCAGGGAGGAAAGGCCGAAGACAAGGAGTGATTTCTTGTCACTAAGCTGGGCTGACTAGTCAAGGACATGAAGATCAAGTCTTTGGAAGAGATCTATCTTTTCTCACTTCCTGTCAAGGAGACTGAGATCATAGATTTCTTCCTGGGATCTTCATTGAAAGATGAGGTTCTGAAGATCATGCCTATTCAGAAACAAACTAGAGCTGGACAACGTACCAGGTTCAAGGCTTTTGTGGCCATTGGTGACTACAATGGCCATGTTGGTCTGGGTGTCAAGTGCTTTAAGGAAGTGGCCCCAGCTATTCATGGTGCTATCATTCTGGCTAAGCTGTCCATCGTTCATGTGAGACATGGCTACTGGGGGA
Organism: Petaurus breviceps papuanus; assembly: GCF_028583685.1. Taxonomy (NCBI): domain Eukaryota; kingdom Metazoa; phylum Chordata; class Mammalia; order Diprotodontia; family Petauridae; genus Petaurus; species Petaurus breviceps. Next base: position 19,368,939 of record NW_027185903.1, on the reverse strand, counting down.
ACAAGATTGGCAAGCCTCACACAGTACCCTGCAAGGTCACTGGGCAATATGGGTCAGTTCTGGTATGCCTGATCCCCGCCCCTAGAGGTTCTGGCATTGTCTCAGCTCCTGTGCCTAAGAAGGTCCTGATGATGGCTGGAATTGATAACTGCTACACTTCTGCAAGAGGCTGTACTACTACTCTAGGCAACTTCGCTATCTAACCCCAGACCTGTGGAAGGAGACCATGTTCACTAAGTCTCCTTTATCAGGAATTCACCAACCATCTTGTGAAGACTCACCCTCAAGTGTCTATCCAGAGGACCCAGGCAGCTGCTGTGGCAACCACATAGATGTTTTTTAATAAACAATTAAATTGAACTATGCCTGCTAAAAAAAAAAAATTACAGAAATTAAAAAAAATTTAGTCCCCCCCCAAAAAAGAAAGAAAAAAAGGCAAAATCTTTGAAAAAATACATGAATTCTGCACAAGCCAAAGTAATTGACCTTGACAAAAAGATGTGCAAAGATAACTTAAAGATCACAACTCTTCCAGAAAAAATATAAATTTTAATTTTAAAATTTTGAATACCACACGATAGCAAATAATAGAAAACAATTTAATCAAGAAAATTTTAATAAAACAAGAGGGGAAGTCTATGGGAATAAACTAGGATCAAAGTGTTGGCTTAGAAGGAACAAAATCAATACAAGAATATAGCAATCTGTGATGTATGAAAATTCTGAGAGATATAATTTCTGGGTAACTAAAAGTTGCTTTATTAATTATGGCTAGCAGTAATTAATAAAAGAAGTCAGTGGTACTCTTGAGGATCAGACAAACCTTGGAGGACACTAAATACTTATAAAGCCTTTGGAAAACTGGGTGTTCCCAAAAGGCAGAAATCAACACTGGTCGGTTAACAATTAATGAGAGAATGAATATTGTAATAAGAGTTGGGCTTATTCTAATGAGGGGCTAGGGGAATGTTATTCTGATCTCTTGGACAAAGAGAGACTCATATCAAGCCAGACCACTTCCACCTCAAAATCTTTACAAAAGGTTCTGTCCTCCACCCAGTCCATGAAAATGAACAGTGGTGGGATAAGAATTCCACCTACCGTGTTTCCCCGATAATAAGACACTGTCTTATTAATTTTTTTGGACAGAAAAACACCAGAGGGCTTATTTTCAGGGGAGGGCTTATTTTAATGAACATTGACAGCAATTTTAATAAACAGGTAAATGTGAACAAAAAAATGTACCTTTATTCAATAAGCAAATCACTGGGGAAGAACAGGATGACGCGCTCACTGCTGCAGCTCTGATTGGATGCAGCTCAGAGCGCGGCGTGTGTTTCACCCAGGGGGGGAGGGGGACGGTGCATACAGAGGCTACCGTAATGTAGCGTGTAGCGCAGGGGATCACCTTCACTACAGTAGCAATCTCAATAGGGCTTATTTTCGGGGGAGGGCTTATTTTAGAGGAATCTTACATAGTAAGGGGAGGGCTTATTTTCGGGATAGGTCTTATTATCGGGGAAACACGGTAGATAACATGGTCTCTGTGTGGTAAATTCTTTGGTCAAGGTCAGAAATGCTCTTCAGAAGCTGGACTTTGAGGAAATAGAAAGGAAAAAATCTAGATCCCTTTATATTAATTGGTCAATTAATTAATAATTATATTAACTTATATTATTAATACATTATATTAATTATATGGTATAATTGTATATAATGTATAATTATATTATGATATATTGAATTAATGTGTTGATATAATATATTAGTGTAATTAATTAATTGGTATTAATTAATGTAAGAGAATAATTTCTCCTGAAACGGTTTTAGAATTGTATTAAGCCACTTGGGGAGGGGGGAGAGAGAAAGACAGAAAGAAGGGGTGACTCCTTGGACAAGACTTTGTGAAGTTACATTATATAAAGTTCAGATAAGAAGGGTATAAGGACATTTCTCTGACTGACCTCACATAGGCAGTAAGTGGTCTCCAAAAGAAGGGCAAATTGAGATAGACATACATACATACATACATACATACACACATACACACACATAAATACATACATACATAAATACATACATCTACAAAAGCATATGTGTCAATCTAATTTGGAGCACTTAAAATTTGGATTTTGAATAGACCCAAAGCAAGACCTGAAGAAATACAAAATAGGCACTAGGTGGGGCTCAGCTTCCCTGGAGCATCTCTGACCTATACAGTAAACTTTTTGGCTTAAGCCATTTTCTAGCCATGTAAAGCTAGTTTCAAACAATATTAATAATGATAAATAATAATCCACAATTTAATATAATTTAATAAAAATACATAAAATAGTAGAAAGGATACAAAAATAAAACCCAACAATTTGTTGAATATAAGAACTACATAAAAAACTGAAGCCCAGAAACTGAAATCAAATTACTATGTATCAGGTGATTCCAAATAATCTAGAGTTAGGGTAGTGTTATCAGGCAAAAAAAAAAATAAATTCATGAAGTCAAAGAAGATAATTAGGGAAATTGTCTGAAGATACCAAAAACAATGAAACCATACTTTAGTATTAAACATATGCAGCAAATGGATAACAGCTAAATTTCTTAGTGAGAAGTTAGCTGAATTACAACTAGACAGACAGACAGACAGGTAGATAGATAGATAGATAGATAGATAGATAGATAGATAGATAGATGATATCTTGACCAATAACTGTAGGAGACTTTAATATTTCTCTTTCTGAGCTGGATGAATGTAGCAAAGATAAACAGATTAATGATCTACTGAGTATGTAATTTTTAAAACTAAGGAAATAATGAAGGCAGCTAGGTAGCACAGTGGATAGAGCAATGGACCTAAGTCAGGAATACCTGAGTTCAAATCCAGCCACAGCCACGTAATAGCTGTGTGACCCTGGGTCACTTAACCCTGTTTACCTCAAGTTTCATCATCTGTAAAATGAGCTAGAGAAAGAAATGGCGAACTGCTCTAGTATTTTTGCCAAGAAAACCCCAAATGGGGTCCCAGAGAGTCAGACACAACTGAAATGACTGAACAACAAGGAATTAATGTATTATGAAACCCAAAATGAGCGCCAAATAAGAAATATTGAAAATTAGTGGAAAAATAGGTACAATGGAAAAGTGACTATAATCACAGCACTAAAAGTTGATTCTTTAATAAGGCTAACAATCAATAAGCCTTTTGGCTAAATTGAACCAAAAAATAATAATAAAGAGGAAAATCAACCAAAATAAAAATGAATTGGCTTTACAATAAAGAAGAAATAAAAATAATTGTTAGAGCCTTCTATATATAATTGTATATACCAGCAAACATTGATAATTTTAAAGAGGCAGATAAAGAGGTATCTACAAAAATACAAGATAGTCAAGTTAACTAAACCTGAATCTGATCCTAACCTAGTCTTTGACAGTCAAATTGAACAAATCATAAAGAACTACCAATGACAAAACTCTGGTCCAGGCAAATTTTTTAGATGAATTCTCTCTAACTTTTAAAGAACAATTAAAACCATTTTCCACAAATTAGTCTCAAGGACTAAAAATAAAAAAGCATACTAGTTAATTCATTTTATGAGAACACTTTACCTAAACTAGGGGCAAATAAGAGTTGAGGAACAGAATCATATAGCAAAAAAAGAATATAGGAATATAATTCCCTATGACGAAATTGGGTTTATACCTGGAATGTGAGGATGGTTCAGAATTCAAGAAACAATAAGTCTAACAGGATCAAAATCTAAAACAACCAAAACCAAATGATTATAGCAATATGCAGGAAAAAAAACCCTTGACAAATTATAATAATAATAACTAACATTTAAGGTTTGCAAAGTGCTTCACAAATGTTATCTTAGTTTATCCTCTCAGCAACCTGAGGAAGTACATGCCCATTTTACCGATGAGGAAACTGAAGCACCACGAGGTTAAGTGACTTGCCCAGGGTCACAGAGCTAGTAAGTATCTAAGACTGGATTTAAATTTCCTTACTCCAGGTCCAATGCCCTGTCCACTGCATCATTTAGCTGTATCACTTAGGAGGGATGGATTTCAAGTCAGGGAGTGTGGATGGGGATGAGGGAAAAGGGGTGGATAATGAGTCCAGTTAGTTTGAGATGCCCATGGGAATCCAGGTGTAGAATTGTTCTCCCTCTCAGACTGTATCTTCTGTAGCATATTGAATGTGCTTATAATAAATTATATTGTAATAATAATGATGATAATAATTAACATTTATATAGAGCTTACTATGAGCCAGCATTGTGCTAATTATATATGATATTTTATTAATATATTTAAATATATAATTATTGATTATTTTCATTATCTCATTCAATCCACAATCACTCTGGGAGGGAAGTGGTATCCTCCTTTTAAAGTTGAGGAAACTGAGGCAAACAGCAGTTGTGATTTACACCGGCTCATCCAATTATGACCTGTTTGAGGCTGGATTGGAACTCAAGGTTTTTCTAACTCCGAGCCCAGTGCTCTGTTCACTGTGCCACCTAGCTGAGAGTTAATATTACCTAGTATGTCAGCACACTCAGTACATTACAGAGCTCATAGTTAAGCTAAGAATGAAAAATGTGTGAGAGAAACTACTTAGTTACTGCTAAACATCTGTTATATCCAAATGTTATGTATCATGGTGAGGCTTGACTTCACTTCCCTGTCCAAAAAGGGGCGTGCGGCGCCAAGTCTCAAGTTCTGAAGGCACACCTCCGTATTAAGTAATTCAACTCTTCCTCTGTCTTTTCTTGCTTGACCTTCCCTCCTCCTCCCTAAATGCAGACATCTCCCAGTCATTCCCTGATCTTCCCTTTCTCTCCTGCTTCTGCACACTTTCCCAGCCTGTCAGCAATACTAAGAACAGACTTCTTTCACATTACCTGTCAAAATTCTTTTCTTTCTTCAGGGTACAGCTCAGGTTGGCACCTTTCTCCAGTCCTCCTAGCTCAAAGTCTTCTCTCTCCTTAAATTTCTTGTGTGGTTTTTTTTTTCTTTGAATCTCCCTTTTGTATTTAATGCAGGTATCAGAATATTCAAGTACATGTATTTCTCTCCCCTGTTAGATTATAAGCTCCTTAAAGAAACTTGTGTTCATTTTTCTCTCTAATACCTAACAGTGCCTTAAAAATAATGTCTGTCTGATAATAGATGTATATATTATGGATCAAATTAAATATGGAGGTAATTTTCTATGGTAGAATGCCATGGGGGAGTGTGGGAGTTGGGGAAGAGGGAATAGTCTTCCCAGAATGTCAGGCTGTCTGTTTGATGGAAGCCATAGATATGTTCTAGCCTCATTGGAACCATTTCTGGCATCCTTCTCCTGTGCCCAAACTAGTAAGGTAGCAAAGTTGCCTGATTTGTGTTTAATCTCCTCTCTCTTTGCCCTGTCTTAGCTGTCAAAGGCAGGTGGCAAAATGAGAGTAAGACCTTAACAAATAGAATCTTGTGCCTTGTATCTGAGAAAACAGACAAAAAGTGATAAGAGAAATGAGATAACAATATCTTTTAAAATGGATATTTCTCTCCATTTGGCAATTCTAACTTTGGCTCTATAACCCAAAAATATCCTTGAAGTGATCTTTTGAAATCTAGATAAGTGATCTACCTCAGTTTAAATGATCTTGGTTTATTTTATTTCTTCCAATTAAATTATGTTTCATATTTTTCTTGAAGAAATGCATAGAAAGCTGACCTCAGAACCTGTAAAACCCACTGGCTATGGGACGCTGGGCAAGTCACTCTTAGTAGCTCACTAAGACTAAAATTGCAGAAAAGATCCCAACCTGTATTCAGTAGAGGGAGTTTTCCTCATCTGAGAATTCCTCTTACAAATAAAATCACAGGACTTGTCCTTCTCCCTTTTCCCCTATTCTTTACTGAACTTTTGATGTCAGAACCTCTTTGAATCTTGAGATGAGAAGCTAGAAAAAGGATTGTATGCTTTTCACCTGACCTCTTTAAGTGATATGGACTCAGTCCTGATACATCTACATCTAAGTTTGAATTAACATCTCGCACTTCTTTCCCTAAAGGAAGTAGAAATTCGAAACAAAGACCTGGAAGGACAACTGTCTGACCTAGAGCAGCGCCTGGAGAAAAGTCAGAATGGGCAAGAAGCTTTTCGCAATAATTTGAAGACACTTTTAGAAATCCTTGATGGAAAAATATTCGAACTAACAGAATTACGAGATAACCTGGCCAAGCTCCTAGAATGCAGCTAAAGGACCTGGGATTTCAGTGCTGATCCTTTTAAAGACGTGCTGTCTCTTCTTCATAGGACTACCTTGGGCTCTGCATCAAAGTTGCACAAAATTAGGATATTACCCCTCCGCAAGGAGGACGTATTTGCAAATTGGAATAGGATATTTCAGTGTATTTAGATTTCAGCTTGTAGCTAGTTAAAAACAAAATGAAAAACTTGAACTACAAATTACCTCCTTGTACATTATTGGCCATAGTTAACTAGAAAGCTACTCATAGTCATTTGATGCAATCCTTTTCTGATATTAGCCAGTGGGAGAATTAGCAGTGTCTGGGTCACATCCTCCCTTTTTTTTGTGTTGGACACAGTTGTAGATTTTCTGCTTTTTAAATTTATTTATTTAAAATATCTAACTGCTGTGTTTTGTGCAAAAAAAACCCCCAACAAACAAAACCCAAGCTTAGTGATGAAAGCCCTGTGTTTTTTTTGTTGTTGTTGATGTTGTTGTAACCTTAATGATTTCTCAGGATACTTTGCACTGTTGAGAAGCAGTGTCTTTACCAATTAATTCTTGCCAGGAGTGAGAGAGAAATGCATCTTTAATTGAAACACAGATAATATAACTGCTTGTATAGAGTTCTTCCCTTTTTTATACTGGAAGATGTTTCACTCTTGTTCACTCTGATGTTCTATGATACTGTCCAGTGTATGGTTTACTTTTCCATATTGATTCCATGTACTTAGGATAAGATATTGTCTCCCATTTTATGACGCATTTTAAAGCCAACAAATGAAGGCAGCTGAGTCCCTCAGAAAAAATTTCTTTTTAAATTTCTGATAAATTTGACATACTGTACTGAAATATAACAACCAGCCGTCAATGGTCTGGTCTGTCTAGCAATGTTAAGGATATTTACAAAATATGCAGTTACATTAAGATGTTTTATTTATATATTTTGCAAGAAATATTTTCTGAATGATCAATGCATTTCAATTTTAAGTGTAATAGTGGTGAATGGGGAATTAACTCTGTTTATTATAGCTCATTTTAAGGATGTATAGCTGTTTTAAAGGGGATACATTTATGTTGAACTTGCCCGACCAAGAGGACTGTTTCTCGCTGCTGTGATAATAGCAAATTGAGATAGAGACAAGTTTACTCTGTCTGGGTCTTCACACCACATCTGTATCCAAACCACACTAGGCAATATTCTGAACTGTTAAGTAGGTGTTTCAACACAGAAATTGAATTCACTAGGCTATGCTCAGTGAACAAGTTTTAAAGTTGTTTTGATGTAATTTTAAAGAGATTTTTGGCAAACCTGCATTTCTTTATATGATATATTTATTTTAAGAAAATCTTTGAAAGGTAAGCCAAGCGTCCTTTTGTCTGCTTACTGAGTAGGAATTGCATCAAACTCCGTCCTCACTGTAAAGTACCTATAATGTTGGAGAGGATTCTTTTTCAGAATGGATAGATGCGTGTCTGACTTTCAAGATCAGTCTCAAGAGACACTGATTTTTCGTTTGCACCCCACATTAATTTAAACGTTACTTACAAAGTCTAGATAGTTAATCAATCTGTACATCAGACTACATCCTCCATTTAATGAACGGGCTCTCTGTACTAGAACATTTGGGTCTGTTTATATTTATGTGTGTATGTTTCTAATGCATACACATTTAATTTATATTAGAAAGAGTATAAACACACATGGTTTATTTATAAGATTATAGCTTTTCTTTTAACAGTGATCAGGTGTTTCCTGAAACCTTTCGTCAGACCCTCAGCCATCCTATATTATATGTGCTCAGATGTCTTCTAAGTCACCTCCATCTATTTTAGGCTATTTTCTCACCTCTTCTTCTGGGGAGAACAATTTAGCTACATATGCTCACAGCTGAGATATTTCTGTGGTAAGTCACATAATTAGTTTGATTTGACAGATGGAATTTAGAAGTAGAAGATATCATGATATCCATAGTCTCCGAGGAACAAAGAGCGTCAAGCTTATTCATTTAATGGGGGTTTTGACTTGGGGATCAGGGAATTTAGTCATAAAGAAATAAAATAATGTAAGTTGATGGCATGGCAAGTGAAGTACATTTTAATGATGTAATAATTAAAATATTTTTACGATTTGACAGGTGTCATTTAAATGTGGGAAAATAGTTCACTAAAATGTCTCCACTTGAATTGTGTTAATATGTGAGACATGTGTTATTCAATATATACATATAAACATATGTATATACACAGAAAATTATTTTTAATATTTTCCTACTGAAATGAAATTTGAAATTGGACATTTTTTGAGATTTTTTTCCTTGTCCCATAGAGGATAGTTTTTGGTTTTTTAGAGATTAACAATCTATCGAAGACTGCACCTTTTAAATTCCCAAATTGTTACAAGATATGTACATTATCGGGGATAAGGTGGATATAAGTGCACATATAAATAAAATTTTATTGTGATGAATGTTTTAAATGTTCATGTACAGCAGGTGAGTGTCTGGAAATTGTCATCTGCAGGTCATGATCTGGTTGTGCACCTCCTGCAGACCCTCCATTTCTGTATTATGAAAATGATCATTTACATATTTGAAAAACTAATTTTTCCCAGAGAAAAGTACTATATAGTGTACCTATTTTAGATCCAACTGTGGGGACACAGTCATAACGTATTTGCTGGAAGATAACATTGGGGCAGAAGACAACCACAGAGTGCGGATATGGAACAACATGGGGTGGGTGGGGGTGGGGGGGACCAGAGCAATCACATAATGTATAACTTGTTATATGACAACTATAGAGTCTTGTTAAAAAAATTTTTGGAAAAAAAAAACAAGAAAAAGCAAAAATACAATTTTTATTTTGAAATACACTTGCTGTTCTCTGGACAATGTACTTTTTCTCTTTATTTTTCTTTTCTCAAATCTTTTACAGGTATCAAAAAAAGTGTCTAAGTGCTGGCAGCATTTACTTAAAATCTTACAGGTGCTACTGGATTTTGCATTAGTGTGTTATGTTGTGAAATCCTGACTTGGACATAAAAGGTTCTTATAAATATTTCCCTGCATGGAAAATTAGTTTTTGGTATCTCTCTCTCTATCTCTGTCTCTCTCTGCCTCTGTCCCTCTCTCTGTCTCTCTGTCTCTCTCTGTCACTGTAAATAACAGAATCTCTAGGCAGTTGCATTTCTCTTGGCCCATTAGAAGAATTCTAGGACCCATTTAACCAACTGCCTTGCTGTTGGTTAACTTGCAAAAAAGGAGATAAAATGATCTTGGACTTGGAGAACTTTTGAGCTCAAAGTGGCATTAGATACCATATTAATCTAAAAGATAAATATGTTTACAGGGAGACCTAAGGGCATGGGGCCTCTTTCAAAACTGAACCACATATTTAAACTCAATTCTTTATCCAGCAAAAATAAAATTTCTGCTTCACCATTTGTGCTATCACCTTACCAAAATATTGAATGTTAGACCCAGAAGGAATCTTAGAACTCGTCTACCCCAGTCCTTTATTTATAAAGAAATTAGAGCTCAAAGAGGCAAGTTAACTGTACACCAAGATCTTAGAGGTGATGGCAGACCTTGAGAGTATGACACAGCTTTCCAACTCTTGATCTGCTTATCTTCAGGTGCCCAGTTGAAACAGAGTGAACCACCTGTGGTTTGGTCTCAGTCAAATCTAGCACAATATCAGGATGTTGGGCATGTCTTTTTTTTTTTAACCTTAGCTTTAATTATACATTTTTTAAAAATAGCTTCAAATTATTTCTATGGATCCATAAATATTTTTTCATCATTGAATTTTAACTGCCTCTGAGATAACTTGATATTGTTCCTTTGTTGTTCATGTGGAAAACACGATTGAAACTTTATAGAAGAAAACATTTAAGGTAAGAAGCAGAGATTGATACAAATGCATTTCTTAAAGAGATTAACTAGAATCTGGCTTAACTGTTATTAGTAAGTTGCATTTGTCAGAATAAAATGTATATATGAAATGTCATAAAAACTATTTTGGAAACTTTATTTAAAAGTATCATGGGGGGGGGGTGGACTAGGGAGGGAATAAATGAGTCTTTGCCTCCATGCTATTACCCATTTATGCAAAAATTCAGCAGGGCATTTATCTTGTCGTTAAATATTGGATTCAATCCTAATATTTTATGTATTGTTCTGTATGCATTATGGGATCATCAGTTAAGAACTTTAAAGGGAGGAACCCCAGAAGTCATTGAGTATTAACACCCTCATTTTACAAATGCAGAAACCAAGGGACAAAGAGGGTCCAGTGCTTTGCCCATGATCATATGGCTAGTGGATAGTAGAGTAGGGATCCCAAACCAGGCCCTCTGCCTCTAAATCCACTGCTTTGGGAAATTGCATGCCTAGACATTTCTAGAGGTCACATAAATTTTTTTTTAAAGCATTGAAATGACAGGGGAGAATTTTGTGATTTCTTATCCAAATGTACAAATCACTTCCTCAATGACTAGTATCTATTTGATATAATAAAATGACTTCCATGATTAATACTATTTTCATTACTTGGACAATTGTGTGTCTTTTGGTCAGAAATTACAGATGCCCTCAGGACTTGTGTTAGCCAGGCAGAGGCCAGGTCATTCTTTTATACGCCTGCATATCACGGCTCCTTGTTTTCCACAGGACAGGGAGAGGTAGGAGCAAAAAATGGTTTAGGTGAGCCCCCAAAAGGAGGAAGAGATCATTGTTCAGGCCACCTGCTTTTAAATGAAGTCCTTCATTTTGCCTGTCTAGATATCAAAACAGGAGTTAACATTCTTCAAAAAACTTCTTCATTTGTAGTCTTTTCTGATCAAATCTATTCAGCTGTGAACATTTTGGAATGAAAGCGCTGTCCGAGTGGTTGCTAATAAGTTAGTTTCAGGCAGCACCCCATTGTAATAGCTGAAATTATAACTTGATATAAGGATTTCAAGTTCAGCTCTAATCCTAGGGTGCTGTGATTAAAATAGCTGATCCTGGGGACTAATCATTCTGTGAGGTTCTGACCTATTTTTTGTCAGTTGTTTTTCTGTTAGATGGATGCAGTGGCTTTTGCTTGTAATGATATCTAGTTACCATGGTAATAGTTCCCCAATAAATGCTTAATTCATCTAATCAAGGTAGCCACAGGAAATGATGTGCTTAGTAAACAATTTTCTGGCAAGTTGATCACTTTTTCTTCCTGTCTATTTATTAGAAACCACTCATCTGTGTGTGTGTGTGTGTATGTGTGTGTAGGGTTTTTTTTCTTCTATTCATAATTTGTTTTATGGAATATCTATAGTCAAGAAGATGTAGTTTCAAAACAGATTTCTGTAAAGCAAGCCATTTTCTCCTTGACTGCCATAATGAAATTGAAAATACAGTTTCTCTATGAAAATCCCCTAGCAGGAGTTGAGCCCAATAATATCGGAGTTGCCCTGGACCATTCTGGGTATTTTTGTATATTGGCAGGGAGTTGTCATCCTAAGACTATAGGTTTATAGGTGAAAAGGACCTTGAGAGATCACCTAAAGCTTCATACTGATTTAGAAAACTGCAAGCTATCATTATTTGTGTTGTGTTCTTATTTATTTTGTTGAACATTTCCCAGTTACATTTTAATCTGGTTTGCCCATACTCAGGAGTTTTGCTACCGTGGGCAGTTGAGTTCACTTGACCCCTTTGATATAATCCAACCTCATTTTCCAGGTGAGGAGGACAAAGCTTAGAGCCCTTAAGTAACTTGTCCAAGGTCACACAGCTGGCCGGTGAGTAGCAGAGTCAGGATTTGAACGAGGTCCTCTGACTCAGAGTTGTTCAGTGATCTCTTCACTACAGCCTGCTCTCTTTCTATTCCTATCTATTCTATTGCCAATACAGAGTAAACTTCCCCCCAAATATACTTTTCATAAAGCACTTTTGAGCTCCTTTCCAGTTCTGAGAATTCCTTCTCCATCACTGGCTTCACGGACAATAACAATTTCTGTTATTCTTGGGTTAGCATGTTTTCATCTCAGCTTGGCCTCCTTTAATCTCCTTTGGCCTAGGTATCCTAATGTCAAATAATACTGTGCTGAAAATCACACTGTAGGTCTTCTTATCTAATTATATGTATTGTATATTATCTAATATATACATATTGTAATATATCTAATATATATTATAATCTGAAAATCCCTCAACTTAGAGGCTAGATTAATGAAAAACATTAACCTTAGAGTTGCAAATTTACAAAATGTGACAAAATAGGAAATGAGAGATTCTGGGAGTTGAAAGACAAAGCCAGTGCTAAATTGCATGGTGAAACTCAAGTCCAAGAGAAAGAACATATACTCCTTGAGGTCAGGGACTCTCATTTTTTCATATTTGTACATTCCAGTGCCTAGTACTTCATACAGTAGATGCTTTATAATTATTTGTCCAATGGATTAAAAAAGTATCAATCACCCTCCCTCACTTATCTCCATTCCCTATCCCCAAAGGTCAACTGAGTCCTTTGGTGTAATGAATTTGAAGTCAGAAAAACTGTGTTTGAGTTCTACCTCTGACATGGTAACTATTTGACCTTAAGCAGATCACTTAACTTCTTTTGACCTCAGTTACTTTATCTATAAAATAGGGATAATATTACACTGTCTTCACAGAATTATTGGAGGGAAAAACTACTCTGCAGAGTGCTATGGAAATGGGGAATATTAACTGTAGGTACAAGTTTTAAGCATATGCTATTGTGTGTGACTTTCATGTCACCCTAGCCCCCAAATCCCTGAGGAAGATGGTGATCAGATCCTTTCCAAGTTGGACCAAACCATTAGATCAGCCCCAGAACTGAAATATTCTGCCTTGGGCCTTTTAGATGGATGACAACTGTAGGGCTGGTTGGAAACTCCTGGTATTGTTTATCTTTGCTCGTTTTTTGTTTGTTTTTATTTTTGTTTTTTGGGGGGAGAAAATCATGGTTAGTGACTTGCCCAGAGTCACACAACTAGTAAGTGGCTGAGGTTGGATTTGAACTCAGGTCTTTTTGACTCCAGGGCCAGTGCTATACCTGCTATGCCACCTAGCTATTCTATTGGTATTATTTAAATGGAGGTGAACTTTCAAGATGTATAGCCACTGTTTCTTCCAAAATCTTATTGAAATGGACCAAATTCAAGATTTTGAGAGCACATGATACATCCATCTAGAAGTTCACAAGTACATGGTTAATATGGTGAGAGCCTCTGGATCTGGGGCTGAATGCTGAAGATTTTTTCTATCTAGACTTTTATCCTATACTGTAAAAAGCCTAGAAGTCTTCCAGAGTCAAATAGATGTTCTATGGGTTCTATGGGTGATAGTAATACAAAACCATATAAACTCTTAACTATCATTTTACTAATCTGACCTTTACAAATCAGTTTTATGGGCATGTTTTTTCCTTATTTCCCATAAGAACATGTTGTAACCTGTATGTAGGAATTGGCTGGCCCCCTTGTCAGATAACCCTTGATCTTCAAAGATCTTCAAAAACCCTTGTTGGCTCTGCCTTCAGTTACTGCAGACTAAACCAGCTTCTGCCCAAGTGAAATGGAGAGCTACCTTTTCCATGTTTTTTAATTTACCAAAGCCTCAAAGTCTGAATGTCTCACAGTTACTTTCAAATGGGTATTGTTTGTTTTTTATGTGTGGTTATTGCTAGTATGGGTGATTTCACATTTGCTCGATAATAGACTTTGTTTAAAGTATGTTCAGTTATTTCAGCTTTTTTTTTAAATGGCCCTTAATATTTTTCAGGTTGGCCCACATCCAGAGGTGCATAGAGTGCCAATTATCCATAGTAGAGATACAGCCAGCCGGAGATTCCAGAAATCCTCTTTTTTGGTTTTGGATTACAGCATATGATTCCTCCCCACCCCTAACTAGCAGGGTTAGCTTCCTCATTATGTCTCACTTAGACTAAAATTAGTTTTCTTTCCTTGGGCAGACAACAGCTGAGAAGCATAATTAAATAGCCTGAGTATGTTGATTGAGCAAAGGAGGGAAACAGAACTGGGATTAAAAATTGACTGCACAGTGGACATGGGAATAATTAATCTGAAAAATTTCTATTGGCTCATTTTTCTGCATGATTATGTTGCAATAACTTAGTGGCAGTTGAATATTATTTTAAGCTTAGCATTATCTGTGTCAGGAAAGATCTGAAATGTAACCAGTTGGGGGACAAATATTGTCCCATGAAATGCAGACACTAAGGTGGCAGGTGGTAGAGACGGACAGATGTACAGACAGACAGGCAGACATATCCACGTTCAATTGTGGTGAGTATTGAATATAAATTAAGCAAAGGATATGATTGATGAAACAAGCTCTAGTTTCTCCTGGCAGCCTTTATTTCTTCTCTAGGTTATATTGGATAGATTAGAAGCAGGGTTGAGGAAGGTGCTGCTAGAATCTGTATACCAGTATATATAGATATATCTACGTAGAGATACATAGGTTAGTCTCAGGTTTTAATTCAATACTATTTAATTTCTTATTTAATAAGAGGATGGGAAGAATCAAACGATTTGGTCATGAGTGCTAATTCATTCAATCACCAGGGAATTTATTCAGCTACGATCATAAAATAAGTGTTAAACAGTAGGTTGCCTCAGTTTTTTTCTCCCTTCCTTCATCTCTGCAGCTTTTTTGTTGTCTCAACTGTCCAAGAGAAGTTCTTTCTAAATTCTAGGTGATTGAAGGCATCTTAAAGAATGGGTTCTAATATATATGAAATTCAGACTTGATCAACTACCAGGCACTGAATATCATGATATTCTCTGTCATTTAATGAGGCAATTTAGATGTTTAAAACATCTGGATAATTGAAGCTTATTGCATCAAGCTTTTCCACGTTGCCTCTCTGTGGAATACATCACACATATTCTGCCTTGGCAAAAAAAAAAAAAAAAAAACCTAGTCATAATTGAACTTCTTCCTGGTTAATTTCAGGCATGGACCTAAATATTAGAGATTCTCTGAGACTATTGAGACTAAGCAAGATTAATTATTCAGCTCTACACAAAATAACACCAGATGATTGTGCTTTGATAACTGATATTTCTTCTGTCTTTTCTGTTAACCATGATGAATTGTCACTCCTCACTGTCATCAGGGGGTCTGATTCTAGCAGATCCTTCCTCAGCCCTGCTTCTAAACCAGGGCTTCATAAACTTTTTCCACTCAAGATCCCTCTTCCTGTTTTTCATTGGCACTGGGTGACCTGAGGGCATGCTCAGTCCAAAGTATGCATGCTTTGTGTTCAGAACCAAGGCTTTGGTGAAGTTGAACGATGCAACATGGGCAACAGCTGCCAGAAACACCTCATATTCAATATGCATTTCATTTTTAATTAATTTTTGGTTGTTGCATGATCAGAACCTTTTACTGTTGCCAGATTTTTCATGACCCCCATATGGGGGTCACTACCCACAGTTTAAGAAGTTCTAAAATCTAAATTATCAGATGTAACCTAGGGAAGGAAATGAAGGGTGCCAGGAGGAACTAGATAATCAAGCTTGTTACATCAGTCATCATCCTTTGTTTAATTTTATATTCAATCCTAACTAGTAACTCTTGTTCTTTTTTTTTTGCTTTTTGGAGGGCAATTGGGGTTAAGTGACTTGCCCAAGGTCATATGGCTAGTTTTTGTGTTAAGTGTCTGAGGCCGGATTTGAATTCAGGTTCTCCTGACTCCAAGGCCGGTGCTCTATTCACTGCACCACCTAGCCACCCCAAAATTCTGTTGTTCTACAGAATAAAATGCATGGGCTTTGTGGCAGCTGTTTTTTTTTTTTTTTTTTTGCCTTTCTCAGAGACCTTTTCTTTTTCTTCAGAACATTTTTCTAGTTATTTGTCATTCACCAAAGTCTGACTGCCAACTCAGCGGGAGTGTTGCTCTATTCTCTCAATATTTTCCTAATGCTGCTGTGGGTTCGGTAATGATTTTCCCCACTTTTTCAGACGTGGCCAATGGTCCATAGTAGTAGGGGAGGCAGCATGTGTGATGGAAAGAGCACTGGACTTGGGGTTAGAAGACCTGGGTCCAAACCTTGACTCTGTAACTTACAGTGAACTTGGGTAAGTCACTTCTCTCTGCGTCTCAACTTCTCTTTTGGTAAAATTGGTAGAGAAGGTGGGGTGGGTTCAGCTAGGTCAGGGACTCATATACGATTTAAAAATATTTTATAACTATTTCAAAATAATTTGTTACCACTATATTCCTATGTACTTTGTTTTATGCATTTAAAAACATTTCTGGAAAGAGGGCCATTGACTTCCCTAAGGCTGCCAGTGGTTGGCTATGGCACAAAAAAGGTTAACTATCCCCTGGACTAGGGCCATCTCTAAAGTCCTTTCTAGTTCTAACTCTTATGATCCTGTATTAATGCTTTGTTCTTCTCTTAACGGTGATGTTCACTAATAGGAATAATTCAAGGAAGATTTTTCTCCTGGACATTCCCTAAAACAGCCACATCTTTTACAGACACATTGCAAGTTCTAGTATTGGATATGCCCATACCTGGCTATTTGCTGGGGACTCATTTAATACCATATGGTTGGTGGTGGATAGGGAGTTGGTCTCAGAGCCAGGGAGACCCAGGTTCAAGTCTTTCCTCTGACATCTAGCTGTCTGACTCTGGGCAAGTTAATGAAGCTATCAGCGGCCAGGCCACTCTCTGAGACTTTTAAGTTACAGAGAAGTTGATCATCCTCAGGGACAGAGGGAGTTTCATCACTGGGAGTTCTATACACCAATGGACTTCTATACACAAGTCTAAGTAAAAAAAAAAAAGTCACTTAAACCTGCCTTGGACTGGTTCTTTAGCTGTCAAATGAAGGGATTGAAAGAGATGATCAGCCAGGACCCTTCTACAGCTAACATTCTAATTCTGAGTTGAAGTAGTCACATCCAGCCAGTGGGATAATGACAGAAATCTCATCCTCTGCCCTGTTCATCCCTGGTTCTTGTGGAATGGGCGTATTCATGGCTGGAGTGTATGAACAATGGCTCTTTATGAACTCCATCACCTCTGTACCAGAGTTGGCAACAAGGGACTTACCTCAATGGCCAGAGCTTTACCTCAGATCACTTCACACCCAGGTGAAGATGTTCCATTAATTAGTAAAGGTTGATCAGGCACTGCCTTGTGTCAGGGAGGAAAGAGTTTGAGAGAAGGTTCAAATACCCCCAAAGCAACAAATACTGAAGAAGTGAGTACTCCCTGTGCTGTTATAATGTCTGACTCAGATCTGGGGATGTGCCTGGAGTTACTTGTGCTCTACTGTTATTTGTGCTTTCCAGAGGATTGTTGTTGTTTAGTCTGATTCTTTGTGACCCCAGTTGGAGTTTTCTTGGCAGAAATATTGGAGTGGTTTGCCATTTCCTTCTCCAATTCATTTGACAGATGAGGAAACTGAGGCAAACGGGGTTAAGTGACTTGCCCAAGGTCACACAGCTAGTAAGCATCTGAGCCTGGATCTGAACTCAGGTTCTCCTGAATCCAGGGCAAGAACTCTATCCACTGTGCCACATAATTATAGTCATCCAAGTCCAAACCAAGTCCACAATAACAGTAGTTACTGTTATTGATTGTCCCATATAATAGTCAAGCTCAACTGGGCACTATTGCAGAGCTTATACTCAGTGCAGGAGCGCAGTTCTGGCTGCCACTTAGGTACCACCTCCTCCCCAACTCTCCAGAGCAACCATTAAGCTAACCACAACACATCAAAGGCACAAGCAGAACCATTCATCATCATTTTGACCATTTCCCCTTCCTTCAATGGCATTTAGCTATTACTTGAGCTGATAGAGGAGAAAGGTGTCTTTTTAAATCATTTTTTAATTTTGCATTCTAAATTCTTTCCCCTCCAGACTCTTCCTGTCCATTGAGAAATCAAGCACTATGATGCCCATTATACATGTGAAGTCATGCAAAACATTTCCTTTTTTTTCAAATGTTTTATTTTCCCCCAATTATATAATTACTTATGAAAATAATTTCTAATACTTTTTTAAGATTCTGAGTACTAAATTCCTCCTTCCCTCCTTTCTCCCCTCCGTGAGACAACAAGCAATTTGATATGTTATATAGGTATGCAAGACATTTCCATATTAGCCATGTTGCTAAAAAAAAAAAAAAAAGGCCAGGAAAGTAAAGTGTAAAAATATGCTTCAACCTATTCTCAGTGTTCATCAATTCTGTCATTCTGGAGGCGATTAGCATTTTTTCATCATGGGTCCTTTGAAATTGTCATGAATCATTATATTGATCAGAATAGCTAAGATCACAGTTGATCATTGTTATAATATTGCTGTTAGTGTGTACAATGTTCTCCTGGTTCTGCTCACTTCACTTTGCATTAAGTCATGTAAGTCTTCCCAGGGTTTTCTGAAACCATCCCCCTCATCATTTCTTATATCATAACAGTATTCCATAACAGTCATATACCACCACTTATTCAGCCATTTCCCAATTGATGGGCATCCCTAGAGGGGAAACTTTCTAAGTCCAGACTTAAGGAAGTTACAGATCACATAAAAACATAAATACTAAACCTCAGAAAAGGGATGTGGACAAAGATTTTCCACTAGGATCCCTGAATGTTCAGTGTGGTTATGATCCTACTTTCGACTAAAAGCAAATGTCAAATCTCTCTCTTTGGCCAGGCATTGAACCATCAAGTCAAGATGTCTAGAATCCAGTAATCCTAATAAATGTCTCAAGCTCTCTCCTGTCTGCTTAGAACAGAAAGATGAAGCCATTACATTATTTGGTAAAGGACCATAGCCTCTTTTTCACTTCTGGAAAAAACCCAAAAACAGATAATCCTGACTTTGGAACAAGATGAAGCAAGTCTAAAGACAGAGCCAGCCACTGGCCAGGCTACAGCAGAGATGACCACAGCCTCTGGGCCAGAGCAGCTA
This sequence comes from Petaurus breviceps papuanus, assembly GCF_028583685.1. Lineage (NCBI taxonomy): Eukaryota > Metazoa > Chordata > Mammalia > Diprotodontia > Petauridae > Petaurus > Petaurus breviceps. The sequence continues at coordinate 19,349,731 of NW_027185903.1, read as the reverse complement.
GGAGAGTTTCAGTCCCTCTTATGGATCTTCCATTGAGATGCTATGATCACCAGATTGTTGGGGAGGCAGCATGACACGATGGAAAGAATGCAGGCTTTAGAAACAGAGGTCCTTGGGGCAACAACGTCAGGCAGTGGGTAGAGCACTAGCCTGGAATTAACAGGACCTGAGTTCAAATCTGGCCTCAGACATTTGACACTAGCTGTGTGACCTTGGACAAGTCACTTACTCCTGAATGCCTCAAAAATCCAAGAAGAAAAAGAAATAGAAGGCCTGCGTTCACATTCTGGCTGTTCCAGAATCCTACCTGTGTGGCCTCCAGCAAACTATGAACATCGTTTTCCTCCTCTAGAAAATAAGAGGGATAGAATAGAGGCTTCTTAGGGGGTCTCCTAAATCTAGGATCATACCTGCCGCAGTAGCTGCAGAGGTTTCCAGGACCTGGGTAGTGAGAGACATTGAAAGGACAAAACAAAACCCTCAGGCAGCTCCAAGAGCATTATGTGGTTTGGTGTTTTCTAGGCCACACCTTGGAATCTCCATGGACTTTGGTAGTCCTGGTCTTTCTCGAACATTTCCAGTTATGCCACCCAGTTTCCCGCTGCCCCCTCCCAGCTCCCTTTTATGTGTTTTCTTATGCCGTTAGTGAGCAAGTTCCTTAAGGGCAAGGACCGTCTGGCTTGTCTTTGTATCCCCAACTCCTAGATCAGTGCACAGCATACAGCAAGCTTTCAATAAATGCTCTACCTACCTGCCCATCTATCTAGTTATGATTGTTGTTGTTAAGTCGTTTCAGTCACGTCCAACTGTTTGTGATCTCGTTTGAAAGAAAGGAGCCTAAATCCAGGCTAAGTTTGGATTTGATAAAACAGGCAATTTTAGTTAGGCTATCAACTTTTTTTATTTCAATAATTCATGATCCATAATTTCATCCAGTGTTGTCTTTCATCGACATAGTTGGTGATGTCCCTCTACAGCTTGGAGGGGTGGTCATCAAAGGGTTGCTCTGGCCAGAAATTCATCTATGTCCCCCATCTGGTGTTGACCCTCTTCAAATTTGACTCAACTGATCAATCAATCAACCACTCACTATTTATTAAGCACTGTGTGCCAGATATGGGCTAAACACTGGGGATACAAGAACAAAAGCAAGACAGTTCCTACCTCCAGGAGCTTACCTTCTAATGGAATCCCCATGTACGTATATAGGCATATTCGGAACACAAGATGAATACCAGGTAGTTTGGGGAAGGAAGACTTCATTCAGAAGGTAGTGTTTCATCTGAATCTCAAAGGAACCCAGGGATTGAGACAATAATTCTCCAGTTCTTCACCAGGGCTTGACTCAAAGCTTTTACATCCGGGTAGGACCCGACATAGTCTGTGCTCCATGGACAAAACCTTAAGAAGCCCAGGGCCACAAGGAGGTTTCCACTAGTCAGTAAACAATAATTAAACATGCCTACTATGTGCCAATCATGTGCTAAGTGTGGGGTTACAGATACAAATAAAAGAAAGACAATGTCTGCCCTCGCAGAATTTATAATCTAATGGAGGAAGACCACAAGCCAAAGAGAAGTTGAAAAGGGTTGGATATGGGTGGGAGAAGGTACCTGGCATGGGGGCATAATGAAGTTCAATCCAAAGACAGGGTAATTGGTGGAAAATGTGGTAATTGTCCTGAGCCTCCTCAAATGGAGGTTTTAAAGTTCCTTGTTCCATCTTCCAATCAGAGGGTCGTCAGAGAGTACTGATGAGAAATGAGTACCAAGGCTGATTCGATCTTGCAGGATGAGGAGACTTCCCCAATGATGAGATTTCTGGGCTGTAAATGGAGAATTAAAAAAAAATCCAAAAGCAATGCAGCTGATGGGAAATGACTTTAATGGGTCGAGTCTCATCCAAAAAACATCCAAAATCTCTTTTAGTGTTAAGTGACTTTAGCGTTTAAATGAATTAAGAGATGGGGGGAAAGAGATCAGACCAAAGATTTTTTTCATATGGGAAACTCCCAGTGAGAAAATTCCCTTCCCAAAGTAGATCTGGACCTATTCCACAACTTCTAGTTTTTGAGAATTGCCTACCACCCTGACAAGATAAGTGATTTGCCCAGGGTCATTCATCTGGTAAGTATTGGAAGTCAAGTCTTCTTCTGTCTGAGGCCAGATCTCTATGCACTCTGCCTGTGCTTCCAGTCACATTTTTGGAGAAATGTCCTTCTGGCTAGGGATATCCCCTGTTCATTTTCAGCAAAATGATTTCACATACTTGTGATCAATTCACTCAGGTGTAAAAGTGAATAAAACTCAAACCATTTTCCCTCTGCAGTTTCTTTGTAAAATACAAGGGGTGGACCAAAGGCTCTTTAAAGTCCCTCCTGGCTTTGGTATTCCATGCAGAAAGGTACTGATCCTGAACTACAGAGCTTGAAAACAAGCGAACTTGGAATCCATAGTTGGATCTTTCTCTTGTCAGCTATGGCTGAGTGGAACTAATGGGCCCTGCCCACAGCCCTGTCAAAGCTGCTGTGACTTGTGGAATGCAGGGGGAGGGCATGAAAAGACCTGGTCTGGGAGGGACCTTAAAATGCTCCCCTGTTCTCTGCCTGGAGATGAGCGAGGCTCCTGGAGGGTGTTCAGGGGGGAGCTTGTCCTCTACCATAGATACTTGATAAGAGAGAAAGCAGGGGCCAGCGGAGCAGATGGCCATCTGCCTCACTCTGGTATGTTCCAAATCAGATTGGAAGCCAGAAACAGCTCAGATGCCACATCTCTGCTTTGGCCTAAAGGTAGGAGCCCAGGAGCGGCAGTAGCACAATGGGGGTACAAGGAGAAAACAAAAGGTGCGCTGGGCCGGGGAGAGGGGAACAGCACAGGGGGTTTCTGTACCCTGCTGCTGTCACTGGCAAAGGCCCTACAGAGCCTGGAGGTCCTGAAGGTGAAGAGGAGGCTAGGAGATCACAGGACATACAGGAATAATGGGCTAGTCACCAAAATTCCCCCTTTCCTTCTGCATTTCTGTATTTTTCTTCTGCACAGTGGTTTGGAGCTGAGGGAGTGAAATAGGAGTCAGAAACGCATCCCTATAATACTAGTTTCAATCTACAGTCTCATCACCCTGAATGTACCCAATCTGGTTTGACCTTGGAAGCAACCAGGGTCAGGCTTAGTTAGTACTTAGATGGGAGACTGCCTGGGAATACTGGAAGCTGTAGGCTTTGGGATGGTCAGGTGGCCACAGTGGGATAGAGGACCTTGAGTTCAAATCTGGCCTCAGACAATAGCTGTGTAACCCTGGGCAAGTCACTTAACCCTATTTGCCTCAGTTTCTTCATCTGTCAAATGAGAAAAGGCAAGCCATTTCAGTATCTTTGCCCAGAAAACCCCAAATGGTGTCACAAAGAGTTGGACACAACTGAAAAATGACTAGTTTATATAGGACTTTAAGTTTTACACACCATCTTATCATTCTCCCATTTGATCCTCACAAAATCCTGTGAGGCACGTGTTAGAATTATCTTCAGTTTACAGATGAGGAAACTGAGGTTGAGAGAGGCTGTATCTTACCCACCATCCAATAGCTAATAAGTGTTTGAGGAAGGATTTGAACTTTAAGTTTTGCCTCCAACTTCTAAGGTCACCCTTCTTGTTAAACGTTCACACTCCTCTCTGTTGACCTCAACCCAATAAGTAACCCAATCATTTGTCATTCTCCTCACCTTCCATGTTTGAAGATTTAAGATTTATGGTGTGTGTGTGTGTGTGTGTGTGTGCGTGCATGCATATATGTGCATGTATGTATGTGTGTTTATAGAGGGAACATAGGAACCCCAAAATTAGACAATTGATTCCATTTTGATATTTGCTAAAGACAGACATAAAGATCTTTCAGAATATCTCAATAATTAAGAATATGTCTACATCCTTTATGTTCAAAGGCAGCTAGGAAGTACAGAGGCATTTTTGATTCAATTTCTTCTTCAAAGAGTAAAAACAATGGAAATGAAGCTGGTGACTTTTGTTCTCTCGGCAGATCCTCAGCCGCCTTTGTGAAAACTGACAAGCTTGTAAAGGTGACACATACAACATTTTGCTCAACAATGGTATTTTCTTACAATTACATGGTTGCTTGAAGAATTTCTGAAATTTTGTGTTAGCTCTCCTTTCTTTTTAATCCCTGATAGAGAAAGGAAAAAAAAACCAAGTAAATGACTTAGCCAGTCAACCCCAAAATGTCCCCTTTTTCAGAGGCTATAAAGAGATTTTCTTTCTCTTCAAAGATTATGGCCAATTACTGTCAAGCAATATTTTTCCCTCTAAATTCACACTTTCCTTTTTCCTGCTGAAGATACCAGTCATAGATGCAGCTCCTACATCAGAAAAGAGAGCTTTCTGCTTCTAAAGAAATATAAAATTAAACCATGTGGGAGTGTCTCCCTTCCCATATTGTACCCTGTACCCATGATGAACTCAGAGGCTTGATGCATGATAGACCGAAGGATCATTCATTTTGCCCAGCAGGGTGTAGTAGATTGTCAAAGGACAGTATTTTTTAAAATTTAGTTATTTAAATATTTTCATTAATTTAATTAATTAAAAATATCTTTAATATTTAGGTAAAAATAGTTAATTGAATAGTCAGCTACATGGCATAGTGGATAGAGTGCCAAACCTGGGGTCCAGAAGACCTAAGTTCAAGTCCTGCCTTAGATACTTACTAGCTATGTGACCCTGGACCAGTCATTTAACCCTGTTTGCCTCAGTTTCTTCATCTGTCAAATGAACTGGAGAAGGAAATTTCAAACCATTGCAGTATCTTTGCCAAGAAAACTCCAAATGGGGTCATGGACAACTGGACATGACTGAAAAATGGACGAAGAACAACAAAAAATATTTGACTTTTTTTTCTTTTGGTGGGGTGGGGTGGGGAGAGAGGGAACAGAACTATCAAATTATTGATATAAAGAATTTCTGGCAAGGAAACTCCCTCTACTCACACAGTTCTATACCTGCTGTCCAACTTAGAGTTCTGGAGAGTTGTATTAGGTACTGAGAAGTTAAGGGACTTGTCCAGGGTCTTCTAGTCAATTTGTCAAGGGCAGGATTTGAACAGATTTTCCTGACTCTGAGACTAGCTTTCTATTCACTATGTCGCAGTGTGTCCTGAGATATTCTTCATCACTGGCCTGATGGAGAGAGGAATTTGGACTTGGGAATTTATGAATGGGTTAGCACAGTTTTGACACTGGGAGTTCCCTGCATAGATGAAATCAGGTGTTCTAACCAAGCAAACAAACCAACAAAAAGAAAAAAAAAACTATGGTGCTCCCAGTTATTTGGGAAGAGAAAAAGAAGTATTTTTAAAATGAGTCAGTTAACTCTTATTCCTTAGCAGAGGAATTCCTAGAAGCTGTTAAGCAACTCAGTGGATACAGCAGTGGGCCTGGAGTCAGGAAGACCTGAGTTCAAATCCAGCCGTGGACACATACTAGCTGTATGACCCTGGGCAAGTCACTTAACCTTTGCCTCAGTTTTTTCCTTAATAATGGGGGTGGGGGGGAGAGTGCAATGAATAGAGCACAGCGGGAGTCAGGAGAATCTGAATTCAAATATGACCTTGACACTTAACACTTATTAACCCTGTGACCTTGGGCAAGTCATTTAACCCCAAATTGCCCTTCCCTTCCCTCTCCAAACAAGAAAAAACTAAAATAAGTGAGGAAGTAACAGCACCTATTCCCAGGGTTGTTGTGAGCACAAATGAGATCATATTTGTGAAACCTTCGCACAGAACCTGGCACATAGTAGGTGATATGTAAATGCTTATTTCCTTCCCTAATATTATTTGGAGATGTTTATTGAACCAAATTTCTCAGTCTTTCTTCCAAAGAGATTCTTCTCATAGAAATTAGATTAGATTAGAATGGGATAGGATGAGTACCTATTCAGATTGGAGGACATTCATTAGAGACGCAACTTTCCCAAAGGAATGAGTGAGTGGTGGTAACACCTGGCACTCTCTTCCTAGGGGTATTATTGAATGTGACGGATGACAGAGGCTCTAGGAAAGGTGCAAAGGGCAACACGAGCCCAGCCAAGGGGGTAACCGAGGGCACCGCTGGAAACTACTCTGGGGGACATACAAGGACATACCTATTTGGCCATTAAATTACTAAATACTTTAGAAATAGGTGATGACCAGGAGCAGATCAATGAGTATTTCTATACAAACTAAGGGCTGAGGAGAACTGAGGCAGTGTACGACAATAGAAAGAGCCCCAGGAGTTGAGTTCAGGTTTCATATCCTAGCTCTGACTGTCTGATCATGGACAAGCTTCTAAACCTCTCACATCTTCAGTTTCCTTGTCTGTAGGACAGAGGTAATATTTGTACTACCTACCTCACAAGGTTTTTTTTTTTTTTATCAGAAAAATATTTTGCAACATTACCTGGGAATTCTGAGCTGTAACTATTTGAATAATTCAAGCCAAAGTAACAACATTGACCTAAAAAAATAAGAATCCTGAAAATTGAGGTAACTTCTTTTTTATGAATTATCTGGCTAATTCCTCATTTTACTTTTATTTGGCATTTAGCGGGGCAGATTTTGTTTTTCTAAAAGACAGGAAAACAAAAAGTCAACTTGAATTTAACTGAAGGTGGTAAACCCATAAATTGAGTAGATACAGATAATGGAAGTTTCTGGTCTAATGTATCATCATTGTTCTTGTTTGTATGCTTGAATATGTGTGTCTTTTGATGGTTTTTAAATTCATAATAAAAACACAAAGTGAGGGGCGGCCAGGTAGCACAGCAAGTAAGAGCACTGGCTCCAGTGTCGGGATGACCTGGGGATCGAATCGGGGCTCAGATACTTAGCACCACACCCAGAAATAACTGGCTGTGTAACCTTGAGCAAGTTATTTAACCCTGATTGCTTAAAACACACACACACACACACACACACACACAAAGTGAGGTTGGTTTGTTTTTAATTTACTGGAGATGTTAAGTAATTTAGTAAAAATCGTTTCAACCAAAGCTCTATAACTATTTTTCTTCTCATTAACTTTCTTACCTGACTGTAAGTTCCATGAGGGCAGGGTCTTCCTTATTCTTTTTATCCATTGTGTTGCTGTGCAGCAAAAAATTTTCAGACTGACTACTCCAAATCTGGACAGAAGGATTCGGTTGCAGTTGAGAGATACCTCATTGGGTGCCTAGCAACATTTTAAATTCTGCTTTTAACCTTAAAGCAGAAGTTTCCAAATTTTGCTTTGTAACTTACTTTTATTACCCTCCCCTTTCCCAAGGGTGATCCATGCAAATTTTTTTTTAGCTTATATTTCATTCAAATAATATTTAGTGTCAATTTTTATAACATACAAACATCTTGCCTATAAAATAAAAATAATGTAACATGCATAGATATTCATTGATAAATTGCTTTAAATTTTCATATTTGTATCTTATTAAAATACTATAATAATAATAATAATAATGTGATGGGTTGGCTTGGTTTTCAAAAGGTGGTATCACTGATGATACTGCTACTCATTCTTTTTTGACCACTAATCCAGATCAGTATTTTGTCTGGTACTGCAAAAAATTCCATCTCGTGCAAATAAGAAAAATGGTAGTAACATTTACATTTATTTGGTTGACAAATCAGAGAACTTTTTCTTTAGTCAAAACATGAAATTTTTCAGGTTCGAACACTTGTGTCAATGAGGGCAAGTCTATTAACTGTTCATATTCAGCAAAACCAAATGTATTGTTTGTTCATGACAAAAGAGTTCATATCCATTGATATTTTAAAATATATAATTCCTTAAAATAAAAATGAGAATTGCCTTTGTAGATTGGTCAAGTGGTTAATAAGTAGTTCTTTGATACAATTTTCAGGACGTTTGTTTTTTAAATTGGTAAATATGTTGAAATATTTTATAATTTTGTTATCTATGGCTCTTTTTCATAAATGCAATCACTTTCTGGATCACAGTCTGAATTTGGCCTTGCATTGATTTATTTTGAGTACTGAATTTTTCAAAAATATACATCAAATCTGCAAGTGTCTAGAGGATATTTTGCAATAAAATATATTTGCTTCATCTTTATTATTATCTCTAAGAGAAATGATAATTTTTTTCTTTTAGTTCAAACCCCTTTCAGAGTAATTTAGCACAGGAAAGTCAGAATATTTTGCAATAATATTGAAGTACCCATGCTTTACCCTCATTCAGGATCACTATTTGGCAAAAAAGCTTCCTTTTAAAAGACTGCTTTTTATAAAAGACAGTTCCTCTGATCGCAACCTGGATAACCTGCATGAGTAGCTAGCACCTGGCTAACTTTAGGCCTTGGTACAGATAGCTATCACCAAGAGGCAGGAAATTTCCTTGGATAATTCCAAGACTGTCCCCCTTTCCCAGAATGGGCTGGTCCAGTGAATAATTCCTTGTCCTCCCCTTGCCCCTTCTAAAAAAAAAGTACTTTGGACTGAAGGGAAGATGATATCTGTAATTTATGGATACTCCACTTTTGGTCAAACTACCAATGATCCCCACCAACTCCTCAGAAGAACATGAATGAAAGTCTTGTTTGGGGGTGGGGTAAGGGGGGGTTAAGGACTGTATTTGGCACCTCACTCAACATTTCTATTTTTAACCTTTTTTGGCTTTTCGTTTAGTATTTATTTTTCCCCAGTTACATGTAAAAACAATTTTTAACATTTGTTTTTAAAACTTTGAGTTCCAAATTCTCTCCCTTCCCATCCACCTCACTGAACAGGCAAGCAATTTAATATAGGTTATATGTGTGTGTGTGTGTGTGTGTGTGTAGTCATGCAAAACATATCCATAGTAGCCATGTTATGAAAGAAAACATAGATAAAAAACCAAGAAAAATAAAGACAGCAAATAAAGTTTGCTTCAATCTGTATACAGAAACCACCAGTTCTTTCTCTGGGGATGGATGGCATTTGCCATCATAAGTCCTTCAGAATTGTCTCGGATTGTTTTACTGCTGAGAATAGCTAAGTCATTCACTGTTGATCATCATACAATATTGATGATACTTTTTACACAGTACATTCAATACTTCGTGATGAGTGATTGCTGAAACCATGTGTCCAAATTGCACGAGGGGCCACTTTTTAACCTAATGCTTGCAGACCTGAGTTTTGTCCTAGCCCCATTTGAGCTCCACCCGTGCAAAATTCTCCCACTGTCATTTTATTTATTGTCAGTTTATTGTTTTCTTCGGATATGGCATTGCTATCAATAGTTTTAAAAAGTCACCCCTAACATCCCTAATATTTCAGCCACATATGACCCATATATAATCAAAACAACCATCTTTACCTACCTCTAGTTCTTCATCTACTCGTAATGCAAATAGGAAGATTTTTGCTGCTTAATGTCCAGAATTCATTCTGATCAAAGCATAGACATTGAAAGTGAATTATGTTTCTCTTTTTCCTGTATGAAGAAGTCTGTAACTATACCTTACCATGCATAAATGACCCACATCCTAAGAATTCCAACTGCATGCTGTTGAATGTGTTGGGAAGGGATACTATGATTGGAGCAAAAAATCTCTGAGGAGTCGGTGTGCAGCATTTTAGTACATGTGTACAACTCCACTAGGAATGATGCTACAGGCTTTATACCATATTTGCTTATATTTGGGAGGCAGTCAATGGCCACCTCTGTTGACTGGTATTTTGAAGTCTCAAAGGATGGAATTGATTCAAGGACTCACAACCGCACATCTCTCAGCTGAAAGAGATGAAAGAAGCCAACCAGGTAAAACTCAAAGTTTTAGCTCAAATAAGCTGTGACAGAAACAAATTATCATGCAATGCCAGAATACACTGTCAAGACCTCCAAGAACAAGACAGTTTGAATGATGTACGTATAAACACACACACATATATGTATAGGTATGTATGTATGTATTTGGTGTTTAAAGGACCCACAAGTTAGCAGATCCATGGGAATCTATGGGAATCTAACCCTAACAATTGGGTAACTTGTTCGTTTACAGATTAGTCTCAGAGATTGAAGGAGGGGGCAGTGGTCTGGTAAAGGCAATTCATCACACTTTACTGCCTTTAGTTAGTTGGATCCCTTGATGAGGAAAGGGGAGAAAAGTGAGGGACATTTAATTCAATAGATAGACTTCAATCAAAAGAAACTGCTGATCAGTTTTTCCAAGATTTTCTGAACCAGATTGTATATTATTACTCAACAGCCATGCCACAAATGAAGTGAGCAACTTTTTCTTGCCTAAAACTTCTACTATAGATATTTTTAGGGTACAGAGACAACCCCCAGAGCGTGGCACTATTGATATTCAGCCTGCCCCTCCTACAAGTTCAAGTTTAAAGAATCAGTTCTATCATCATCATCACCACCGCATCAGCGTCCCATACCATCAACCAATTTAGATATAGAGACCCAGAGGTCAGCAGGTCACAGAAGAGATGGCAGGTGGCCACCAGACCAGTGACCAAACTAACTTAGGATGTTACAGGTGAACCAAAAAGTAATTGTAAATATAATCAGATGAGGAAAAGAAAGATTGCCTTTGTAAAGTATGCCTTGCATGTAATTACACATGTTTATTGATGAACATGCTATCTGCTGTGTGCTTGAGTCTTGCGTTTATTTTCTCATTTTATTATATTCATTTGTTGTTGTACTTGGGTGAAGATTATAGCATAGCAGCATCTGTTTATTAGCTTTGCACTGGCTTGCTTGTTTATTTGTGTATATGCTACTGATTATACTATATTTATAGGCCCATTGATGCTGTTTTACTTAGCTGGGTTTTTTTAATACTGTTTATGACTATTTACTTGTATACTATGGCTATGCACATATTCCAAAGATGTGTATAGATTCTATCCTGCTTGTGACTCAGACATTTAAGTAACTGAAGCATTCTGTCAAGTGCTATTACTATAGCTCAGCTATTTCTATTCTATGTGTTGCTAATGCTCATTTGTTTTCAGTTGTACTGTGGGATGATTGCCTAAAGTGGTAGGATAATCACCCTTGTTAGTTTAAAGACTTGGTGTTTATCCTGATGCATATGCTGTGTGATTATAGATTTCAAGCATATCCCAGGGGGTTCTTGGCAAGGGATTGCAAAATGTCTGACCCAGAGAGGAATGTAGCACCTGTGTCAATAATGGTCAGCTGTGTGTAGGATGAACCCGAGTGGGGAGAGACTTGAATCAGGGAGACCAATTTAGGAGGCTGCTGCAAGAATTGAGGTGAGAGCTGATAAAGGCTGGAAATAAGGCAGCAGCTGTGTGAGTAGAGCTAAGGGCCCAGATGAGAGAGATGTTGTAAAGGAGAAATGGCAAGGTTTAGGAACTGATTGGATTTGTGTGATTAGGAAAAGGGAGGAGATCAGACAACATCAAAGTTATGAGCCTAGGAAGCTGGAAGGATGGTGGTTCCTCTAATAAAAATAGGGAAATTTGGGAGAAGGGACAGCTTAAGGGTTATAATACTGAGTTCGGTTTTGGACAAGTTGATTTTAAGATGTCTATCCAGTTCATAATGTCCAATAGAGAATTAGTGATGAAGGACTTAATGAAGCTCAGGGCAGAGTTTGTGATAAAGCATTTATATATCTATATGTGTATATATGTGTGTGAATATATACATATATACACACTATATACGTATACACACATACATACATATATATGTATATGAATGACAGAGAACTGGAGAGAAAGAGAAACAAAGAAGTACTTTGGAGGTACAGCTCTGTGTGTGTGTGTGGTGTGTATAATCATTCTCATCTCTATGCAGGTATATAGATATACATATAATCCTCATCTCTGTGCAGAGACGATATACATATATATATACATGTATAGAGATGAGAATGGTTCCATATATGTGGTATATTATTGTTTGTCCTTCTTTCTCAAAGAGGACCATGACATCAGGAAGGTGATGCCATGAAACGCAATTGAATTGGATTTAAGTGAGGAAGCGCTATGCAAGGTCACCAGCCTCACTCTCCTCCAGAGCCACCTGGGTCCAGTGGCCAGATACAGATTAGAATGATTGGAGATGACCCTCCTATGTAGGATGTATATGTGTTTATAATATATAGATACATACATAATATACACATGTATGAACATATAAGGACACATGTAGATCTAGATGTATAAAACATCTATAGATATCTATATATACCTGCTTAGGGATGATAATTAAACCTATTTGTATGCATATATAGGTATTATCTCTATGCAGGAGATTAGATATAAATTGATATCTCTTATGCAAAACATATGTGTATATATAAAAATATATTTATGTGTTGATAGATATCTATAGCTATATATACCTGCTTAAGGGAGCTAATGAGGTTACCGAAAGACAGAGAGAAACAGAGACAGAGAGAGAGAGAGAGAGAGAGAGAGAGAGAGAGAGAGAGAGAGAGAAGAATGTGGCATAGGGTAGAACTTTGCTATGATATGGATGATGAGCCAGCAAAAGAGACTGAGAATCAGCAAAGACTAGGGTCATAGAAAGCATTGTGGAGACATCAAACAGAAACCTGGGAAAGAGGGATTTGTCCTACCAATGCTTAGACATGAATCTTTTTTTCCCATTAAAACATGAGACCACAGGCTCTTCTCCTCCAGTAGAATGCTACACCAGGGGCTACCTCCTTTACTTCCTTTTATAATACACACTCTTACTAAAAGTCTCTAATTTTCTCCAGAAAAACAACCTTGCCTTGGCAACAAATTCTACATTTATGCTTGCCTCTTTCTCTCTGTCCATCTGTCTGTCTCTTTATCTTTCCCTGTCTCTGTCTCTCCTTCTCTCTCTATCTCTCTCTCCCTCTCTCTTCTCCTCTCCTCTACTCTCCTCTCCTTTCTCACCCAAGCTGGAAGTGCAGTGGCACAGGGGGTATGCTCCATGGTTTAGAAACTGTCTTAAGATAGTCTACAAATCTTTGTTCATTGAGTGCCTTTCTTTCTTTTCCATCCTTAACTTTTGTTAAGCCCCTGTCCTATGCTTCCTTTCATTCAAGTTCTCCTAGTATGGCAGTGGTGCATGACTCTGGAAACCTATGCCAGTGGAGTCCAGGTCCTACCAAGCTGGTAAGTCTCAGAGCACATCCCTGTAATGGGACTGTACATTTCCTGGCTACAGAACAACCTACCTAAGTTTGATGACCACAGGGCATGAATTTTTTAGTCATTGAAACTCACAAGACTTTGGAAGGGTCATGCTCTGGGTCAGCACAATGAAGACTCACACCAATGATAGCATAGGTTACTGAAGGATTGCCACTTCATTTTCAAGGTGCCATGGGTGATACCTGGGTGTGCTGAAGCCAACTGATATTGACTCAAGAGGTCCAGTTGCTAAATTTTCAGGGTGAACTGGGAAAAAAATTTTAAAAATACTAAATAAATACAAAAAAATGTTCAGTGTGAGCATTTACAGCTTGGAAATCAACTAGCACTACAAGTCAAGACTTGGCTTATTGTTTTGTTGAATTCTAGACTTAAATGATGGGGAAAATATTAATAATGCACATTAAACTTAAAAGTGTATCCTGTTGACATTTTTTTCAGAGAGCTAGTTGTTAAATGTTTACCAGCATACCATTGGGACTCCCCTCCCCCAAAGGGGGAAGAAAATAATAGCTTGAACAATAATAGCTGTGTTTTAAAGTTTTCAAAGTACTTTACAAATATTATGTCAAGTCATCCTCACAACACGCTGGGAGGTAAGTGCTATTATTATCCTCATCTATGAAATGAGTGCCTTGCCTAGGGTTAAACAGTGAGTGACTGAAGCCAGATGTGACCTTAGGTCTTCCTGACTCCAGGTCCAGCACTGCACCACCTAACTGCCTAGATAAGACAAACATAGTGTTAGTTAGTTTCTTTGGTTTTTTAAAGACAATAATAATAAAATGTTCAAATAATTGGCATATGCAATAAATGTTCAGGAGTTGGGAGGAGGGACAGATCCATATGAGATGGAGAAACAAGGAAAGCTTCACAAAGCTCCTTGAATTTGGGCCAGTGGGCCAAAGGAGAAGTCAAGATCATTCTTGGGTGTGATCCACATGAAAAAAGACATGCAGCTTAGGTCACCCAGGAACAATAAAGAAATGAATCAGCCTTCTGTGAAATATGTATGAGGCTGGGAGGTGGCTAGCAGGAAGCAGTATTGGAAAAGTAGATTGACAGATCTAGGTCTGATATCTGAGCACTATAAATGGATAGAAATATTTAAGAAGAGTGATTTCTCAACAGATAAATCACCAAGTCAGTTCAAGTCAATAAGCATTTGAGTGGTTACTATGTGCCAGACCACAGGCAATTTATAAAGAAGAAATGTAATATATAACCCTCTAATAATATTATATATGTGCATGTGTATGCAAAAATGTATATCGTATGTATATATGTATATATGAAATATAATAATGTGAAAGAGTTCTCCAAATGGTTCACAGTAAGAGACATGCAAATGCAAATAGTTGCAAGGTTTTCACGCTGATCAGATTGGAAAAGATGACGAAAGATAAAAATGGTAAATGTTGGAAGGACTATAGGAAGACAGGCATGGCAGTGTACTCTTGTAGTTCAATGAATTGGTCTTCAAATTCAGGAAAACAATTTCTGACTATACTAGAAAAGTCACTACACACCCTTGGATCCAAAATGCCATTGCTGGACATGTATGCCAGGAGGGGAAGAATAAAGGAAAAAGTCTCATATGAGCTGCCCTCTTTCGGGTAGTAAAAAACTGGTACTGAAGCAAGTGTCCTAGGGAATACTCTAGAGCAGGGGTGGGGAACCTGTGGCCTCTAGGGCACATGTGGCTCTCTGGGTCCTCAAGGGAGGCCCTTTGACTGAGTCCGAATGTCTCATAAAGGGATTTGTTCTGTAAAACTTGGACTCAGTGAAAAGGCCGAACCCAAGAACCTAGAAGGTGATCCTGAGGTCTCAGGTTCCCCACCCCTGCTCTAGGACCTTCCAGTTATCACTAGGATAGCTACAAACTCTTCCATTTGTCATTAAAATTGGTCTGACTTCCGCCTAGCTTTTACAGAAGGCTGATTTATTTCTTTTATTGTTCCTATGTGACCTGAGCTTCATGACTTTTTTCATGCTGACCACCCCAAGAATGGCCTTGACTTCTCCTTTGGCCCATTGGCCCAACTTCAAGGAGCTTTTGAAGCTTTCCTTGTCTCTCCATCCCCTGTGGATCTGTCCCTCCTCCCAGCTCCTGAACATTTATTGCATATACCACAATAGGCCTATTGTGTCCTGTTGCCTCTTGCACACTCTGAGCCAGTCCAACTGGTTACTTACTGTTCCTTGTACGTGATGTTGCATTTCCTGTCTCTGCTTTTGCAGGACTGTCGGCCATGCCTAGGATAGACTCCTCTGAATCCCTAGCTTCCTTCACTTACATGTCATGGTATCACCTCCCTGATGTCATGGTCCTCTTGGAGAACAAAGGACAAACAACCTCTATGAGTTGAGAAGGAGCTCCCCACTGGAGACCAAACTGGAACTGGCCAGTTGGGCTACATGTCTTTCTTTTTCTTTCTCTTTCTTTTTTCCTTCCTTCCTCCCTCCCTCCCTCTCTTCCTTCCATCTTCCCCTCTAGATTAATTTGTTTTTGACTACATAAAGAAACCATTCTCTGCTTCATTTCTTATTAAGCCTTAATCACTGAATGAGCACTGCCTCAGACAAACTGAGACCTGTCAAAGACTTTCACTTGAAAAGGCCAAGGTCCTCCACTGCATCCTGGACCATCTCCAGTCCTCCTGATCTGTATCTGGCCACTGGACCCAGATGGCTCCAGAGGAGAGAGTGAGGCTGGTAACTTTGCACAACCCTTCCTCACTATATTTTTTACTATATTTTGTTTTCAAACTATATTTGACTATATTTTGTATTCATATGCAAAAATGTTTTGGTTTTTTTTTGTAAGGGCAGGGTTCCATTTGTTTTTGTAGCCGAGGTGCCTAGTACTCTGGCACATAGTAGAAGCTTAATAATGTTCATTCGGTCATCCACCCAAAGAAACTGCAGCCAGAGATAAGGAAATATAGGTGCAGAACGAGGCACGTTGTCACACCCTTTTGTTGCTTCATTTCATTCAATGACACTTTATTTGGGGGTTAGTTCATTTAAAACAACAGCAATATAAATGAAAATATTGTCAATAAGTTACTCATTTAAAATCATAATCTAAGGTGTAGGTGGGGGAAAAAATTGTTGATTGAAGTAAAAATGTGACCTACCTTGAATGGTAGACAAAGGAGTTTAAATTTAGTACCACAGGCCAGGCCAGCACAACTTGCAGCCTGCAGGATTTGTACAAACCCTGTGCCATTTGCAGCATGCCAAAAGACTTCAGGTGACCCAGGAAAAATGGAGAGGAAAACATCCTTTGTATGTAGAGGAAATCTTCTGGTGTGCTGCAAGTGGCCAGTGGGCCGCAGATTGTGCAAGCCTGCTACCATACAGTACACCATCAGCATCAGCATGACATTTTACAGTCTCTCGAGACAAGATTGTATCTTGGCTGGATGGCAGTACTACTAGGTGTCTTCAGGACTGCTTGGACATACAAACCCAAAGAATAGTGATTGATGCAAACCTATAGGGGAAGTCTTTAGTGGAGTGCCAAAGTGTCCTATCTGGGGTCTTGTTCTGTTGAACAGTTTCATTAGTAAGTTGAAGTTTTCGATGATATGCTTATCAGATCTTCAGATGACAAGGGTAGAAGAGAAAGCTAATGTATTTGGATGACAGTATTGGAATCTTAAAAGACTTTGATGGGTTGGAAGGGTAATCTAGTAAGTGTAATAGAGATGAATGTAAAAGCCTACACATGGGTCTCCAAAATCAGCTGACCAAAGAGAATATGGTGAAGCCTTGACTGGACAACTTTTCATATGAAAAATGTGTTGCTTTTAAGTTCAATATGAATCAATAGCATGACATGGCACCTATAAATTGAGTTTGTTCTTGATGAAGGTATTGGTAGGAAACAATAAGGCTTTCGGAAATAATATGCAACAATTGACCACATCTTTACCAACTCATAATTGGCTGAAAGATGTAGAGAATAGAAGAGCCCATTGTATTTATTGTTTGTTAATTATACAAAATGTGATGTTCAAAAGGTTCTAGAGACATAATTTCTGGGTAATTTAATTATTTTATTAACAATATCAGAATGTTTATTAATAAAAGGATAGTCATTTGGCCATCTCCTCTTTAGACCCAAGACAATTATGACTGTAGGCTCACAGCTTATATGCCCATTGGAAGAGGGGTATTCCACTGAGGATGGCAATCAATTCTAATTGGTTAACAATTAATGAGAGAATGAATATTACAACGAGGGGCTAAACATATTCAACTGAACTTTGTGTCATTTACTTCTAAGTTACCTCCACCCTTGGGCAATCTACTCAAAGGATTTATCCCCACCCAAACCTGAGTACAATGGCTTCCCCACCTGGTGGGGTTTGAACAAGATTGGTAAAAAAAGTTAATACAATCTTACTATCAGTAAATCCCATCTCATAATCAGTAATCCTTCAAGGGACTGAACTTTTGATATCATGACTTTAGAAAAAGGTGGGAACTCTGGATCTCCCCAAATTGTTGGTTATTAATAATCATTTTTCTCAACCAAAAAATGGACATAGTAGAAGAAAATACTCTTATAGGTGTTTCTATATAAAGGGGTCTCCCATCAATACGTCAAGTTCACTTAGGATTTCCTGAAAGATATAAAAAAAGAAATAACCTTGTTCAGCAGCTAGGTGACAGATAGAGCACTGATCCTGAAATCAGGAGGACCTGAGTTCAAATTTAGCCTCTGACCAGATACTTGACACTTACTAGCTGTCTGACCCTGGGCAAGTCACTTAACCCCAACTGCCTCAGCAAAAAAAAACCCCAAAATGAAATAACCTTGTTCAATGACACTGTGACAATAAACATCAACTGAAACATAAAACAGTAAGAAGGATGTATGTTTCAAACAGTATTTGACACTGTGACAGAGGACATCCAGCCAAGAGTCCAGTTGAGGAGGAATTCCCTCTCAATGGTGTAATCCTCTAGATTCCTACTCCTGTTTGCAAATTACATTGTATTGATTGTCTCCAGATGCAAGACATTGCAAAGCCTCCTAGAACTAGACTTATAGCCATTCAAAGGAGTTGTTCATTCACATAGGAAAGATAAGATGAAGAATATTTATTGCCCGTATGTTAACGTTCATCTGAACAGACATCCTACCAAGCTTGTCCAACAGTATGCATGTCTGGGACAGATAGTACAGATAAATGGTGAACTGTGTGGAAAAGGAGAGAAGACTGGTTAGAAAACAACAAGATCGGTATCCTTTCACAGCAATGGTGAAGAGAATTATTTTTTTTTTGCCTTTTGGAGGGCAATTGGGGTTAAGTAACTTGCCCAAGGTCACATGGCATGAATAGAATTCTTAAAGAAACAAGGGACAGTCACAAAAGATAAACTAGGTAATTTCAATTACGTGACATTGAAAAGCTTCTGCTTAAACAATATCAATGCTTTTAGGATAAGAAAAGAAGTTGACTGGGGAAAAATGTTTTTGAGTCAAATATTTCTGAAGAGGATATGATATTCAAAGAATGTAAGATATAAACAGATATAAAAGGTCAAGAGCTACATCCCCATGGATGTAACCAAAGGATATGAACAGACTACTCTTAGAAGAACTGCACCCTCCTCTCGAAGAAACCTAGACATCAAAAAAAGCTACATGTACAGTGTGTGTGTGTGTGTGGTGCACGTGCACGCATAAACATGCATATATTACAAGGTAATTTGGCAGAGGGTATGGAGAGACAATAGGAACTGGAGAGATCAGGAAAGGCCTAATGTAGGTAACACCTGAGATGAACTTTGAAGGGAACTATTAGATTCTAAGATGTAGGTCGATGAGGACGTGTGCTCCAGATATAAAGGACAACCAGGAAGGAAAAGTCATAAAGATAAGAAGTTGGAAAGGCTAGAAAGGACAGTTTGGTTGGATAACAGAATGCATGGAGGAGAGGAATGTAGAAGACTAGAAAGTTAGGTTGGGGCCAAATTGTAAAGACCCTAAATACCAAGGAGTTTGTATTTGATTTTAGAATAGGTAGCCACTGCAGTTAATGTGTAGGTAAGCAATGTATCAGGTCTGTGCTTTAGATTGTCACTTGAGCAGCTATGTGGAAAACGGCTTGATTATAATTTTTGCCTTATTTTTTGTTAGTACTGCAAAAAAATATCAATCTTGTGGATTGATTTTGTATCCAATAACCTTGCTGCAAATATTTATCATCTTAGTTTCTGTGCTGTTTCTCTAGGGTTTTCTAAGCACATAATCAAATCATCTGCAAATAGGGGATGTTTCCTTTTTCCTGTTTATACCTTTGCTTGATTCTTATTTAATATTTAACTAGGGTTATATAAAATAGTGAGGAAAGAGGGAATCCTTATTTTTGGGGGGGGGTATGGAAAAGTTTCTACTATTTCTCCATTACACACAATGCTACATCTTGGATTTTAATGATTTTGATTCCATTAAAAATGGCATTTTCATGCCTAGGGTTTTCTTGAGGGTTGAATTTTATCAACAGTCTTTTCTGCATTTATTGAAGTAATCATGTAGTTTTTGTAATTTTTGGTGGTTTATGTTTAATTTTGCTGATTGTTTTTATTAGTGGTCAGTCAATAAACATTAAATGCTTACTATTTGCTAAATACTGTGCTAAGCATTAGTAATGGGTGAACAATCTTTGCACAACCTGTACAAATTCAATTTGGTCATAGTAAATTACTTTTTTGGATGCATTTATTGTTGATTTACAAAATGGAAGAGAAAGGAATAAGCACTTATAGAATACCTACAATGTACAGATTTTTGCAAATAGTTCATTTGATCCTTATGATACCCCCGAGTAGGTAGGTGCTACTATGATCTCCATTTTACAGTTGAGGAAATTGAGGCAAAGTGACTTGCCTAGAGTTACAGCTATGAAGTATCTGAAGCAGGATTTGAATGTCCTCCTGGCTCTAGGCCCAGCACTTTATCTATTGCAACACTAGTTGCCATCTACACTATTACTGGTTTGTCTATGATTCTCTTTGTTCTCTCTTGAGTATGGATCACCTTTGCCTAATTAAAATGTATTTGGTGGGCTTATTTCCATTTTTTTTTAGAATAGTAGTATATTAAATGCTCTTTAAATGATAGAATTCAATAGAAAATCCATTTGATGCATTTTTCTCTTTGGCAATTTAGAGATTGCTTAATTTTTTGTTGTTATTGGGTTAAGATCTTCTTGCATTGTTTGGTCATTTTATATTTTTGTAGATTCTCAACAATTTCAATACTGTTCCGCTGGCACATAAATTGTTTTTGAAAAAAAAAATCAGTGTTTCCTAAACTATACTTAGCTTCAGTATCTCTTTCCCCCCACCCCCATCCAAAGAATCATACCTCTATATAATATTTTTCAAAGAGAAAAAAAAATCAGCACAACTGATACACTGAAAAAACCTGGAAAAATGTACAACATAGAACACTTGTGAACCACCCACTTCCTATCTCTCATAGCAAGTCCTGCTTGACCTTTAAGTCTTTACTTTTGACTTTTTGGGTGTGTAGCTGTTCTTTCCATCTACATTGCTGTACTTCTTAGATATTTTCTTGACTCTGTTTACTCTCCAGTTCATGTTGACTTTTTCATGCTTCTCTATATTCATCATACACCTTTTCTGACAGCACAGTAATATTTCATTCATTCATGTACCAGAATTTTAGCCACTCCCCAATTGATGAGCATTTACTTTATTTCTAAATTCTAGCTATCACAACAGTGCTGCTAGAACTATCTTGTTTTATAGAGGGACTTAAACAACAACCAAACAGCCTTCCTTGGAATACAAGCCCAGTAATGTAAACTATGGTCCAAAGGGTATGGCCATTTTTGTCTTACCTGCATAATTCCAAATTACTTTCCAAAATGCTTTACTATTGGGGGCAGCTAGGTGGCGCAGTGAATAGAGCACCAGCCCTGGAGTCAGGAAGAAGAGTTTAAATCCATCTCAGAAACTTGGCACTTACTAGCCCTGTGACTTTGGGCAAATCACTTAACCCAAACTGCCCTCCAAAAAGCAAAAGCAAAAAATGCTTTACTATTTCACAGTTCCACAAATTATGCATTAACAGGCCTACCATCTCACCACCTTTCCAATGCTATTGCAATTTTTTGAGGTGAAATCTCAGGTTGTTTTGATTTGCATTTTTTATGCTTATTTGAAGTACTGTAGCTATGAATACAGTACTTCACAATTGTATCTACTAAAGAATGACTTATCTATATACATATGCACACACATATAATTTTTAAATAGCAAACCATTATCAGAGAAATCGGACTTTTTTTCCATTGTGGATTTCCATTTTATGTTGGCTTTTTAAAATTTTTGGTTTTGTTCTATCCCACTCCCCAATCCTCCCCAAATTTTCAAGATTTTTCTATTTCTCATGGCATATAACTGAGTTTTTTCTCCACACAAAATTTTTTCATGTTTGGTAGTTTTTTTCAGAAATATAAATTTTTTTCTAAAGACTACCGTAGCTGCATCCCAAATGTTTTGCCTTACTGTTTCAGTTATATTTACCACTATTGTCTATAATTTGTGGTTTCTTTTTGCCCAATTGTGTCATTAGTCTGTATTTTTTGCTCAAATTTCCTTCCTTCATTACTAGTGTTTTATTGCATTATGGTTTGTAAATGATTTTATCTACCTCTTGCATTTGATAAAGAGTCCTTTATTTTTTTAAAGGCACTGTGGGATCAATGCATACTTAATTCTCTAAGTGGATTCCTATTACTAGACTACATTGCCACATGAAGCTTGAGTCCTTTCTTCTTTTTCTTACATATCTGAACTGTGGACTCAGCATGGGTCAAGGTTTTCCCCAGTGGACCACATGAATGACATTAAATGAAATAGAAAATAGTTTAATCTGGCTGGCATGACATCATATAGCATTCAATTACCTAAGGTAACTAATTCATATTTAGTGGTGGATTAGGCAAAAACTTTTTCTATTAATTGCATTTTGGACAGTGGCATAAAGAAAAATTGTTTATCTGCCAACAGCTAATACAACCTAAAATCTTCCATTTACTTTCACAATGAGACTTTATTACTATCTAAATATGTATGCCTGTTTAATAAAAGTCAAACACTTAGGATTCAACTCAGGAGGAGCTAAAACTGCCCAGTTTCCTCATTTTGCTATTTTTTTCCCATTTCCTTAAAGGAAGAAGACCTAAGTAAGCACTATCCCTGGGATTATTGCTCTACGGCAGAAACAGCATAAGCAGCAGACAATGTTTTAGATGGGAGGTACACTGTAGGACTGAAGAGATAAACAGAGGGTATAAGGGCTTTGTGAAGAGGACAGGGGAACAAAAGATTAGAAATCTCAGTGAATAAAGTAGGCCATCCACTCAAGCTGACTTCTATGTAGGGAATTTAGTTGAAGTTTTTTCTTCCTGTTTTTATTACTTCAATTTTTAGATTTTCCATGGGAAATACTTCACATCAATAGATAGAAAACTTGAACTCCTTTCATTACCATTTGCCAAATGGTAGTCATTAAGGTACATTTGTCATTTAAAAAAGTTAAATAAGATATCCATAGCATCTGAAAGCAGTTTAAGATTTTAGGTAATTTTTTCCAAATCCATACTAATAATCACATTCCCTGTTAAAGGTGGGATCTAGCACTTTTATCTTCAAAAGTTTAAAAACCACCAAACTCACAATGGTTTTTTCCCACTATAAGACAAAATATTTTCACAAAATACTACTAGTACCTCTTACACAAGAAGGCTTCCTTTTTGTTTTATATTAAGTTATGTGATCCAAGCAGTAACTCAATGTAACTTCTGGTTGTATACTGCTAAAATTTCTTGATTACTGGGAGAAATGACATGATTATCCTACCTTTAACCCCTCAGGAATCTACAATTAACATCAGTGCCTCTGGTCTTACATACACTTTCAATTAATGAAAACATTTTACTACAAACTTTGGAGGAAAGTAAGTAAGAAAATTATGTTCTTATAGCATGCTTAAAGAGTAAGATTTACATGAATGATCCATTCCACCTAAAATGAGAATCACAAATAATACAGAAATCTTTTCTGAGTAAGCTAAATCAAATAACTCAAATAAATATCCTTTATTAAAGAAAAGAAATATCGTTAAGCACCAAAACTGTATGCTGTTACATTGCATGTACAAGAAAAGTGATTGCAGTACTTGGTGTAGAATATTTTAACTCTGAAGTCATGAGTGTAAAAAACATGAAATAAAAAGCAATACAATAATTACATTGCAGAAAAGTTGCACTAAAGAAAAAGGCAACAGTTAGAACAATTATTGGAGATTTCATAGTATTGCTCTAAATGCTTGCTTAGTTTTTTCTTTACATTTTGTTACTTAATACTTCAGAACGCTGAATATTACTTAGTATTGTAAATTTGCAAGAATTGGCATTTACAATACAATGTGCATTTAAAATGTCCACTCAAATACAACTGTTAAAGAACTTCTTAAAGCCAAACACAATGTGCTAGTGTTTTTTTTTTTCCCTACTTTTATAATATTGCACAAAGCTAGTGAAGGGTGGATCAGTTTGCCATTAGAATTTCCATTTATCCAGACAGGCTGAAAAATGTCAGTTTAATTAACCCTAATGAGCTGCACTCATGCAAAATTATCTGTAGTTTTCTATTCTTCATAAACTGAATATTGTGGCTTCACACTTGGCAAGACATACCGGACAATGACGCTATGGAGATACTGTCAAAGGTAAAGAAGTCATTGTATGGGTCAAATTGTCTATCCCTCCTGCTTCATAGATGGAGGGCTTTATCACTTCATGATTAAAATGACTTCTTAAAATGAGATTTTGAAAGAAGTTAGACTAGCAATTGTACCCTTTAACAGTAACATACAGGTCTTAAAAAAAAAAGTAATATAAACCCTTTGTTTTGGCATGATCATGCCTTCTGAACAATTATTATGTGTGTATATATGACTTTTTTTTCTGTTACTCAGGGCTTTCTTCACTGTTAACTAGAATCACTACTGCCTCATTTTCCGTCTCCCCACACACAATAAAATCTACTGTACACAAAGTAGACCCACAAATTTGATAAGGGTTGTTCACTGTCAAAATCAGAGGTATTTTCTGTATATCCACAGAGTTTTGGGGTGGAGGGAGAAGAACATTTGTTCA
This sequence comes from Petaurus breviceps papuanus, assembly GCF_028583685.1. Classification (NCBI taxonomy): domain Eukaryota; kingdom Metazoa; phylum Chordata; class Mammalia; order Diprotodontia; family Petauridae; genus Petaurus; species Petaurus breviceps. Next base: position 19,325,333 of record NW_027185903.1, on the reverse strand, counting down.
GTGAATTTGGAATTCCTCAAGGCCAGAGATAAAGAATTTATTTTGTTAGACCAGAATCAAATTAAGTTCTAAAAGTGCCAAGGTGTAAACATTGTGGGCCAAATTTCGGAATTTGGAATGAATAGACCTTTAAAAATAACTCAACAGATAAGATAAACATTTATATATATGTGTACTCACACACACACAACACACATACACAAACATGTATAAAAATCAATCCAGAAAGTATACTGGCATCTCCCTCCCACCTTTAAAAACCTCTAAATGTTTACATACATGACAGTTTAGGCAGCAATATAAACTCACTTTGTAGGAAAATGTCTTAAATTATACTATATTTATAGGCTTAGAAAATATCCACTGCTTCCTTTTACAGAGCAACTAATTAGCAGGGACATTGGTCAGTGTGCTTTAGCTAGAGAGCACTCTGCAATAAAGTTCAAAATGTAACTACCAAATCTGCTGGTAGTTCTAAATAAATGCAATGTGCTCCAACAGGAAGGTGCTTCTACTTTCATCTCTTCTTTCTGAAATAACCCTCACTACTTTGAAACAAATCAATTTTCTAATGCTATACTACCGTTTTTTCTTTCATCTTTTGGGAATTTAACAGAATAATATAATTATTAAAAAGAAAATAAAATCTGCTTAAAATGAATATAGAGCCTTAAAAATTATAATCTTAATTCAGTGCAACAAAGAGAACAAAGGTTAACAATAATTAAGCTTATGGTTCCTCTTATCAATTGGGTTGCATTTCAATAATGCACCTGGCCAGAGTTCAGAAATATTTGACTAAATGAAAAACATGTTAAAGGCAAAATGGCTCTTTATAAAGAGCTATGTAAAGTATCCGAAACCCCAAATCCCTGATATTGCCACTTAGGACACAAGTTCTTTACAACTAATAGCTGATGTTAAGTGTGTGTGTTAAGATTATAAAACTTTGAAACAGGGTTTTGTGTTTTATAAAAAAACAAAATCAAAACTAGAAAACTTTTCCCTAAGCTACAAAAGCTACCTTCATCTTATGCAAACACAACAAATGAATAAAATGATTTTAAAATATTTTTATGGATATGTATAAAAACTTGTTTTTCAATTCCAAATCACAGATGTTGTCCTTTCATTTTGGCTTTTCTTTCACTTATGACTATGAAAACTTAGTATCTGTGATGGCAGCAGTATACTCCTCATGTCTTAAGACCCTGTTTTATAGTAAATGGCCTCATATATCCCACCCCCTAGATCATCTACTATCATTACGCATCTCACTCAGCTTATAATAAACAAGTAGAGTCTGTCTGTCACATAGAAGCAGAATAAATGGTTATAATTTCATGTAATAGAAGGTTATAAAAGAACATATTGTGCAGTGTATTATATCTGGACTGAGTCTCTTTTCAAAATGCACTTTATAAAAGCATTTCTGCTCCAAAGGTTTAAGGGATAGAACTTGAAATTATTATTTTTATACTACTCACATGCTCATTAAGTCTACAAAGATATGTCAAACAAGCAAGATAACAATCTTTGTAAATCCTCCTAAGCCAGGCATTTCCCCATACTGTGACAGCACCACCAAGATTTTGCAGCATTAGAAATACTTTTTCTATACACTGTACATGGATATATACACACAAATTCAGTTCTATTATTAGAAGAAATATGTGAAACTGACTTATGGACCAGTAAGGTTAATCTTTTAACATTCCAAAGTCAATACACACTTGCTTTCCTACTTAAATACATGGCAGCCTGGACTGGAATTGTATATTAACTTCTATTTCTCATTATAGAAACATGATAAATGAATAGTAATAAAATTGTCTTTGAATAACAGGTTTAATTGGAGGGAAGTAAATCAGACAACTTTTTCAATGAGACAAGTAGCTCTTGGAACTTCTAAAAATATAGTTATGATAGTATGTAGGTCAGTACAATCACCCTACATTTTAATGGGGGATGAGTACTGAGAAAGGAAAGAATATAATCTTGTTTAACTTTGTTGGTATCTGAAATCTCATGTTAAAAAAAAAAAACCCTTATAAATTATATTAGTAATTGGTGGAGTGAATCAGTCATCTTGCCATCATAAATCAATTTGATATAAGCAATGTAGCCTTGCTGTGCTACCTTCATCTGGGTAATGGCAATGGAAACTCTCTTAAGACTGCCTTATAATGAAGTGCTTTTAGTACCTGAAAAGTGGTGGAAGACATATCTTCCTTAAGCCAAATTCTGCTTTCTATGAAATAATCCCACAATGAGGTTCCAAGTACATATTGTTATTAATTTTAAAAAGGGTCTCTCTTATAGGTTCTCTGTATTATTAAGTAAAAAAAAAAAAAAGATAGGAAGTCCTAGAGTGGGAAAACTTGTATCCAAAGGTATAGCTGAAATAGTTCTTTGTTTTTTTCACATATGTAATTGCTTACAAAGCTGCTAAAAACAAAAACAGTATTACTAAACCCAAACTTTTTTTTAAATTAAAAAGCAAGTTTTAGTGGTTTCACTGTAGTACACTTTTCTTGCTTAAAGATTCTAGGACAACTAAATTTCATATATTAAATTTGCATTACTAATCTGCCTAGGTAAGACATGAATCTGTAAAATGTTGCCTCAATAAAAAGAATGCCACTTTGGAAGAAGGTTGCTCACAAGCACTTTCCAAATATTTCTTCAAACAATACTTGGCAATATCAACATTTGAATGGACAAGTTATTTTTTTTTAAAGTCAAGACATCAGAATAGACTAAGACTTTATGACCTTTGTCCAGGGTATCTTGCCGGCTCTCCCCACACCCCAATTGTTTTAAAAGAAATGAGGTTGAAAGTTAGTATGGCATTACTTTTTTTTTCATTCATTAACACATGAGTAGCAGTCCATATATACCGGGACTTTACTATAACACTGTTCTAAAGGTCTTACAGGACTGGGTATTGTGAAGCTTCTTGTTATTGCAGTACTTAATTCTTTTTGTACAGAGTCTAAGATAGATCTCCCTTATAGAGTGAGAACCTACTCAAGAGTTCTAGTTTCAGTAGACTTTAGGTAAATTCTTGTTTAGTCTAATCGAGATGCTTAACTATTCACAACTGTGAATAGATTAATCTCTTAGTATTCTGGTAGGGTAAAAAAAAGTAAATTGCCTATAAACTACTAGTCTTCAGATGTGAATCGTTTTTCACAGTGCAGAAGAGTACTCATCAAAGTTTTACTTAGAGGGCTCAAAAGTAGTGAACTGTCAATTGAAGAAACTATCATGTCTATTTTTTTGATAGAAATCACTGTGGAGCACACTTTGTTTTTAAACTGTGGAGCACAAAACGAAATTTATATAGTACACAGATTAAAGCACTGGATCCCCATTATGTAATCTTCATGTGATTTCAAATAGAAATTTCATGAGTTACATTAATCAACAGTTCAAACAGAAAAACTAAAAATTTAAGTACTATCAGATTACAAAGTATTGCTTCTCATAACAAAGTTGCACATAAAGTTCAAACTACTATAAACTCAGAATTATGAACAGCTATTTAAAAGCACATGGAAAGTTTTACTTCAAAAAACATACAAAGTGTAAGACTGTGTGGCTTTCTAAAAATGTGCCGGGTTAAGTGTATCATATGTCATTGTAAATAAATATTAACATATGTATCTCCATGATTACTCTATGTTTCTATAACACAGAAACTTAACATCTTTATGTAAATTCTTTTGGAGATGAACAGTTACAAAGTTTGGGGTTATTTTCCAACTGATTTTCTTACAACTCTTGTCATATAAACTACAAGGGTAAACTAGGACTTTTTTTTTTAGAAGATGTTTGAGTGTTCGTGGAATAAACTGATGTGGAAGAAGCTGTTTTTCAAGCAGATGACTTCTCAGTGCACTGAAGGGCAAATTTCATAGCAGTCCTGATATAACTCACAGTAGATATTCATCAATGCAACAGCATTCTTCTAACTTTAACTGGCCGCTCTACTGATGTAAATGAAAAAAGTGCTTTTCAAAGAACTGGGAGGGTATCCTAGAGACATTCTCTTCATTATGATTGCTTACATTGCACATCTAAAATTCACTTTGTTTAACCTCTATGTAGTGGAATGGATAGAATCATGAAGATGACCTATAAAATGACTTCCCTTTTCACACACTGAACTAACACAGTTTAGACTGCAGAATCAAACTGCTTACAAATTTCCCCCAAAGGAGTAGGAAGATAATCTTCAACTGTGGGTATTATTTTTCCTCTCAGTGGCTGTTAAGTCACCTGTTTTCAAAAACACAAAAACAAAATCATGTTAAAAAAAAGATAACCTCTTAGCGGTAACGTTTTAACTGTAGAATGTTGCATTTATTATAAAATGTGGCCACTGTATGAGTTTTTTTTTTTTTTTTGTTAACTGTTATTCTTTGGTATAAAGGAGGTCTGAACTGATTTGGGAAAGAAATTACTTCCAGATACTACTGTGATCAAATTAAAAATGTCTTTTGAAGTATGGGATGGTGCTTTTTTGTTGTGTCTTACTCTAGCCTTATAAACAGTCACTATAAACAGTACAGTATAGTGGGAGACTACAAAGATCATAGATTTTGAACAGGATCAGACCTTTTTAAAGGGTCATCTAAGCCAAACCCTGATTTTTACAGATGAAGAAACTGAAGCTTGCAGGGTAAATGACTTGACTAAGGCTGCATAGATGGTACAGGATTTAAACTTAGGTCCTCTGACTCCAAATCCAGTGTTCTTTCCACTCTACCATCCTGCCTCCTTGTGGACAGGTAGTGAAAGATACATTTTTAAAAAATAAAATCTGAAAACGGTATTTTTAAAGCCTTATCAACATATTTATATAGTTTACTTTTCTTCTATATATAGGCAGCATTCTGTATGACAGAGATACAACTAAAAAGGCAATTATAAATGGTCTAAATGACAAAAATATTACATACTATCTTTAAGCAATAGGTCCAATATTCTATATATAATAATGCTTTAAGGTCCAAATCTTCTAACAAGTCAAGACTCCCAATGTTCCAGCAAGTTATATTTCTCTTTAAGCTGCTTATCACATAGTCTAACATATTATTTTTGCATGCCTTAGCACTACCTTATACTATAAAGTCTTTGAGGAAATAGAATATCTTATTAATGCATTTCCTTTAAAGGGCCTAGGAGAATGCCTTGCACACAGCTAGCATAAAACAGATTTTTTTTTTGGGGGGGGGGAGAAATTAAAGAAATTAAATGGAGCCAAGTTAAAGAATCTTTTATATATTTCTAAGCACTATATATGTAACATCTATACATATTTACACGTGTAGAATTATCTAAAAATTATGAATTACTTTGAAATTCAATTTCTAAAAACAAAGAAAATTCTACATGTCTTCATCAGTCCTTCCTACTCAACAAATAGGAGTTATATAAACTACTTTAGGCATTGACCTAGTTTCTTGTCCCATTGATAATGTTTTCCTTATCCATAAAATAATGAAATTATATTAGAAAATCTTTAAGGTCCTTTTTAGTGCTAAACTTCTAAGTATTCAAATCCAAATTACCGGAAAAACTCAATCACTCATCTGCCTGAGAAGCAACATGGTTAGTGGTAAACAACATGAAGTCGGAAGACCTAGGTTCAAGTCCTACAGTGCCATTATATGACCATGAGCATGTAACTGAACTTCTCAGCTTTAACTTATTCCTTTGTAAAATAGGGACACTAACAGTAATTCTTGATATGTTTGCTGTGAGGCTCAAATAAGAGTCTATATACAGTCAGTCAATAATTGAGGGCACAAGGGACTAAAATTACTTAAAAATGGCAAAACTGGCCAAGAGGCATAGTAATGATCAGTTAATATAACTGTCTGGAGACTTCTGGGAGATTTCTTTCTACTTAAAACCAATTTCCTAACTTTCCTTGATAAAAATTTCAAATTTAGGGAAGTAGAGGACATGACTAGTAAAATTATTTTGGAGCTAGCTGGTGAAGGGGAAGTTATCAACCAGATATTTGGAAGACACCAAGAGTTTCCAAAAACAAAGTCCCTTCTGTTCATCACAGACAGAGAGAATGATATGAATACAGAATGCTGATGGAAAGATAGATGCCTGGCCTGAGACTAAAAAAGCAAGTTCATTTAAGAGGGATAGAAAAGCTCTTAAGGACTAAATTCTAAAAATAAAATCACAAATACTTTTAACAACAAAGAAAAAGACATCAACGTAACTACCTGAAGAGATCTTTGTAAAAAGCAAAAGATGAATGAAAAAGTAGCAAGGTCCTATAAGCATAGCCTCAGGAAGACCAAAGCCCAGAAAATGATAAGGGGGAAGGGATAGCCTTGTATGAACAGGATAATGATAGTGCGCAGCAGATAAAAATGAAGATGCCTAACTTCTCTTTTTGTTTTCTCAATCAAGAACGAATTTAAGATTGAAAAGGATAGAACAAAAACGTTTCAGAGAGCAGGGGAGGTATAGCAAAAAGGCACTGGATTTCTAAGAGAGTTACTGAGATTTCTATTTCATGGTCTTTCAATTTTTACCCATGAAAGTTTAACCTCTCAAAGTTTCTATGTCCTCATCCATAAAATGAGGGATTTGAACCAGAACTCCAAAAGCCTTTCTAGTTCTCAATCAATCTGTGATACTATGAGCCCAAGATAATATAGAATTAAAACCCTAAGTGTAAAGAATACCTTATTGTTCTAAATGAGTACAGCCCCAATTATAGGTAGGAATATTTAAAGAACTGGTGGTGATCATGGATAATAGCTTTTCATAACAAAACATTTAGAGGATTAATCTAAATGTGCTACCACCTTCATCAAGAGTATGGATCAATATCCACTGGGGGCAGGGAGCAGCTCTAATGGTGGGCAAGAAGGCCTGGTGCTTGGCCCCATTCAGGTCAACATTTGTAATCAAAGTCCTAGATAAAGACAAAGGCATGCCACCTACTAAATTTGTAAATAACAAGAGGTTGCAAAAAAAGGAAGGGGAAAAAAGGTATCCTTATTGATCTTAATAAATATGTTAAAAACATTAATAATACCAAGTAAAATGCATAGGCCTATATTACTATTTTAAACATGAGAAAATCCCCCTCCCCCTTTTTTTTGGCCTTTTTGGCAGGCAATTGGGGTTAAGTAACTTGCCCAAGGTTACGCAGCTAGTTGTGTGTGTGTGTGAGAGTGTGTGTGTTAAATGTCTGAGGCCGGATCGGAACTCAGGTTCTCCTGACTCTGGGGCCGGCGCTTTACTCAGTGCGAGAAAATCCTTTTCTTAATTTTAGGTATTATTTGGTATAATCTATAGTTCAACTCACAATAAAGTATGGTTTAATTTTCCTCACCTCCTTACCACCACCACACAAAGAGAAATATTTAGGTGTATTTCTTAACATGTTTTCCATTGGTAAAATTATTAAGTAATTTACTATACTGACTACAAATCTGTATGGAAAATGCAGAAGCAGCTATTATTGGCTTATTGTTTCTATGATCTAACAAAGATATAGTAGAAATGTGACACCTTGGGAAGGTAACGTTAATAGTTCAGTGCATATAAGAAGTGCTATTTTTTTCTGATTTGAAATTATTTAGCCTGAGTGACTGTCAATTTCTTCAAGTCAGAAACACTAAAAAATGAAAAAGAAAAACTGAAAGACATGTACACATTGGAATATGTTGGTGACTTAATTTGTCAAAGCTACTTTCACTTCTATAAGGGGGTAAGGAGATAGCAGTACTGTAGGGATCATTCAACCTCTGTTAAATAGAGGTGTTTAAATATCTCAAAAACTTATTTCTCTGATCCACTGATTTAAGGAATGCATAAATGTAAAAAGTTTATTATTCATAAAACAATGTAGTGAGAATATGGTAAACAGTATGATTAAACCAAATGATAACCCAACTTTAATTACCCTTACCCCTGCCCTCAAATAGAAAGAAAACTGAAAATGCTTTTGACAAAGACAGGACCATTACATGTTAGTTTTCCCAATCTGTGCAAGGCAAACTCTCTTCTTCATCCTCAGATTCTGGTGATGCTTCTTTAATTCTTCGAAGTGCTTCATGAATGCTACGTGTTAGTGGGTCTGTATCAGGCAAAAGCGTGAAGGACTCTCTCAAAACTTCCTTCTGTACCTTCTTCAGTTTTACCCCTTTCCTTATCTGTGCCAAGATGTTATTACTATCATCTTCATCGGGAAAAGGAGGCAGAGTTCGTTGTTCAACCTTTTTCAGATGAAAACTACCCCGTTTCAAGGAAGCCAGTACCTCATCCATTGGTGAACTCACTTTGGTAAACAAAAACAAAATAGATAATTAGAATTTCCATAGTCAAATTCTGTAATCGCTAGAATTTTTAATAAGATCGTGAAAACAGTGTAAGTAAGACCATTTGGTCTATTCACACAATTTCTGCTGAAAGAGCTGCTCCTAATAACTTGCGTAAGAAAAATACTAATTCTACTTTGGCTAGTCTGTGCATTGGTATTCTTGTGTCTTATAAGTAAATAGAATAAAAGATTAGAGAACAGTTGTTTTTAGTGACATAAAGTGTGATTATGTCCTAATCGTGTCTAACACGTTCCCAAGAAAAAAGTTCACCTTCTTAAAAGGTTCTCTGAAGTGTACAAAAAACCTTTTTCTCAGGAAAGTTCTAAGCTAAGATGGACAGTGTAAACAGTATTATCTTCCATTTACAGATAAAAAAACTGAGGTCTAGAGAAGTTTAATGACTTGCCCAAGTGAGAGTTAGTGTGAGACTTAGGACTCTAATTCAGGTCTTGTGATTTTTAAGAGGAATGTCATTTTAATGATATCACTGATAATAACTTCTTTTCATAATTACCTAAAAAAAAATTCCTCTTTTTTCAGGTTTTGTCCTTAACAGGTAAAATACAATTGCTACCTATAACTCGAGTTCTTCAGCTATAAAGAACCAAATTCTCTGAACTTTTAAACAAAGATCTGACTACTCAGAGAAAAGACCACTCTTTAAAATTATAGATTTACTGCAGCTAAAGGTTAATCTGATTAAATCCCTTTTAAAAATGTCCCTCTCAATTTTTTCCCTTAAATGCAGTTCGCATTCTAACCATACTTTGCAACTATGGGTAAGGGACATCTAAGGGGAAAATGACTGGCACTAAAAATGGTAAATGCTCACAACGGCCTCATGTAAGCCAGGTGTCAAGTCTATATGTCATGTAATGAAACCTCTTCATTTTGCAGAAAAGGAAAGTGAGGCAAATAAAGAAGAAGTGTCAAGTTGTTTTCTAAACCTGAAATATCCCCATATCTAGATTTGACTTGGTTACAAACTGAACAAATATTTACTTTTTGTTCAGTTTAGTGACTGACACTCTTTAAATAAATAAATAAATCTACATGCTCAGTTCTAATCTAGATTTCTTACTGCATATTCTCAAATGGAGTAAGCTTTTTTATATTTTTCTATCTGTCCCATGGGACTTAACACACTATAAATTTTTCAAAAATATTTGATATTGGTTGATCTAAGTTATTTTAATGCCTATTTGTAAAAAGAAATCATTTCTCTAGTTACTATTCCTATTATCAGTTCTTACCAAACTTATCCTAAGTAGCATTTCTTCCTCTGATGATCATGCTCAGACTTTGTATCTTTCTCTTATTAAAATAACTATTTTCCAAACTACTCAAGAATCACTAATCCCTTTCATAAAAGAGGGGAAAAATGGAGAGTTGTTAGTGGCTGTAAGCAATTTCTAAATTTCATGAAATGTGACATAAAAGTTTTTTTTTTTAAGCAATTGGGGTTAAGTAACTTGCTCAAGGTTACACGGCCAGGTGTTTCTGGGTGGGTGCTAAGTGTCTGAGCCCAGGATTCGATCTCCAGGTCATCCCAACACTGAGCCGGTGCTCTTACTTGCCGTGCTACCTGGCCGCCCCCATAAAAGTTTTTTTAAGGCTTTATGAGGAACTATGAAATAAAAGGACAAGTATACCTCACTTTAAATAAAAGCTTAACTATACTTTTAATGAAAATTACCTCTTCTCCGTTGCAAACCTTCAGCAGTTTTTTTAAGCTTCTTCCTGGCACTGACCAGCTGATTGCTGTCAAAGAAATGTGCTGATGGGGCACTGGCAGACTTTGGGATTCTCTTTTCTTCGCCCTCCACTTTAGAAAGGCCTTTCTCCAGGGACTCTGTGGGGCCGTCCTTAGTAGTAGGTAGAGGGGGTGGCGGGGGTGGTGGTGGTGGTGGCGGGGGCGGTGGAGGAGTTGGAGGAAGAGGTGGTGGGAGTGGGACAACAGTAACAGTACCTGGTGTCAGGTCATTATCAGTAAGAAGTGGAAGAGGTGCAATGTGATGAAGTTCAGAGGTAACACTACTGGGAGGTAATGAAGTGGCTTCAAGTTGTGCTAATGAAGGCTCCTCGAGCTGTGCCAGTCTCTGGTGTTCCTTGGTTTGTAACAATTGAAGCACCTCTTTTCCTTGTTCCACCTCTTCAGTTTTCTCTTCTGTCCTTAGGGTTACTGGTAAGGACTGAGGCTGATCTACACTGGACACCGGGCTTGCAACACTTTTTCTCCTTGCATGAGCTAGTCGAAGTCTTGTTGACTTAAGTATGACTTGTCCAGGGTACCGCTAAAGAAGAACAGTTAAATTGGTTAAATCATGTAATTGAAAAAATGTTTGCAAATAATCATTTAATTTTGATATTATTTTCCTGCAAAATGAAGTTCTTTGTTGCTCCTGAGACAACCAGAATAAAAGTTGTATGACATATGGCAGGCTTTATCACATTAAACCAAGACAACCAGAATCTTATACATCCCACTAAGGTGTGCCACTATTAACTTCTTCACTAAGGCCTCACCTTACCAAAAATCACAATGAAATTTTGATTACTTGAATTTGGGTACCCAAATTTCCATTTTAAATAATTACACATTTAAAACTGAACAAATATGGGGGGGCTAGGTGGCACAGTGAATAGAGCACCAGCCCTGGAGTCAGGAGAACCTGAGTTCAAATCCGGCCTCAGACACTTAACACAAAAAGACTAGCCATGTGACCTTGCACAATTGCCCTACCTTCCCCCCTCCAAAAAGAAAAAAAAGAAAAATCTAAAAACAAAACAAAAAAACCTTAACAAATATGAAAATATGAAGAGTAAAAAACAGAAGCAAAATGTATTCACTTATATTAGTCAAAAGAGAACACATAACTTATTTTATAGTTCCATTAACATATTCTTCATATAACAATACCTTTAAGGTGGAGAAGTATTTGTGTGTGTGTGTGTGTGTGTGTGTGTAAGAAAAGAATATTTGGAGTTAAAGAGCTCTGATTACATTGGATCCATGTTATGCAAATGGGTTACCACTTTGTATTTTCACAGGACTAACTATATTGGAATCTTTTTATATGACCTTATTTGTTATCGAGTATAAACCACTATAAGGTGATAGTCCAGGTGACAGGGGTGGAGAACCTCCAGCCTCAAGGCCATGTGTGGCCCTCTAAGCCCTCAAATTCAGCCGTTAATCCAGGAGTCAAAGGGCCACTTGAGGACCTAGATGATCACCTGTGGTTTTGAGGCCACAGGTTCCCCATCCCTGAACTCTAAGAAATCATTAAGAGGTTCTAGTCACTCAACTACTAAAAAGACTTTATTAGAAGATAATTTCACTTATAATGTGGCCCTACCCAGGCTTCACTAAAGTTCAATAATATTTAAAACTGATAAATTAGGCTTTCAGTTATTTTCACAGACAGATATTTCAAACACTGACAAAGCCATTCTTCTATGTATCAGGGTAGTTAAAAAAGATGCATAAAATGACTATCTCTGGGGCCCTACCCAATGGTATATACCAAAATCAAGTAGCAAAACCTGGCACTTATATGTACAGTAACTTCCATATCTAACAGGACTGCAAGGAAGTAAGGTTTATCAGAACTGCTACATTTCCTTGACCTGTTGGATAGGATAGAAGTAGAACAATGGAAAAGTGAGAACAAATGAAGGCTTGGTAGTAATAATCAGATAAATAAGGGGCAGTTAGGTGGCGCAGAGAGTAAAGCGCCAGCCCCGGAGTCAGGAGGACATGGGTTCAGATCCAGACACACACACACACACACACACACACACACACACAAAAACTCGGAAAAAAATTAAACACCCAAAACTCCCCAAAAAAAGGCAAAAAAAAAAAAAAAAAGATAAATATTAACTCTAAAAACAAATAGGAAAAAGATTATACATTTACAATCAAAATAATGAAAAAATTATTTAGGTAGCTTAATTTCACTAGTAATTTTCTAAATAACACTTAAAGACCAAGTATGGAAACTTTTTTTGGAGGGGGAAGGGCAGGGCAATTGGGGTTAAGTGACTTGCCCAAGGTCACATGGCTAGTAAGTGTTAAGTGTCTGAGGCCAGATTTGAACTCAGGTTCTCCTGATTTCAGGGCCGGTGCTCTATTCACTGCGCCACCTAGCCACCCCAAGAACCAAGTATACAGAAATCCTAAGAGTATGTATACAATTTTCTTTGCATTCTTTTAAGAAACTGTAAATGAAGTGTTTTTATATTACCTGCTTAAACGTGCGAAGTCTGTCTAATGTCTTCTGTCTTTCTTGGCTAACCCAGGTACTCTTTCTTTCTTCTTCATCTTGTAACTTTTCTCTCTTCTAATAAAGAACCATAAAACATCAATTATGACATATCCCTATTCATGTTTATCACTGATAGCAAAACCAGAGGAAAAATTCTACCAATCAGATGGAGACTGCACACAAAGTGATTACTAAGTGCTTTCAGCTAATATATCCTACTAACCCAAGTGCCCTTTTAAATTTAGGAAAAAATTGGGTCAATAATTTAACTTCTATAAGCATATAGTTTTGATAAATTACCAACTTAATCTGTCAACCCCAGAAGTCATCTCAAATACCTTTTAAAAAAACAAAATAGCTTACCATATGAGGTTTTTGTCAGATTAGCTGTTACAGGTGGTACAACAATGTTCAGCAAAACTGAATATATCTGCAAATAATACTGTCAGCTACATGTTGATAATAAGCCAGTAGATGCATGGATGGTGCCAGAACAAATTTCTTTAAAGGGTGATTTTTTGAGAATTTTTTTTCCCTAAGCACTTAAAATTTCATGCTAACTAAATCTGGAATTAGGATGGAATTGTTGCCCACCTGATACCCAGTCCTAGATCACCATCTATCTTATAGGATATTTCAAACTGGAGGACATATATAAAAGAGAGCTCATTATTTTTCTCTCCCAACTTCATCCGTCTTTGAGACAATTATCTTTCTCCTGATGGCATTACTTTCTTCTCACTACCCTATAAGGTATCTTGGACTCATCCTCCTTTCTGTCCCTCTCCTGTACGTTGGTCACAAACAGGGTACGATGGAAAGCACAGTGGAGACAAAATCAGAAAGCTTAAGTTTCTGCCTTGGCTCTGAGACTTCTGTATATCATTTCCCTCTTCTGGGACTTTTTGGTTTTCTCATTTGTGAAAAGAAGGGGATAGAGGATAAGATTAGTGGTATCAAACTCAAAACAGAAATGGGGGCTGTTAACTGTACATAAAGACATGCCTATGGCCTACACATTATCTATGTGATTTGTATTTCTGTTGGATTAGTTATTTCCCACTTACATTTTAATCTGGTTCTGGCTATACCTGGGAGCACTGGTGGGCTGTCTGTTCCCTCTGGTTCTTTTCAATTGAGTTGCCAAGTTCTGTATGTTCTGCTGATAGAATATCCCTGACATCTGCTCCCTTCTTTCCCCTGCCAATGCAACTGGCTCTTACCTGAGATACTCTAATAACTGCACGGCTGGGCTCTCCCTTTCCAATTCACCTTTCCTAATAAGATAGGCAGAAGTTTCCCAATATGCAGTTTTGATCATACTGCTATTTTGCTTTGCAAAAATTTTCAGTGATTTCCTATTGAATCAAGTTTAAACTCCTTTTCTGTGACATTCAGTCCCCTGTAAATTTTGGTTCTAAGCAACCTTCCCACCCTGGTTCATACATGACCTTCACATCAAAAACTAATTGCTTTATACCTAAAATGTAGGTAGATGGCTAATGAATTATAATAGAAAATATATATAAAATACAGGGAGAAGGATCAGTATTTTAGGTTTATAGGACTAGATTAAATCAAAATGGGTAAAATTTAAAAAGAACTTTTTGCAGTCAGAGAATGGAAGCAAAGAAAACATCATTCATTATATATTTCAGTCAGATCTAAAACAGTAATTTGTAGTTATTCATTTGATTAGATACCATGGAAGAAAAAAAAAACATGCTAAGGCTAACAAATGCATATGTTTACCTGTGCCACTGAACCTAACTGGAATGCAGGGGAAAAACAGACCTGCTTTTAAAGAGAAAGCAATAAGGGCTATGGTAATTAGATTATTTACATCATGTGAGAAACTGAAATATGGACACTGTTGAATTATGTTTACATCAATATTATGAGTTGAACTCATAGATCACTTACTTGTTATAGAATTTAAAATTGGAATGTACCTTAGGGATAATCTAATCCAGCCTATTTTGCAAATAAAGAGAAGTAAAGTGACCAGAAATGCGCATTTACCTTAGAAAAATTTTTCAACATGTTATTCTTGGAAGTTGTTAGAAGTATATTGTACTCTTGTGCTGTCAGTTATCAGAAAAGTTACTGTGTCCCATGTGTTACATGTTACCTGATGTAGGAAAAGATTAGGCCCTTACTCAAAGGGAGGATACCATCAAATGTTGATATGGGGTTTCTCTAGTTCTTACTTGAGGACTCAGTGAAAAATATTAGAAAATAACTACATAAACAGAATCTAGAAATCACTCATGAGATGTAACAGTTACCACAGGCACTTTCTTGAGAGGTAGGATAATTTATCCTTGGTAGCTGTTAAATAGGTGATTCTGTAGCCAGACTACCAGATGAAAAAGATTAAGCTGAAGAGAGCTGCTGGACTTGGCTGGAGATTCAATTCAACAAACATTTCCTAAATGCACTCTTTGTAAACCACTATGCTAGGTGCTAGAGATACAAAAACGAAATATGACCACATCCTTGTCTTCTTGGAATCGATGATCTAGTATGGGGGGGGGGGAGTTGGAGATGAAGACACAGAGGGAAAACGTTCATAAATATCTCTGACACCAGTTGGAATATGGTAACTATACGTGAGAAGTTAAAAAAAAAAGCATAAAAGATTCAAGGAGTCAGGGGGTCATTAACTACTTGGGGGGTGGGAGAAGAGGGATAATCTGGTATGGCTACATGGAGAAGTCGACATCAAAACTGGACTAAGCAGGATGAGAAGAGTTTTAATATGCAGTGATTGGGTATGTAGTGTCTGTGCCAGGCACGGGGAAATGACAAAAACAAATACAAGGAGGTAGGAGAGGACAGAAAATTACGGGAACTGCCTGGAATATATAATGAATGAAGGAGAACACAGTGAAGTAAGGTTGAAAAACTGGTTAAAGGCAACTTGTGAAGGACCTTAAATGTGAGTTTCTAGGAGACAAGTCTTCAAATGTAGCTTTCTTAAATCATATAGTTCATAAAAGTACCTCCTAAAAATAAAGATAAAGGATATTTATTAAAGCCACTGAAATTAAGTGTAGCCCTTTCCCCTTGCTGAGGATTTAATTTTTCAGCAGTAGCAACCCACAAGAATTTTGGCCATGGTGACTCATGAAACAAAACCAATATATACCGACCATGAGTCCTGTGTGGTCCCATCCTACTTCTGGAGCAACAATGCCAAAAAGGGAGCAGAGCCAATAGGATGAGCACAGTTATTATACCAGATAGAAATATGAACTTAATTGCAGCTGTTCTAAATGTGAGATCCTTGTTTTGTGATCAACAAGTAGCTGCAGCACTGCTGAAGGAACTGTATCAATCATGGCACGCTCACTACAAATTAAACTATAAGAGAAAAGGAAATTACAACTAAATGGGAGGATGGTTCACAGGTCCTTCTTAGAGAGGCAAATAAGGAAGATTGTTTTTTTTAATTGTGTACTCAAAGGCATTGTTTTATATAGTACTTGGATATTTTGTTTTATGCTTCTGAAAAATTAGAAATTATTAACCACAATTATGACAATTAACATGCCCATTAAATGGGAATAGCTATAAAAATTTTGGTATGTGAATATAATGGATTACCATAAGAAACAATGAATATGAAGAATTCAGAAAATAAGATGATGTCTATGAACTGATGCAAAGCATACATAAACTAGGAAAATATGGACAATAATGTAAATATGAAGAACAATAAAATAAAACTGAATGTTGGCCCAGAGAAGAACTGAGAAAATGTTCCTCTCCATTTTTTCTGGAGAAAGGATTAGTTACAAAATGTTTAATTTACTGTCAAGACATGGTTGATGGGTCAAGGTCAAATCTTTGCTACAAGGGAAAGTTCATTTGATGAGAAAGGAGAGGTATATTTGGAAATCAATGAAATAAAAGGCATCAAATGATATCTTTTCTAAGTAAAACATAATTTGTCAAAATTTTGAGGGAAAAACATGTACTATCCATATACATTTTTACGTTTCCTAAGGCTACTCCAAATTTTTTATTTCACTTAGAATCTATACTCCCAACTCAGATTATTTGTGCAGATCTGTAAAGCGGAGTTTGTCTTTGTTATCCCATTTATGGACCACTGATCTCAGGCTTCCTCTACAGTCTCCTTGAATCAAATCCTTCTTTCACAATCTGTCAGTCCAACAAGCACTTAAATTTCAAGTATGTGCTAAACACTGGGGATACAAATAAAGGTAAAAAACTGTCCCCACCCTCAAAGAATGTACATTCTAATAAAAGGGACAATATCTAAATATCTAGGTATATAGTACACACAGAATAGACTGAGGGTGATCTGACCTTGAGAAGGGTCTCAAGGTGAGGAGAAAGGGCAAATAGGTCAGTGTCACTTGATCAAAAAGTAAAGTATAGGGGTGGCTAGGTGGCGCAGTGAATAGAGCACCGGCCCTGGAGTCAGGAGGACCTGAGTTCAAATCTGGCCTCAGACACTTAACACAAAAACTAGCCGTGTGACCTTGGGCAAGTCACTTAACCCCAATTATCCTCCAAAAAGGGCAAAAAAGCAAAAAAAAAAAAAGTAAAGTATAAGAAAGCTGGCAAAGTAGGAATGGGCCAGGTTACAGAGAGCTTTAAATGACAGAGAACTTCATATCTGATGCTGGACATAACCAGGAACACCTGGTGCTTACTGACTAGGGAAGTAACATAGTCAGACCAATCAAATATAGTGTTGCAAAAACCTATATTGGAGAGAATAGGAGGAGGTGATGTTGTCTACCACAAAAAGGGTTAAGTAGGAAAAGAACTAAGAGAAGTTCATTTGAACTGGCAATTAAGAGATCACTGCCAACTTTATAGGTTGATTTTAGTTAAATGAGAGTCTAAAGCCAGACTGTAGATGGTTTAGAACAGAATGAAAGAGTGCAGGCACAGATTGTGGGTTGCATTCTCAAGGAATTTAACCATTAAGGGGAAATGACAACTAACTAGCAGGAATGGTAAGATCAAGTGAAGTTTTTTTAATGGATAAGGGAAACATGAGAAGGACTGCAGTCAGAAGGGAAGGAACCAGTAGATAGGAAGATTGAAGGTAAGAGTTGATAAGAGTGGTAGTGGTAGTGTTAGAGAAGTCAGGAGGGCATGGAATCAAGGACCTATGGATAGGGGTGTAGGGATTTGCCTTGGCAAGGAAAAGGGCTACCTCTTTACCAGAGACCAGAGTGAGGGCCAATTGCTGAGAACTTCCTCTTCTCTCCATCTACCTTTATCAACTTATTATCCCACTCTCCATAGCAGCTACTTCCTCAAACCTCTTATGGCTCCCCCTCCTCCCTTCACTCTCTCAGCTGACAGCCTCGCCTCCTATTTTACAGAAAAAATTGAGGCCACTGGCCAAGAGTTCTCTCTTCTCCTTATCATATCACTCATACCTACTGCCACAATCTCCTTCACTAACCTCCCACAGAGGTGGACCTAATCATTGCCAAACTTAACCCTCTATCTGCACAACTGCTCCCCTACCCCACTTTTGTCATCCCTACTCTCTCAACTCTCTTCAATCTTTCCCTGTCTACTGGCTGATTCCCTTCTGTGTACAAACATACCCACGTCTCCCCATCCTCAAAAAACCCTTACTTGATCCTTCCATCCCTACCACCTACTACCCTCTATCTCTTCTGCCCTTTGTGGCTGAATACCTTGAGAAGGTCATTTACAACAGACACCTCTACTTCTTCTCCACCAAAACAGCTCTTTCTCCAATGTTACTCATGATTTCTGAGTTGCCAAATCCAATGGTCTCTCCTCAATCTCATCCTTCTTGACTTCTCTGCAGCCTTTGACAATACTGATCACTGACAACACTGAGACTCTTCCTTGAGAATCTCTTATCTCTAGATTTTCAGGACACCACTCTCTCCTGGTCCTTCTCCTACCTATGTGACTGTTCCCTCTTAGAATCCTTTGCTAGATATTCATCCAAGTCATGCAGACCCATGAAGGGTGTCCCACAGGGCTCTGTCCTGTGGTCTATTCTCTCTCTGTTACTTCAGTCAATGATCCCATTATTTCCTATGGATCTGATTACCGTTTCTATGCTATTTCTATACACTGTTTCTATTCTATTCTTCTATACCATTTCTATATATTTCTATTCTATCTACCATTTCTATTCTACCTATTCTATGATTCCCAGATCTACCTATCCTGCTCTAACCTTTCTATTTACCTTCAATCTCATACTCAACTGCCTTTCAGTCCTCTTGAACTGGATGTACAGCAGACACTTCGGCCTCAACATGTCCCCCTCTTCTGAACTTCCCTGTCACTGTGGAGGGCAATGCCATCCCTCCAGTTCCCAGGCTTGCAACATAGATTAGATTCTATACTCCTATCTTCTCACCCCCTCACATTCAATATGTTGCCAAGAGCTGTTGATTTCACCTCTGCAACATCTCTTGAATGTGCCCCCCCCTCACTCATTTGATGCTGTTGTCACCCTGGTGCAAGCCCTCATCACTTCACACCTGGACTAATGCAATAACTTGCTGGCTGGTCTACCACAAGTCTCTCTCCACTCTGGTCCATTCTCCATCCAGCTACCAAAATGATTTTTCTAAAGCATTAAGTCTAACCATGTCTACCTCCTACTCAATAAATTCTTTGGTATTCAATACCCTTCATATAGGCCACCTCCCCCCTTACTACCTTTCCAGTCTTTTTATACCTTGTAACAACCCCCACCCTAACCCCAAGTACTCTTTGATCAAGTGATATTGACCTCCTTGCTCTTCTGTGTACAAGACCCTCCATTTCTCAGCTCCGAGCACTTTCACTGGCTGTTCCCCATGTCTCTCTCTCCTTATCTCTGCCTACTGCCTCTAATGGCTTCCTTCAAATCTCAGCTAAAATCCCTTCTTCTACAGGAAGTTTTTCTCAATTCCTCTTAACTCTAGTACATTTTCACTATTAAGTACTTACTCTTCATGTGTCTAGTATATAGTTTGTTTGTACACAACTACTTTCTCCCCATTAGACTACGAGTTCTTGAAAGCAGGGACTTTCCCCCTTCTTTGCATCCCCAGTACTTAATTCAGTGCCTGGCACTTAAGTTTCATAAATGCTTCCTGATTGACTGACAAGCACATAAGACATCTTAGCTACAGGGATGCATAAAATATTAATAAGACTCACTGTAATAAGGGACAAAACCTTAAATCAAAAGCCTGAAATCAGTTACAGAATTTTAATCATAAATGACCTGATTTGGGGAGGGCTGGGGCAAGGGAGAGAATATAAGGAAGAAAAGAGAAAATAAAGGGTTACCCCTAAAACAACACTCCAAACTACTTGAACTACTGGCTCTGATAAAAACCTTACCAAAAAAAATCCCAAACACAGAGATGAGCAGTTTAATGGGATATGATGAACAGAATGCTAAATTCATTTCATTTTGTTCTCTCAGAGCCTCTAGGTAAAAGGTGAAACCATAAAAAGTTTTGTGGGTGGTTGCTATTTTGGAATGAATTTAACAGAGAGGGTTATCATTCATCCTTTGAACTATAGTATTTCTGCCCTTTGTATGTTAAGCCACTAGTATGGAATTAATGAAAAGTTACGTATTTAGAAAGGGGGCTATTTTTAAGGGTAGAGACAATAAAGGAGTGGATATAGCTGACCTTAGTCAGCAAGACCTGGGGTCAGGTTTCTTTACTTTTCAGTGTCCCAGGCAATCCACTAACATGATTTAGGAGCAGAGCAACTGTATATTTGCATTCCATCTGTAAAATGAGTACTAATTAAACCACAGGTCTGCCTCCAAAAGAGAATTATCAAAACACCCACTCACACTCCAAGTATGAAAAATATTAGAAGTGTGTTGGGGAAGTTGGGGAGAAATTAAATGTTTTACCAAAATAAGTTTTCAAGAAATTGAATTAATTTGAATATGCAGCTTCAACCATTAAATAGGCTATGTCCAAACACCAAAGTACCCAAACTCACTAGTTGTACTGAATGATGTGTCCTATATTCATCTTCACTCCGAAGGCGTTGCTGGAATTTTTCACTGTGCTTTGCAATACAGATTTCCTATAAGAAAACAAAATGTGCATAAATACAAACCAAACTAATTTAACAACTGATACCTATTGCAGCAGTTAACTTTAACCTTGAAATCTTCCCATTCCGTTCATTTACCACAGTCTAGGCATATAAGAGAACGGAAAATTCCTATCAGGTTCAATTTCTACGTCAGCATACATAAGGCTTCTCTACTCTACTTAGTTAAAAACCAAAATGAAGAAACTGTATTTTATCATTACTAGGATACTTTTATATATATATTTTAGGATATTTTTAAAAAACACGAAATTAATGGGGAATAGAAGAAAAAACAACGGATTTGAAACTAGAAGCTCCAGGTTTGAGTCTTGCTGATGCCACTTACTAATCCCATGGACATGGACAAGCTACATACCTTCCTAAGTCTGTTTCCTAATTTGTAAAATAAGGATACATAATGGCTGCACTCTTCATCTCATCACAGGGTTATATGGGAGGAAAATATATTCCTATACTCTATAGAGCTACATATAAATGTGACTATCACTACAAATAATAACGCTTTATGAAAATTTGGCAAATAAATAGAAGCTGAAAGATGATGCACCATGTGACTATTTACACTCATGCTGAGGACCAGGGGAGGGTTTATGTGTGATACAATGCCACATACTTCTTGAATAATTCAGTAGATCAGTTATCTCACTGATGTGGGCATTCCCTTAATCCCTGCAAACTATAGCCCATCTCAGCTCACATACCCAGTGATTATTTTCCATTTTCTTTTCATAAATCCTTTTGAGAGGATCTAATAGATATGACAGATATTTTAACACTTCATGGGCACCAGAGGCAGTTCTCTTCACTGGCCCATTTACTTTTTAGCTCATACGTGGGATTGTAGATTTAGAGCTGGAAGGACCATAGAGGCCATTACTTTGACTATGCCCTTTCTGCCATTTCTTTCATGTGCTTCATCACTGGTAATATGTAATATCCTACTAATATACACTCAGGCCAGTTCTTCTAATGCTCTTCTGGTGCCTCTCAGTTTTGACTTTCTGTAGAATGGAGTATTTCCTTATCTGTAACCATATAGCTTTGCCAGAAGTATACTGCCATTAAAGCAAGGGTTTTAAAAAATTTTATAGAGAAGCCTGAGTTTGTTGCACAATTTTACAAGGGCAAGCCAGCTGGTTCACTTCTACCTATTCAAGCCTGGGTTAGCTTTACCATCAATCTGGACTATTTGTTCAAGACACAGGTACTGATAGACTGCAACTCATTTAAGAGGTTCTGCAATATTCTAATACTCGATGCAATCAGCACAATGTAATTCATAATGGGAAGCATGTGCAGGATCATGCTACATATTTAGACTACCTCTTTTTTCTGTAATCTACAATAGACATGGGTGTATGTACATCTTTTCTTCATGCCTGATTTGATACTGATAATCAATGGATCATATATTGTTTATCAGATTATCTTGAGATGAGTGTGACATACACAAGGGAGATATCTTGTTTGAGGATAATTTTGCTATATAAACAATAAACACAATGAAATATTTGTTTACAGCACCTTTCAGACAATGGTGTGGCCATAAAGATATGGTCTACTATAGAATATGGTTTGCATTTTTATGTTATTTGTTTTTAATTGTTTAATTAATGTAATTAATTAATGTTATGTTTATTGTTTTTAGCAAGTTTATACGTTCCCTTTTTCCTATGTTCATCAAGGATTGCCTTGATATATGTGTAGATCATTCTCAAAGATTTTGTAGAGCTAAAAGAGTAGACATGTAGTTTGATTGTTGCTAATGTCTTTTTGCCTATTTTATTTTGGCAAAAGTTTGCATTATTTTTCCAGTCTTCTATTTTACTTATCTTAAAAACTGATACCTTAATATTTTTAAAATTGTGTCACTTCTAGATAGGCACCATTCCCCAATAAATAAGTAATGCAAAGGGGAATAATGATGAGGATAATAAAATTTATATAGCACTTTAAGATTTATAAAATACTTTACATATATCCTCTTATTCACTCCTCACAACAATTTTGTGAGGTAGGTGCTATTATTAGTTTAAACAGAGGTGAAATGATGTGCCCAGGGTCACAAAGCTAGTAATCTTCAGGAAGAATTTGAACTCAGGCCTTCCAAAATCCAAGTTCAGCACTTTATCCATATACCAGAGGTGACAAATTGGGGGTCCCCAAAATTCTTGAGTGCAACTGAATAAGATTAAAATATAATTGGGAAATGAAATAAGTTAAAATATAATACAATGTAGATAATGTTAACTTGTGGTTTTCTAAAACAATATGTGGCCCACAGGGATCTGTGTCTAGTTGAGTATGTTAAAACAAGTTGTTCCAAATCACTATAAAAGAATGCAAATTAAAATTAATCTGAGGAGCCACCTCACACCCAGCAAACTGGGCAAGAGGACAAAAGATGGAAATACTCAGTGTCGGAGGGTCTGTGGGAAGTCGGGCACAACAACACACTACTGGTGGAGCTGCGAAGTGATCATCTGCTCTGGAAAACTATTTAGAATTATGCTTTTTTTGAGAGATGGATAAATAAAAATATTTATATAGATAATATGATAAATACAAAAGTATTAATTTCATTTCTTACTTGGGTGTATATTAGTAGAAACTTTGGGAATATGTTGCTTATCTTGAAAAGTATACTGAATTTGGAAAAATCCAAAGAGCATCCCATTTTCCTTAATCTGTGCTTCCACATCTTGATTTGGATCTAAATCTACTAAAACGATTTCCAAGGACCATCTCTCCATGTTTTGGTTGTGTGGGCTATCATATACTACTTTAGTAAATTGATTATCACCTATAATCTTTCTGTTATACAGACTGGAGTGTTGGTGATATTTCTTGTGTTTATTCTTTACCTGGTAATATTCTGTCAAAAAAAATTATTTGGGTTTCTTGCTACTTCAGTTTTCTCTTTCTCATGTTATGAAAAAAAGGAAAACAATTCACTCAACATTTTAAGAAATAATAGCTAGCATTTTTAGAGTGCTTTAAGGTTCACAAAGCACTTGACAAAATTGAGTTCATTGAAACCCACAACAACCCTGTGAGGTAGGTGCTATTATGACCCTCAATTTACAGATTAGGAAACTGAGCTGAGAGATTATGTGACTTGCCCAGGGTCACACAGCTGATAAGTACTGAAGGCAGGATTTGAACTCAGATCTTACTAATTCCAGTCCAACAGTTGATTCACTGCATCACCTACCAATCTGTTCTGGTTTTTTAAAGAATTTAATTTCATGTGGAATGGTAAATCTTACAGTTATAGAAAATAAAATCCTTCTGTTTCTTTCTTGATCAGGGATAGCTCTAGTAAAAGTATGTATTGCTTCTTGAGGGTCTTCCACAGCCTGTCAATCTTGGTCTGTGTTTTTCATACAGCCTCTTTTTCTTTTAAGAGCCAGGATTTTGTTATTTATTACGCAGCAAGGTGGACTACTGAACTTGACAGATAAGCCTGAAACTGGCCCATCTGGAAATCACTTGCCATAGGCAGGACTTAACGTAAACCACAGAATTATGCTTTTAAAAAAGTAACTAAACTGTTTATATGTTTTGATGTAGAGATTCCATTATTAGGCATATACCTCAAAGAAATCAAAGACAAAAAGAAAGAACCCATATATACCAAAACATGTGGTAGGCAAAGAAATGAAAACAAAGTGGGTATTCTTTGGGTCATGGGATGAAAAATCTATGGCCTATAAATGTAATGAAATATTATTGCAACATTTCTTACTGTGATAAAAGAAATAAAGACTATGAGGAATTCAGAGAAACACAAGGAGATACGTACGTTCTGATACAGAATAAAGTAAGGATAAACTAAAATAACATTCATGAATATAATAATGTAAATGAAATAAAAATAAAATATTGTGTAACTGTAACAGTCTGGAGAAGAGATAAGAAATAACTTCCTTCCCTTGTACTAAGTGTAGACTGTTTCGTATGCTACTTTTCTTATATGCTTTGTTGGTTGATTTTAATGATTTTTTTTAAATATCAGGAAAGATTCATTTAGTTTCTCAATCTATATTGCTATTCAATCAATCAAATGGATTGTTAATTGCTGACAACTGCTGGTTGATTAATCAACATCCATTAAATACTTATTATGTGCCAGGCATTGTAGTAAGCACTGGGGATACAAAAGGAGGCAAGACAGTCTCTGCCCCCAAGGAGCTCATAATTTACTGGAGGAGACAATATGCCAACAAATATATACCAAATAACCTATATATGTCATGAAATGGAAACTCTTAGAGGGAAGGCACTAGAATACAGAGGGGTTAGGGAAGGCTTCCTACAGAAGATGGGATTTTAGCTGGGAAAGAAGTCAGGGTGGTCAATAGTTAAGAGTAGAGGAGGGACACTGTTCCAAATTCTCACTGAAACAGTGGGGTAGGGGGATCTATGAGAGACTGAAGAGGAATAGAGAGATTTGGAAGAGCTACTGTAGAGAGTGAGATAGATAAGGGAAGTACAGTATAGCAGGATTGCCTAGTGAGGGCCCAGATGAAGTTGTGTAACATAAATTTGTGGTGGATCCAGTAAGAATGGTTGTGTGATTTTCTCCATCTTTGTTCAGCAGCATGTGTGTAGGACCGAGGTGATGAATGGTGGTAGAATTCAAACGCTAAGGCATGGCTGGGAATAACTGGCAATATGATTTGATAAGGGAGCGAGGGAATCAAGGGAGGAGGGCACTATTCAGTTGAATTAGTTCATATTTCTCCTGAGAATATATCACATATCACCAACTGCTTTCTGTATATTTCATATTGGATATCTCACAGGCACCTCCTAAAGCCAGAACTCTGAGGCTTTCATCACTGCTCACCTGAAATCCTGCAACACCTTCTAATTAGTCTCCCTGTCTTAAGCCCTCCCCCTCCCTAACTATCCACCCTTGGCAAGTCTCACTTCATTAAAATTCTATCGAGTCTTTATCACTATTAGGATTAAATATAAACTCTTCTATTTAAAATTCAAAACTTGACCCCCCACTTACTTTTTCAGCATTATTAGACTTAACACCCCTCCTCCCCTCCATAAACTCTACTCTTTAGTCAAGTTGGTCTTCTAATATTAGGCTCTTCATGGAAGACATTTTACCCTCTACTTTCATGCTTTCACACTGGCTGCCCAACATGCCTGGAATGTACCTCCTCTTCACCTTTACTTCTTAGAATTCAATTTCCTTAGACTCAGCTTAACTGCCACCTTCTATATGAGGCCTTTCCCCCCAAAATTATTTGTGTTTAATACTTCTATAATATTATATTTGTCTTTCCTGATAAAACATAAGCTCTTTGAGGGCAAGGACTTTTCATTTTTGCCTTTATGTTCTCATTTCCTAGCCCAGACTACTATGTCTGACACAAAGTAGGTGCTTAATAAATACTTGTTAATTCCATTTTCTTATGGTAGTCTTTTTGCTTATGCTCATCATGAGCACAGCAGACACAAACTACAGCCGGCATTAAACCTCAAACCTTCCCAGCATGGTAGAACCTGTCAGTGTTTGTACTCTTCTAGTATCGCCCTAAGGACCCAGAGTCACCTCCATGCCACAATGAGGAATCAAAAAAGAGGTTTGTGAAGATCCAAACAAATGCTCCCTCAAAATCTGACTCAGAACTATATTTACAATTCCACCAGTCATATATGTCTGCTTATAAGCACTTAAAGAGAAACTAAAGACAAGTTGTTTAAAATCCTATTTCCTAGATGAGTGAACCATTTAAAGCATGCAAGAAGAAAAACTAATTCTATTCCTTTTATGTGTTATGCCACTCTCAAAATCTGTTATATATTATCTTTGTAAACAAAAGAGGTCACAAATCTACTCTCTGGATTGATATACTGTATCTTAAAGTAAACACTTCTAACTTATTTCTCTTTAACAGTCTTTAGAACAGCTGACTCAACCAAATTCTTAAGAAATAAATGCCACTGAAATGATAACATAGCCTACTTGCCAAGCAGTAGTTAACTTTCTGGCATATTTTACCAATGGATGTTAGTGTTAATAGATCTGCTGGCTTTTTTTTTGGTGGAAGATCATTACAGGAGATTTCGAGCATATGTCTAATAGCAGAAAGTAAGAAACCTGGAAAAGAAGGTGGCAGAAAGGCAAAAGAGCTTGACAGCTAGATAAAGGGATGAGGAAAGAATCATAAAAAGGAATACATTCAGCAAAGAGAACAAAGACAAAACAGGCTTCTTTTTGATAATGATGGTCTTAAATTCATTTGTTAAAAAGTTGTTTATATACTAACTCACTACATACAAATAACCAAATGAACAGGGAAGTAGGAATGAAAGCCAAATCTATCACATACCAGGAATTTTCACTAGCAAAACTATACAAGTTTGGCACAAAAAACAAAGCATAAAATTGTGCATCCTTGGAAATACAACCCTTATTAATGATACTCAAGGATTACCTTTAGCAATCCTTATCATTAATAAGGGCTGTATCTTTATAAAAGGTTAGATTTTAGGCTTATTTAACACTAGTTCTTACCACTATCAGGCAAAAATAACTTCCAATATACATGTAATATGCACATAATTCACCACCTGTTCTGAATAATGAAAAGACTACAATCTTAGGTTAATAAACATCACCTTATCACAGATGTCCTGAAGGTACTACTAAAATATCACTAAATCATTTAGGGGTGAATTTTCCTCTATCTGATTAAGCCAATATTATTTTATGATAAAAGACAATCTACATTTATTTAAAAATTAGAAGCCATTATAAGTTAACATTTAGACATGTGAGGATCAAAAGCCAGGGCAAAAAAAAATCAGTTTATGCATAATTATAAAGTCAATTTTATTTTCAAGCAGGACAGAAGTTCTTAGAATAGAAGACCTTGTAGGTCATGCTGATTTTTTGGTAACTGTTATTGGTGCTTGTATACTCTAGCAAAAGTTCTGGGAATTCTATAGGGACCTACTTTAAGGGATCTAAGTACCCAGGGGTTAAGGGAAGTATCATTAACTAGCAGTACGATTTTAAGAAAATTACTTAATCTGTTTATAGCCTAGTCCTTCATTGGAAAAAAAAATTTTTAAATATATATTCTACCTACTTCATAAGAGAGTTGAGCAGATCAGGTAGTTTATAATTAGAAAAACATTCAAGCAGGACTACACAAATGCAAAGAGCTATGATTTGTGATTATATATAAAATGATGCTTTTACAATACCTGAAATCAGTCTTAGGTAGCTTAAACATCTTTTTCACCAAAAGTATTTAAAATGTTTCCTTACCCAATTATTTTTTCCACATATAATACGAAAGTCATTTCCAAATTCTAACAATATTTACTTGCATATTAATAAGCTAGATAGCACTCATACTTACCTGCAGTAGACACAATAATGGAATGTTTTTTTTAAGCCAAGGAGAGTGGAAAGGCTATGGGTCTTTGAAATGGCATGAAATGAAAAATGCTGTGGCACCTACTTTTTGAAGAAAGTCAGTCACAGTGCTAGTAGGCACTGCTTTTTTTGTGAACAAATTTAGCCAATTTATTTATTTATAAATTTAGCCAATTTATTTAGAGAATAAATTACCAAGAACTCACTAAACTTGACCCCAGGTTCATTAAGTACTTCAGAATGCTTGGGATTCTGGGTTTTTTTTTTTTTTGCTTTTTGGAGGGCAATTGGGGTTAAGTGACTTGCCCAAGGTCACATGGCTAGTAAGTGTTAAGTGTCTGAGGCCAGATTTGAACTCTGGTCCTCCTGACTCCAGGGCCAGTACTCTATTCACTGCACTACCTAGTTGCCTCTGATTCTCCATTTTGTTAAGAGGGTAGGGAGGGAGAGAGGGGGCAGAAGGGGAAGAACCAAAGTATGATGATATGTGCTGTGAAAAGAATACTACTGGTAGAGCCAGGAGGTAGTCACAAGGAGCTCAGAAGATTTGGTATGTAAAGTCCTTAAGAGCATGTACTGTCAGTTTTGTCTATGTTTAGTACCTATCAAACAAAGATGAGGTGCTAAATAACTGCTGGATGAAATAAAATCAATAATTTTTAGAACATATGACAAAAAGGAGATCATATGCTCTAGTTTGTTTTAGGCTCGAGAGAGCCATAATAGGTTAAAAATGACTGCTAATATTATATTGCGTTTAGAGAAGCCAGAAAGACAATTTAGAAGAACAGAATCAAGAAAAAAGTAATTTTCTATATCCAGGAGTTCTTATAAATCTATTTCTTTTATAGGATCATGGTATTTAAGAGACGGAAAGGACCCCAGAAGTCATCTAATCAAGCCCTTTCATTTCATAGGGAAGGTTAGATGACTTATCAAAGGTCATGTAGGCATATCAGGTGAGCTAACTGGTAAAGAACAAGCAAATACTAGTTCATGTCAGTGTTGGTTTCCATTCATATTTAGTCATTTTCCTTGCAGCTGTTTCAAATTCCACAAAATATTTGTTAATATCACACAACATTAAAATAAAACCCAACTACATCTTTACTTTGCAAAACAAAAAAAATTGTTCAGTTTTCATGTATTTCAATTCAAGTACTATCACAACATAAGATAAAAAGAAGAGAAATGAAAGGTGCATAAAAATTCATTTTCCAATGTGATAAGGCTTGCACGAAGTGATAGAAGGAAGAGAACTTAAAGATCATAAAAGCTACAAATTGAGAAAAACAATAATAGCAACATACATATAAACAATGTAAAGAAAGCTATAGTGTTATCTCTTAGAGTAGGGTTAAGAATAGGTAAATAACAAATTATATAAATATATTCTCATTTATAATAATTTTTCATATCTTATGATAATATTTATAATTGTCGGTGAAAGTCAAAATAAAATTAAGATTCACTTCCTTTTAAAAAGTCAAGTGAATTCACAAATCAGACTATGGAATTAAGATCAACAAGCAAGACTGAGCTGGGTAGAAGAAAAAAGAGTTCAGAAGAATATTCTTAAGAATATTTAAGCTAGTCTGTGACAGACTAATAAGCACATGCCATTTAACTGATTCAAATTTAAGCAAAGTCTGTTGGTAAGCATGAAATCATTGTCATTTTTCTTTTTTCCCTTTGGGGATAGAAAGTCTATAAAGGAGAACTAAATCTGTTCATTCTTTCAAGCTAAGTAATAAAAGGAGATAACTCAACTTAGCTTCAGGAATTCAATCTTTTAGAACTTTTTACAAATCGATTAGAATTTTCAGTGTGTGGCTATGGAAAAAATAACTAAAAGGGGAATTTAAAATTGTATTAGATATTTGAGGAAAATTTTAAACATGAAACCTTTTTGTTTCTGAGGTAGGCTTTCTTGGCTGAAACGCGCCCACGCCTTGCTTCCAATTGCCGAGCTTTCTGTTGAAGTTTCTGCAGCTCTTCCCTCTGTAGATGTAGAGATGCTGCCATTTCTTCCTTTTCAAGCATTGCCTCCATACTTTCGTAAGTGTCATAATATACTACTTCATCTCTCTTTTCTGTTATGAAAAGCCAATAAAATGGGGGAAAAAGACATTAATTTGGATCCTCATTAATTCTACATCTGTGGAAACTTTGATATGAGTTAGGTCAAGGTTTACATTTACTCTGCCTAGAGGGAAAAAGAGAGATGTGGTTAAGTAAATTAATTAACATATTAACCCATGTTAAGATTCAGAAGAGTAAAGATGATCAAACATTTAAAACATTCCCTCATGCCATGTATGTAATGTCCTAATTACAACAGAGCCATTATTAGCCATTATAGTAAGGCCTCCAGGTAGTAACATTTTATCAACGGTTATTTTGTGGGTTATTTTGTTATTTTGTGGGTTTTACTTAGAAATAATAAAACTATAAAATCCATAGTTCAGACTCTTCATTAACTCAACCAGGGCTTTTCCTCATTGTTCTTTATTCTTATTCAGCACAAAGAACGTCAAAGTCATCTAGCTCATCTTTCTAGTTGGCCTAAACTTAAGTTAAAGCAGTTAAGACAAAATCAGTATGGTTGAATTCCCTTAAGCTTTTTTTTTACTTTTTTATCTAATTCCACAACTCACAATTTTATCTAATTACATAATTCATAATCCCACAGTCCACTGCTGAAGTTTAAGTTAATTTCTTTTGCTTATTTAAGTATGTTTCAAATTCTGAAAATCCCAAGCTGAATGACCTAAATTCTCACAACTTTCTAATTCAGGAGTTCTTAGCCTTTTTGTGTCATGGATCCTATATGACAATAGGATGAAGCCTCAAAATAATACTTCTAAATGCATACTGAGATAACAGTTATCAATTTTTTTTTCAAAGTTCACAGAACCTAGATGAAAAACCTTTGTTTTGCATAGGCTTTTTTTTTTTTGCATAGGTATTTTCTAATTGAAGTTAAGGTTCTTTGAAGAATCTAAGATCTTCAGATCATTACACAGTAATGTAATGTCTGACAAGTGCTGAGTATAACAAGACTGTTTTTATTTCTTTATGTTGTATTTCTTTTTAGGCATACCAATAATACAGAGCTTGCTTTCTGACATATACTATGTAGATGACACCTTGTTAGCGTATTTGAAATTGATAGCCTCTTATTTGATTGTTTATGTGTCTACCTAACTCTGCCTAACTTTAGGCATTGTCATTCTGCATTTCTTGTCCCTCAACAAAATGCTATTTAAGTTTTGATTAGTCCAACTTGACTTTTGAATTTGTACTCCTCTTTTAGGGGTTCATCCTTACCTTCATCTTGGTTTCATTTGAACACTTAATAATTGTGTATTCTATATCCTATCACTGAATTCCTGGACAAAAGTACTACACCAGAAACCATGTCCTTGGGTGTTGCTCTCCATATTGATGATTATTTTATTTAGTTCACTATATCAGGTGGTCCTGGACACAGCCTTACCAAGCCAGTCAGTACTGGAATTATGATATAATCAGCTTTGGCAATTACTCCTAAAAGGAATGTGTCAGTTTATTCCCCAGTATCTCCATGTACCACACTATCCTCTCCCAGAACCAAAGTTACCCTTTTAGGTTACCATTCTCCAATCTGTGTGATTTCCGCCATTAGAATGTAAATTCCATGAGAGTAGAGACTACCTTTGCCTTTGTATTTGTATCTCCACAGTAATTGGCATATTGTGACTGATAATGCTTTTTCATTCATTCTATTCAATGTTAAAAATAAAAAAATGGCGGGCTTGGGACCAAACCTCATTCACTGATAAAAAATCTTAGAAATCTACTTAAGCCTAATGATGTCATTTTAATACCTAGCACATACATCTCAAATTATTAAACTTTTCCTACATATACCCTGTCTCTCCACTATAGCAAGCTCCTTGAAGACAGGGACATAGTGTTAAACTCCTCATGATTAGTATAGTGTACTGCAGAAGGTGTTCAATAAATATTTTCTGATAACCAAAATGAAAAGCTACTGCTCAATATTATTGTTGTGTGCTCACTACTTTAACCAGATCTGTATGTGCTGAAACTGCTTGATAGCTTTCAACAACAGACCACTTGGACCACAATGTAGTAGTATAAAAGTTAGGGCTATAAAAAACACAAATTGCTTTTGTCTTAATGAGCACCATACCATTTATCCTTTAAGCTAAAGCTAGTGAAGGAACAAAAATGAAAACCTATAAAAACAACTAATCGCTGGCTTCTAAGGGGAACCTTTAAACTACTGAATCTGATTGTCCAGAAACAATTAAGTTTTCAGCTGAGAGGTCTGAGATGGCTTAACCACATCATCTAGATTGGACCCAGGAAACCTATTTAGTTAATTTAACTAGGAAGAGAATGGGCTTGGTGCAGCAGTAATTAAGGCATAAAAGCACCCTGCTCTGAACTCTTCAAATGAGGAAGGTAACAGCGGAAGAAGAACTGGAAGCACAGAAGAGAAACCGGTGATAGAAGTGAGAAGCAAAATAGAAAATGGGAAAATACTCCAAATCTGTGAATTTTTATGTGACTTGGGTTTAAACATTGTGCCAACAGTCAAAGTGACAGGCTTTCTGATCCCCAACTAGGTCAATTACCTCTGCACGGACACACTTATGTAATACTAATTCCTAATAATCATTTTGTAAGTATATGCATTTATTGGCCCCAAAGGGAACAAGGTACTGGAAAAATCCATGTGCTGGGTCAGTAGCATCATCTTCATAAACAAACAACAGTACATTATGCTTGTGAACCTCATGCCTCTTCTCCTATGAATTCTCACAAAATAAGCAACCAGACAGGTTGCTACTCCTACTAAGAGTTACCAGACTCCAACTTTAAGGAATTGTAGGGCATATGCTTATATTTCCAGCACTTCCTTTTTCCATTTCTCCAAAGTGGATCGGTACAAATCTTTTATATTAAAGATCTTAAAAAAAACAACAACAAACAACTGAACTTAAAAACACCAAATACGATGAGTATTTCCATATACAGACTAAAAGAATTATGTTTTATTATGCACGACTGGTTTTTCTTTTCATGTACGTTATATTTCATGTGCACAATAATTTAAAAGCTGTCTTGCTTATCTGTATTTCCTACTGACCTTCCTTCTAGTCTTTCTTACGAATTTAAAAAATGTTTCAAATATTCAAAATTTTCAAGTGATAAAATCTGATGCAATTAGAACAAATGCAGTACAAACTAGAGACTACATACACATTCAATAAATAAGCTTCTATTTTCTATTCTTGTATGCTTAATATTGCTGCACATTACTTAAAGAATACCTGCTTAGAACCATGAAGGGAAAATATTTAATCACAAATAAAAGGATTTTATCAAGGACATACTTTCTAAAGAATCCATATTACTGGATTCAAATTTTTTTTTTAAACTTTTCTTCATTTTATTTTTGATGACCCAAATTAAACTTCCAAAAAAGATGCAAAGATACTAAAAGCCAAAAAAGCCACTCATTACACCTCTGGAAGAAGTTCTTTTGAAAAGAGTATTTTTGTTAGAATTTTCTTATCCTTTAAGAGAAATGCAGCTGTTGCTTCCATTTAAATTTCCCGCCAATACTTACAGTTTAACAGGCCTATGTATAATTGTAGCAGAAAATGTCTACTATATATACCTGATACAAGTCTCTTGATGCTTTCAAGTTGAGCTGTTAGCAGCAACTCCTCACACTTCAAGATCTCAAACTGCACTTCATACAACTGAAGTTGCAGATCATAATAATCTGCTTCTAACTGATCCAAAAGGGCAATGGCTTCTGTGCCACCTTGTAAGCTCTGCATCTGGATAGAGAAAGAAAAATAATAATTGCTGGGGCATGTCAAAGTCTAAATTTTTAATGCGATATTATTCATCCTAACATGGCAAAGTAAAGAAAGCATCTATATGAGAACTTATAGCTTAGGAAGGATCTCAAAAGATGCTAACGAGCATTAAATGGTTTTTGGTGGCTGGAGCCGTGAACTGAGAGATATGGGGGAGACTAAGAGTCAGCTCTGCTGCTGCTACTGTCTCTACCCAGAGACTGGTGAATCCCTTATTTCACGTACAGAATATTCAGTAACAGATAAGGTCAAATTTGCTGAGCAATATAATGACATGGCAACTTGCATGAAGTCTATGAGCAAGGAAATGAATGATCCAATGAAGAGGGGAATAATCTCTTTGTTGCTTACAAAAAATACCCAGCATTTATTTTGGAGAACTGTTTCAAGTATTGAGCAAAAAGATGGAACGTGCTGAGAAAAAATAGTAGATGGCCCAAGAATAGGGAGAAAATGAATTGAGAGATATCTGCAGTGAAGACTTGTCTCTCTTGAAAAAGTTCTTGGTTACTAATTATTCAGAAGAAAAAAATAAAATTGTCTATCTGAAAACAAAAGGATTCTAGTGCTGTTATTTGCACGAAGTTGCTACTGGTGATTGCAAGAAAGGACAAATGGATCAATTATAACAAGAAGCATTAGAAATCAGCAAAAAAGGAGATGGCCCTGAACTTTTCTGTGTTCTATTATGAGATACTGAACTCCCTGGAGAAAACTTGTTCCCTTGTAAAGATAGTTTCTGATGAAGTCATTGCTAAACTTGATATATTTAAGTGAAGAATCATAACAAATTAGCACGTTAATAATGCAAGTTCTGAGAGACAACTTGACATTCTAGACAATAGATGCCGAAGATGAAGCAGGAAGAGGAAGGAGAATTCACCAGTCTTCCAATTTTTATCAGTCTCATTCTAAATTTACACAGGAGACTATTGGTCATCCATGCTGTCCCACAAATAGTTTTTGTTTATGATTATGTTACTTCTATTTGGATATATAGTATTTCCTTTGTGGTTTTTATGTTTAATATTAGAAGAGTAGAGCCAGTTAACATTGTTATGTCAATATAACATTTTCATCTGAGATGGCCAATATGGAGATATTGAATTTTTATACATGGTTTACATGCATGGCATAGCACTTTTGGTATGCTGTGATTTCACAAGGCCAGTGTTAAAACAGTTTCCATGTCTAAACAAAGAAAACTGCCTATAAATTGGCCTGCAATTGGGGAAGGGGGTGGGGGTGGTGGGGAGAGAGGGATATTTAGTTCCAGTCACAGGTTTAGCTACTGTGGGTATTTTACGGCTGGAGCACTCGTAGTTGTGGTAGAAGTAAATGTCCCATATTACATGTCATACCAACATGTTCACCTTTGTGACTGCAATTACAAAAGTGTTTCTTGAGACAAAGTTTTAAACCAATAAATTTACACTGAAGATGGGCGGAAAGTTTCCATTCCATTATTTGTTAAAATTATCTGTTTGTTTTCATTATTTTTGCATATTTTGCTACTCATTTGTATTTAAATGGTTTACCTTACCAAAGAACAAATGTACAAGTAGAGATTCAGTCAAAATGAACTGCTTGATATTCATAAAGTCAACTGTATAAGAAAGCATGGCAGTAAAATAAAAAACCTCAGATATTTAACTTATCTTAGGTTTTTTGCTTTCTGTAAATTTTTTTTCTATTTGTCAAACCATGCATGTGACAAGAAAATAGTTAACAAGGAAATAACTTGAGACAATGGAGTTTAATGTCTTATGAAATTTTCACGAATAATTCAAGTATAACTGTGAAGAACATGTGACTTAAGTTGATGTAAGTGAAATAAAAGTTTTATGAAGGGGAAAAAATAGAGTTAAGTGATTTCTAACAAAGATAAAATGAACAGAGTAAAAATATTTATTGCACCTTTGCAAAATGGTTTAGGTTACAGTAATCTAGCTCCAATAGCGATAATGACATATAGAAAAGGAACAAGATTACCTTTAAGTTAAAACAAATAAGGTGTTTGGTAAAAAAAAATTAAAGGGCAAAGAAATCAACTGTTTTAGGAGTGGAGTTTAAATATTTATCCTCCGCTCTAACACTGTGACATCCTAACAATTTTTAAAAAATGTAAACCAAGATTCTTCTAAAATCAAATTTTAAAAAATACTGTTTAAGTTATTCATCTGTTAAATGCTTAACCATGTGCCAAGAACTGGGCTAAGCACCAGGAATACAAAGGGAAAAATAGGGTCCCTGCTACCAAGGAACTCACACTTGAATGGGGTATACAATGTGTATACATACATATATACATACATAACATATGTATATACAGGGTAAATGGGAGGTAATCTTAGAGGGAAGAACTTAAGATTTGGAGGTATTGGGAAAAGACTCTTGCAGAAAGTGGGATTTGAGTTGAATCTTGAAAGACGTCAGGGAAGTCAAGAGTCAGACACAAGAAGAGAGGATTCCAGGCATGCGGGACAGTCACTGAAAAGGCTACCTCTATCAAGAGATAGAATGTGAGAACAGCAAGAAGGCCAATAGTGCTGGTCCTTAGATATGTGGAGGAGAATAAAGTATTAAGAAGAATAAAGTGTTAAGGTAGGGTTCAGAGGACTAGAAGGAGCCAGGTGAAAGGGGCCAGGTTGTAAAAGGTTTTAAAGAAGATTTTGGAATTTATTAAATAAAAGAGTGACCTAATCAGGTCTGCACGTTTAAGATCATTTTGGCAAATTAGTGGAAGATAACACTAGAGTGGGTAGAGATTTGAGACAGGAAGACCAGATGGAACACTACTGCAATAGTTCAAGTGTGTGATGATCAGGGTCTACACAAGGGTGGTAGCTACTGAGTATAGCAAAGAGGATGTACATGAAGAGATGTTGTGAAGGAACAAGTGACAAGACTTGGCAATAGACCAGATATTTGGGGTGAGAGTGAGGAGCTGAAGATAACAACTTAAGCCTATGTGACTTCGAGAATGGTAAGGCCTTGTGTGTGTGTGTGTGGGGGGGGAGGGCAAGTAATGTGGTTTCTCAGAGACTATCTCATAAAATATGTGAAGCCTTAGGCCTTAGTTAGGTGACCTTGGGGAAAAAACGAAACTCGGGAAATCCCCTTGTCATCCCACCTGCCAAAAATAGGAATGTTAACAGAACAGCCAATCAATTTAAAAGATACGTGAGGTTTTCGGCTATATAACCCAGCTTTGGCTTCTGTACAGTGGCCTCATCTCCCTGGATTTATTTTCCAGTGACTGGACCGCCTGCTTCTCATGAGATTCTAATAAAACTTTCTACCTTCACTTTGAGAGGTCTCCGAGTAGTCAATTTGGGTTAGGGTCTCTGTACCCCACATAGTTTTGAGGGCTCATGTCCCAGATCACGTGACTCGGCGGGGAACAACCACCACCCCATTTGGAGGTAGCCTGTGGGACACTTTGTTCCTGTGGTCTCTGGAGCAGGATGGTGTTTCTTCTCTCTGCTGAGCAAAGTGCCCGAAGTGGAGAGACTCAGTGAAGGAGAAAGTGAAAGTGACGGATCCAAAGCTCTGTGTGCAGATGTTGGACTGATTGAGCTCCCAGTCAGGAGAACCTACACATGTGTGGCCCGAAGGCAAGCACTCGAGATACTGGGAGTTAATTGGCTGGGTCGAGGGAGACCCTAGGGGAAGAGCCTCTCACATAAATTGTGTGGTGAAACAGACTGCAAATGACCCCAGGGGAAAGGACTCTCTCAGAAAGCTATCGGGTGACCCCTGTCGAGATAATTTGGAATATAGAGGAGTCTAAGGGCGGTCCTCGTCAAATTATGGAGAAAACGCAGGCCAAACCCCCAAATCAGGAGCAATGTCAAGAAGTGCCGGCTAATAGTCCCTTGGGAGATAGGTTATAGAATTGGGATGAAATATAAAGGGAAGGATAAAAAAAATGATCAAGTGAAACTGGCTTGTATATTCGTTCTTTGTGTTTCTGTGTAAAGTGTCTGTGTAACTAACAGCCTCTGCGTGTTATTGGAATGCAGCTTTCTCTTTGTCTCCCCCTCCCTCTTCCATCAGGTGGATTAAAAAAAAAATACTTGTTTAGGTTGCATGATGGTAAATGCAGGTCTAAGAGTGTAGGAGAAGTATCAGGTCAGAATTAGAAAGAAATAAGGTATGTGTGGTTTTAAAGGGACTTTAATCAAAGTCCAACAGAAGGATGAGTACACAGTAGGAAAAGCAAGAAGGTTTAAGCATGTAGCAAAGGAAGGAACATGGGTAGGAAGTTAAGATAGGCATAAGTTATTTGCTATTGAAAAGTGTGAACAGAAGTTTTAAGATTTTTTTTCAAAGTTTGAAAATCTCCTCCTCTTCATTTCACCTTGGCCAAGTGGAGTGAGGAGAAGGAGGGAATCTTCTCCCCTCAGATCAGAGGCAGGCAGAAGAACATTTAACTATTTCCTTCCTCACCTAAAAGAGGAAAGTTTTGTGTATCAGAATGCAACTGAAAGGCAACTGAATACATTCTGGTCATTTTTGAAGAATGTCACTCCTAATTCAATACTAACGTATTTGGCACTGAGGCAAATTAGGAAAATACATAGATCTGTGAAAGAGACACCTCAGAGGTGAAGCTTTGAGCTGTCCAGTACAGAAGGGGACACCAGGGTCCTACTCACTCGACTGGCAGATTCAAAGCTCTCACTTTCAAAGAAGTTTCTAAGGAGTGGACACATAAGTGAAATTTATGGGAGTAAAAGTTAGAACAGCTAAAAACATTTGAGTAGATTTTGTTAAAGCCTCTCCCACCAGATCAGATTAAGGAAAAGAGAGTGCTAAAGAATAGTAGGGAATCTGAGTTACCCTCCCCCACTTGAAAAAAAGGGGAGGGAGGCATAGCAGCTATATCAAGGGCCCCACTGGCTACAGCCCTGGGCCCCTGGGTACCCTGAAGCCCAAACCTCTAGGTATGCAGATGACCCTCTCTCCTTTCAAACCCCCTGGTCCACAACCAGGCTCTGCAACTGTGGGGAGAAGAGAAAAGCCTCTGCACTTGGTTTATGGATCACCACATTCACCATCTATGTGAGATTCCAGAATGTAATTGCTTTCTAGTGTAAGTTGATTGGTTGTGTGGTACCAAGAAAACTTTAGTTCTGTGTAACTTCAAAAATTGGAGTTTTAAGGTCATCAGATTGGTAATTCATTTGTTTTTTTTTGAACTTGGAAATTTTTTGAACTTTGAAAGGGAAGGAATCTTCTCCCCTCAGATGAGATCAAAGAGGCAGGGAGATGAACATTTAACTATTTCCTGCCTCACCTAAAAGAGGAAAGTTTTGTGTATCAGAATGCAACTGATTATTTCAAATTTAAGAACATAATAATTGTTTATGATATTGTTACTGGTAAACAGCTGTATTATCTACATTGTATGGGAAGCAGTTTCTCTTAAAGTCTTGGAGTATTGTAATTTGGGAAATCATAAGCTTCCAAGTCTGTCTTTGTTTAAAAGGAAGTTTCAGTTAAGATTGTTTAAACTTGTAAGATTGTTAACTAAGTTCTTTGGCTATTGTTTTAATTTGAAAACCTAAAATTGTTAATTGATTACTGTATGTGGAAAGGGGGAGAGACTGGATGAAAACTTTTGATTAGTTCTGCTCATTCAGAACAGTCCTCCTGCATGATGTTGTATGATGTTGTAAAACTGCCAAAGCCCCTAGAAATTATCTCTATTAGGCAAGGTCATTCAGCCTGGGAAGGGAGCTTGTTTTAGTTATGAAGCTCCTAAACAATAAACTTGACTTGCTGAGAAGCAGAAAGTCTATGTACAAAAGAGTAAAAAGAATCTCTAACAATTGGCTTTACCAGGATGAGTTCAAAAATTGTGAAAGGAAAGATGTTAAAGGGAATCCCTTATGTATGTGAGTACTGGTAAATCTTTGTGGTATATTGCAACTCAATGAGAGTAAATTGATGTTAAGGTAAAAAGGTTTGGGGACTATAGTGCATGTGGATGTTTTGTCTTATCAGGTCCCTATTTTTCATCGTTATGGCAATTCAATGGAAAGTTAGGCACAAGGCATATTATGAAATTTTATTGTTTTAAGGACATATTTCCAGGGTATTTTTTAGAATAACTAGATACATAATCAATTACGGTAGACATTAACTTGTCTATTTACTCTAGGATTCTAGTACAGAACAGTTAGTAATAAAGATCAGAGGGTTGAGAAGATAAATGAAAATCTGGTTAGAAATAGGGATTACAGTGTGAGTTCAGATTAAGCATAATCCCAGGAAGATAGGGAACCTTGGGAAGTAGATGCAAATCTATTAGAGCAATAATTTATAATTCTGATGGGAGACTTGATTTTTATGAACAAGAATAAATATAAAAATGAATACAGGTTATTTGAGGCTCACTTTAGAGATGTTCCTTAACCAATGTGAGATTATAATCATATCTTAAACTGATTGCTGGAGCTTGTTATTTAAGATTTGATGGGACTGTTAACTGATTATTCCTCTGAGTCTAAATCCAGGTATGGATATTAAGAAAGACTATCCAAGCTATCTGAGCTACTGATCCATGATGCCAAACCCTACGAGGTACAGGTATGGAAGGCCCGTGAACTATGGATATGGAAGGTCGGGAGAACAACTGTTCTGCATGAGTTGAGGTAGGATTCTCTTGACTCAACCCTCCCAGTGACACCTGGCAGACTCTGAGCTT
The DNA here is from genome assembly GCF_028583685.1 of Petaurus breviceps papuanus. Classification (NCBI taxonomy): domain Eukaryota; kingdom Metazoa; phylum Chordata; class Mammalia; order Diprotodontia; family Petauridae; genus Petaurus; species Petaurus breviceps. The sequence goes on along the minus strand of NW_027185903.1, from coordinate 19,284,543 downwards.
GGATCAATGCAGATTGAAGCCTGGTATACATTTTGCCTAGAATTGACATTCTGAAGTTGGGGAAAATGGTTTCCTCATTACAGTTTTGTCCCTATTCTTGGTGGCAAGTTTCAATAATCAAAAGTTTTGAAAACACAACAACAAATCTATTAATAGTTGATTCTGGGACATCTCAAGTTACTATAAGATAAAGCTATTCGGCTTAGGATTTAGTATAGGTATTCCTGTATAAATCAAGGTCCTTTAGTTCTTTGTAATAGTATAAGGACAAATAGATCAAGGGTTTGTGGGAATATTATTCTGTTATTTAGTTAGTATCACACTTGTCTCAGCTTTCTCATAATTAATCAGTGTTAAAAGGAGGATAGTTTTTGTACTTGGTAAAAATTTTAATTGTTTGAATTGTGAGCTTAATGTGAATTCCTTAATGTGAAATCCCATCCTCCTGGTGGAGGAATTAATAATGGATTAATGCAAAATATAAAACAAACTGATTTTAATGTGTGATCACGACAATTGACCAAGACTCCAAATTTAATTTTGTAAGAATGATAAGCGTTCTGGAGTGGTCATTTAGATTGGTTCCAAGGTTCCTTTTGTAGGTAAATGAATGAAAGAAGGTGGAAGAGAGGCCGGGATGCAGAACTGAAGATGGATGACCCCAAGCAAGGACTTCTGTCAGATGGTATACCCCTACCAGACAACAGTGTGAAAAGAGACTTGTGGACTTTGGAAGGGACAATTATTTGTTATTGTTTTCTTTTGAATCCCTGTATCTGCACTCATAAAGGGGACTGCTCCCTTGTATGTTGTCAATGCAAGGATGGAAATTAGAATTAAGAAAAGTGAGGAAACTTCAAAGGTATTAGACTTTTTTTATTTTGCCTTTTGGAGGGCAGTTGGGGTTAAGTAACTTGCCCAAGGTTACACAGCTAGTTTTTTTGTGTGGGTGTTAAGTGTCTGAGGCCAGAACCGAACTCGGGTCCTCCTGATTCCGGGGCCGGCGCTTTACTCACTGAGCCACCTAGCCACCCCTAGACTATCTTTTAGCTGAAGAAGGAGGGGTATGTGGGAAGCTCAACTTATCCAACTGTTGTATGAGAATTGACAATAACGGGGCTGTAGTCAATATCCCTGTACAGATGTGGCAGTCACCTTTTCATACATCTTGGTGGTCCTGGTTTGGAGGAAGTTGTTGGAAACAGGCCTTGTGATTTCTGCTTGTAGCTATTAGTGGGATTATATTGATTCCTGTATGCCTCCCATGTATGATCAAGTTGATCACAAATATGGTACAAAATGCCCTTGCCAAAATGATCAGATTGGAGACAAAGACTACTGAGGGAATCAGACTGATGGTTTTAAAAGGGCAAGGTTGGGAACCAGTACCTACCACCACAAGGGATGAACCAGAAGGAACCAATAACTTAGAGAAGCGTTGTGAGAATATGCTCCGATTATTTGAGGAGAAGGAATGTGAAAGAATGCTGAGAAATTTCTAATGAGAAACCACAGTAGGGTATAGAAGAGAAGGGATTGTGTGTGTGTA
>NW_027185903.1:19189814-19282984 GCF_028583685.1 Petaurus breviceps papuanus | reverse complement strand
CTTCTCGTGAGATTCTAATAAAACTTTCTACCTTCACTTTGAGAGGTCTCTGAGTAGTCAATTTGGGTTAGGGTCTCTGTACCCCACACAGCCTTGACACCAACAGATAAATGGATGAAGGATTTCAAGTATAAAAAAAACCCTGCAAACTATAAATGACCACTTGAAAACATACTCCAATCACTAAGAGTAAAAGAAACAAATTTAAAATAAATCTGAGCTTTCTCATTACACCAAGCAAACTGAAAAAGATGAAGTGAAAAGATTAAAGTAGTGACTATTGAAGGGGCTGTGCAAAGACAGGCACACCAAGGCACTGCTGGTGGAGCAGTCAAGTGATCTAATTGTCCTCAATTTCAATTCAGACTGATTATACAAAACTTCTGAACAAACAAAACAAATATAGCTAAAATTAGAAGGGAAATAGTTAACTGGGGGAACATCTTTGCAGCAAGTTTCTTTGATAGAGATCTCATTTTCAAAATACACAAGGAGCTCATTGAAGTTTGTAAGAATAAGAAGCACTCTCTAACTGATAAATGGTGAAAGGATACAAAACAAAGAGACAATTTTCAAATGAAGAAACCCAAGACATCAACAGCCATGTGAAAAATGTTCCAAATCATTAATAATTAGAGAAATAAAAATTAAAGTACAGGTCATACTTCACACTCACCAGATTTGCAAAGTTGCTAAAAAGTAAAATGACAAATGTTGGAGAGATTATGGGGAAACAGACCCATTAATGCATTGTCAGTGGAACAATGAAGTGGTACAACTTCTCTGGAAAGCAATCTGGATGGAGCTATACCCCAAGTCACTATACTATGTATACTCTTTGACTCAGCAATTCCAAGACTGAACTTATACCCCAAGATATCAAAGAAAGAGGAAAGGGACCATATGTACAAAAATGTATAGCTGCTCTTGTTGTAGTGGCAAAGAAATGGAATCTATGTGGGTGCTCATCAATTTGGGAATAGCAGAACAAAGTATAGTTTAGTCAGTTCTGCTACAATGTAGCATGTGCGTTCCCAAAAAGCATCATACAATGCAAAACTGAACAATAAAAAAAACCCAGAGTTTTTGGGAAAATGGCTTTAGGGGGACAATGTTCAAAAATTTCATCAGTGGACCTGGGGATCAAATCTGGGCTCACATACTTAGCACCACACCCAGAAATAACTGGCCGTGTAACCTTGAGCAATTTACTTAACTCTGATTGCTTTAAAAAAAAAATTTCATCAGTGACAAAAAAGGGGTTCAGATAAACCTGGGAAGACTTGCATGAATTGATATAGAGTAAGGCAAACAGAACAAGAACAATTTATATAATAACAACACTGTAAAGACTCAAGAACTATGATCAACACAATAAACAAACACAATTATACAATGGTTGATGATGCATACATACTACCCATTCCCTGATAGAGAGATGATTTATTCAAGAGGCAAAATGAAATAAAGATTTTTGGATATGACAAATGTGAGCATGTATGTTGCTTATCTGTTAAAAGAATTGTTTTTCTTCCTTTTCAATGGGGAAAGGAGTGAAAATGATAGAAAATGTTTAGTCACAGGGGAAAAATGACTGAACTGTTTATACTCTGACTCAAAAGTTCTATAACTGGGCATATAACCAGCAAATCAAAGACAAAAAAACAAAATATTAAAAGCAATACTCTTTGTGATAGCAAAGGATTAGAAGCAAAATGGGGGTCCATAAATTGGGGAACATCTGAAAAAATGTATTTTGTATTAATAAGTGACAAGTCTGAAGAATTCAGCAAAATCTGTATGAACAGATGCAGAGTAAAATAAGCAGAACCAGGAGAGTAGTGTGTATAATTACTACAACAATATAAATAAAGAGATCACTACAAGAAAGTTTAACTTTTGAGTAATAGAAAAACCAAACGAAGGTTAGTCAATCAGTAAACATTTATTAAGAACCAGGCACTGTGCTAACTAAACACTAGAGATACAAAGGAAGGCAAAAGACCATCTTCTGCTCTTAAGGAGCCTACAAGTCCAATGAGAAAGAGAAAACATGCAAATAATTATGTACAAAAAAAGTTACATGCATGATAAACTGGAAATAAACAACAGAGGCTTCCTGTAGAAGGTACAGTTTTAGCTGAGATTTGAGGGAATCTAGAAGGCAGAGATGAGGAAAGTAAACATTCCAGGCATGGGGGACAGTCATTGAAAAAGCTGGGAGTATAAGAGGCCACTGTCACTGGATTGCAGAGTACATAGTAGGGTTGGGGGAGGAGGACCAGAAGTGGGATAGGTTGTAAGGGGTAAGAAACCTGGAAAGGGGGGGAGGGTTCAGGTTATGAATGGGTTTAAATGTATTTTATATCTGATTGTTGGGGTGGTTTTGGGGGGGGAGGGGTAAAATAGTCATGCTTGGACTTTAGAAGATCACTTTAAGAGCTGAGTGGGGGATGGACTGGAGTCAGAAGAACCTTGAAACAAGATACTAACCATTACTATTGTAATAGTCCAGGGTGTGAGATGATGAGGACCAGAGTGGTGGCAATGTCAGAAGAGAAAAGGGAACATGCATAAGAGATGCTATGAAGATAAAATTGACAGGCCTTAGAAAGAGGCTGGATGGGAGATGGGGGTGGGGTGGGCTTAAGAGAGAATGAAAAGTCATCGATGACACCTAGATTGCAAGTCTGGAGGAACTCAACAGTAAAAGAGAAGTCGTTTACTTATCTAGCTCTACCCTTTCTGCTAACCTCCAATCTCACATTTCCAACTGCCTATGGACATATCCAGCTGGAGGTTCCATAGACATCTTAAACACAACATAGCCAAAACTTAACTCATCACCTCCTCACCTCACCTCGCCTCTTCCCTCCCCTCTTCTCAATTATCCCTCCCTGTACCTCCCTCCCAGGCTGGGGTAACTGAGAAGACATCAACAACTATACATCCATATGTCCACTTTTTCATCTCCATATAATCTTTATAAAAATCATCTATGCAAAAAGGAACTTTAGCATGAACGAAAATTCAAAAGGAACTGTCAGGTTTCACAATGTTACATAGCACAGTGACCTATGGAAGAGGTGTAGAAAATATAAAATCCCACTGCACTTATTATTTGTTAGCAACAAATACTTTCCCACCCCAAAACAATATTTAATTAGATATAACATAAACCCCTGCCTTATAAGATGTCCTCCAACAAAATGTCTTTACTTTTATTTGTCCTAAATTTGCTGCAATTTTTAATTTGACAATGGCAAAGAGAATCTCTATGACTTCAGTAACAGAAATTATTTCCAAAATATTCTGTGTATGCTCTATAATTTCTGAAATTTCAATGGTGCTAAGTGGTTTACAAAAAAAATCAAGTTTATCTTCTATTACTTTATCTTACCTGAAAAATCTATGACTTACGAGTAATAAAAGAGATTCAAGATGAACTTACTTCTATAATTACAGCATACATGTATGCTGTAATTTCACACATATATGAACACAAACATGCTATACATATATGAAGAAGGTAGATTCAAACCTCCTTGAGGATAAAGATTTCTTTTTCTTGTTGTCATATTGCCAGTGGCTGGCAAAGTGGCTTATTCATAGTATCCACTTAATAAATGGTTGTTGGATTGGACTGTAGTATGCTACTGAAAAAATAGAATTAAGCAGCTACTCCCAGAGTTCAGATTCATCCTGATTCCTTTCCAAAACATTGGTCCTGGAAGGTATTTACTATGTCCTGCTGCTGTTTCTGCTCTCTTAAATTTAGTTTTCTGGAACCTGAGGGGGAATTCAGTACACATGAAAGGGAACAGGGAGAAAAAGAGGTAGCACTAGTAATTGTGGATAATAGAAATTTAGACAGTGAAACAGAATCTTGGTGTGTTCAGTTTTTAAATTTTAAAAAATTGTCTCAAGTCTAGCACTGCTATTTGAAGTTTTTGTTTTGTTTTGAAATTTCCAATTTTGTCATATCAGAGGAGCCAAATATTTTTAATAGACAAGATAGCACCTTTAAATGAACATATTCCCTAAAATTTATGTAGTCTTTCAAAAACTAAATTACAAGGTACTATTACAAAGTCTTTATTGGAACAACATTCATATGGGATGGGATCAATAATTCATTTTTCTCTTCTCGTGAGTAAAATCATCTTAATGTCCATAACTCACAGTACACTGACAAGACCCAAAAAGAAAAGTCACTAATGGGTGAGTGTCAACTGTATCAAGATCAAGTGAAGTATATAAAACAGAAAAAAGTATGTTTACCCAAGTTGTTTAACACTTTGATGGAGGATGTTCAGAATATAGTAAAAAGAGGAATCTGCAATAAATATTGAGGTCTTCCAGGTGCTCCTGTTCATTGATTACATTATTCCAATTGTTAAGCAAGCTCTGGATCACTGTTAAGTCTACTAAACGTATCCACGGTTATTCAAAGAGTAAGGTTGCACTGTCCACAGATGGAAAACTTGGCAGATTATAAAACACTTTTATCCAGACGATGACATACAATTAAATGAACAACCCACAGAGTTGGTCTTCAGTACAGCTTTCTTAAGACAGATGCCTCAAACAGGCAATGCATTAGGTCTAGAATAAAACAGGAGGAGAGTTGGCTAGACTGCTTTTAGGAGACTATGTGAAGATTTTTTTTAAATATTCAAGCTTTTCCCTGAAATAAGGCCATCTTTTTAAGATTATTATCCTTGAAGTGATGTGATAATGATTATAGGCACCCAGTCTCTGAAAAGTCTCTGAATCCTAGTCTCTGAAAAGCAAAAGCAAGCAAGACCCAGGAAAATACTACGTACAATGACAACAATGTAAATAGAAAAAAATAAACAACCAAACAGATGAAACTAAATGGTACCCATCTTGACCCAAAAGAAGAAATATGAGAAGTACCTCTACTCTGTTTCTATAAATGGAAGACTATGGGTTTTTTCCTTTTCTTCAATTCACTGTGGTATAAGCGATGGCCCTCTCAGAGGAAAGGGAGGACTAAATTGAGAAATATAGGGGATGTAAACACAGAAGATACTAATAAAATTTATTTTAAAAATAATCAGTTAAAGAACCTGGATTTGTTTAGCTTGGATAAGAAGACTCAGGGGAAGAGCCAATGTGGGAATGGTAAGTTTTCTTCAAGTATTTGAAAAGCCTCAGTGTGGAAAAGGGATTACAATGGTTCTGCTTAGCTAGAGTGGAGAAAAGGGCAAAAATGTGAAAACAGTAGAGAAGTTGATTTAATCTTAATATAAGGGGGGTGGAGAAGAATCCTATTAATTAGAGCTATCCAAGGTGGGAAATAAAATGTCTCTACAGGAAGGAAATTCATTCAAGCACAGGTTGGACTAGGTGGTTTCTTAAGGTACTTTCCAGCTCTGTGATTCTAATTATACATGTCTAATATGATCAAAAAAGGCCAGTTATCTATGCAAGGAAAAAGACACAGAATAATATCAAAGACACTAAGTTTAATTTTTTCCCACTTTTCCAACTGGAAAGGTTTCATCATTTTAATACAATGTTACCTCTTCTTTTAATGCATGTTTCTTCTGTTCCAAACAGATTTCTTTAGCTCTCATCATCTGCAGAGTTTCCTTTGAAACTGCATACTGAAGTTTTTCCATCCTTTCAGCTGCTGCTGCCCATGATGCTTTACCAAATTTTTTCTGATCTGCTCGCATCCTATCATACACGGCTGTAGAAAGACAAATTATAACAAAGATTCAATATGTATCCTGCTACTATAGAATTTTGACAATGTCTTCTAGATACCACTGACAACCTATTTCAAAGGAAGAATATGCAAATTGTTATATAAGAGACAGAGGCTTATGTGAGATATAGTCATAAATATCAAATAGTTTAATAGTTATTAGGATGATTTAAAAAAAATTGTTAGAGGTCACAACAGGATTTTTTTCTCAAAATTTCAGTCCAAAATAAAGGTAACAGCAGGTCATTCATCCTGAGGCACAACTCTATTCAAAGCAAACAGTCTATTGTTGGTGGAATTATTATGGAATATTATGGAAATGAGTGCAATCATTCTGGAAAGCAATTTGGAATTATGCAAATAAAGTGATTAAAATGTCCATGCCCTCTGACCAAGGAGGTCATTGATAAAATATCCCATGTACAGCAAAATAGTTTTAAACAACATTCTTTGTATCAGCAAAGATTTAGAAACAGTTGCCCATGGTATATGGTTTTCTTTTTATTTACTTAAATGGTCATATGACTCATTACAATTCCTGTCTTGAAATCTCTCACATACCTCCTGCTATAGACTAAAACTATGATACAACATACATTTCTGGTATTATTGGTCATTTTAATAAATATAACATAAAACATGTTTTAGTTTGTGATTATTGTGCTATAAGAAATGATGAATATAAAGGAAGCACAGAAAGATTTATATAAGGTGATACAAAGTGAAGTAGGCAAGAGACAAAAAAAAATTACACAAGACTGCAGCAATGTAGATGGAAAGAACAATCACAAAACAATCAAAATTGAATTTTGTCAATTTTTCAAAAACAAAGCAAAACAAGCATTGGCCCAACAAAGATAAAAGAACACATTTCTCATTCCTTTTTAAAGATGGAAGATCCATAAGTGTGGAAAAACTGCATATACTGTCAGATTTTTTTCACTTTTTCTTTTTCTTAAAAAAAATCCTTGATATGTAAGACGAGTGGAATGAGGAAAACAAATACAGACAATATTTAGGCACAACTCTACTTGCGGTATTATGTCTGCGGTCACAGCGCAGTACAGAGTCGTGTACTTAAATTTAGAAGCTCTATGTTCCAAGTATTGGCTACAACTTCTGCTAATTATGTGACCCTGGGCAAGTTACTTAAACTTTTTGTGCCTCACTTTCCTCATCTGTAAAATAGGATAAGTTGCACTACCTGCTCTTAAGGGCTACTGAGAAGAAAGCAGTTTGTAAACTCTGCATCAATTCACATACATCTTCCTTGGTTTTCTTAATTCTTATATTTTTGTCATGTATTTCTTGCTATACAATAACTGATACCCCATTATATTCAGACATCCAAGTTCAGTCTGATATTCCCAAGTGGCGAGGACCCAATAGTTTTCAGTTCTTTTCTATCACCAGATATATATCGATATTTTGGTACAAACTAGATCTTTTTTGTTTTTTACCTTCCTGAGGAATAAGCTCAATGTGATGGTATCACTTGGTCAGGGAGTATAACAAGCTTAGTCATTTGTCTTGTGTAATTCCAAACTGATATCCAGAATGCTTTAATTTACACATCCAGCAACAACAGTGAAAATTTCTTTAAAGATAGCTGATTTTAAAAGAAATCTCTTATTGAACATGTATGTATTTCATTGGAGTTTGCATTTTAATAAGGAGAAGCATCATGGCATAGCACATAGAAGTGGTCTACGAGTCATGAAGACCTAGATTCATGTCCTGTTTCTGACACATATTGGCTTGTGTGACTTGGAACCATTCACTTAAATTCTCAGCATTCCAGACAATGCTTAGTACCATATAATTTGCAAAGAAGGTGCCAATTTGCAGTAGTAGAAAACCTGCTAACTAGGAGATCCCTGTATGAAATAATAAGTTGAATTTTTTTAATAAGTTAAATTTTTAAAGTTTATTTATGAGAAATAAGGAAAATTAATAGTTGCAGGTCTCCATTTCAGGTAACAAAAACTACTGGCTCAACCACAAGATGAGAAAATATTGCCACCTGTTGCCATCATACACACATTTCAGGAAGAGAATCTAAGAGGGAAAAAACATGCTTTTAATAGTTGAAGTTATAAAACTTAAGTCATGGAATAACAATATATATTATAATACACTTTTTCTCACGTATGTAAAAAGTCCTACTAGTTAAAATAAAAGTTTGGTCTTTGCTCTAGAAAATGTGCCCTACATAAAAATAAAGAGTAAAGAAAGTACTGCCAAGTAAAGGGTAAAATGCTCTCCCTAACTCTCAGTGCTTAACTTAGTGTCTTGTATATGGCTGGTGCTTTAGAAATGTTTAAGTGAATAGTACTCTCTTGAAAACAGTAAATAAGACACTAATTTTCTCTAGACTGCATTCTTTATCCTGAAGAACTTTTAAAATAAATTATTAGCACTGAGATTTAGTTCTATAGTAATGAAAAATTTAAGTAAATATATTGAATAAATTCTATAAAAGATTTCTTGAAGCATGGGTCTTGACTGTGACGCTCCACCGACTGAAAATCCTCAGTGACTGTTATCTCAACAGTGAAATACAAATTCTTTAGCCTAAACCATAAAGCTCTCTATCTATCTGGATTAATTCAAACTTTCTGGCCGTATTTCACATTCTTCCCCTCCATACAGTCCCCCAATAGAACGTGAGCAGCTTGAGAACAGTAATGGTTGCATTTTTTGTCTTTGTATCCCCAATGCCTGGAACAGAGTAGGCACTTAAATGCTTGATTGACTTAGTGATTCCAGACCAATTGGACTAAAAGTTGTTTCTTGATTTCAACACACCATTTCCCACTTCATATATTTGAATAAAATGATAATACCTCCCTACGAGTGCATTCCCTCCTCATCTCAACCTCTCAAATACCTAATTCTCCCTTAAAGGCTCAGCTTAGGTGCCACTTTTGTTCCATAAAACTTTCTCTGCACAGTTCTCCCCTACACCTTCTATCCCCCTACATAAATTTAATATTTTGTTTTGTGTTTTTTTTCCAACTCAAGCATTCCTAAAACAATGGTTTTTAACCTGAGGCCTTGAACCTGTCTGATTAATCTGATACCTGTTTCAATAAATGACTTCCTTTATAGTGCTATGTATTTCATGCATTTAAAAATTACTCTGCAAATGGGGTTCAGAGGCTTCCCCCCAACCCCCAGACTGTAAAAAGGATCCATAATACAAAAAAGGCTAAGACCCTCACGCTTGAGTATTGTCTTCTCTCCTGTTCATCTCCTTCCCTTTCCCTACCTTGTTTTGATATATCTGTACATATGGTTGTAATAGTAATGGAATATAAAGATCCCCCTGTATTGGCTTGGTTTTTGGTGTTAAAACCCAGAGCTTGTGAATCCCACTTATGGGATGGACTTGTTGACGTGAAAAGAGAGGGCTGAACTGGGAGGAGCTGGTGACGTAAATTTAGAGAGACACAAGAGAGAGGCAGAAGAACTTTTTGGAAGCAGTACCCTTTTGGGGGCAGAGAGAGACTGAGAGGATTGCTGATGGCCACTTTGAATTGCCCAGGACTTTTGAGACCTGCCGTCGGAGCTGCCAAGGATTGAGGAGACATGGCTGTTTTGCTGGTACTTTGTCTGTCTGTTTTGATGTTGTTTTGCCATATTTGTCCACTGGTGAAGGACAGTGCTGTTGTTGCAGAGGCCTTGGAACCTTGCTGTTGGTTCAGAAGCCTTGAAGAAGGATTTTCTTGTTGTATGTTTACAGAAATCCTGGAAGAGGGTTTTGCTAATGTTTTCAGGGGTCCTAGGACTGTTCTGCAGACAGAGAATGAATTAATGAAGAGACTGACAATGTATCTTGTGGCCTTGCTAAGCTTTGTCTCCCCAGGAACAAAGATTGCTGAGAACTTGCCTCCTGTCCAGATGAAGAAAAGACCTCCATTTGGGTATTAAGTGCTGTGCTTAAGCTTGTTGTAACTCTGGGGTAGATTCAATTGTGATCCAAGGGTGGGGAACTTTTGACCTTTTTGTGCTCTGTGATTGAACAAATGAATGTACTTTACTTATGATTGGAAACTAATCTCCATTTGAGAAGAGGGGCTTTGTGATGGACTAAATGAAGGTACAGCCTAGGGGTGGAGTAGTATTTAGAACAGGGGCTTTGTAAATGATTAAAAGAATGTAACTCCTGGGGTGGGGTGGTACTTGGTTAAATCACACTTGGGGGTAGTACTTGGAGATTATTGAATCACACTTAGTAAATGCTGTATTTTGAATGATGTCATATTTTGATCTTCTCTGTTCTTAATTTTTCACTGAATGAAATGGAGAGCACCTATGCTAGTATTTTGAACCTTGGGAAGGTGCCTTTGCTTGGCATGGCATTACAATGGTACATCCTTCTCCCAAAGAACATAATACTTCTCAAGGACAGGTACAATTTAGTTCTGTTTTTAAATCACTAGTCCCTAGTATAGTGTTTTTTATATTAATACTTGTTAATAAATGACTGCTGACTTGAAAGAAAATCTAAGCACTGGTGGTACAAAGAAAAAGATATTGGTATTTTTGAAAAGTACTAACATTATTAATTCCTTTACTTAAAACAGCCTCAAATTCTATAGAATTCTATTCAGAGCTAGGTGTTTGAATTCTAGGTAACAAGATTATTATATGAGAAATAAGCCTCAAAGCAGAGAAAATTGAATTGAATGTCTTAGAGCTTTGGAGAAGATACTATAGATTTACATAACTTTTTATGTATAGCACTATGAAAGAGAAAAATCTTTGTTTAGAAATAATTTAAGCACAATTTTACTCTGCAACTTACCTTTTTGCGCCTTAGCTGTTATTTCAAAATACTTGACAGTGAGATCTTGAATGGATAACACAGCCATGTGGGCTTTGCGTTGCCAATCTGCATCTTCTTTTTGGAGACTTTCAATTCTACGGGGCCCCAGATAATCATTCTCCATAGAAATCTTTGGAGAAAAACAAATAGCAGTTTAGAATCTTATATTCACACTTCCCCCTTTGATAACTCGTAAGCATTTAATATGAAACATAATGATTATTTAATAAAAAATAGGATAGAGGGCTTTTATGTATAAAAACCATCCTAACCAACATATTGACCTGACCACCTGCAAATGTAGCTAAGAACTTGTCCAAGTCCAAGTAAAAAGCTTAAAAAATATTATTTAAAATGTTAACTGTATTATGAGTTAAAGAAAAAAGCATATTACCTTTTCCTCCAAAAGTACATGATGGAGAAACCTATTTCATATCGCTATCAGATATAATTTAATTCTAGTTTTGGAGAAAACAGATTTTGATAAAACATAAAATCCATTACAGAGTTATTCACAAAAACAAGACAAGACGGACTGTCAATGGTCAGATACAGACAAGTATTAAAAAAATTCACAAAAAGAGCATTGGGCTAGAGTAATCGGGTGAAGTGCTACAAGGAAAGCAGGAATTAAGACAGGGCATAGGATTCAAGTAAGTACAAAGGAGGGAACATTCTATGCAAGAGTTAAAATATGAATAAAAGTACAATGGGAAAAAAAGAGTAAGTACATGGCTGTCAAGGAAGGTTCAAAGAGATATGGTACATATAGCTAGTTGAAAGGCTTGATGGTTAGTTCTATTAAAAAGTCATTTATTGGGGTGGCTAGGTGGCGCAGTGAATAGAGTACTGGCCCTGGAGTCAGGAGGACCTGAGTTCAAATGTGGCCTCAGACACTTAACACTTAACTAGCCATGTGACTTTGGGCAAGTCACTTAACCCCAACTGCCCCTCCAAAAAAAAAGTCATTTCATTAACCCCAACTGCCCCTCCAAAAAAAAAGTCATTTATTTAGCACCTGCTATGTGCCCTAGGCACCATGAAACACATTCCAAGTGAAGACCTTGAAGAATGATAGTTACTGACATGGAAGGCAAAGATGGAATACTGATTCCCAGCAAGATATCAACTTTCTCTTCTGTTGTCCCCTAGGACCTTCTCCAGACACTCCCTATCTCCCAAAGCCCTAAAACTCCTGCCCCCTAGTGGGGTCTACCTCTCTCCTGTATCAATAAGCCGTTCTCCAGGACCCAGTACACCCTAGGCTTCAGAGATAAGATACTACCACATTCCAGTTTTTAACAGCCCCCCAGTACCCAATACCATGCCCACATTTCCATGCTACTTACTGAGAAGGCCCCTGAATTTCCAGACCATCCCTCCACCTACTCCTACCTGCTATGAGACTAAGTACTATCTGCCAGGAAGAACCCTGAAAAGTCTAATCATCTCCTTCCCTGAACAAATCTCTCTTTCCACCACTAAATACTCTGCCTGTACTCATTCTATAATGGTTAACCTAACTCCCTTCCCTTATATTCTCTCCATGACAATGACTGTGAATCCCATTCCCCATCCTTAACTGCCTGATTCCTTACTCTTATTTCCCTCAACCCCCTCCCTCCACATCTCCTTCTAGATCTGCCTACCTATTCCATAATGCCCTGGTCTCTTAACAAATATCCTTTCATCTTAAACCTCTTCCTTTCCCACTCCTTCCATCTCCTGGCAATCAATGAAACCTGGCTCACTCCTGACGACAGGATGATACTTTCCTTGCCCCTCTTTCCCTTACTGGAAACATTTCCTCTCATACATCAGATACTTTAAAGTTGTAGTAGTAGAATTTGAATAGTCTTTGCTCCCCACATTTCAACTTACAGACTCTTTCTCTGGACACACTCTTTATTATCAATACCATTGGATCGGAATGAAAACTCCTTGAAAGCTGAGATTATTTCTGCCTTTTTAACAGAATGCCTGGCACATTGTTAGTGTTTAATAAATGCTTGCTGACTGACTGACTTCTCTCTACAGTTTTTTCCCCCCAATTTCTCTACCATTCATTAATATGCTCCCCTTTTGAAATTATCTTGTATTACTTTCCATAAAATTTGCATTTATTTATAAACTTTGGTATTGTATTCCTCCCAAACCCCTCCATCCCTCAAATGTAAGCTCTTTAGGGAAAAGAATTACTTAATTTTATCTTTTTATTTCCAGTACAGCAAGCAGTGTCTTGACTATAATGAGTGCTTAACTGAACTGAATCATATTCTTGCTCAAAACTCAGTACACAAGTATGGATAACAGAACAGGCACATATACACATACACATACACATACATATTCATATACACACACTGTCTTTTGTCTTTTTGTATTCCTATGCTTATCAAGTGCTTGGCATCTTGTACATGTTTAATAAATATTTGTTGACTGACAAACTGAAATTTGCCTCTTAGTGAAAGGCAAATGAATATCCATTATAAGATATATCACAATGACCAAAATATAGGTAACAATAAATATGAACATAAAAGCCTCATATGGTCAAACCCACACTTTTAGAAAATCACTTTTGTGAATGAATGGAGGATGGATTAGAATAGAGAAAGACTTTAGGCAGGCAGACCATGCTATTGTAATATTCTCCAGGTATGAGGTGTTAAGAGTCTGTACCAGGATGTTGGCAGTGTCAGAAAAGAAAGGGGAATATTTGAGATATACTGCAAAGATGGAACCAACCGGTTTTGGCAAGAGATTAATACTGGGAGGATAGAAGAGTGAGAGAGAATTAAGAGTACAGGATAACATCTAGGTTGTGAGCCTGAGGTGTGTCCACTACAGTAATAAGGAAGGGAAGGAGAGGAGGAGCAGGAAGAGAATTTAGGGGGAAAAACAAAGAATTTGGTTTTAAGAGAAAGAAATGCAAATTAAAACCACACACCTATCAGAGAGATTAATAGTATATAAAATGAAAACAGCAAATGTTGGAGGGAAAAATAGGAATACTGATGCACTGTTGCTGGAATTGTGAACTGATATAATCATTCCAGAGAACAATTTAGAACTGTGAGCAAAGGGCTATAAAATTGCACAAACCTTTTGACCCAGCAATCCCAAAGAGATCAAAGAAAAGGACTTATTTATACAAAAACATTATTAGTCCTTTTTATGGTAGCAAAGAACTGGAAATTGAGGGGATTCCATCAATTGGGATATGATTGTAATAGTGTATGTTGCTGCTGTTTGTCCTTTGTTCTCAAAGAGGACCATAACATCAGGGAGGTCATGCAAAAGAATTGGATTTAAGTGAGGAAGGGCTATGCAAAGTCACCAGTCTCACTTTCTCCTCTGGAGCCATCTGGATCCAGTAGCCAGATATGGATCAGGACAAGGGGAGACAGCCCAGGATGCTGTAGGGGACCTTGGCCTTTTCAAGGTAAGGTCTTTAACAGGTCTCAGTTTGGCTAGAGGCAGTGGCCATTCAGTGATTAAGGCTTAATAACAAAAAGTGAGGCAAAGAATGACCTCTTTTAAGAAAAAGATCTGAGAGGAGAAGACTCTCAGGATTTCTGGTTAAACAAAAACAATTGTTATTTACATTCATTCCAAGCCAATCAGGGCCCAAACAGTGACAGGGCTTGGTCAGAGACCAGAGTGATTTGGAATTAAGGCTGGTCTTTAAAAGAAAAAACCAAAACAAACAAAAAATAAGTTTCAGAGATTAAAATTTACATTCTCTTTGGGCAGGGAAGGGACAGAACTGGACAAGACTGGACAGACAGAAGGAAGGAATTTTGCCCACCTAGAAGTTTGGTGTCCAGTGGGCAGCTCCTTTTCTACTCACAGAAGTTGCTATTTGTCCTTCATTCTCCAAGACAACCTCAACATCAGGGAGGTGATGCCATGACATGCAAGTGTATTGTATTTAAGTGAGGGAGGGCTGTGGTATTTGTAGAAGGTGTTAGCATTTTTCATCGTGAGTCTTTTTGAATCAGAGTTGCTAAGTCTTACTATCTACTTTCTTTTTTTTTTTTTAAGCAATCGGGGTTAAGTAACTTGCTCAAGGTTACACGGCCAGTTATTTCTGGGTGTGGTGCTCAGTGTCTGAGCCTGGGATTCGATCTCCAGGTCTTCTCAACACTGGAGCCGGTGCTCTTACTCGCTGTGCTACCTGGCCACCCCAATGCTATCTACTTTCAAAGAGAAAATTGATAAACTCTGAGTACAGATTGAAGGATATCGTTTTTTCCACTTTAATTTTTCTTGGGCTTTTTTTGGTTTTCTTTTGCAACATGGCTTATATGGAAATATGTTCTGTATGACTTCACATGTATAATTGACAACATAATCTTTACCTTCTCAAGGTGTGGGGGAGGGATGGAAGGGAAGGAGAGAATTTGGAACTCAAAAATTTTCAAAACGAATGCTTAAGGGGTGGCCAGGTGGCTCAGTGAGTAAGAGCACCGGCCCCAGAGTAGGGATGACCTGGGATGACCTGGGATCGAATCCGGGCTCTTGATACTTAGCACCACACCCAGAAATAACTGGCCGTGTAACCTTGAGCAAGTTACTTAACCCCAATTGCTTTAAAAAAAAAAAAAAGAATGCTTAAACTCTCAATTTTATTGGAAAACATTTAGTGAAATAAATTTTTAAAAAATTAATCAAAGTTTTGCTTAAAAAAATGATTAATGGACACCCAGTTCAAGGTGTTTGAAAGGCAGATGGATATGAAAGATTAAAGGTCAGGAGATAGGCTGGGGAGGGATAGGTAGATTTAAGAATCATCAGCATTTAACTAAATCCATGGGAGCTGATGAGATCACAAGGGAAGCAGTAAGAAGAGGAACCAGGAAAGAACATTCTTGGACACTTGTGGTTAGAGGGTGTGACCTGGATGCAGCTCTGGAAAACAGTGAGTAGTAGTCAGATAGGTAGGAGGTTCTCCAGGGGAGAGGAATGTCCCAAATACATAGAGAAAAGGGAGTATCAAGAAGAAGAGAGTGATTAACAATGTCAAAGACAGTAGAAAGGTCAAAAAGGATGAGGATTGAGGAAAGAACACTGGATTTGGCAATTAAGAAATCACTGGTAAATTCGGGGAGGGCAATTTGAATGGAAGGATGAGGTTAGAAGCTAAATTATAAAGGGTTAAGAAGACAATAAGAAGAGATAATGTAAATAACAAAGGGCAGATGAAATATAGAATGACAGTTAGAAGAGATATGGAAGGTTCAAGTAAGTGTTTTTTCAGAATGAAGGAAACACTGGCATGTTTGTAGGCAATAGGGAAAGAGCCAGTATACAGAGAAAGATTGAAAGTTGGTGAGAGTAGGGATGACAGAAGGGGAAATCTCTTGAAGGAGATGGAATGAAATGGTACTGCTTGAGCTGGTGGAGGGGTTAGACTTGGTAAGTACGGACAACTCATCATTTGAGACAGGGTGAAAGAGAAGACAGGGGCAGGTGACATATAAGTGACATCAGATGAGGAAGAGGGGAGACAAAAAAGATCACCATGAATGATCCCATTTTTTCTGTAAAATATGAGGCAAGTTTCTCAGATAAGAGACTGGGGGCAGGAGGGGAGCCATGATAGGCTTGAGGAGGGATGAAAAAGTTTGGAAGACCTGCTGTACAAAGTAGGAGAGTGAACTGAGGAGAGAAATATAGTAGGATTGTCCAGCAGCAGTAAAGGCCCAGTTGAGTTTATATAACATTAATTTGTAGTGGATCCAATCTGAACAATTGCTTGATTTTCTCCATTTTGGCAACACATGAATAGGAACAAAAGTAGCAGACGTTGGAGTGATCTAAGGTTAAGGCTTGGCATGGCTCAATTTGTGAAATGATATGGGGTAATGGACTCAAGGGAGGAAAACAGTGCAGAGTTGAATTTTAACTTTATATATGTCACTGGGACTTGGCAGATGGGACCCACAACTAGAAAAATATGACCCTGATAGTTACATTACTGAAAACAAACAGAGCAGGTCAGTGATTTAAGGTATACTGAATACTACTGTATATTAAGAAGATGTACTCATGTAAAGAAATCAAACTGGAGAGGAGGTTAATCTGGTTTGTAATACATTTTGACATAAGATTGCAATACAGAACAACTCAACAGAAAAGTAATTCAGTAACAAACAGGTCACAATAGCTATGGTAGTTCTGGGAAACTTCAACTATTGAAAAATCTATTGAAGCTCCCTTTCTCTTTGCCAGATGTACTACAGCTAGTAATACACTGGCTTGTATTAGTGATAACATCATCCTTCAAAAGATGGAAAACCCAACAAGGTAAACTCTAATGCTGTCCCTGATTCTCAACAAAAGGGATGAAATGGTTATTTAAATAGAAATGATGGGGAAATCAGTCCCTAACTGAGAACATGCAATAGAATAACAAAGGAAAACTTCTGGAAAGAGTATGACATATACTCTCGATTTTAAGAAAGTAGATTTGAAAGAGTTCAAGAAAAAAGGGTTAAGTGGGATCCCATGGAATAAAATTCTATAGTCAGCAGGGATAAGAAACTTTTAAGAATGAAATTCTGAAAGCATAAAGAAATAATTCTGGTGAGGAAGAAAAAGGGGAGCTGTTTGAAAAGATTAATGTGAAAATGCACAAGGAACTTACCAACTAATTTGAAGTTTTAAAGACACTGTGAAAGACGGAAACAAGGGCAGGTAACAGAAGAATACAAAAACGTAAGAATACTATCAGGTGAGCTAAACTGTGGAATGAGATAAAACTGGCAAATGAAGCTAAAAAACAACAAAAGGGATTAAAGAAAAACCCAACCTACAATCTGGGGAAAGAAGAATCAACTATGGGATGGATGGGACAATAACAGACAACATTAAAAAAAATGGAACTTGTAAACCTTTATTTTACTTTAGGTTTCTCTGGCAACATCCTGAATTGCATCGGAACAAAATTAGTTAACTTTGACTGGAAATCCCGCCCAAGAAAGAAGAAAGTAATGGAGTACCTTGCTGCCCTAGATACCATACTGTAATGGGAATGCAAATTTGGAAGATCTTCCCTGCCCCTAGGCTAAAGTGCACCTGAAGCCTGGGGTGGGAGGCTTGTTTTTCAGTAGATACTTTTTGATTGGCCAGTGGGTCCAAAAGGTTGTTACATTCTCTGAGCCAGGAGAAGGCTATATAAGCCCTGATGTGCAGCTTTGTTTTGGGGGCTAACTTTGAGAAGTGTTCTGTGATTTGATCTGTATGCTGGGAAGCCATTGTCCAGGGCCCCCCCGGCTTTGAAAAACCCAGATGTGGAAACCCAGATGTT
Source organism: Petaurus breviceps papuanus (assembly GCF_028583685.1). Lineage (NCBI taxonomy): Eukaryota > Metazoa > Chordata > Mammalia > Diprotodontia > Petauridae > Petaurus > Petaurus breviceps. Next base: position 19,265,101 of record NW_027185903.1, on the reverse strand, counting down.
GACTGGGTATGGATGTAATGGTTGGACAGTTTGGAAATCTGTCTACTTGATCTGTTTCTGTCTTGATAATTCTGCCTGTATACTTTGAAGTTCGGGGTGCTGACCTTTTCTCCTGAACAAGGTAAACGATATATGTCTGACTGATTAAAGTAAGCTTGTTAACCCATTTTGAGTTGCTTTCCTTTAACAAAGCAGATCCAAGAACCTGTATGGGCAGCCACCCTGAGCACGCTTGGGGTGCTTGCTGCTACACATACCTGACTGAACTAGATTCCCTGGGTCACCGAAACAACAACAAAACAAAAACTGGCAGATGTGAGTTATTATCAATGATCTCTGAAAAACTATGGAGAATGTGAGAGATCTCAGACTGAAAAATGGAAAATATTATTTGTCATCCTTTTTCAAAAAGGGAATAAAGAAGCCTATAAACTATAGCCCAGACTACAACTTCTAGCAAAATTCAAATACACATTTGCTGGATTTTGCTGAGAGTATTGAGAGGTTTGTAGAAGAATAAGATGAGTCAGTCAATACTGAAAAGTAATAAGCCCCTTTATTAGGCCAGGGGCTAAAATGGAGAGATATTAGGGAAGGGAGAGGGGAAAGGCAGGGCAACAATAACAAGGTAGCCCATTAACTCTCCACAGGGTCTGGCACTTCCAAACAAGGGTATGGGCTGATCTCCTACACTTAGGAAGGACTGAACGCTTCAAAGTCATACTACAAAAGGTTACATACATCCTTCGGCAGATCTGATTTGTTTTCTCCCCTCAACTTTGCAGGTATTTGGGCACCAATCAACCAGAAATCAGAAGTTTTTGATGTGGAGGCTTCCAAGCATAGCTATGGGAGGGTCCAGCAAAGAGGTAGGAGTTGAAGTTTAAGATCTAGCTTGTTGGAGAAAAACTAAACCACTAAAACAATTTTTTCCCCCTGAACAATAGTGCTATTTAAAGGGATTGTTGGTAAACCTGTAGAAAAGGAAGCAGTGACTGAAAAGAAGAAACCTTGCCATACTAATCACATTTTTTTTTTTTAGCAGTTAATAAAAACTGGCAGCTCAGGGAAATGATGAAGATACAGATACCTTAGATTTTTGCCTGGATTTGACAAATTCTCTTATGCTATCTTTGTGGACAAGATGAAAAGATATGGGTTAGACAATATTAAAGTTGGTTGGATTTGAAATTGGTTGAATGGTTAGATAACGAGAAAGAGGAAGAAGCTGCAAGAAGCAATTTTAGGCTTTCTATAACAAGACCTTCTTAAATAGTTCTAATGAACTATTCGTAAGTGGAATGGGTTGATTCAGGAGATGGTATGGTCCCCCTCATTGTAGGTTTTTAAGCAGAAGCTGGATGCTTATTTATAAACTCAGTTATAAGGAATTCTCATCTTGGATGTTCTCTAAGGTCCCTTCTGAGATTCCTGTGACTCTGAATAAATTTGCCCTTCCTCTTTTCCTTCCCAAGGCTAATTCTATTACTTGTGTCCTAGGTCTGACCCATTCCTAGGCCTTTAGGGTCAACAGTCGCCTCCTTTTCCTCATGCATATGCATACTCAGGACTTTCCTTTTCAACAATCTATTATTTCTCATCTGTTTAAAAATATGCCAAGTCTCTCCCAAGCCTAAAAAAGGTCTTGGCTAAACCCTTCTACTCCATCTCTCTTCTATCTACCATCTTATTTTTTTTTTTAAACATCAAACTAACTGACAAGGTAGTTTACCCCACAATGTGAAGCCTCTTCACTTTCTCTTTTGCAATCTGATTCTCCATTCCCATCACTCCACTGAAACTTTTTCTGAATGTCATGAAATCAAAAGCCTCAGTGCTCATCCTCTTTGATGTTTCTTCTCTAGTTTCTTACACTACTGACTATTCTTCTGTCTTCCAGATACTTCTGCTTCTACTCAGACTACTCCTTTTGTGAATTCTTCTGTCTCCCCTTTCCCAGATCCTTTAAAGTTTATGTTGCCTCAGGTTTTGTCTTGGGCCCTCTAATCCTCCAACTGCCCCCTTAGTAATCTCATTTATTTTTCTTCATGGTTACAACTATCATCTCCACACAAATGACTTTTAAATCCATAACTCTAGCCTTGCCCTTTCTGCCAAACATGAGATTTCCTCTCCAGAATGACTATTCTCATTTCCCATACTCGGTAAGCTGTCAAGTTCTGTTGATTCTAACTCTAATATCACTCAATGTTTTAAAATCCTTCTTTATATTCCCATTTCCACTACTGTATTATAAGCCCTGAACTACTGAACAGTATTCAATTGCCATGAACTGGATATGTCCCATTGACATCTTAAACCTAGCATCCACAAAAAGTGAAGTCACAAAAAGTTAACTCATCCCCCCCCCCCTACCAATTTCTCCTCTCCTCCTCCTCCTCTGAACTTTCATATTACTGGGTACCATCAACCTCCCAGTTACCCAGACTAGTAACCTGGGTGTTACCTTTATCCCTCACTTTCTCTCATCCCCTCATATCTAATAAACAATCAAATCTTGTTAATACCTTCAAAACATCTGTCCTCTGATATTGCTACCACCCAGGCACATTACCTCAAATCTCGGCTATAGCAATAGCTTGCTGGTTGGTCTCCCTGCTTCAAAGTTCTTCCCACTCCAATCTACCTTCCACTCTGCTGTAAAATTGGTCTTCCAAAACACACAGATCTGACCATATAATCTCCCTATTCAGTAAACTCCAATGGCTCCCTTTCACCTCTAGGAGGAAACAGAAAATCTATTTGGCTTTTAAAGGCCTTCATAACCCAGCCCCTTGTTACCTTTCCAGTCTTCTTACACCTTACTCCCTCCTCAATATTTTGCAATCCAATGACACTAGCCTCCTTGTTCCTCCAATATCATACTTCATTCTCTTAACTCAGCATTCTCAAAAATGGCTGTCCCCCACCTATAAAATCCTCTCCCCTTATAGCTTTCCAGGTTCTCAAGTCTCAGCTAATGTCCCACCTTATTCAAGAAAGCTTTCTCAGTCCTCTTAGTGCCTTCCTTCTGAGATTATTCCCAATTTATCATTATGTGTATACACCCACACACACAGTTTGTATATACAAAATTGTTTATATATTCACCCCCTCAATTAGACTGTGAGCTCCTTGACAATAGAGACTTGTATCCTCAGGACTTAATAGTGTCTAGCACATAACAGACTCTTAATAAATGCTAGATGACTAACTCTACTATTCCCCTATCCCAATCTCAATTCATCCTTCACAGCTTACTAAGAGGTATTTCCCTGGCATTCATGGAATGAATTCTCTGTAATGTAGTCCCACACAAATTTATTGGACTACTCAATATTACTTGTACATATCACATTCCTCTGCCCCCCATCTTTAAATGATGAAATTAAACATGAGAGCTGTGCACATGCACACACACTTTTTTTAAGTCCTGGCTCATGGTTCTAAGAAGCCAGTAAGTCAAATAACACAATCCCTGCATTCCTGTTCAACATATAAAAAATGATACATGAAAAGAATTACTTGGTATAAATTAACTGTTTTATGAGTTTCAAGTGGTAAGTGAAAATGATTACTGACCAGGTAGAAGTCAAGTGAATGACCAATGACATTAGCCTCCTTTCTTGTGGATACTATCTCCCAACTCCAAACATCTTCACTAGCTAGAACTAAATATTTCCCCATACTTGGAACATTCTCCCTCTTATTCACCTCTTGGCTTTCAGTTAAAGTCCCACCACTTGCAAGAAGCGCTTTTGAAGTGCACTTTAAAAGTAGTATCTTCCCTCTGATATTATCTCCAATTTATCCCACATTTATCTTGTTTGTACACAGCTGTTTTCCTATTACCGTCTTCCTATTAGATTGTGAGCTCCTTGAGAGCAGAAACTTTTTTTTGGCCTTTCTTTGTATCCTCAGTGCTTAACACAGTGCCTGGGCACACAGAAGGCGCTTGCTGACTTGACAATTCAGTTTTATATATATATGTTAGCTTTTTATGTTCTACTGTGTATATGGAAATGCTTGTTTTTTAAAAATGCTTAAGTTCAGAATAAAAATAAATAGAACTCTAGCAGCCAGAAATAACAAAGTTAAACCACGATCTCCAGAATCTTTAGAATGAGGGATAATTTAGTAACTATCTGAGTCTCATGAAGCAGATCGCCTCGGTTGGTTATTTCTGAAGCACAGAGCTGAAAGTTGTTGTGGAATTGCAGATAAGGGAGATATAGGAAAAATGAACATTTTCCCAGGTTGCTTTCCAAAATGTATTTACAAACATTAATTAGCATTAACAATCTATAAAATATAATTTCAATGGTGTAAATAAAGAACAGTGAAAAGCAATATTGCTAATAGGCTATACTTGAGGTTCTGTAAGTAATAGATTTTTTGTGGGGGGGAAGAAAGGTACAAATGTACCATATATCTGGACCAATGTGATAATATTCTAAGACAGCTTTTTCTCCATGCTGGCTCTCTCAACAATGCACCAAATAGTTGTAAGGTACTTAAATTAAAGTAAATTATACCACTTATAACTAGTGAAATTTTTCAAATGCTCTTACTTTCGTCACTGATAATTTATTAGCATAGTATATCAGATATATCATCAGCACAAATATATATATATATATCTACTAAACAGACAGGATTAGACCCTAATATTCTGAGCACCAACATTCTTTATATAATCCAAACAAATAAAATTACAGCAAATCGAAACTGCTCAGAAAGACCAAATCGCAAGTCTATGGGATGAAGTGGTTTCTACTGCTTTAGTAGGTCTACCCTAACAAAAAAACACATTCTATAAAGAGTAAATACATTATGAAAAATGGGGGTATAATGAACTTCGATGAAATTTCTCTAATGACCACTTAGTTGGCTATATCACATTTTCTTTAGTTCTCAAACACATATGTATACATGAATGTACATACATAAAATACATATATTTAAGATACACACATAAGTTTTTAAAAAAAGGATTTTTTACATTTTACATTTACAATTTTAATTACATTATTCTTAGTCAAATATCTTCGTATTTTTAAAATTTTTTTCATTTTTTTTTTCAAACCAAATGCTTTATTAACTTCTGGTTTACATCATTCATCTCTGCAAGATTTTGAGCACAAGTTTTCTCCCCGTTTTTCCCCTACCCACCGCCCCAAAAAAGCTATCCCACTAGATATCCCCTCCTCCAATCTGCTCTCTCCCATATCTTCTCCCATACCCCCTTCAACTTTCCAGTAGGGCATGCCCCAGTGCCTGTATATCTTATTTCCCAATAGTTTGTATGTGTGTGAGTGTGTGTGTGTGTATATATATGTCTATAATTTTATAAAAAAAATATAATACATATATATGTTTTTTAAACATTTGATTTTAAAACTTTGAATTCCAGATTCATTCCGTTCCTCCCTTGTCACCCACCCTTACTGGGAAGATAAGCAATTCAGTATAGGTTGTACATGTGTAACTATGCAAAAAATTTCCATAGAGGATATATTGTAGAAGACTGACTATATTTTCCTCCCTCCTATCCCACCTCCCACTTGTTCTATTCTCTACTTTGATCCTGTCCCTTTTCAAAAGTGGGTGCTTCAAACTTCCCTCCTCCCCAAGCTGCCCTCCCTTCCATTATGCCCCCTCTCATCCCCTTCCCCCCTACTCTTCTGTAGAGTGAGATAGCCTATTAGTGTGTATGTCATTCCCTCCCTATGCCAAATGCTTTTTTTTTTTTTTAGGCAATTGGGGTTAAGTAACTTGCTCAAGGTTACACGGCCAGTTATTTCTGGGTGTGGTGCTAAGCATCTGAGCCCGGATTCAATCCCTAGGTCATCCCCAGGTGCTCTTACTCGCTATGCTACCTGGCAACCCCACCCTAAGCCAAATTCAATGAGAATAAGGTTGAACCATTCCCTTTTGCATTCCTGTTCTTCCCCTCCATTGTTAACAGTTTTCCCTTGCCTCTTCTATGAGATAATTTACCCCATTCTGTCTCTCCCCATCTCCTCTCATATTCCTCTCTCACCTCTTAATTTCACCTTTTAAGTATCAACCCTTCCTATTAAATTGGTCCTGTGCCCTCTATCTATGTATACCTGTAAACATATATACACACATTCACATATGTATTCATATGCCCATATACCCTCCTATATAGACATATATATATTTCTATTTCCTTCAACTATTTTCATACAGAGAAAAGTTTCATCAGTTACAATTATGGTTTTTCCATGTAGGAATGTAAATAGTTCAACTTTGATGAGTTCCTTATGATTTCATTTCCCTATTTACGTTCTCATGCTTCTATTGCTTCTTGTATATGAATGTGAAATTTTCTATTCAACCCTGAATTCAACAATTTTTCATCAAGAATGTTTGAAAGTCCTCTATTCCACGGAATGACCATATTTTCCCCTGAAACATGATACTCAGTTTTGCTGGGTAGGTGATTCTTGGTTTTAATCCCAGCTCCTCTGACCTCCAGAATATCATATTCCAAGCCCTTTGATCCCTCAGTGTAGAAGCTGCCAGATCCTGGGTTATCCTGATTGTGTTTCCACAATATTCAAATTGTTTCTTCCTGGCTGCTTGTAATATTCTCTCCTTGATCTGGGAATTTCAGAACCTGGCTATAATATTCCTAGGAGTTTTCTTTTGGGGATCTTTTTCAGGAGGTGATTGGTGGATTCTTTCAACCTCTATTTTTCCCTCTGGTTCTAAAACATCAGGGCAGTTGTTCTTGAGGATTTCTTGAAAGACGATTTCTAGGTTCTTTTTTTGATCATGGCTTTCAGGTAGTCCAATAATTTTTAAATTATCTCTCCTGGATCTATTTTCCAGGTCAGTGTTTTTCCCAATGAGATATTTCACATTGCCTTCTATTTTTTTCATTTGTTTGGATCTGTTTAATAGTATCTTTATTTATCATAAAGTCACTAGCTTCCATTTGCTCCAATCTAATTCTGAAGGAATGATTCTCTTCAGTGAACTTTTGAGATTCTTTTTCCATTTGGCAAATTTGGCTTTTTAAGGCATTCTCCTCCTTGATTTTTTGAGCCTCCTTTGCCATTTGAGTTAGTCTATTTTTTAAGGAGTTATTTTCTTCAGTCAGGTTGTTGACTCTCATTTCATAATTTTCTTGCATCCATCTCATTTCTCTTTCCAATTTTTGCTCCACTTCTCTTATTTGCTTCTTAAGGTCCTCTATGGCCTGTAACCAGCTCATATTTTTCTTGAAAGCTTTTGGTGCAGGAGTTCTGACTTCACTGTCCTCCTCTTGTTTCATGCTTTGTTCCTTTTTGTCCCCAAAATAGGAGTCTAATGTTGGATTCCTGTTTGCTTTGCTTCCCTTGTTTACTCATGTTGCCACTCAATTACTTGACTTTTGGGCTTTTTGCCACAGTAGGACTCTGCCACCAGACAGGGGAGCTTCATCCCAAACGCTGGGGTTTTCCCAGCTGCCAAAGGTATTAGCTGGGTGCCCTCTCTGAAGCCTCCACACACTCTGGCAAGCTGTTCACACACCTCAGGACCTCCACCCAAGAGAGCAATCCAGATCCAAGCAGGTTAAATCAAGAGTGATTAACCCTCAGACTGGTTGCTTGGTTCCCCTACAACCTGCAGGCCAGGAGCTGAAGCAGCCATGTGTGGCTGCGGCTGTAAGGCTGCAGGGCCTCAGCCACTTCTTGCCCCGGGGGCAAAAGCCCACGCACTCCCAACTACTGGATCCCAAAGTCCACAATGAACTGACCTCTCACTGTGTCCTTAGCATCTATGTGCTGATAATTCTGGAAACCACCACAGCTGCTGGTGATCTGAAGTCCCTCCAGTTGGTCAGGACCACCCTGGGGCTAAAACCTTGGGCTTGCACTGGGGTCGGCTCCCAGAACGCTGTGCTGGCTACTTCCTGCCGGCCCGCTGGGCTGTCCTCAGCTGGAAGTTAGCTTCTCTGTGTCATTTTGTGGGTTCTGTAGCTCCCAAGTTTCTTCAGTCACCTTTTACATGAATTGGGCGAGGTGGAAGCAGAAGCCCTGCAGAAGTCCTGTTTCTACTCCACCATCTTCAATATCTTCATTTTAAAAGCAACATTTTCTATAAGATATGGAAGGGGCTAGAACTCATCAATTAAAAAAATCTGGCACTGAGTAATGCATCCAACTTGACTCAAAATTAATTGATGTCCTCTTCCAGTTTTGAAAATGAGCTTCTCAAAGTGAAAAAAAAAAAAGGTTTCAGCTTCTAGCATAAATATAAATATATATATAAAGAAAAAAGGTCTTCTAAATAAAACATTTTGGGGGGGAGTGTTTACTATAACTGACATTTATAAAGTGCATTAAAATTTAGGAAGCACTTTACACATTCTGTCTAATTTGAGCCTCCCAAAAAACTGACGAGAATGACAGAACACATCTAGAGCTAAAAAGGACCTCAGCCATCTAATACTTACCCTCTTATTCCATTTTACAGATAAAGAAAGTAAACCCCAAAGAGGTGAAAAGACTAGTCCCAAAGAACAAACAGAGGCAAGATTTGCGGCCCTCTGATTCCAGAGCCAACGTTCTTTCCATTGTTTCTGGCTACCTCGCTACAAGTATTATGTCCATTTTTACATTCCAGGAGCACGTGGCTCAGAGTTGTTAAGTGACTTGCCCCTTAGGTCTCAAAAGCAATATTTGAAGCTAGGTCTTCATAATTCCAAGTCCAGAACTCTTTCCACTATGAAACAGTACTATTTCAGAAGAAATGCTAGTTTTAAGAGGTTAAAGTGATTGATAATTCAAAAGTTTCAAAGAATATAAATTTTTCTTTAAAAGCCTGAGTTTTTTATATAATTATTTACTGTTTCCATGTGTTATCAAAAGAAAATAAACTAGCATGTTTCCTTTCTCATCATTATTCAAAGAGAAAAAAATTCTTATAGTAAATTGCCAATTTGTATTTCTAAGAAAATTTATTTAGATGGAAATAAGAAATTCATGAATTTGTTCAACATCATCTAAGGAGTGGTGAAGATAGATAAATTCAATTGCTAATACTTGCATTTCAATAGATATGAGTCACATCTAAACACGAAAAGTGAATGCCAAGGTTGAAATTTTGTGACCTCACCAAATCATCCTCATGACTTGTAGACCCTCTAGGTATAAGGAATTCGAAAACAATAGCCTCCCCCCCCCCCAAACCTATGCCAATTAGATGAGGCAGATGGGAGGGTGAGAAGCAACAATCCTGCCCAGTGCATTTTCATTAGTGCCAAACCAAAACATGAGGACACTACAAACAATTCAGGTAGGCTACTATTACTAGACAGAAAAATGTATACCTTTATCTGTTGTCTTCTTAGCATTGCAAGTTCCCGCATATCTCGAAATGGCTGTAATAAATACTGGTATAATTCAGTTGTGGCTTCTGCAAGACTGCTATAAGCTTCATCCTCCATCTGATATAGATCAAGAAGTTCCACCATACTCTCAGTGTTCTTATGTTTTTCTAATAACTGAAGAGAGAATTGGAAGATTTAGAGGTTAATGCTGAAACCCCAATAGTAATGAAGTTGATTACACATGCTTTAAATGTTTTCTTTCAAAAATTAAGCTCCTTAAAATAGCACCCAAAATTCTAATAAATTCTTTTCATAGCATGTTATGTTAATATAATAAAAACAATAGGGAAGAAAGTGGCTAAATAATTTTGATAGCTTTCAGCTTGGTCTCTATTCCTCTAATTTTTCTCCATCTCAGTCCATGCTTCCATACCACGTGATATCAGAATAGTCTGTTTTCAAATTATTTCTACAATGACATCATTCTATTTAAGCATAAAAGTGACTCTCTACCGCCTGCTTAAATTCAAACTAGCATAAATGATGCTGCAACATTTAGTCTTCCTTGTACATACCAAATGTAATCTCTTACTATTCTAAAGAAGCCCCATCACCATTATTAGGAATGTTTCTTGCATTTGTTCACGTAGCTGAACCCCTCTCTGCTGCTTTTGTCTCCTTATTTGGAAGGTTTTGGAATTAGGAACTAGCTCAAGATTCACCTCTTTCAGGAAGTCAAGTATGATTTGACTTCTCCAACCAAAGCAAATACTTCTCAAGAATAACTTTAGCTTTAACTGAAACATTACTTACTCCCTTATAATTCCCTCTGTCTTTATTCATATGGCTGGAACTACATTATCACACATGTGTCCTTGTGACTTCTATTTAAAATATGACTATCTTAACCCCAGACTAGAAGGTTCAAGTCTATGTTTTTTCCCCATCTTTATTCTACAGCACCTAGTACAAAACACAAAATGGACACCCCCCAAAAAATGCTAACCGAAAAATACATTCCCCTCAACTTTAGAATTTCTTTAAATTCAACAATCTGGGTTTGACAATTTGACAATAATGCCTACACACACACACACACACACACATCCCTACATCTGTTAGGTTACTAAAATTCACTAGGAAAAAATTCCAAAAGCTGCTTTGTCAAGCTCTCCTCTGAAATTCAGCACTGGTCAGTAAGTTAATATTAGGTTATTTTCTATATGCGTCTAACTTAACCCAGCTCCAATTCTGAATAAAGGAATTTGAAATTAAAGTACAATGAAAGAAAATCTCTAACATTTACAAAATTTTTGGGTGATATTTAGGCTGTGTTTACATTAAGAAATGCACATTTTTCATTCCAGCTGGTACAATCCATCCTTATAACCTGACTAATGTATAATGTGAAAGTATTTATAGATCCTCTACGTGACTATATGCTGCCATGGGGGGGAGGGGAGGGAGGGGGACAAAATGTGAAACTCAAGGAATTGTGGAATTGAATCCTGTAAACTAAAAGGAAACAAATTAATTTAAAAAAAAATAAAATAAAATAGAAAAGAAATGCACATTTTGAGAAGACTTGTGGTCCTGAAACATCTTAGCATATAACCTTGTTCCTTTGCAAAACCACTGATCTAAGTTACAAACTTGGCATTGTATATAACGCACATATACATACATATAGATATTTATACACACACAATGTGCATTTTAGTGTAAGTCATCTTCAGCACCCCAAGTTACAAAAGATCTTATTATATCCTTTGACTCAGAAATTCTACTATTAGGAGTACACCTAGAGGTCCTTCACCTCATCTTCCCCTGGCCCAAAGGCCTTCATATACACCAACATATTTGTAGCACAACTTTTCAAGGTAGCAAAGGATTTGAAACAAAGTGGATGCCTATTATTCAAGAATGTCTAAACAAATTATGGTGAATGAATGTAATGACATATTATTGTACTGTAAGAAATGATAAATAATGAATACAGAAGTATATGCAAAGATATGAACTAATGCAAAGCAAGCAGAACCAGAAAAACAATTGTTAATAATATCTACAAAAGTATAAATGGGAAGAAAAATCACCATAAATAAAACTGAATGTGGTGAAATTATGAAGAACAGTTGAACCTCAAGGAGAGGAAATGAGATAAGGCCAACATAATCATTGGGGCAAAGGGAATTTCCTTACCAGGGTATTAACCTACACCAGTGAAATCATAGATGCAGTGTCTATTACTATTCTTCTGTTCATGTCGATGCTTCATCACAGCATGGAGATAACTTGGGGTTTTAAAGGATGATGAAGAATTATGAACAGCCTACCTCAAAAACAAGGAAAGGAAGCTTAAAGACACTCAGCAAAGCAAAGTTGATTTTACAGATATAACTAGAAAGAAGTTAATAAACAGCAGAAGAAAGTGGAAACATTCTGCAGAAATTCTTAGAACATGCTATTTTCACGAGTAAGGATGATAGAGACACCACATTTGGACTCTTATTGGCACATGTAAGTATACAGAAAAAGAAAAAGAGGGAAAAGCAGCTGAACAGGAAAACACAGAAGTCCATGCTGAATGTGACATGGTTTGATGGCATCAAGTTCTCAAGGTACCTGAAGGAAGGAAAGATGCCAAAGGCATGTAAAAAAAAAATCTTTGAATTAAAGGGTAAAAGACCTGTTTGTACAAAAATATTTATAGCAGCTCTTTTTTTGTGGTGGCAAAGAACCAGAAATTAAGGAGATGCCAATCAATTGGGGAATGGCTAAACAAGTTGTGGTATATGATAGAAATCTAATACTATTATGCTATAAGAAATGACAAGCAGACTGATTTAGGAAATACTTACATAAACTGATGCAAAGTAAAGTCAGGAGAACCATTGTACACAGTAACAACAACATTATATGATGATCAACTGTATGATGATGAACTTGGCTATTCTCAGCAATACAATGATCCAAGACAATCCAAAGGACTCAGGATAAAAAATGCTATCCACATCCAAAGAAAGAACTGATGGAGTCTGAATGAAGATTGAAGCATACTATCTTTTTCACTTTATTTTTTCTTTTGGTCTGTTTCTTCTTTCACAACATGACTAATATGGAAATGTTTTACATGTTTGCACATATATAATCTTTATCAAACTGCTTACCTTCTTAGGAAGTGGAGAGAGAATGGAAGGAGAGAGAAAATTTGGAAATCAAAAAAATTTTAAATTGAATGTTAAAAATTGTCTTTATATGAAATTGGGAAAAAATAAAATATAATATTTTTTGGTGTGTAAAAAAATAAGTCTGACTTTATCATTACCTAAAAGGGCAACAAAAAACACATCAGTAATTACTGACTCATAAACCTCAATTCTCAGCTACATCAAATTTTTATGAGAATCATTTATTCAAGCATCAAGGATATCCCTGACAGGGCCATGGAAGTTACTGAAAGTAATTCCTACATCTTCTCCATCATGCAATTAACTGAAAGTTCTATTAGACTGCAGTGCTCAATTTGATTATCAAACACATTTGATTCAGTAGAACAAAATGCCTTAAAGACTCCTCTGTCAGATAATGGTCTCCCCAGATATGTCAAAATTACACAAGATTTCTTCTTCTTTTTGGGGAGGGGAAGAGGCAATCAGGGTTAAAAGTGACTTGCCCAGGGTCACACAGCTAGTAATTATCTGAGGTCATATTTCAACTCAGGTCCTCCTAACTCCAGGGCTGGTGCTCTATACACTGTGCCACCTAGCTGCCCCAAAGGTTTCTTGAAAGATATAAGGTAGTTCAATAGCCCTCTAATCATTAACATCAAGCAAGACATAAAACAAATGCTCAGCAAAGGTGCTTGCCGCTGTCATGTTCCTCTTTATGTGTTGTCTTCCCCTATCAGAAGGTAGAAAGGTCACTGAGGGCAAGGACTGTTTTCCGTACCTGTAATTTGCTCCAATCTAATTCTAAAGGAATGATTCTCTTCAGTAAACTTTTGAGATTCTTTTTCCATCTAGCAAACTTAGCTCTTTAAGGCATTCTTCTCCTCATTGCCTTTTTGAGCCTCTTTTGCAATTTGAGTTAGTCTATTTTTTAAGGTGTTATTTTTCTTCAATCAGGTTGTTGACTCTCTTTTCATGATTTTCTTGCCTCATTCTCATTTCTCTTCCCAATTTTTCCTCCACTTCTCTTATTTGGTTTTCAAAATCCTTCTTAAGCTCCTCTATGTCCTGTAACTAGTTCATATTTTTTCTTGGAAGCTTTTGGTACAGGAGTTCTGACTTCACTGTCTTCCTCCTGTTCCATGCTTTGATCCTTTCTGTCCCCAAAAAAGGAATCTAAGGTTTGAATACTATGCTTGCTTTGCTTCCTTTGCTTGCTCATGTTGCCACTCAATTACTTGACTTTTAAACTTTTTGCCACAGTAGAACTCTGCTTCCAAAGAGGAGAGCTTTGTCCCAAATCACTCAGGTTTTCACAGCTGCCAGAGCTATTAGTTGGGTGCCCTCTCTGAAGCCTTCATACACTCTGGCTCACTAGTCACACACCCCAGTACCTCCACCCAAGACAGAAATCCAGATCCAAGCAGGTTAAAGCAAGAGTGATTACCCCTCAGACTGGTCCCTTGGCCCCCTACAATCTACAGGCAAGGAGCTCTGAAGCAGCTACACAGTGGCGGCAGCTGCACCTCATCCACTTCTCTGGACCGCACTTCTAGACCCCTTGTTCCCACAAAGTCCACACTGAATTCTCACTTTGTATTTGGCATTTATGGGTTGATAATTCTGGAAACCACTACAGCTTCTGGTGACCCACTCTCCTGAAGTCCCTCCAGCTGGGGCTGGACTTTCCTGCTCTGAAGCCAAAACCACAGACACGCAGACTCACATGGGCTGAGCTTAGCTCCCAGTGCACTGGGATGGACCGTTCCTGTCAGCCTGCTGGGCTGTATTCAACGGGAGATTGTTTCTCTCTGTCACTTTGTGGGTTCTGTAGCCCTAAAATTTTTTTAGAATCATTTTTTAATAGGTATTTGAGGTGGTTATGGAGGGAGCATACAGAGTTTTCCTGTTTCTACACCATCGTTACCTTCCCCTTTCTAAAAAAGGCATGAAGTAATCACAAACTGGAACAGGTAGTCCAGAGTTAAGCAAATGTTAGGGGAAGGTTGTTCCAGATCTACTTAGGATGTGAGCCACCTGGGAGCAAGGATCATCTTGTTGCCTTTTTTGGTATCCCAAGCTCTCAGTGTTGCCTGAAAGCAAGCACTTAAATGTTGAGTAACCAATTAACCACAGTATTAGGCCTGCTTGATTATTCTTTCATAGTACCTGTCCAAGATAATATGTCCTTATGTTCTGACTCTTTGGCCTGTCCACCCACCTGCAAGTTATGATCTAGACAACAGTAATTTTTCATTTGCTTTTAAGTATGATTATAGATCTCATTTAGGTGAGTTTGCAATGTTCCTAGACTTGATAGAATCTACAGTATGGTGTCATCTGTGAGAGCATGGCTTTTGTACATTTAGGCTCTTCTTTGGAAGGCTCCATGATAGTGTCATATCTCCTTTGTGAGCTCACTTCATGCTGTTCTGTGACTTGATATCTATCAAGACAGAGATATCTTGAATCTTTCAAGAAAGTTTCTGCAGGAGAAATTTGTTGGAGAGAGCCTTTAAAGCAGGCTTGCACAGCATATAGTCTGCTGGCTGTTTGGGGCCTGTCTAAGGAGTTCAGGGCAGCCAGCAAAAAGTGTAGGATCACCTCTGTGCAAGCTTCTGTTTGTCACGTGACTCACATCACCCAACCATCATCAGTCTATTTCTAGTCTAACCTATCTGCACCTGAAAAAGTTTAGCCTATTTTAATTTTGGCCCCTACCTACTGCCAAGTTGTGCAGGTCTGCTTTAAAGTGACATTCTTACTTTAGCAAATCAAATGTTATTTTTAATAGTCAACACAAACAATAAGCACACTCGCATCTTATATTCTGCTACAAAATATCAGTTACAGAAGCTTACTTGTTTTCTCATACTTTCCTGGCTGCCTTTAATATGTGTGTAGAGTATTCTCAAGACATTTTGTAGAGATGCCAAAGTTATTACAGGAGCGAAGTTACTAATATTCTCTTGCTGTTTTTTGGTGATAATATGTTATAACTGTTTTTTTTCTTGCTCCCTACTTCCCCCCAACACCCTCATAGTTCTGTTGTTTTCAGCACAGATCTCCTGTTTATACTCTGTCTGACCCAACTGCTTTTTTTATCTGCTTTCCTTACTGTCATTTCTGCTTTTCTGAAGTATAGTATATTAGACACTGGGGTATTAAAATCTAAACATGATGGTTGCATTGTCATTGATAGAGAAAAACAATTTGTAATAGTAACCTTGACAGATCTTTTACATTTTTCATCTTTTTGTTCTAGTCTCATCTTTGAATACTATCAAGATTTTCTAGCTTAATTGGATTTCTTGCTAACTTTTCTACAAACTAGTTTTTTCCCTCTACTGCTTCTTGTGTTATATGAAGCAGTACTGTTTACAGTCTTCTACCAGTTTTTTCTGCATGAGTTTATATAAATATATTTTATAAGTTTATAACATATTATAAATCACTTATAAATCATTGGTGTTCTGGGCAACCATCTTTCTACTTTACAAAGGAGATCAAGTGTTTGAGACTCAGGTGGTTTTTAGGTTCCTTTTCTTTTCCTGTTGAGGTGACAAATTTATGTTTAAATTATGTCTAAACTTAAAAAGATAATTATACTAGACTTTAAGTGTCTTGTTTTATTCAGGAAGCATGTACAATGGGTAGAATACCAGAAGACCTGAGCCCGAGCCGGCGTGGCCCCGCGGAGGTCAGAAGCCCACCATGACCCCGCTGACCCGGGGTGTTCTCGGTTTGTTCCGCACGTTGGGGAAACCTAAAGTGCAGACGAGGCGCTATCATGGATGCACTAGTGGAAGATGACATCTGTATTCTGAACCATGAAAAGACTCAGAGGAGAGACACCATCACTCCTCTGTCAATCTATGCAGGAGATGAATCCATGGCTTCCCACTTTGCCCTTGTCACAGCATATGAGGACATCAAAAAGAGACTTAAGGATTCAGAGAAGGAGAATTCCCTCCTAAAGAAAAGAATACGATTTCTGGAAGAAAAGCTTCTTGAAACCCAATTAGATGAAGAAACAAGCTCTGTAGGACGAGAACAAGTAAACAAGGCCTATCATGCTTTTTGGGAGGTCTGCCTAGACAGAGATAATTTGAAAAGCAAATTGGATAAAATGACTAAAGATAACTCTGAATCTTTGAAAGCATTAAATGAACAGCTACAGACTAAAGAAGTCGAGCTCCTCCAGCTGCGGACCGAGGTTAAGACTCAGCAAGTGATGAGGAATCTCAATCGACCTTCATCCAACTGGGAGGTAGAAAAGATGAGCAGTGACCTAAGAATCCGTGGTTTGGAGCAGGAGCTAGAGCTGAAAAGAGAGGAATGTGACAGTCTGAGGACAGAGCTGCACAGATCCAGATCGGTCTCAGGAAGACAATCTCAATAATGCAGACTTCCAAAGGCCAAGCATTCCAAGTGACAACATGCAACATGCCTACTGGGAACTCAAGAGAGAAATGTTGAATTTACATCTTGTGACTCAAGTGCAAGCCGAACTACTAAGAAAATTTAAAACTCCATCTACAATCAAGAAAGGCAAGTCATCACCAGAAACCTGATTGTAGCCATTGTGTTTGAAGAGCAGCTCGCTAACTTATCTTTCCAAAATCTTGCGATTTGAAGATGATAAATCAGAGAGAATAATGTGTTTTCGGGCTACTTACTCTCTGCTTTGGCTGTAGTAGACTCATAGTGGTCAGCTTCACATCTAAAGGTGTCGCTGATGTGTTTTTTCTTTCATTCTATATTCTGTTCCCCTTGTGGCTTTTTTCTCTGCCAAGTGTTGCTTATGTGTATAAGGCTGAGGTGTTAGGTTGACTCTATTTAACCTTTTACCACAACTTTTTCCACATAAGAACAAAAGAAGGCACCCAGACTCGTGTTTTCTGAAGTCCTTGGTAGGCATACAATATGCCAAGTAACAGTCTTCTCGATTTTTTAAAAATAAAACTTTTGGACTTTTTTTTCTGTTCACTTTGTGAAACACAAGAATTTCTAAAGTGTCTTTGCACACAGCAACATTATTGCTTAGAAGACAAAATACTGATACATTAAAATTGGTATACTTTTATTTACCTTCTCTTGATAGAAAAAAAAAGAACAAAGGAGATAATGTTTATTAAGCAATTTGCAAGCCTGAAAATGACTTAATGTCTTATGCATTTACCAGTTTATCAACCTTAGTAGCTTATCTTAAAAGGCCAAGTTGGAGTTGTTTTAATTTCATACCATATCCTCTTACCATGTCTGGCACTTCCCAACTCTCTGTTTTTCTTTTCCCCTTAAAGAATTAATTTACATTTTGTCACAAATAAGCTGAAATTAGTAGTGTTTTTCAAGTTGTTTAAATGCCCTAGACTTAGCAGTTTGAATATTGAGTTTTTCTATAACCAGCCTTTTAAGTGTGTTGTCCTAAAAATCTAATGTGAAAGACCCACCTAGATTGACTTCTTTTGTGTCTAAAGCAGGTTCTTTTTTTGTTTATTCCAGATTCTTATCCTTAGGATAAGAATCCTCAGGATAATAAAGATCCACCCTGTTAATTATTAGCTATGATTGAATGAGTTGAATTTAGCATATCACTTTAGTATGGCAGAACTGGGGAAGCATTAAGCACCTGCTTTGAGCAAGGGTACTGTGCTAGATGGTGTGATTACAAAAATGAAAAATGTCTGTCTTTGGTCAGAGAGATTGAAATCTGAAGGAGGATGACCAAGAAATTCAATAGGTGGATATTTGGAGGGAGCTTTGAGGGATTAAATGTTACAAGTACACTGAAAGAAGAGCAAAGGACGATATCCAGGAAAGTGCATATACTCTGGTTCAGAGGTTTTTCCCCTATTTTTTTTTTGTCATGAACTCCTTTGATAGCCTGTGAAGCCTGTGAACCCCTTCTCAGAATAATGCTTTTAAATTAAATACATTGTATTTCAAAGGAAACTATATTGAAATACAAGTATCAAAAATTTCATTAGAAGTTCATTGACAGATTAAGAATTCTTGGTGTAATTTGCCTAGAGTGTAGAGCAGGGGTGGGGCACCTGGGACCTTGAGGCCACATGTGACCTTCTAGGTCCTCTGCTGCAACCTTTAGACTGAGTCCAAGTTTTACAGAACAAATCCCTTTTGTTAAGGGGATTTGTCTGTGAAATTTGGATTCAGTCAAAGGGCTGCACGTGAGGACCTAGAGGGGCATGTGTGGCCTTAAGGCTGCAAGTTCTCTACCCCAGGTATAGAGTATGTAAAGAGCAGTAATATTTCTAGAAAAGTCCAAATTCTGGAGGGCTTTTTTGAAGGTCTGGTTCTAAAGCGTTTAGATTTTAATTGGCTCTATGAGGACTACTGCTGACCTGGGAATAATATTGTCTTGTTTTTAATACTAATACCAACCAAACTATCAAAGGAATGCTTTACTGAATTCATTTGAAAGGGAAAAAATTAGAATATCAAGGTAAATTTTTTAAAAGTCAGGATGAATAGCATTTCCACCAAGAAAACTCCAAATGGGGTCATGAAGAGTGGGGCATGACTGAAATAACTAAATGACAGATCTCAAACTATGATAAAGCAGCAGACATTAAAACCATTTGGCACTGCTGAAAAAAATGGAGAAGTATATAAATGGAACAGACTAGAAAAAGGCAAATCAGAAACAATGTAATTGAGTAACCCAGTTCAATAAACCTGAAAACCTAAATTATTTAGGAAAAAACTCCCTTTGATAAAAACCATGGGGAAACCTGGGAGGCAGTTTAGAAGCAGAATTTAAGCTTAACCCAACACTTTCAACAATAAGTTCAAAGTGGATATGTTACTTTAATATTAAAGAACATAGGAAATGTATTCTTAACTAAAGAAGGGACAGAGCAATTGCAAAAGATAAAATAAATAACTTTGATTACATGCAACTGAAAAGCTTTTGCACAAACAAAATTAATGCTTTTAGGATAAGAGCAGTGGTAGACTGGGGGAAAATCTTAGTACCACATTTCTCAGATGAGGGTTTGGTATCCAAGATATAGAAAATAAACAAACGGGCAGAGCCAAGATGGTGGTGTAGAAGCAAGAAAACTCCATGTGCTCCCCCCATAACCACCTCAAATACCTATAAAATATGACTCTAAACAAACTTTAGAACTACAGAACCCACAAAGTGACAGAGAGAAACAAATCTCCCACTGAAGGCAGCCTGGCAGGCTGACATAAAGTGTCCATCCCAGTGTGCTGATTGCTGAGCCCAGCCCCATGTGAGCCCCAGTATTAGCCTCAGGGCAGGCATGGTATTAGCCTCAGGGCAGGCATGGTATTAGCCTCAGGGCAGGCACGTCCAGGCCCAGGTGGAGGGACTTCAGGAGAGTGGGTCACCAGCAGCTGTGGTGGTTTCCAGAATTACCAACCCATAAATGCCAAATACAAAGTAAGAAGTCAGTGTAGAACTCTGTAGGAACTGGGGGGGGGGGGGATGGCAAAGTCTGGCCCCTGCCCCCTGGGGCAAGAAGTGGCAGAGGTGTGGCAGGCCACCACATGACTGCTTCAGAGCACCTGCCTGCAGATTGCAGGGAGATCAAGTGACCATTCAGAGGGTAATCACTCTTGCTTTAACCTACTTGGATCTGGATTGCTGTCTTGGGTGGAGGTCCTGGGGTGTGTGACCAGGTGTCAGAGCTTGTCAGGGCTTCAGAGAGGGCACCCAACTAATAGCTCTGGCAGCTGTGAAAACCTGAGTGATTTGGGACAAAGATCTCCTCTCTGGAAGCAGAGTTCTATTGTGGCAAAAAGCTCAAAAGTCAAGTAATTGAGTGGCAACATGAGCAATCACAGTAGTCAAACCTTAGATCCCTTTTTTGGGGGACAGAAAGGATCAAAGCATGGAACAGGAGGAAGACAGTGAAGTCAGAACTCCTGCACCAAAAGCTTCCAAGAAAAATATGAACTGATTACAGGTCATAGAAGAGCTTAAGAAGGATTTTGAAAACCAAATAAGAGAAGTGGAGGAAAAATTGGGAAGAGAAATGAGAATGAGGCAAGAAAATCATGAAAAAAGAGTCAACAACTGACTGAAGAAAATAACACCTTAAAAAAGAGACTAACTCAAATGGCAAAAGAGACTCAAAAAGGCAATGAGAAGAATGCCTTAAAAAGTCCTATTTACCAGATGGAAAGAGAATGTCAAAAGCTCACTGAAGAGAATAATGTCTTCAGAATTAGATTGGAGCAAATGGAAGCTAATGACTTTATGAGAAATCAAGATACTATTAAACAGATCCAAACAAATGAAAAAATAGAAGGCAATGTGAAATATCTCATTGGAAAAACCACTGACCTAGAAAACAGTTCCAGGAAAGACAATTTAAAAATTTTGGACTACCTGAAAGCTATGATCATAAAAAGAACATAGAAATCATCCTTCAAGAAATTCTTAAGGAAGATTGCTCTGATATTTTAGAACCAGAGGGCAAAATAGAAATTGAAAGAATTCATCAATCACCTCTTGAAAAAGATCACAAAAGAAAACTCCTAGGAATATTATAGCCAAATTCCAGAATTCCTAGATCAAGGAGAAAATATTACAAGTAGCCAAGAAGAAACAATTTTAATATTGTGGAAACACAATCAGGATACTACAGGATCCAGAAGCTTCTACATTATGGGATCGAAGGGCTTTGTATATGATATTCCAGAGGTCAAAGGAACTGGGATTAAAACCAAGAATCACCTACCCAGCAAAACTGAGTATCATGTTTCAGGGGAAAATATTCAATGAAATAGAGGACTTTCAAGCATTTTTGATGAAAAAGCCAGAGTTGAAAAAATTTGACATTCAAATACAAGAAGCATGGGAAGGTAAACAGGGAAAAGAAATTATATGGAACTTATCAAAGTCAAACTATTTACATTCCTACATGTAAAAAAGATAATTGTAAATTGTGAAATTTTTCTCAGTATGAGGATAGTTGAAAGGAATATAAATGTGTGTGTATATACGTATACATACATATATGTCTATATAGGAGGGTATATGAATACATGTGAGGGTGTGTATATATGTGAACAGGTATACATGGATAGAGAGCACAGGACCAATTTAATAGGAAGGGATGATACTTAAAAGGGGAAATTGGGAGTTGAGAGAGGACTATAATGAGAGGAAATCGGAAGAGACAGAATGGGGTAAATTATCTCATACAGAAGAAGAAAGTGAAAACTGTTACAATGGAGGGGAAGAACAGGAAGGCAAAAGGGAATGAGTCAACCTTACTCTCATTGAATTTGGCTTAGGGAGGGAATGACATACACACTAAAAAGGGTATCTCGCCCTACAGGAGAGTAGGGGGGAAGGGGATGAGGGGGGGATGATGGAAGGGAGAGTAGGTTGGGGGGGGAGGGAAGTTGGAAGCACACAGTTTTGAAAAGGGGCAGGGTTAAAGTAGAGAACAGAACAAGTGGGGGTTGGGACAGGATGGAGGGAAATATAGTCAGTCTTTCACAATATATCCACCATGGAAATGTTTTGTGTAACTACACATTTACAACCTATACTGAATTGCTTATCTTCCCAGTAAGGGTGGGTGATGAGGGAAGGAGGAAAAGAATCTGAAATTCAAAGTTTTAAAATTATTGTTTTTTTACATGCAACTGGGAAATAAGATATACAGGCACTGGGGTATAGAGATCCATCTTGCCCTACTGGAAAGTTGGAGGGGGGATGGGAGAGGATATATAAGAGAGTAGATTGGGGGAGGGGGCATACAGTGGGATGACTGTTTTGGGGTGGTGTGTAGGGGAAAGACGGTGAGAAAATTTGTAATTCAAAATCTTGTGGAAATGAATGATGTAAACTAAAAATAAACATAAAACATTTATATATTAAAAAAAAAAATTTTAAAAGAAAGGGGAAGGTAGGGGAAAGGGAGAATTAAATGGGTGCAGGAAAACCCCCAAAGGGTTAAAGATAAGAACTTCTGGCCCAAATGGAAGAGGCTTGGGTAGAATGAAAGTGGAGATATGCAGGAAACTGAGAAAAAGAGCAGGGACCGGAGAAAGAGAAATGGCCTAGGGCTTTTAGATAGGCGGAGCTGAAAAGAAGTGGTGAGAGGACAAGCATTAATTCTTTAAAAACGTTCTCTATGTCAGTGTCATGTTGAGTCCAAGATTACATCTCTGATTAATGCAGAATGTGTCACAAATGGAAGAATTAGCATGTAGGAGAATTTTCTGGATCTCTTAGGTTTCTTGACAATAAAGGAAATTTGTTTGGGTAACTATCAATCATTTTTAATCATAAATCCAAAAGATCCTACTTCAACATTCTGATTTCTGAATTCTTAGCTGAATTTACTATTTCCCAAGTTATATATAATACTATGTATACTTCTCACTTTATAAAAGATGTATGTTCTTGAAAAATAAACTAATCTGAACTAGGAAAAATGGCACTTCTGAGCAAGATGAGTTCAGGTAGATACTAAATCAAAAATGAAATCAATACAGTGTAAATCAATTACATTGTAAAATCAACATGGTAGAAATCGGAGGTAATACTTATTTTTATCTTTTCACAGTTGTATAAAAATATTATGCATGATTTAAAAAATATACAGGGAATTATCCTTGTGTTTTTAATTGTGTATGAGTAAAATACCTCTAATTGGTAGTAACTAATTACAAGAAAGCATAAAAATAATTTCTAAAAGTTTGTGGTTCTAGGGCAACTGACCCATTATTTACCACAGTGCCTTGATATAGGTACCCAATAAAAAATTTCTTACTGAACTGAAAAGTATGATAGGTAGAATAATGTTACATAATTATTTTCATAAACATAAAACAGTAACAAGTTCTTTTCTCTAGGATTATCTACTTTTCCTTTCATGCTCTACTTCTCTAACTAGAGTTATTACACAAAGAAACAAACCACATTAACTTCTAAACCAAAATTTCAGGTTCAAAAAACAAACAAAAAAAAAAAACAAGCAAAAAAGGGGAGGCTAGGTGGCACAGTGAACACACACATACACACACACGTCGTGTGACCTGGGGCAAGTCACAACCCCAATTGCCCTACCTTCCCCCTCCAAAAAAGCACACACACACACAAACACACACAAAACAACAACAAAATTTTGGGTTCATAATTCTACTTTTTAAGTCTGCCACAAAGCATCATTAGTGTTGAATGGGTATAAAGTGATTCAACTACTGCTACAGTGAAGCTGATGCATTTAAACATCATGCCTCCCCCTCCCCCCTATATACAACTTTTCGAATATGCTCCTTTCCCCCAAAAGTGTTTTTGTTTGGGGGGCCTGACTAGAGAAGCTCTTCAGTTGCTTGAAGGTTCCTGGACCATTCATTTCAAATCAATCTAGTCTAGACTGAAGGAAAAGCTATGTGAAACTGGTAAGTGCTGATGTTGGGACAGTCAAGGTTCAGAAAATGAGTGTGCCTTTATTTAGGTCTGAATGACCATTTCTGTCTGGTAGGACTGGTTAGATGCTCAGGTATCTGTTACTCACTGGGGAAGTTATGGCAGTATCTTTGAAGCTACAGGTGATTGAGATGACATAACTGAAGACAAAAAAGCATTTTCAAAGCATGGGACCACAAAAAGACAGGTTAATCAATTGAAAAATGTGTATTAAACTTTATCAAATTGTGATCATTATTTTATTTTCCTCTAAGCTTCCAAAGAAGTTTAAGATTGCTATCCTTTGATTATTTTAAAATGTATTATTTAAATAGTGGGTTTAGGGATCCTATAGCATAGCTTCTATTTAAAATGTCTTACATTTCAATATTATACCATTGTCCTGGGACATGCAAATGAAGTTGGAACTCTGTCTCAATGTACAACAATAAAAAATTAATGATGAAACTGTTACAATGATTAGTAAGCTATCTCTGGATACAAACCACTAGCATTTTGGAAATAATTCTTTACTGTTTAAGGAGGCAGCCTGTTTTAGTGGAAAGAACAGACCTAGAGTCAGAAGACTTGGGTTCAAATTTCAGATTCATTACATACTCACTCTATTGTTTTAGACTAAGTCACTAATCCTCACTTTCTAGACAAAGAAACTGAGCAAAAGATAAAGTAATAATACTTGTACTTCATGCTCCTCCCTGCCAAGATCAAATGAGATCATACATGTAAATCACTCTGTAAACCACTGTATAAATATCATTTATCATTACCAGCTAAATAGTGAACCAACTCTTTCCTTGTCTATAAAATGAAATCATGAGTTGAAATAGATCTATGGTTTCTTTCAGCTCTATACAATCCTAAACTCTGTATCAAAGGATACACTTCATTTATTGATATTTACTCAAAAGCTTCAGGAATAATAACAAATATACTAAAGATTGAAGAGAAATAAATGGCAGCAGGCATAATAACAGTAAGATTTTACCTGAGTAATTGCTGCATTAATGCATAATGTTTTCTCCAGGACAACAAAAATCACGTCTCAAACACTTTGCTTTGATTTGTCTTTTTTAAGTCATTACAGGAAAAATTTTATAGCAAAGTATTTGGAAAAAGTAGGGGCTGTTAACATTCATACACCAAATTTTATGTATTTTTAAAGTACACCATTACATATTTACCACCTTATACAAAGAACTGACGAGGAATTATTAAACTGTGTAACAAACTTAGAGCAATGGTGTATATAAGGTATGATGAATTTACAGAAAATATCTTAACATGTTCACATAATGTATCCCCCACATAACACATTCCCCAAGTTGAACAGCATTTTACAGGGCTATTATGCAGCAACTGAACTTAATACCCTTGCAAACTGAGGCTCATAGCATCTCAGTTAACACTGTTAATTTATTAATCTGTCTTACTCGCTATTAAGTTTCAAGCTTTTCCACATTATGTTATCTTAAACACAATTACAGTTTTCAATTGGTTAGCCTCTTTTAGCAAACACAATATTCTGTATTGCACTAGCAAAGATTAACAGTGAAACAACTGACTATATTCAGTAAATAAGGGAAGAATATAGTCAATGGAAGACTATCACTCAAGGTGATAATCCACTGGAAAAACAATAAGGGTCAAGGAATAAGTTGGTCTGTGAGTGATGACTAGATTATTTTAAGCTTCAGTAACTTAGATTCCTTCCAACTCTAAGATTCTATGAATATATTGATAACAAAAGATTTTATGGCTATTGAAGGGGTTATATTGAAAGAGAAAATAAACAAGAAAGGGGAATGAGTGAACTAAAATTAATAGGATTAAATTAGTGTACAGAGGAGGGTGCTGAATTATGAATTAAAGTAGAAAAATAATTGGGGGTGATGGTGAGAGGGTTTTGTATATAAAGGAAGTAAAATGAACTGAAGGCCAGAGGAGGCTAAATAGGATCTAATGAGAAGAGTCGGTAGAGACCATGTCCCCATGAGAATCAGTTAAAGAAAAAATGGATGTTTAGCCCAAATGGGAAGACTTAACAGTAGCCTATTAACTGTCTTCAAAAATTTGAAGAATTGTCATATGGGAGAGTAATTAAGATTCATTTTACTTGGCCCCAAAAAGGAAGTAAAAACAATGAGTAAAAACTACAGAGAGATTTTGGATAAATGTATAAAGGGAAACTTAGAGCTACCCAAAAGTAGAATGGGCTACCTCAGCAGGTAAACATAGTTCTAGAACTATGCAGTTCTTCGAGCAGAGGCTAGGCAGTCATTTAGGATCTTAGAATTTGGAAATCAGGGGGCAGGGCCAAGACAGCATATCAGAGGCAGCAACTCTGCCAAACTCTCCCAACATATTCCTCCAAACAACTTTGACTCCTTAAATCAAATTTTGGAGTGGCAGAGTCAACAAAAGGCCAGAGAGAAACATTTTCCCAGCCTAAAACAACTTAAGAGGTTGTCAGGAGAACTCTATGACACCAGGGTGGGGAGCTAGCAACAGCAGCTTCACCACCCTCCAGCCTAGAGACAGTAAAGGGGTCAGACAACTGGTCAGAAAGTGATTAAAGAGGACCCTCTGCTGGCACTGGGTTGCAGCTGGTGCTGTTTGGCAAATCTTTTGACTATAAGCAGCTCAGGGTTGCAGCTCCAGGGTGAAAAGGAGTGCTTGTGGTTGGTCACAAGGGAGGAGCAGGGGATCTGATCACAGTTCCAAGACAGAGAGGAGTGCTTGCACTTGCTGCCGCAGGGCAGCAGAAGCCCTTTCTGGATAAAGACCAAAATGAAGACCAAGAGAGCAGTGATCACACCTCTACCCATATCACTCCACCTTAGAAGCACCAAAAACTAGGAGATCTCCCAGACCTACTCTAAAAACAGCAGCAAAAAAAGCCTAACCCCTTGGGACAGTGACTCAACTTTAACATAAAATTCAAAGTCAAGTAATAGACTGAAAAAATGAGCAAACCAAATAAAATAAAATAAAAAGAACTTGACCATGAAAAGCTACAATGGTAGCAAGGAAGACCAAGATACCATTTCAGAAGAAAACAACAATATAAAAACAGCTAAAAGCAAAGCATAAAAGAAAAATGTTCACTGGACTGAACCCCAACAAGAATTCCTTGAAGAATTAAAGAACGAGATAAGATTGGCAGAGGAAAAATTGGGAAAAGAAATGAGTGAGGTAAGAAAATTATGAAAAGAGAATTAACAGCTTGGTAAAGGGGAACCAAAAAAAAAAAAAAAAAATAAAACCTTAAAAAAAAAAAAAAGAAACAGAATTGGCCTAATTGTCAAAGAGGCATAAGAATTCACTGAAGAAAATAAAATAGCTCCTTAAAAAATAAAATAGAAAAGGGAGATTCAAAAATGTACAGAAGAAAAGAGCTCCGTAAAAAACAAATTGGCCAAATAAGAGGTACAAAAGCTCACTAAAATTTTCACCAATTACTGTATTTTGAAAAACTTTGTCCTTTCAGTTGTGTGTATGTGTTTGTGTGGAACAAATAAAACCCTCCCTAAAGGAAAAAAAAAAGCTCACTAAAGAAAATAATTCCTTAAAAATTAGAATTGGGCAAGTGAAAGCTAATAATTTGATGAGACACCAAGAAAAGTCAAAAGAATGAAAAAACAGAAGACAGTAAAGATGGAGGAGTAGAAACAGGACTTGCTCGGGCTCAGTTCTCGCCTCCTCCAATTCATGTAAAAAAGTGACTCTGAACAAACTTTGGAGCTACAGGACCCACAAAATGATACAGAGAAGCTAACCTCCAGTTGAGGACAGCCCAGCAGGGAGAACCTAGCACAGCGCTCTAGGAGCCCACCCCAGCCCCAAACGAGCCAGAGATTTTAGCCCCAGGGCAGGCCTGACCAACCACATGCTAGAGGGACTTCAGATCACCAGCAGCTGTGGCGGTTTCCAGAATTATCAACCCATAAATGCTAAGGACAAAGTGAGAGGTCAGTGCAGTGTGGACTTTGGGATTCAGTAATTGGGAGTGCAGTGGGCCTCAGCCCCCGGGCCAAGAAGCCACTGAGGAGGCACGCTGTGCAGCTGCCACCATGTGGCAGCTTCAGCTCCTGGTCTGCAGCTTGTAGGGGGACCAAGCAACCAGTGTGAGGGGTAATTGCTCTTGCTTTAACCTGCTTGGATCTGGATTGCAGTCTAGGGTAGAGGTCCTGGGGTGTGCGACTAGCTTGCCAGAGTGAGTGGAGGCTTCAGAGAGGGCACCCAACCTTCGGCAACTGAAAAAAAAAAAAACCAGCATTTGAGACAAAGCTCCCATGTCTGGTAGCAGAGTCCTACTGTGGCAAAAAAGCCCAAAAGTCAAGGAACTGAGTGGAAACATGAGCAAACAAAGGAAGTAAAGTAAACTGAGCAACCCAACTTTAGCACTCCTATTTTGAGGACAAAAAGGATCAAAACATGGAACAGGAGGAAGACAGTGAAGTCAGAACTCCTGCACCAAAAGCTTCCGAGAAAAATACGAGCTGGTTACAGGCCACAGAGGAGCTTAAGAAGCATTTTAAAAACCAAATAAGAGAAGTGGAGGAAAAATTGGGGAGAGAAATGAGAACGATGCAAGAAAATTATGAAATGAGAGTCAACAAGCTAACTGAAGAAAAGAACACCTTAAAAAATAGACTAACTCAAATGGCAAAAGAGGCTCAAAAAGGCAAGGAGGAGAATGCCTTAAAAAGCCAAATTTGCCAGATGGAAAAAGAATCTCAAAAGTTCACTGAAGAGAATCATTCCTTCAGAATTAGATTGGAGCAAATGGAAGCTAGTGACTTTATGATAAATCAAGATACTATTAAACAGATCCAAACAAATGAAAAAATAGAAGGCAGTGTGAAATATCTCATTGGGAAAATCACTGACCTGGAAAATAGATCCAGGAGAGATAATTTAAAAATTATTGGACTACCTGAAAGCCATGATCAAAAAAAGAACCTAGAAATCATCTTTCAAGAAATCCTCAAGAACAACTGCCCTGATGTTTTAGAACCAGAGGGAAAAATAGAGGTTGAAAGAATCCACCAATCACCTCCTGAAAAAGATCCCAAAAAGAAAATTCCTAGGAATTTTATAGCCAGATTCCGGAATTCCCAGGTCAAGGAGAAAATATTACAAGCAGCCAGGAAGAAACAATTTTGAATATTGTGGAAACACAATCAGGATAACCCAGGATCTGGCAGCTTCTACACTGAGGGATCAAAGGGCTTGGAATATGATATTCCGGAAGTAAAAGGAGCTGGGATTAAAACCACAAATCACCTACCCAGCAAAAGTGAGTATCATGTTTCAGGGGAAAATATGATCATTCAGTGGAATAGAGGACTTTCAAGCATTTTGATGAAAAAACCAGAGTTGAATAGAAAATCTGACATTCAGATACAAGAAGCAAGAGAAGCATGAGAAGGTAAAGAGGGAAAAGAAATCATAAGGAACTCAAAGTTGAACTATTTACATTTCTACATGGAAAAATGATAATTGTAACTTATGAAACTTTTCTCAGTATGAGAATAGTTGAAGGGAATAAACCTATATATTTATGTATACATACATATATATGTCTATATAGGAGGGTATATGGGCATGTGAATACATATGTGAATGTATGTATATATGTGTACAGGTATACATAGATAGAGGGCACAGGACCAGTTTAATAGGAAGGAATTATACTTAAAATGTGATATTAAGAGGTGAGAGAGGAATATTATGAGAGGAGATGGGGAGAGACAGAATGGGGTAAACTATCTCATACAGAAGAGGCAAGGGAAAATGGTTACAATGGAGGGGAAGAACAGGAAGACAAAAGGCAATGGATCAACTTTATTCTCATTGAATTTGGCTTAGGGAGGGAATGACATACACACTAAATAGGGTATCTCGCCCTACAGGAGAGTAGGGGGGAAGGGGATGAGAGGGGGGATGATGGAAGGAAGGGCAGGCTGGGGGGGAGGGAAGTTGGAAGCACCTACTTTTGAAAAGGGAAAGGATCAAAGTAGAGAATAGAACAAGTAGGAGGTGGGATAGGAGGGAGAAATATAGTCAGTCTTTCACAATATATCCACTATGGAAATATTTTGCATAGCTACACATGTACAAGCTATACTGAACTGCTTATCTTCCCAGCAAGGGTGGGTGACAAGGGAGAAAGGGAATGAATCTGGAATTCAAAGTTTTAAAATCAAATGTTTAAATATATATTTATATATTACATGTAACTGGGAAATAATACATACAGGCACTGAGGCACAGAAATCCACCATACCCTACTGGAAAGTCGGAGGGGGTTTGGGAGAAGATATGGGAGAGAGCAGATTGGAGGAGGGGATATTTTGGGGTGGTAGGTAGGGGAAAAACGGGGAGAAAATTTGTAACTCAAAATCTTCCAGAAATGAATGATGTAAACTAGAACTTAATAAAGCATTTGATTTAAAAAAAAAAATAAAAGACAATGTGAAATATCTCATTGGAAAAACAACTGATATGGAAAATAGATCCAGGAAAGAGAATCTGAAAATGATTGGACTACATGAAAGCCATGATCAAAAAATGAGCTCGACATCATATTTCAAGAAATCATTAAATAAAACTTCCTTCAATATCTTAGATCCACAGGGTAAAATAAAAAAATTAAAGAATCTACTGATCAGCTCCTGAAAGAGATCCCAAAACGAAAACTCCCAGGAATATTATAGCCAAATTCCAGAGCGCCTAGGTCAAGGAGAAAATATTGCCAGCAATCAGAAAGAAACCCTTCAAATATTGTGGAACCATAGTCAGGATCACACAAGATTTAGCAGCTTCCATGTTAAAAAGGTGGAGGCCAGGGGCAGCTAGGTGGCACAGTGAACAGAGCACCAGCACTAGAGTCAGGAAGACTTGAGTTCAAACACAAACTCTGACACTTGACACACTTACTAGTTGTGTGACTGTGGGCAAGTCACTTAACCCCCACTGCCTTCCCTTCCCTTCCTCCCCCCCCCCAAAAGTAGAGGCCTTGGAATATGGTTATTTCAAAAAACAAAGGAACTAGGATTACAACCAAGAATAAACTACCCAGCAAAATTGAGTATAATCCTTCAGGGGGGAAATGGATGTTTAATGAAATAAAGGACTTTCATGTATTCCTGATGAAAAGGCTAGAACTGAATAGAAAATTTGACATTCAAACACAAGACTCAAGAGAAGCATAAAAGGAGAAACATGAAAGGGATAATCATAATGGACTCAATAAACAAACTATTTACATTCCTATATGGGAAGATGATTCATATAAACTCCTAAGAACTATCATTTTGCTTGCCTTCTCATTAGGGAAGGGGAGGGAAGGAAAGAATTTGGAACTCTAAATGTAAAGAGAAAAGAATTTCAAAAATGCGTAATAAAATCTGCAAAAAGGAATTTTGGAAATCATCCAATCCTCCTCATTTACATTATTAGGAAACTGAGACCCAAGACCATACAGTGAAAGAGCAGAGCTGTGATTCAAAACAAGGTCTTCTGACTCTAAATCCTGTGCTGTTGCCATTATACCATGCTAGCTATTGTTGGGGACATTTTAAAGGTAATAGTTAATACAACTAATTGACCTCTGAGACTGCTGAGAAGGATGTGAGAGAAGTCTTAGGATTTACAAACATGAATGCCTTTGTGAGGTTCATCACATAAATGATAACCATTGTAGCATGTTAAGTAACAGTGAAAAGTTACCGACACAGTGAAAAGATGGACCTGAAAAGGAAAGATTTAAGTTAAAATTACTTTTTTTCTTTTAAAACAAATGTCTACTTAAAACTTTAGAATTTTGCTTTCTATATTCATAACAAAAACAAAGCAGAATTTCCTTAGCCCTCTCCTTAGATCACTGTTCTTTGTGTCATAAATTTTGTCTTTTTTTTTTAATCATCTCTCTCCTCCCTCTTCTAACCCCTTGAGACTCCTTACTGTATCACACAGCAACAAAGGCTGATTTTTCCTATAGTCATCAACTCAAAAACTCAACTCTCTAAAGGTCTTAGGTAACGGTACTTTCATTAACAGGAATCAGAATTTCACCATAAATGAAAAATCAATTTCTCTCTATATATAATTTGGAAGATCTCTTCTTTTCCTAGCTGGATTTGTGGTCAGATATATCAACTGTGACTTTTTCCTTGCCTTGTTTTTCCTCATATATTAGAAAATTAGTTCCAAGTACAATAACAGGGTAATCTAATAGATTAAACAAGCTCTTCAACTGTCAAGCTTTTTCCCTTGACTTTTCTGCAATAAACAGAAAGCTGATTTTCCTCTAACCTTCCATTTCCAAGTCTCTCCCCCAATTCACCTCTCTGTAGGGAGTTTCAACAAGTGTTCAAATGGTAAATAACTATTCTCCTGCTTGGGAGAAACAATTTGGGTAGAAGACTGGCTGGAGCTATGGGCGTGCCCGTCAAATTAAGTCCAAACCTTAGGATCCCAGAAGTTCAGGAAAGCCTTAACAAAGCATACAGTATCCACCTTTAACACACATAATTATTGACAATAGCTACTCTTCTACATGCAAGAAATATCAATAAAAAACCTAGTCAAAAACTTTTTTAAAAGAACATAATGAAAATTGGTATGTTAATCAGTGATTAATCTAGTTACTTTCAGTAACTGTCAAAGTGATAACCTAAACTAATACAACAAATTTTTAGTAAGCACAATAACAATATAATAAACTACTCTAAAACTTATAATGAAAATGATAATCAAAGAACTGATTTCTTTGTGAATTACAAATAGTAAATGAGACTTGCATTTTACTTCCTCTGAATCAGATCATTCATTAATAAAGTATCATTTTATATATGTATATATGTGTGTTTATATACATGTGTATACACAAATATATGCTAAGAGATTTTTAAAAAGTGATAGCATATACGATAGTACATGTGATATAAGAGGACTTTACTGAAGGTGAACAAATGCCAAGGGCTAAAAGTGGGACAGGCACAAGAGGTGATATTTAAGGTGTGTCATCATGAAAGAAGGGGTCTAATCTAAGACAGGGATAGAAGACAGAAGGGACATTTCTGGAAAGTCGAAGCAAAAGCTTGGAATAGAAATGTCCACAATGATCTCATTATTTTACAAAGCTCTGTCATTCACATTCATACCAAACTAACTCAAAATTTTTAGTATAAAAATGATGTCACTGTATTTAGCAATTTCAAACCTGATACAACCATCTATACATTAAATATAAAACTAGTATGTTTACTAGCACTAATTAAGACAACTAAATATTCACCTCCCAAAAAGATGAACCTGTTGCAGGCCTTTCTCTACGTTAAACTAGCTCACCCTTTCTAAACTGATCACATCACTCAAGAACAGTTACTAAATACAAAACCAGCACAGTTGTGCATTCCCAATTTAAGTAACCTGGGGTACCTCCAAGGGAAAACAATATTGGGATCAGTGGTCTTGAGAAGATAGATAAATGTTATCAAAGATTAATAGGAAAAGCTATAACCTCTGACATTTCTATACCTCTGACATTTCTAAACTATAAGATCCTGTGATTTTAGCTGCTAGCTGGCAATCTAGGGCAGCCAGGTGGCAAACTGGATAAACTGCTTGACTTTTGAGGACCTAAGTTCAAATCTGACCCCAGACTTGTTATGTGACCCTGGGGAAATCAATGAACCCTGTTTGCCTCAGTTTCCTCATCTATAAAATAAGCTGGAGA
Source organism: Petaurus breviceps papuanus (assembly GCF_028583685.1). Lineage (NCBI taxonomy): Eukaryota > Metazoa > Chordata > Mammalia > Diprotodontia > Petauridae > Petaurus > Petaurus breviceps. The sequence goes on along the minus strand of NW_027185903.1, from coordinate 19,231,397 downwards.
AGAAAATGGTAAACTACTCTAGTATATCTGCCAAGAAAACTCCAAATCAGGTCATGAAAAGTTGGGCACGACTGAAACAACTCAACAAAATGCTGGTAATCAAATTTCAAAAACTCTGCTATGGTGAAAGCAAAAGATTGAACAATTCACACCACATTTCCCATAATGTTTGGCTTACCTAAAAAGAGCATGCTACATTAAGAAGTCTAGGTTCACTGCCTTACAATTAATGAACTCCCCAAATTCTTGCAAAGAAGATTCCACTCCTTCTACTCTATCTCTCCCTCTTAAAGGTCAACAATGTCCTAATTGCCAAAACAAACTAAATTTTACTCAGTTCTCATCTTTTTTGTTCCTTCTGCATCCATTGACAATGCCCAACAATCTCCCTCCTTAATATTAATACTTGACTCCTTTTGGGTTTCAGGACCATATAACTTCTAGGTTCTTCCTGTCACTCTAACTGCACCTCCCTACTCCCAAGACTATGTCTTCAGGCTTCTCTCAACACCTCTAGCCCCTACCCATGGACTTCAAATAATCATCTTAAAAGCCTGAGTTGAACTCCACAAAACTCCTTTTCTGGCCTGATTTCTAGCTCCAGGAACCAGGCACACTTTTCAAACCCCTTTCTGAGCATTCCTGCCCATCTATCCCTGCAGATTTCAAAGGTTCCTTCCAACTTTGCATTTCTGATCCTTCCCATCAGCAGCATTAGTAATTCATCCATGTCAAGAATAAAATCATTCATCTTGCCTCCATTACCCTATCTCAGTCAATGGCATTACCAGTAAACCCACTTGTTCATAATCTCTGAAAACTACTCTAATAGTCTAAGTGGTTTTTCTCACTTGATTTCACATCTCTTCTAAATCCAACCCACACAGAGAGCAGTGCCAGGTCAATCTTCCTAATGTATATATTTTCATATATCTACCCATATTACTTAACTGTTCAAAAATTTTAACTGACTCCCAACTGCCTACCAATGTTCACAGTATGGCATTCAAAGATTTCCAAAATCTGACCCTACTATAACCTTCTATCTCAAATACTATTTCCCACCACATCTCAATTCATGTACGGTATATTGCTGCCAACTGGAAATACTCATGGCTGGAACAAAGTCTTCTGCTTTCCTCACTTAATACTTTTTGCTCAATGTTTTCCTCTGACATGTAAGACTGCTAATAACTTACTCATCCCTCCCAAAGTAGAACAAAATACCATTTATTCCATGAAACATTTTTCCTCAACTTTCCCCAGAAAGAAAACGTCTCACGTCAGACCTCACTATGCCATATATTCTTTATGCACTTATTTTAAAAGGTGAATTTTATGTATATGTATATACTTTATCATCCATAAACTTGTATCATCTGCTTAACTCTTGCAGTGCTTAAAACAAGTACCCTGCACATGGTAGGGAGGGCTTAATAATAATTGTTGAATGTTGAAAAACAGAGATTTCAAAACATAAAAGTACTCATTTTCCTCTTTACTGCACACAAATGGGATTTTTTTTTAAACAGACTTACATTTTAAGCATTTATTAGGTGCTTACTATGTGCTAGAAACAGTACTATGCACTGAGGATACAAAGAAGGGAAAAACAAAACAAAATCCAACAATGACTTCCCTCGAGAAGCATATATTCTAATGATGACATGTAACTATATATATATTTCATTTCAAAGTCATGATATCACCTTCCTGATGTCATTGGTCTTGCTTAAAGCTAGAAAAGAAGTAACAAGAACACTGAAAGTTCACTGAACAAGAAAAGTGGCATGATCAACACGACGGAGGACAACTAGACACTTTCTCTAAACCTCACAACTTCTCAAATCCCTCCAAAGGAATGCTGCACAAAATATAAAACCACTTCAGTTGTCTCTATTATCTAAGAGGTAACAAATCTGTGGCTGGATGGTTCTTGTGGCCTGCAAAACTCCCAGTGCTGCCCCAACCAATTAAAATGTAATTGAGAAATATTTAATATAACATATATTGTTAATTTTTTATTTTTAAATAAAGATGCAGCTTGTTTCTATTTGAGTTTGACACAACTGGTCTAATAACAACATAACAACCCAACAAAAAAAATGCAGATTAGTTTAATCCCTAACAACCTTTCTTAGTACTCTCTCCCCCATCAGGCACAAACTCAGGCAGAACTGTATAAACTAATCCTTCACTAGCTTTAAACAAAGCTCACTCTGCCCTCCTCGGCCTTTCTCCCTATTCCATTGAAAATCAAAAGCCAAGAGTTTTCTGTGCCAGGACTGTAGCATGGCAATGCTATGTGCTGCAAAAGTACCGAGCCAGAGATTGTTGATGTTGTTTTATCTTTTGTTCTAGAAGAAGGCAATGACATCAGGAAGGTGATATCATGACTTTGAAATGAACTGGATTTAAGTGAGGCAGGGCTGTGCAAAGAGAGCCAGAGAAATGAGGAACCAAAAGAAATGAGGCAGGCCGCCAGCATGTATGTGATCCATAAGGCCTGAACAAAGGGAGTGGATCCTGCTGGGCCCAGTTGTGTCCCTCCAGAAGTTACTTGGGGGTAAAGAGACCAATGAATCCAGCCTTAGGTAAACTGCCACTGAAGGGAAGGAACCAGAAAGTGAGTGATAGAAGAATATAAGGGAAAAAAGACTAAAAGTAGCCAACATCTTTGACTCAATCATGTTGGGAAAGAACCTTAAAATGTTATAAAAATGTTATCTAGGGTTTAAGTTCTAGCTGTTATTTTTTTTTTTGGAGGGCAATTGGGGTTAAGTGACTTGCCCAAGGTCACATGGCTAGTAAGTATGTCAAGTGTCTGAGTCTGGATTTGAACTCAGGTCCTCCTGACTCCAGGGCTGGTGCTCTATTCACTGTGCCACCTAGTCGCCCCTATCTAGCTGTTATTTATTAACCCAGACAAGTCACTGTACCCCTATTTTGTATCTGCAAAATGTAAGGGGTTCAATTCTGACATTTAGGACCTATGTGACTGTAGGTAAATCATTTAATTTCCCTTGGGTCTCAGTTTCAACAATTGTAAAATGAGGGGGATGAACTAAGGTTCCTTCCAACTGTAACATTCTTCAAGTCATCCCAGTGATATATGTGTGTATGTATATATGTATGTATGTGTGGGTACATACACACATATGTATGCAAATGACAGTAGCTATATGGCTTTTGTATTCAACCCGGGATTCTTTAAAAACCTTTAATTTTTGTTTTAGGATGTTATAATAGACTCTAGAGGATACAGAATGACTAAACAGACCTTTTGGTTAATGATAATTGTAAATATAGTTCTAGATGATTCCAAATGACAGAGTATGCTAGTCTAGTGCAGATGTGCTTAAACTTTTTGTGTGTCATAGACCACTGAGCCACAGTCTGGAGAAGCCTATGGATTCCTCAAATACTTTTTTAAAAATTATAATCTAGAGGAATAGAGTAGTAGATCAGTGAAATAGATGAGGTCCACAAGACACAGTAGTCAATGACCTAGTAATCTACTGTTTGATAAACCCAAAGACTCCAGCTTCTGGGATAAGAACTCACTATTTGACAAAAACTACTGGGAAAACTGGAAAATAGTGTGGCAGAAACTGGGCATAGACCAATATCTTACACCAAATACCAAAATAAAGTCTAAATGGGTTCATGATCTAGATATAAAAGCTGATACTGTAAGCAATTTGGGAGAGCAAGGAATAGATTACCTGTCAGATTTATGGGAAAGGGAAGAATTTATGACCGAACAAGAAATGAGAGAGCATTAAGAAATGCAAAATGGATAATTTTGATTACATTAAATTTAAGAGTTTTTGTACAAACAAAGCCAATATAACCAAGATTAGGAGGGAAGCAGAAAATTAGGAAAGAATTTTTACAACCAGTGTCTCTGATAAAGGCCTCATTTCTAAAGTACACAGAGAACTGAGTCAAATATATAAGAGTGTGTGTGTGTGTGTGTGTGTGTGTGTATGTGTGAGAATCCCCAACTGATAAATGGTCAAAGGGTATGAACAGGCAGTTTTCACAGGAAGAAACTAAAGATAACTATAATCATATGAAAAAATTGTCTAAATTACTATTGATTAGAGAAATGAAAATCAAAACAACTCTGAGGTACCACATCTCACCAGTGAGATTGGTTAACATGACAAAACAAGAAAATGATAAATGCTGGAGAAGATGTGGGAAAACTGGAACACTAATGCATTGTTGGTGGAATTGTGAATTGATCCAACCATTCTGGAGAGCAATTTGGAACTATGCCCAAAGGGTTATAAAAATATGCATACCCTTTGACCTAGCAATCCCACTTCTAGGGTTGTATCCCAAAGAGATCATACAAGTAGGAAAAGGACCCCTATGTACAAAAATATTTATAGCAGCTCTTTTTGTGTTGGCAAAGAATTGGAAATCAAGGGGATGCTCATCAATTGGGGAATAGCTAAACAAGTTGTGGTATATGAACGTAATAGAATACTATTGTGCTATAAGAAATGAGGAGCAGACTGACTTCATGATAATGTGGAGACACTTCTATAAACTGATACTACGTGACAGGAGCAGAGCCAGGAGAGGAGAACATTGTACACAACTGCAGACACATTGTTATCAGTGATGACTAACTTTGACAGACTGGGCTCCTTTCAGCAATGCAAGGCTTAAGACAACTCCCAAAGACTCATGATGGAAAAGGTTATCCACATCCAAAGAAAAAATTAGTCTGAATGCAGATTGAAGCAAACTACTTGCTCTCTCTCTTTTTTGGTTTTGTTTTATTCCTTCTTTCTCATTGTTCATTCCATTGGTTATAATCCTTCTTTACAACTTGACTAATGTTTAATGTGAAGGTATTTGTAGAACCTCTATCAGACTGCATGCCGCCATAGCAAGGTAAGAGGAAGAAAATTTGGAACTCAAAAGCTTGTGGAACTGAATGTTATAAACTAAAAGTAAATAAATTAATTAAATATAAAAAATATGTAATGTAAACAATTACATTGTGATATTTGGTCCTCCAGGTAGGTACTTAATACACTGATTCTATCCCTTCAACATGTCCAACCACATATCCCTAATTTGATCCTGTTACTAAGAGTGATAAATCAAAATATCAAGTTTCTATACTTCTCTCCTCAGCAGTGAAAGAAATGATTATTAATAACCAATGATTTGGGGAGATTCAGAGCCCCCCCCCAAGTAATTTAAATCTCTGAAGTTCAATCTCTGAAAGTTGAACTGTCTCCTCAATCTTGTTCAAACCCTACCAAACCTTCCAAGGAAGTTAATCCAAGGTGAGAAAGTCCACAGTGCTCTATATGGGTTTAGGTGGGAATAAATTCTTTGACTGAACTGTCCAGAAGTAAATGCATTTAGAAGTAAATGATGTAATCAAAGCAACATTCCCCCAGTCCCTCATTGTAATATTCATTCCCTCTCATTACTATGTTAACCAGAGTTGTATGCCACCCTCTTTTCCAAGAGCATATAAATTGTGAGCCTACTGCCAAGAGGGGTCTTTGGCATTCAAGAGTGTCACTGACTCATTTATTAATAAAAATATTGATTATCCAGAAACTATGTCTCAAATTTTTAAAATGTCACATCAGAGGGCAGCTAGGTGGTGCAGTGAGTGGCCCCAGAGTCAGGAGGACCCGAGTTCGGTTCCGGCCTCAGATACTTAACACCCACACACAAAAAAAAAATACTAGCCGTGTAACCTTGGGCAAGTTACTTAACCCCCATTGCCCTCCAAAAAAAAAAGTCACATCAGGAAGAATGTAAAACAAGAATTAGAGGGCAACTAGATGGTGTAGTGAATAGAGCACTGGCCCTCTAGTCAGGAGGATCAGAGTTCAAATCTGGCCGCAGACACTTGATATACTAGCTGTGTGACCTTGGGCAAGTCGTTTAACCCAGATTGCCTTGCCTTCCCCCACCTCTCCCCCCCCCAAAAAAAAGAATTAGAATATATACAAAATACCAATTATAGCTATCCACAGGTAATTTATTCTATGGCCACTCATGATTTCAATTTTTTTTACATTAACTATGCAGCTTTCTAAATTCTTTTTGGAGAGTCCAGCTCTATATCTGCTAAAATAAATTTAAAAGTTTTAAAGAAATGAAGTAGACACACAAATGTATGGATTACATAACACTTTAAAGTTTGCAAAACACTTTGTATGCATTATCTCAACTGAGTCTTATAATAACCTTATGAGTTTAAGTAGCACAAGTATTATCATTGTCCTTATTTACAGATGAGAAAACTGAAGCTCAGAAAAGCTAAGAGAAGGTCACAAACCTACTAAGTATCAGAGGTAAAATTTTAATTTTAGATTTTCTAACTCCAGGGCTCTAACACAAAAATAAGGTATCAGACACTGTGGTCCTTTCTCAAGCTGAACTGCCAAGCAATTCAAACTCTACTGCATAACTGAAAACACAACTCCAATTGGCTGGCCATGTTTTTAGGAGGCCAAACATGTTTGCCTGAAAGACTATTTTATGGAGAACATACACAAGCCAAGTGCTCAGACAGAGGTCGGAAGAAGTGATACAAGGTCACTCTGAAGGTCTCTCTGAAGAACTTTAGATCAACTGTGAGACATAGGAGACACTGGCACAGTACCACCCAGCATGGTGTGCCTGTGTCAAAGAATGTGATATGCTCTATGAGCAAAGCAGAATTATAGTAGAGCAAAAGAAACATGAGATGTGCAAAGTTAGAGCCATCTCCACTCTTAACTGTTCACATGGACTATTTGTGCCTGTTCTGTGGCAGAGCTTTCCAAACTCGTATTGGTCTGACTAGCTATAGTTGGACACAATGTACCTTGATCCTGACATAGTGATGTCATTTTGGTGCTCTTCAAGAACAAAGGACAACCATATCCATGAAGGCATAGTAGCTCTGATGACTGATTAATAAAGGGAGTTTCAGAGTTCATCATCAACTTAGCTCAAGTACTTTACAAGTATTATCTCATTGTATCCTTACAACAACCCTGAAAGTCTACATAGAGGCTATCATAATCTCCATTTTACAGATAGGGAAACTGAAGCAGATAGACGTTAAATGACTTACTATGGGTCACAAAGATATTAAGTGTCTGAGGCTGAATTTGAATTCAGGTCTTCCTGACTCCATGCCCAGAATGCTATCCACTGTCCTATCTACCTGCCTTCCAAGATCATGGAGGCAACACAGTTACAGATGATGGGGTATAGTGAAGATGTAAATAATGAGAACTGTATAAGGAATGTTGAGTTAGTTTGTTAGAGGAGATATTAAGTTATAATGAAAATAAAGAATGGCAGGGGCTGACAAAGTCAGGTACTCAACACCTAAAAAAAAAGGAAAACAAGGGATTTAATAAACAATCAGAAAGGCTCATTTAAAGAAATAGAGCGAAATTCAAAGGTGAAAAGATTGAAGGATTGGGTGAAGGAAGGGTAATAGCAGTAATTGGTGTGTGTGAAAAGTAGATGTGGGAATGAAACCTTGACTTTCCCTAGACCAGAATGGCAAGCATATAAAAGAATCTATAAACAGTACTTGAGAAGTTGATCAGGAATAACTAACAGTTTTGTGTCACATACTACTTTTAATCTCACATTCAAAAAAGCTCTAGGCTGTTTTTCTATAATATTAATGCATACTAGGGGAATAGTCATAGATCACATAGAAATTACAATAACTAGAATCACATGATTTAGAGCAAGGAAGGACCTGAGGAAACTAAAGCCCTGAAAAGGCCCAGCGTCATTCACACAGATAGCAAACAGCAAAGTTGAATATAAAGAAAGTTTATTTTTGTTAATGTTTCTTTCTACTACATGAAACTACTTAATATAAATTAATTTTAATATGACCCTAAACAAACAACAACTTAATGGCAAGTTATTCCAATACCTTATCTCCACCCCACCCCCCATAGATGCCAAGGTTAGAATTTTTTTTTAATTAATTAAACACAATTGTTCTCTGCTATTTTGGCTTAATATAGACTATCCAATTTTAAACTAAAGTCTCCAAAAAAAAACCCCACACAAGAAATTCTCCCTAATGATTTCATCCAGATTTTTAAAGAGGAAAGCCGTAATTGTACATGTAATCAAATTCTCCAAACACTGACTGATAGAATTAATTTCAGGCCAGTATTGGTAAAAGACTGTCTCCAATTCTTATCCCTAAATTTGCCAAACACACAAATATGGAGCTGACTCTCTCTTCCAGTCCCTTTAAAACACTGGCTTGAAATAGCTGATATAGCTAGGCTCTGAGGAGTAAATTGTATAATTTGGACTAGCAATAAGAAAATCCTGGTTCTAAATATTAGCTTTGCTACTACTTCATTGCATGACCTTAAGCAAGTCTAAATTTTATTTCCCTGGTTCTCAGTTTCCTTATCTACAGGATGAGAGTTGGATAGGTGATACTCAAAGTCCCTCTTTTCAGCTCTAAAATTACCTTTTCTTTTCAAAATCCTTAATCCATGGGACTGAGGCAACTGGAACACATCTGCCAGGGATATTTTGTCTTAAATGCTTGTATGCCACTGAACAAAAAAGGCAGAATCACCATGGACTGTGAATTAGTCTCTTGAGATTCAGGAGAATTGGAAAACAAATAATTCAGAAACGCAACCAAAAAACCTATTATTCCCACAAAAAAAAATTAAAGGACCTTAGTTTAAATTTTGGCTACAACCAGTGAGCTCAAAATATGTAGTAGAACATGATTAAGAAATATACATGATACTATTACTGAAGTTTATTAAAAACTCTTTGAAAATAAGTTCTCTTCTAAAAAGATTTCTCTGTAATTGTCACATAATTGCTTGTTTACAAGAAGGCTACCTGTTCTCAAGCAGTTTTCAAAATTAAATAACATTGGTACTTTAAAAGCAGGCTTTCATCTCCTTTTCAATGTCCTTTTCTATTCTTATTCCCTATACTAGTTGCTTTTCAAACTTTTTTTTAACATAGCAACTACAGATGCCCCACAGTCTACAGTACCTATGTACATAAAGGAAGGAAGGGCAATAGTCAGGTGAGAATTCCCAAGTAAGGAGACAGGGAAATAAATCATCTCTTAATTTTTCCCTCTCAAACCAGGGAAAGGAAAGACCTAGAGAGTGATAATGTATGCTTTTAGCAAAGTATCTGAAATAGGGAGATAAATGGGTAGAAAAAGAGAATTCAGCATTAATAGTTGATAAGGGAAAAAGGGGAACATGAGAATGATGAAATAAACAAGGCAGGAAAAAATACCAGAATTCCACATGATCAGAACACACAATCTGCTAATTATTTCTCTAAAATGAGTTGGAATCTTTTAAAATGACAATTTTTAAAAGTTATAATATCTTTCAGATCAACCCACTTAGTTTTGTCAATCATGTGCCCTAAGAAACATAATGTTTCAAACAATGACAAGTTTAATAATTCACAGAAATGCTAAATACTGTGAAATATTTAAGAGTAGGTACAAAGTTTGTTTTTTCCACTGAGAAACAATAGGAAGTTTTCATTTCAATAATTCCTATAAGAAAGGAATATGAATTCTGACTTAAATCTTTAAATGTCCCAATTAGATAAGGAGGCATTCAAATTAGACTTCCTGTAATTACAATGGTCTGATATGAGGCAACCAACAGTTGTTTGAAGCTTAAAAAAAAAGATACAATCAACCATCTGTGATCTATATTGCCAAGGAAAAGGACTCTTGTTAACACTTTTCAAGCTGTCAATGATTATACTGGACAAAGGTGTTGTTGATTCTCATTCTAAAAAGACAAACAGCAAATGTTACTAGAATCTAGGTTTGTAAGGAAGACAAAAGAATGACCTGGAGAGAAGGATATAAAAAAAGCTATCTGAAGAACTTTAGTAGCCAAATATCCATTTTTCAAAAATAATCCTAAGTAACTATACCCCTAAAGTTACTAAATTGTTCATACCTTTGACTCAGCAAAACCACTATGTCCCAAAGAGACTAAGAATGAGAAAAAGGTCCTATATGTACAAAAACTATTTATAGCAGCTCTTTTTGCGGTGGCCAAGAACTGGTAAATGTGTGTCTGTCAACTAGACAATGAACAGCTCAACAAATTATGGAATATGATACTATTGTGTTGTAAGATTCAAGGGAGATATTCAGAGAAACCTGGGAAAACATTACGAATTAATGCAGAATAAAATAAGCAGAACCAAAAGAATAACTTAAACTATAACAATACCATAAAAATGAATAAATTTAGATGTCTGAAGAAGTCTCATCAATAGAATGATCAACCATGATTCCAAAGGACCAATGATAAAGAATACTATCAACCTCTTATCAGTGAAGTAATGGACTAAATTTACAGAATAACACACATTTTTAGACATGGCCAATATGTGAATTTGTTTTGCTTGCCTACACAGTTACAAGTTTTTGTTTTGGTATGTGTTTGGTTTTTTTTTTTTTTGGGGGGGGGGTGGTAGGAAGGAGAAGAAAATGCTTGCTAGTTGAAGATAATTTAATTTAAAATTATGATACTAAATAACTGGCCAACAATTGAGTGAACCATGATACTAAGTATGGAAATTGATAAGGAAATGCAGGCATCTAAGGTGCAGTTAACTGAATGAAAAACTAAGCTAAGTATCATCACTATTCTAGTGTCCTCTGCATTCAGGAAATGAAACATTAAAGCATTACTTCAAGCTCAGATTCCATTAAATGCCAGCAGTATGGTGACTAGAGAGATTTGGACACTTCTACCACTATCTAGAAGTCTAGACCTCTGTACAAAATGTAGAAAGCAAAATCTGCTCTTATACGGACTGTGAAAACAGCATCTTGTCCTAAATTCAAACCAAATAACACTGAACTGGCAACCAGACTTACTTAAACTCAGCTCTTTCAAGATCAAATTTCTGGGTTATAATAAAATATCTCCAAGTCAGAAGAAACTTTGCATATTGTACTTGGTACTTCTCTATTAACTAACACCTTTGTTATTTCATCTTTTTAGTTTATTTTACAAAATTGTCATAGTATGCTGATATACAGCTGTGAAAGACAGCATAACAGCATGGAAAGAACAATAGATTTGGAGTTAGAGGACATGGTTCTAGATCCTAGTTCTGCCACTTATGACTCTTGAGACTTTCCTTTTCAGTAAGCTGTTGTAAAGAACCAATATATTTATTAAAGTATTGTGTAACACTTAAAACACCACAGAAACGAAAAGTATTATTTAGGGACAATTTAAATAGAAACAGAAGAAGAACCCAGCCTCGGCCCCACCCCCAATGGACCATAAAATCCTAGACTTCTTGGTGAAGGGTGAGTTTCCTTCTCTGTCCTCTGCTCAGAATTATGGTAACTATCTGCAATTCTGTGTTGTCATTACTCATCGGCAATATTCCCCTAACCACACTTTAAAATTATAACAAATATCATCGATGTCAAAAGTTAGGGAACATCAGAACTAAAGCAGTAATACTCAATAAACAGTACGGCGAAGGTGCACCTTTTCTTATCTTTGCATTATGCTGAATATGCCCAATTCCTGAGTTTGTTGACAATAGAGAAATTAGTTGAGGAATGAAAAAAAAAAAAACCTGTCTTCTTTGTAATAAAAAATGTGCGTAGGGAAACTGGTTTAAAACTATGAAATAACATAGATAGTATGAAATTGATTCCCTTCCTCTAAAAATTTTCATAAATGGTCAATGAGATACTATACAAAGGAACATCTGAAAAAATTTTAGATTACCTAATTTTTGCCTTAAAGTTCCACTTGCAATTTTTTTTTGGGAAGAAGCTAAATCAACTCTGAATACAATCACTGAACAAAAACTATCCCTAATGACAAATCAAAAATGAAATTCAGGCTTTTTGTTCCAACAATAAAGAAACATGCACTAAAAAATAAGATAATACTGGTGAAGTTTGCATTTAGCATATTGCCTGGCATAGAGAGTAGGCAGTGTCTGGTACACAACAGGCTCGTTCCCTTCCTCATTACCCCATTTTTGTGTAGTACTTGGGACCAGAGAACAAGTCTGCTTTTTTCTTCACTTTTTGCTTTAATCAGGCATTTCAATTTTTGACTTTTATCAAGACGCTAACATAGCATTTATTCATCTTCTTTTCAGTTGAGTAACAACCTGAAATATGTTTGACTAGATATGTAAGACTGGAGAAGTTGTTTTGTACACAAATATTATTTTAATTACAGAGTGGGAGAAAACACTGCTGTATAGTACAAAGGTTCTGTCACTAACACACTGTGTGACTTTAGGAAGTCCCCACAGTCCATGCCCAAAACACCAGTTTCAGATGTGTTCTAATAATTTATTTTAGTGGTACCATTTTTTTTTCAAATATTTATTCAACATCTAGCAAAATACATAAACATTTCCATTTGGGAAAAACCCTCAGACAGGATTCAAAGCTTTCCCTATAATGTCCATTCTTAGTTTAAATGCAATTTACGTTACTGCTAGGTGCTACAAATTGATCAACTAATATAAAACCTATTACTCTCAATTGGTTATACTTCGATAATTGCTATCAAGACATAGGATCATAGATTTAGAAGAGATATTTATCAGCTCATCTAGTCCAACCCTTTTCTTTTAAAGATGAAAGAAATGAGGCAGAAAAGTTAAGTGACTTGCCCAACTTCACCAAAGGTAACTAGTTAGAAGCAGTGCTAGATAGATTGATTCTAAATTTTGGTATTCTTCTCACTCTACTACAACACCGTTCTTTTGAGCTAAGGTTTCTTTTCATCTGAATTTTATAAACTCAAAACACAATGTAACAATTTTTTTTATTATGTCAGATATATAAATTGAGCAAATCTACTAAGTATGATTGAGGCACTGGGGATACAAAAGGCTACACTCCCCCACAGGAGCTAACAATGTACTGCCATGGGGGGTGGAGGGTGGGATGGAAGGGGGAACAAGTATTTTAGGAAGCACCTACTGTGTGTGCCAGGCATTGCACTAAGTTCGTACCCATTTCATCTTTGAGACACACTTTGGAAGGCAGATATTTTTATTATTTGTATTTCAGGAAACTGAGGCCAACAGAGATTAAGTGACTTATTCAGGCTCACATAGCGAGGAAGTATCTCAGGTAGGATTAGAACTCAGGTCTCCCTGGCTCTAGGCAATATGTTCAGTTGACTGCAGTAGCTTCCGGCTGAAGTGAAGATATGAGGATGTTATGGTCACAAAATTAATTACTGATACGACCAATCCTAGAAGTCTTAGTCTCCTAACTCCCAAAGCATGAAACTACCATGTTGACTGGCATGTCTTAAGAAGACTAGATATACAAAAATCCAAACTCACTAAACATTATTTTGAAATGATTATTCATAATATAAAAGGATTCTCAAGTTTCTATTGAACAGTTTGCTTTTACTGCACAAGTTTTGCATAAAAAGAAAACGCTTATACCAAATTCAAACTCTAGAACTGTGCTAAAAATATTTTAAAGTATTTATAATTGAATAGCTACTACACTTACTAATATTAAAGTACTCACAGGATTATCTGGTCCTATTCAGAAAACTTATGGGGGAGGAGAAAAGGGTTACAAAACAATGGAAAGACCACTGGTCTTGAGTTTACAGTTTAGTTGTATAGACTATTTTATTTTTTTAAACTTCAACTATTTTACTGAACATTTTAAACAATAATAGGTGTGGTCTACAAATAATCCTTAAATAGATGGGAAAATTGAACACTGCAATGACAAAGAACAGAAAATATCTAAACGAGTGGCAAGTTTTGGAAATAGCATTGAACTTGGGAGTCAGACTTGGGTTCAAGCACCAGTCTGACACTTACTAATAGTTGAGTAACCTTTTGCAAGTGATAGCACCTTTTGAGGAACAGTAGTTTAATTATCTATAAAATGGAGAAAAGAATATTTATCCTGCTTATACATCCCAGAGGTGTGAGAAGAGCATTTAGTAAATCTCAAAATGCTATAAAATTGTGAATTCTTACTAATAATTAAGAACAGGGATGGGGAATAATGGATAAAATAAGTGATTTTAGTGGTATAGGAATGAGGAACCTTAACCTTACTCCACTAATCCAGGCTGGCATTTTATCTCTGCAGTTTAGGGTCAGAATTTCCAAGAGCATGAAGGCATGAAGTAGGTTGTTATTTCCCTAGGCGTCACTCAGCCAGCTATCAATAAGGGTAGAGGTGGAACTTGAAGCCAGGTAGTCATTCCTGGCTTCCAAGCCAGCTCTCTAACAGCTCTCACACTGCACCTCAAGGATAATTAAGCCTGATTAAAATTACAGTGATACAATGGGAAGAGCACTGGCTCTAGAGTCCAAAGACCCTGGTTCCAAACTCCCAGTGGTAATTACTACCTGGTGTGGCTACAGGCCACACTTACCTTCCTGGACTTTAGTTTCCTCATCTATAAAATGAAGGGGTTGGGTTACGATAGTCTCTGAGTCTATGATCCTATGACTTAACAGGAAAGGAAGGAAGGAAAGAAAACCTAAGCTAATAACTACATTTGTAACTTTGTTTACCTAGTGTACATCCAAGCACAGTATTTGATGTACCATACTTGGTTTTAAAACCAAGAGTAGTAAATTTAACAAATGTGAATCAAACATAAGACTGAGAATAAAAGGTTCCACTGAAACAAGCTAATATGTGCTCAAAGAATTGAGAGACTATATGATTCCTCTGGGAGCTGAACATTTTCAGTTAAAACTCATGATGAAACAGCTAATTATGTGTTTTAACTTTAGTATTAAGCAACTGTTTTTAAAGTATTATTTATGTAGTTAATGTCCAGCAAATTTATGAATTGGTACTTCCTATTACTCATTTTAGACTTGTTTTACATAGCACCAAAAACCCTTAAAGGATCTCAAAACGTAAAAAAACTAGATATCCCCATAAAGAAAAATAAATAAATAAAATTTGAGTCAGCATATAAATTCCATTCTGAAAATGTACTGACTTTTTTGGATGTCACCTTTCCTTCAAAAAACTAAAGAAAACCCATACTTATATCTTTCAACTGCCCCTATCTATGTAGGACAACCTTCATTTCTGACCCAAATTTACTTCCTATAAAAATTTAACATTCTCCTTGGTCTTAAGGAACATTAACAGCTTATATAGCTAAGCTACATCTTTTAAATACAAATTAAATATTAGTAATACAAATGTTAAAAGAAAAGCAGTTAGTAAAATACTGATGTGAAGTAAAGAAAAAAACAAGTATGTCAGTCTTGTGGTATTAAAAAAACAAAAGAACCAAAACCTGTAGTTACAACTACCACATCAACACCACCAACAAAGAGTCATAGAGAAGACCAAATAGAGTAACAAGAGAATAACACAAAAATGAAAAGACACTGAGTCCCATCATAAACAAACTGGGCCTGCCTGTGATCCAGCACAAAATTCAGTGTAATGCCATGTCTGTTTTAGACCCAATCCAAAGGGATTCAGCCACTAAAAAGAGTGCCTTATAATTGTGACTCACCTATAATAATAGAGGTTGATGCAAGCAGTTCCATGGAACTGCTCCACTCAGACCCAAGCAATGTTGTAAACACAGATAAATGAGAACATTTTTCTAAAGATTTCTGAACTCAAACAAAGATTTTACAAGTGTTATTATGCAGAAGAAGATGAGTCTTATCTGACTTAATATCAAGATTAGGTAGTATATCAATAATAATCAAATAAAGTAACCTCTAGGAATAGCAAAGCACAATAAAAAATTTAAAGGTGCTTATTTTTTATTCAAGCTGTATGGTACTAATGCAAAAATGAATGTGTGTAAACTGTAAAGATTTAAAGACTACAAATTCTTTTGAGAATTTACCTTAATTTTCCATTAGAAGAAAAGTTAATTCATAATTTAAAATAATTTAATTCAAAGTTCTATTATCTCACAAAAGGGCTAGATGTTGAACATGTTCACGCCCTACAGTCTACAACATGTTTGTTAAGTCTTTTTCCTATTTATTTCTAATATATACTATTGGTATGACATAAAATGTTTCAAAAATCTACACTAAAATTCCCAAACTTAAAAATGTTTACCCTAAATTTGAATACAACATCCTTTCTTAGTGACTTATTATCTTCTAAAAACTGGAGCTCAATAATCTAAAAGAGAACGGTTGAAACCTGAGTCCCGACCAACCTCTCAAAAAGATTTTAAGTTCCTAAGGCTTGTAAAACATATTTAAAGCATATATGTATTAAATATCATCCATTGCTTCTTTTACATATGGTCAAATTATCTGGTATGATATATACAGATATTTACCTAGACTAATACAGATAGTTTAAAAATGAAAATGGATATGCGGTGTAGTCACCCTTGCAGAACACTATTACAACTTGTGGAAAGAAGTCCGGTTATCAGGAAGTTACTTAGTAGATAAAGTCAAGGAATACAGCTTGTATTCTACCTACATGGTCAGATAGGTGTCAGCCCTAATCACCAAGCCAGTCCTCTGTAACTATCACCTCTGGTACAATTTAGAGGTCTATAGAGAATTATATATAGGTGGAGGAAACCTTACTTAAGGAGTATTCTGTCTAAACGCTTTAGAGATTGTTTTAGCCTAACAGACTGAAACTAACTGAGGCCCAGGAAGTATGATGTCATTCCATCTCCCACCTCTATGCCTTTAAAAAGTCTGCCTCTCAGGCCATGAATGCTCTCTACCCCCTGAATCTCCTACTTCCCTTCACAGCTCAGCTCTAGTACCACATCCTTTAAAGAGACCAATTCTTCCAGGTAACGAACCTCTCCTTACCACTGAATATTTACTTTGTGTATGTTTATGCACTTATATATATTATTAACTGGCACGTGAGCATATTGTGCCCTCTTCAAGAGACATAAACTCCTAGAAGAGACTCACTTTTTGTATCTGTATTGCTAGGGATGGCACAGCACCTCCTCAATCATGGGTGCCTAACAAATGATTATTAACTAATTAAGTGAGTTAAACTAGGTAAACTAGACAGTGTCAGAAGTGGGAATAGAATCTAAGATTTCAGACTTCCCTACTGGGGCTTTAACACACCATATTAAAGGCTCCCTATTACACAGGAATTGTCAAAGAGACCAATGACTTATGAAGATACTTCAAAAAGCCAGGACACCTAGGTTTCATAAACTGACAACCTTTCAGGATGATAGAGTTGAGAGCTTGATAACTTCAGTATCATTTTACCACTTAGGAAACAGGGGCCCAAAGAAGTTAAGTGACTTGCCAGAGGTAAAGAACTCAGGCCCTTGAGTCTCCAGAGACAGCACTCTTTCCATCAGGGCACTCTTAGCTCCATCCCTGAGACCAGAATCCTGTATGGTATCATGGTTCGGGGGAGGCAGATCCAGGCTCTAATCTCCACCCTCCACCCCCCTCAAACACTGTCTGATCCTGAGCAAGTCATTAAATCTCTTAAAGTCTCAGTTTCTTCATCCTTAAAACGGGGGATTATCAACAGCACCCACGTAAAAAAGTGACTGTGAGAAGAAAATATGATCATTCATAAGCATTTGGCGAACCCCTACACAAACGTCAGTTCTTATGTATAGGTATTCAGTCAAAAACTTCTTAAGCGTTCCTTTCAGATCTACCCTCCCCGTAAGATAGGAACGTGCAAAGCTCGGCTGTCGGCCCCCGGCCCCTCCCCGGGCTCGGCCTCACCTCCTGGATGCGCCTCCGGGCCCGCTGCAGCACCTCCTCGTAGCCCTTCTGCCGCAGCTCGCTCAGGCTCTCGTAGTACTCCTCCGGGTCGTCGGTCTCGGTGAAGAGAACCTGGGAAAGGATTTTCCAGCCGCAGGTATCCAGCGCATGGCCCAGGTAGACCTGGAGCTGGTAGCAGAGGCTGTCCACCTCCTGCTCGGACATCTCCGGGGCTCCCCCG
This sequence comes from Petaurus breviceps papuanus, assembly GCF_028583685.1. NCBI lineage: Eukaryota > Metazoa > Chordata > Mammalia > Diprotodontia > Petauridae > Petaurus > Petaurus breviceps. Next base: position 19,213,423 of record NW_027185903.1, on the reverse strand, counting down.
AACAGCACGGTCCACATGCCCGAGGGCTCTTCGGGGAAGAGCGGCAGGCAGGGCTCCAGCTGCGAGTTCACGGAACACAGCTGCTGGTGCACGGCGCGCAGGTCCTGGAAGGAGAAGAGTCCGGCCCAGCTGCACTCCTCGGGGGGCGAGTCCAGCTCGGCGGGAGGCTCGGGCAGCTCCAAGAGCGTCGGAGCCGCCTCGTCCTCCTTCACCAACTCCAGCACCTCGATCTCTTCGGCGGCCGCGCCGGACGCGCTCACCACCCGCACCGACGACGGGCCGGGCGCCTCCGCCGGGGCCAGGTCCCGCTTCCCCGGACCTTTCCTGCCCGGGCTGGCCTGGGCCCGCGCCGGGTCCCCAGCTTTGGCCGCGGGACCCCGGAGCGCCGCGGGGCCGCGGAGCCCCGCGTCCCCCCGCGGGTGCGCGCTCCGCGCCGCGCCACCCTCCGCCCAGACCGGGCTCCGCCGAAGGCTGGGGCTCCTCCGGCCGCCGGCCGGCTCCCCACGGCCTCGCGAGACGGGGCTGCTGCCGGCGCTCCGGGGGCCCGGGCTGTCCGGCGGCGGCCCGGCCTCGGCGGCCCCTCGGGCGGCCGCCAGCTCCCGGGAGCCGCTCCTCTGCCTCTGGGCCGTGCGGTTGTGACAGGTTATGGCAAACTTGCCCTCGATCTCGTTCCAGGCCACGATGAAGACGAATTTGTGCTTCTCCCGCTCCTCGAAGACGTGCGGCCGAACGGCCACCCAGTCCGACTCCAGCGTCTCCTCCAGCGCGAACGACATGGCTGGGTGTCCCACTTGGCGCGGCGGGGCCGCGCCGCCCCCCCCCCCCCCCCCCCCCGCTGCTCCCTTCCCTTCCCCCGCCCTGCTCCGAAAAACTCACTGGCCCCGGCCGCCCCTCTCACCGGCCACCATCAGCCATCTTAGAGCGGGAGGAGGATGGGGGGGGGGGGGGGGGGGAAGGGGGGGCGAGTCCGGGTCGCGCTTGCGCTCGGTCTCGCGCACAGGCGCTCGCAGCCCCGGGGCTCGGCCGTGCTCTTTGTGGCGCGCGAGGCGGCGGCGTTTGCTCGGCTCCGGCCGCCGAGAAAGACAATACGCGTCGCCCGAGCAGGTAGTTCACATGGTCACGTGTGATGGGATCTGTTTACAAGCGCCAGCGCTGCGGCAATTCGCTCCTCTCCGACCGCCGCCGCCCCCCGCTCCGCTTCTCGCCGCTCCTTTCCCGTCAGAGGGACCGAGGCCCCCACGTACGTCTGGACGCCTCAGCAAACAGGGGGGAAAGGCTAGAAGTGGATGCAGTCCGATGATCGGTAGGATCGGATTGCTCGGTCAGCCCCGATCGCCAAGGCCAGCCCCCTCCCAGCCCAGTAACAGCCCGACGCGTCTCTCTAAACTCTGCCTCATCACCGCAACAATATTACCATTCAGCTGCTGACGTCGTCCGGCTCCACGAGGGACGTAAACACGGACACGTGCGGCACGCTGGTGACGCGGCGGCGGCGGCGGCGCGCGCAGACCTGGGCCCGCCTACCTTCCTCCCAGCCCCCATCCCTGGGATCCCACATCCTCATCCCAAAGCTCGGTTCTTTCTACCTTGTGCAGAGATGCGAACTGCAGGGACTGGGGGAGGGACAGCAGCTCTATCCCCACTCGAGACGGGGGGCGGGATGGGATTATGGGCCGGGGGAGAGGTTGACTTCTGGGGCAGGTGACTCCTGAACTCTAGGGAGATCTGGAACAAAATACGGGAACAAGATGCTATGATTTCCTCTCAAACTGAGGTTCATATTGTACCTGGGAGAAGCTAAAACGTGTGCGCTCCCTAGGGCTCTTCAAGTCACCCTTTCTGTGGTGACCGTCTGAGAGCTGGAGTGGTCATTTGGAAGAAACATTGGGTGCAATTGTAGTGTCCAGTAGAATACTTGTCACTTAAGACTCAGAAGCACAACATAACAATGTAATCAGTTGCATTTGGGCAAGAGTTCCGATCTTTTTTTTTTTTTTTGTCATGGCAGTTTTCTGAAGCCTATGGATCACTTCTTAGAATAATGTTTTTAAATGCATAAAATAAAATACATCAGATTACGAAAGAAAATACTTTAAATGTATTTAAACCTGAGTTCACCAATCTCAGGTTAAAACCTCCTTGACCAGGGGAAATATTCTTCCAATTCTTTTTATACATTTCAAAGGAGAGGAAGTGAGTTTGAGGATTCCATTCAGTGTGCAATGCCAGGTACTGTGCTAAGTTTAAAGATACAAAGACAACAGTAAAACTAATTTCTGTCTTGTCCTCAAAAGTAGATCAAAGGATGTCAGAAGACATCCAATAAAATGAAAACTGAACAGCTGCAAGAATGTTTCAGCCATTTCCAGGCTTTTGGTGCAGAGTGAACTTTATTGCCTTCAGGTTTCATCATTGTGTACTGTTATGGGAACCTGATTTTGAGGTCATTAAACTCTAAAAGTTTTGATAAATTATTATATTTTCAGGACTTCCAGAGCAAAAACAAAAAATGTAAATGCAAAGTAACTAGGCAATTTAGGCTTGTGATCTGGATGTCATACTAAAATAAGTGTAACAAGTGGCTTTTTTTTAGAGCAGGGAAATATCCCTTATTTTATTGGCATTCCTATCTTGTTAATATCCAACCTGTATTTCAGGTCTTCTACATAGACAGCTGCAACACAATGCATTGGAAATCATTCTTATCCTCATCTGTAAAATACACACAAATTTCCTAATGTTCAATGTATACATCTTTAGTTCTCCAGTAACAAGTCAGCATTTAGTTCTCCAGTAACAAGTCAAACATCTGGAAGCTTTGGCCAGACCTTTGCTTTTACAAAATGGTACTATTTGGTGTTCATTGTGAATTTAGAAAACATTTTTAACTTTTTCCCCTCAGTTCTTTCACTTTAAGAAAATATTTTTAACTCGAGCTGAAAATGCACATCAGTGAGGAAAAGGGGACCAAGGTAATTCTTAGCAGGCAGTTTTCCATATTGTGGGGCACAAAGTCCCACAGGGATAAAATGTAGTAGCCAAGATTATTAGATATTTTTTAGTATAGCTCCCTCATACATAAGTCCACTTTTTTCAATGAGAACAAATTTAAAATTTAAAGTCAGCAAAATGGATTTTGATACTGACAATAAATACAGTATGTGCAAATCAGTTCAAATAGATGATCTCTAAGCTTTTTTCTTGCTATGGATCTATGATCCTAGGAAAAAACCATCTATATTCTTCTGCATTGCTCTTAACATCTGGATTTCAACTCCACCACTTTTTCTCCCTAAATGGTCTGTGATTTTTGAACTATACAACCATGAAGATGAATGATCTTATTTAGAGTTAGATTGAAAGGGATTCACTCTCACCTTGTAGAAAAAGAACAATGTCTTCCCTCAAGGTAATGACCAATATGTAACAGTAGGAGGGCACCCAAACTATTCTTTTATATTTTTGCTTTTTGGAAGAAGGAAGGTAGGGCAATTGGGGTTAAGTGACTTGCCCAAGGTCACACTGCTAGTTTTTTGTGTTAAGTGTCTGAAGCTGGATTTGAACTCATGTCGTCCTGACTGCCACCTAGCCGCCCCCCCAAACTATTCTTTTCATGTAAAAGAATTTATCATTTTAAATTGATGAATGGAATGACCTTTTCTTAGTTTTCATCCTTGACACTTCAATGATTTGATACTATTGACCATATCCTCCTTCAAAATAATCTTTTCTTTCTGGATTTTCTTGACATGTCTTCTTCCTGGTTCTCTTCCTTCCTGTGTGACAGTTCCTTCTTAGTCCCTTCTGCAAGATTATCATCCATTTCCCATTCCCTAAGGATAGGTGTATGCTAGGGCTCTGTCCTGGGGTAACTGCCCTTCCCTCTCTACATTTTCTCTCTTGGTGGTCTTAACTCCCCAGAGTGTGATGATTATCTCTATGCAGATGACTGCTAAATGTACATACCGTGTTTCCCCAATAATAAGACACTGTCTTATTATTATTTTTTTGGACAGAAAAACACCAGAGGGCTTATTTTCAGGGGAGGGCTTATTTTAATGAACATTGACAGCAATTTTAATAAATAGGTAAATGTGAACAAAAAAATGTACCTTTATTCAATAATGATCATGTCATCTTCTTCAACAACATTGTCATAAGTGTCCATACCCTGAATTCCGTCCTGGATGTCTTGCACCTCCATTTCCTTCAGAAGAAGTGGACCCAATCTGTCATGTCCAGCAATATAGCTCTCTTTAAATGAATATGTCTTGTCCAGGTAACCTGCTCGTAGTGCCTTGGCGACACAGCTGTCAGTAATTTTATCCCATGACTTCTTCACCCAAGTCACGACTTCTTGCAGACAGGGCTTCACAAAGTTTCCACGCTGATTTCTTTCCATTCTATTTTCAATGTAGTCATTGACTTCTATGCGCAAATGGTCCTTGAATGGCTTGTTTATTGCAATATCAAGGCTCTGGAGATAGGCAGTCATTCCTGCAGGAATCTTGATCTATTTTCTTGATCTATTCTTCTCTCTGCAAGGAAGTTCTTCATTTCTTTAGCGTGGTGAGTGCTGGCTGAATCCCAGACTATCAGACCTCTTTGGTTACTTCGCATAACAAGTGGCAGCATTAAATCAACCCACTTTCTTATAACGGCTTGTGTACACCAGGCTTTTTCGGTTTCAAGAACGTAAATGCCAGATACACATTCAATCTTATCTTTCTTGCCCTTACTGATGATTAGAGGTGTGGCTTTCTTTCCATCCAAACGAATTGCCAAAACACAGGTGACCCGTGCACTTTCATAGCCAGTGGTGGGAATGTAGATTGACGTTGCACCCCTGTGATGAATTGTTGTTTGAGATCCTTGTCCCATAAACACTGCAGTTTCAACCATAGCAATCATATTGCAGGTTTGGTACTGGAAATGTCGATCCTATCAATAAAGGACTTGAATGCAAGTGCACGTTTAATAACTTCAGCATCTTCCAGCTTAAACAGTGTTGTTGATCTTCTTAGGGGCAGTTCATACCGTTGAAGGAAACCCTCCAACCAGTGTTGTGATGCTTTGAATCCTTCTGAGACCATTTCAAACTCTGGTGCCATTGAAAGGGCAAATGCTTGAATATCAGCCCTGCGCACAACCAAGGCCTTTGCTCTCCTGTCAGCAATCCATTCACCAATGAGGATCTCCAAGTCAGGATATAAGGGCTGCTGACCTGATCCAGACCTGCGCTTTTTCCCTTTTCCCTCATCCACCTGTTGATTGAAGTTATTATAATCTGCTCTCCATTTTCTGACCATTCGAAGATCCAAAAGTTTTTCTTTACAGAAAACTGCAAGATTCTTGCCATGTGACTCCTCTACAATTGCTTTCTTATACTCAACAGTATAGCTCTTCCTTTTTGTACTCATGTCTGGGGGTCAAAACAGACAGAATAATAAAATTATGACCATCAGTCCTTCTTTTCACTCCATCATGCCCCCTGAGTTCTTCTTTTTTCCTCCATCATGCCCTTTTTATCCTCCATCATGCCCCCTCACTCCCACTTACATACCGGGTTTTTATGTTGTCCTGCCTCAGCTCTCCTCTGCGGCACTGCCCTCAATGGCGCCAGCAAGCAAATCACTGGGGAAGAATAGGATGACGGGCTCACTGCTGCAGCTCTGATTGGATGCAGCTCGGAGCGCAGTGTGTGTTTCACAGGGGGGGGGGGACAGTGCATACAGAGGGTACCGTAATGTAGCGTGTAGCGCAGGGGATCACCTTCACTACAGTAGCAATCTCAATAGGGCTTATTTTCGGGGGAGGGCTTATTTTAGAGGAATCTTACACAGTAAGGGGAGGGCTTATTTTCGGGATAGGTTTTATTATCGGGGAAACACGGGGTATGTAGTCCTCTCCTAAATTCCAACTCCATGTCACCAAATGCCTATTGGATATCTTCACTTGGATGTTCCTTAGGTATGTCAAATCTATAAAAACAAAAGGATAAGATATGTTTATGCTATTTTGTCTGTGCTATATACCCCATGCTATATGCATACTTTTAAAAATACTAATGGGCTATTACAGAACTAGTCAGAAACTAAAAACTGTTACCTAGATTCTTACCTCTGTTAGCACTAAACAACATACAGCATTACTGTAGAAAGAAAGAAAATTGCAAGATAGAGCTATATAAACTATAACAGGAATAACTGATCCCTCTCCACAAGGGATCAATTACTAGGTTAATTCCCCCTCATTTTACCTCTCAATTTATTTTATTATGAATTCAAGCAATTTTACAGAAAAAAATAATCTTATGAGGACTAATCTAAATTGTTTCTCAAAATTATTTTCTAACCTTTATAAATGGTTCTAATGTTTCTAATTTTAATTGCAAATTGTTTCTAATGTTTGTAAATGGATATATATATATATATATATATATATTTATGTAAAATATTTACTTAATTGTAATCAACTTGTCCTAAACCTAGAGTCTAGGACAAATGCTACCCTTTGGCTAAATCCAAACTCCATAGAACAAATCCCCTTAATAAAAGGATTTGTTTTGTAAAACTTGTACTCAGTTAAAAGTCTGCACCCAAGGACCTAGAAGGCCACATGGGCCTCAAGGCTGAAAGTTCTTCCTCCTTGTGACCATGTCGAGCTTTTTCTACTTAACAGTGTCTTAAAGTAACATGCCCACATATCTATTGTTGTTTGTTGATGTTTATTCATTTCAGTCATGTCTGAATCTTCATGATCCCATTTGGGAGTTTACTTGGCAAAGATACTGAAGTAGTTTGCCATTTCCTTCTCCAGTTCAGTTTACAGATAAACTGAGGGAAACGGGATTAAGTGACTTGTTCAGGGTCACACAGCTAGTAAGCCTGATTTAAATTTATGAAGATGAGTCTTCCTGATTCCAAGCCCAGCGTACCTAGCTGCGCCTATTTATTAGACTACTGTAAATTCCCTGAGGTCAAGGACTCTATCTGTTTTTTTTTTAATTCCCCAAAGCACCTAGCATAATGCGTTGCACATAGTGCTTAATATTTGATGAATAAATTAATGAATATATTCCATATAATTGTAATTTTAATTTGTGACATAGTATATTATCATTTATATAGCTATTCACCAAATATTAATTGCTTAGTTTTTTGTTTTCCAATTTTTGTGCAACAGATAGAGTACCAGACCTGAAATTAGGAAGACCTGAGCTCAAATGAGACTTCAGACACTTACTAGCTGTGTGACTATGGGCAAGTCACTTCACTTTTGTATGTCTCAGTTTCCTCATCTGTAAAATGAATCTGATAATAATAGCACCTACCTCCCAGGGTAGTTGTGAGGATCAAATGAGATAATAATTATAAAATTTTTGGCACAGTGCTTGGCACTTAGCAAATATTAGCTATTATTATTATTAACATTGCCATTATCACTCATAATTTCTTTTTTATGAGATTCACATAGAAACAGTTCTGGGACAGGCTGCTAATTGCTATCTGATTATTATTTTATCCTTAATACTCTGTAGATTATTGTACAGGTGGATAAAATGAATGTTTTTTTTTTAAATGAATGAAGGTATTTGGATGTAATCTCATCTTCTGTAGACTCCCAGAAAGGATCTTCAAGACAAAGCCAGTAAAAGGATCAGAGGAATGATATATGCTTCATATTATTTATACATGGTTTTGATTTTTTTTATGGTAGTCTCTTTATTTTTAAAGAATTTCTCTAGCTTACAGATTTGGGGTATTTGGTATAGTGATAGTTATTTAAAATGTTGTTCTTAAATTTATATACAACAGTGTTGTGTCTAGGCATTTGCCTTCCCCAAATACAAAAATTGGTAGTTATAACTCTGGCAGTTTCTACCTACTGGTTGTTATTCTGTCCTCTTCGGGTCAAACAGAATATGTCTAATTCCTCATCCATATCAAAGTCCATCAAATAGTTAAAGGCAGCTATCCTACCTCCCTCTGCTTTCCCTCAATCCCCAAAGCCTCCTTTTTCCCAAGTTAAATATTCTTACTTCCATCAACTGATTCTCATTCTTATTAGTCTCCAGTCCCTTTAACATTTAAGTCACCTTTTCCCACAACTTAATACTCAGAAGTGTTGTATGGAATCCAAATGAAGCCTTGCTATTATGATAAAATAAAAATATTAAGTAGCCCCTTTCAAGTATAAAAAAAAATGCCCTGTGCATGGAAGATGGCATTCTATAATATTTTCCCTGTGTTAATTTATTTATTTTTTTACCTTTTCATTATCTGGTGGTTTAACAGATTAAAGAGAAGGCCCATTTTGAGAAATATCTAATTCTTTGATAGTGTAATCCCAAATCTCAGATGAAGATCAATATGATAGTAGTATCTGAGACATTGTGAGAATAGAAGAAATGGTTTTTCATTTTCAAACCTGTCAAATGACTACTAGGGCTAGCCTAGTAATAATCAGTGCTTTTGTAGCTTAGGGATAGCAGTTCAATCCCTTTTGGTGCTATGGTGACAGAGTAGTCAATCCCCATGAAAAAGCCAATGCTTTGTGTGGATTGTAGATTAATCCTCTTTGCCCTGTCTTTCTGCTCACTGCTTTCCCAGCCTACCTAATTTTGGAACTGCATGAAGATTACCTTTCCTATGTTCCTTCCTCTTCTACCTGAATCACAGGCAGATGTCAAAATGAAATGTGGTGAAAGTAAAATATGGTGAGAGGATCTGGGGAGTGGTAATTTGCTAGAGGAGCACTCACCACAATTTTATTCACTAGGGAGCAATGATAGGAACTGATTATATGTTAGTTTTCATTTTTAAGTGTGTGCAAGTGAAGGGACTGAAGTTTCTATTCTGGTAGCAACAATTACTTGACCACACTGAAAGCTGGTAGTGCAATTGAAATTTATGCTAAGAGGGCTTCTTCATTGTATGAAGATTTAGAAGTTCAGGAAATCTCAGTGTGAGCAAAATGAATGTAGAATATTCAAATTCTATATTATAACTCTTTGGAAAAATGACTTTTTTCCTGTGATATTTTTGTACATAGACATCAAAACCATAAGAGAAATCTGTAGGTAGTAGTTTCAAAAAGTAGAAACTTCCCCAAACAGATTTGAAAAGAAAACATTTTCTCCACCTTAAAACTCTATCAAATATCTCAGGTCTAAGCTTTGAATGAAACCTAATGATATATTCTTCAAAATGAGGAAGCTCTAGCTTTCAAATCCTACCTATCATTAACACTCACAGTTAATAAAGGGTTCATATTAGTAAAAAAAGAAAAAAAAGGGGAAACCACAAAACCATAGAAAGACAGCATTTCTAAACTAAGTAGCCACAGCAAAGTGGAATATTGTAATTCCTCCTTTAGCTTTCTACGCATCTTTTAAAGGTTAGATGTAGATAAATTGATAATATGTGAATGTACATTTAATATGTAAAAGTACGTGTTTTCAAAAAGAACATTAACAGGACTAACAGCTCTTTAAATTCTTTTCTTTTCCCTCCATAGAATCAAGAAGATAGAGCTGAAGTACTGGAGATTTATGTTATTTTTATTTATCCCTCCCAGAAAAAAAATGATCAGGGAAGGAGGGGAAGTATTATAAATCCATCTAAGCACAGAAATATATATGGAATGCACTAAATCCCAGTAGAGGCTAGTGTTAGAATCTAGGTTGGATGGAGTTAAAGGGACTCTTCTCCCTCTTACTTCCATAAGAGAAGACTCTCCTATTCTAGAGCAAAATTCTCTCTGATTGTTGTCCCCTGTGCCTGCCAGGGGTGACTTCAGACAGACATTGAAGGCAGTTAGATTCTGATCCTAGGTGAAGGTGATAGAATTAGAATAGATATACTTGCCAGATTAGGGGGGTTACTAAATTGCGGAGCTAGACAGTCTTTGAGAACATTTATGGTTACCTCTTGTTAACTACAAGAATTAGCTGGATGAAGCAAATCTTCAGAGATCTGTACTTATTAAATAAGTGGGAAGTGACCCAAGTCTGGATATTACTAGACCTGCAGTGGAAAAACAAAACAAAATAAAAAATAAACACTGGGTATGAAATTAGAGGGCCTGGTTTCAAATTCTGCCTATGCTACTTCAATCAATCAATTAACATTTATTAAATGCCTAGTATATATAATACACTATGCTAAATACTAAAGATACCAAAAGTAGCAAAAGACAGTCCTGGCCCTCAACAGTTTACAAAGGATAAAACAAGCAAACAAATATGTACAAATAGACTATATACAAGATAAAAAGGAAATAAGACAGAGAAAGAACTAGAATTAAGAAGAGTTGGGAAAGCCTTCTTGCAGAAGATGGGATTTTAGTTGGGATTTAAAGCAAACCAGAGAAGTCAATAGGCAGAGATGAGAAGAGAGAGTATTCCAGGATGAGGAACAACCAGAGAAAAGGCCTGGAGCTGAGAGATTAAGTGTCTTGTTCATGGAATAGCCAGGAGGCCAGGGTCACTGAATCAGAATATGTGTTAGGGAGTAAGGTGTAAGAAGACTGGAAAAGTAGGGGCTAAGTTATGAAGGGCTTTGCATATCAAGCAGATTTTACACATATTTTCATCCTAAAAGTGATAGAGAGCCACTGGGGTTTAGTGAGTAAGGGAGTGACATGGTCAGACTTATGCTTTAGGAAAATCATTTCAGTGGATGAGTGGAGGATACATTAGAGTGCAGAGAGACTTGAGGCAGGCAGACCCAGGTATAATGTGCACCAAGGTGGTGGAGGTATCAGAGAAGAGAAGGGGACATATCCAGGAGCTGTTACAGAGGTGGAATTGACAGGCCTTGGTAACAGATTAGATGTGGCCAGTTAAAGACAGTGAAGAGTTAAGGATGCCTCTGCCTCCCTTAAAAGACTGGGAGGATAGTGTTGCCCTCCGAAGTATTAATAGGAAAGTTAAAAAGATGGGGGGAAGAGTTTAGGGAGAAATATAATGAATTAGGTTTTAGACATGTTGAGTTTAAGATGTGTACTGGACATCCAACTCGATGTCTGAAAGGTGGAAATGCAAGATCGGAGATCAGAATAATGGTTGGGGCAAGATAGGTAGATTTGAGAATCAACAGAAGGAAATCACGATTAAATTCGTGGGAGCTGATGAGATCATCAAGTTAAATAGGGTAGAGGGAGAAGAGAAGATCATCCATGAAAGAATCTTGAGGGGCTCCCATGGTTAGAGAGTGTGATATGGATCAGGATTCAATAAAGGAGACAGAAGGAACCATCAGATACATAGGAAAGGAGCCAGGATGGAGTAGTATCCTGAAAACCTAGAAAGAAGAGAGTATCAAGGGGTAGAGGGTAATCAATAATGTCAAAGGCTGCAGAGAAATCAAGGAGAATGAAGACTGAGAAAGACCATTGGATTTGGCAACTAAGAGCATTCCTAATTTTGCAGAGAGCAGTTTCAGTGGAATGATAGGATTGGAAGACATTTTAAGGGGCTAAAAAGAGAACAGGAAGAGAGAAAGTGGAAGTACCTATTGTTGGTGGCCTTTTCAAGGAGTTTAGCCACAAAGGGCAGAAGAGATATAGGAAGATAGTGGAGATAGAAGGATTGATGAGGGTTTTGTCAGGATAGGGGAGACATGGGCATGTTTGTAGAAAGAAGAGAATGCACCAGTAGAGAGGAAGAGATTGAATAGAGCACCGGCCTTGGAGTCAGGAAGACCTGAGTTCAAATCTGACCTCAGACACTTGACACACTACCCGTGTGACTTTGGGCAAGTCACCTAGCCGCCCCCTATCCAGACTAGATTAGAGAATTCAACAGAGCCCACTTCCACTTAGTGAAATCACTCACTGGGTGGATATAATGTAAAGAGAAGACTTTTAATAAAAGCACAAATGATAACTCCATGGATATCTTGAGTCCCTGTGTATTTTTGAGCTAAGAATCAGATTTCAATTTGCTGCCAAGTTCTCTTCAATTTCCTAATAAAAAAGATGAGAGATATATTATCCACAAGGGCAGATATATCAGTTAGCCAGTAGCCCTGAAAAAGAAAGCAATGAACACTGACCTGATACTGGTGTGCCTCTTTTTAATTTTTTAAAAAGCATTTGGTAACCAAAAAAAAGCAAGTTATTTCCTAGCTTAGAACTAGAACCCTGGTCTACAGAAGGAAACGATGAAGGTGAAGATAAGCCCTGATCCCCTCACACTAAGGCAAAGGTACCCTGGAAATTAACATAACACAATGGGTGACTATCCTCCCATTGTCATTTCCCCTAACCTTGTGTTTCCTGTAAGTGTGTTTCCTGTAAGACCTGCCCAGTCCTGGACAGGTAGGATAATGTTAGAAACCTTAAAGCAATTCACTGGTTAAAGGTTGACTTAAAGGTTAAAGGTTAAAGATTAACCATGCTCTGTGAGTACTGATTCAACTTTGATGAACCTGGTCTTTGAGGTTTTGCCTTTGTGTCCCATCAGCTGAGTTCTCTGTTTGGCTTTTAAGCAACTAGATAGCACAGTGGGTATAGTACTGGGATTGGAGTGAGAAAAGAATATCTGAGTTCAAATCCACTCTCAGACACTTACTTGCTGTGTGACTCTGGGCAAGTCACTTTTCTTCTGTCTACCTCAGTTTTTTCCAAATGTAAAATGGGGATAATAATGAAACCTATCTCCCATGGTAACTATAGGAATCAAATAAGATAATATTTATAATAAACTTAGCACAGCACCTGGCACCAAGTAAGCACTATATAAATGCAATCAATGATGATGATGATGATGATGATGATGATTACCCAATCTGCTGGTACCAGGAGGTAACAGCAGCCACCTCTGCCAAAGCATTAACAAGATGACAGTCCTCTAAACAGCACTTACACAGCATGTCCCCAAAGTCTTCATATAGTTTTTTTTTTTAAAGCAATCGGGGTTACGTAACTTGCTCAAGGTTACACGGCCAGTTATTTCTGGGTGTGGTGCTGAGTATCTGAGCCCGGATTTGATCCAGGTCATCCCGACACTGGAGCCGGTGCTCTTACTCATTGTGCTACCTGGCCACCCCCTTCCTATAGTTTTAAGCTTTAATACCTTAAAAACCATTTAACCTTTTCTCAAATATATAGAGAACATAGTCAAATTTATAAGATTACAAGTCATTCTGCACTGATAAGTGGTCAAAGGATATAAACAAGTAATTTTCAGATGAAGATATCAAAGCTATCTATGGTAGTATGAAAAAATGCTCTAAATCACTATTGATTAGAGAAAATCAAATTAAAACAACTCTGAGGTACCACTCATAGGTACTCATACCTATCAGATTGACTAATTTGATAGAAAAGGCAAATGAGAAATGCTGGAGAACCTGGAAAAATTGGGACACTAGTGTACTCTTGGTAGATTTGGGAACTGAACCAACCATTCTGGAGAACAACTTGGAACTATGTCCAAAGGGCTATAAATCTGTTACATACCCTTTGACTCAGCAATACCACTATTAGGTCTGTATATATTAAGGAAGGAAAGGGACCTATATTTACAAAAATATTTATAGCAACTCTTGTGGTGGCAAAGAATTGGAAATAGAGGGAATACTCATCAATTGGGGAATGGCTGAACAATTTGTGGTTTGTGATGGTGATGGAATGCTATTGTACTATAAGAAATGATGAGGGGAATGGTTTCAGAAAACTTGGGAAGACTTATGTGAACTGATGCAAAAAGGTGAGCAGAACCAGGAGAACACCGTAAATAGTAATAGCAATATTATAATGAGTATCAACTATGAAAGACTTAGCTACTCTGATCAAGACAGTGACCCAAGACAATTCCAAAGGACCCATGATGAAAAATGCTATCCACCATCAGTTATCTGAATACAAATGAAAGCATACTTTTTAGCTTTATTTTTCTTCTGGGTTTTTTTTTGCGGGGGGGCTGCTTTTTCTTTTACAGCAAGGTTAATATGGAGATATGTTTTGTATGACTGCACATGTATAATCTGTATCAAATTGCTTGCTTTCTCAAAAAGGGGGGAAGGGAGGGAAGAAAGGAGAAAATTTAAAATTCAAAATTTTTAAAAATGAATGTTAAAATTGTTGTTACATGTAATTGGAAAAATAAAATATAAATATAAATTTAAAATTAAAAAACCATTTAAGCTTTAATAACGTAAATCTGTACTTAGACTTTTGGGACATGTTTAATAAATGACATTTATAAGCATTTTAAGGTTTGCAAGGTATTTTGCATACATTATTATCTAATTTGGGCCTCACAACAACTTCATGAAGTGTTATCAGGACTGCTAGTTTTATTACACCCATTTTACAGATGAGATAACTGACCTTCAGAGAATGAGATTTTTTTTTTTGTTTTAAAATTTTACTTTCAATTCCAAATTCTCTCTACCCCTTTACTCCCCCACCCATTGAGAAGACAAGAAATATGATACTCATTATACATTTACATATACAAGTCATGCAAAACACAAAGAATGAGTTTCAAAGGCAGGATTTGAACCCAGGTCTTTCAGATTCAAAGCCCAGTAATACTCTGGTTCAGAACTAGTGTCTCTGTTCATCTAAAACAGGTGAAATGGTCAAGAAGATAACTGAGACGTTGAATCACACTAAACAGAGAGAAAGGATAGTTTTTTTTTAAATTCAGATGAACTATTGGGGAAATTCTCAGCTCAGAACAAAATGATTTATTCAATTTCATACTTAACCATACCCTTAAAGATACGAGATCCCTAAGCGTTTCTGAAAAGAGGATAGAAATGGAAGATCAATCAATATTCATCAAAAGTCTCTTTTTAGAGAGACCTCCTATACAGCCACCAGAGTCAAGCTGAAACTTACTGTTCTGCAGGCAGAAAGAAGGGAAAAGGAAACTACTGCTCAGAATGAAATTCCTTAGAAGACCTGCGTTTAAATTCTGTGGGCTCCGTCTAATTTAGTCAGTTCTTATCCTAGTCTCTATGCTTGTTCTTTAGCTCTTATCCCCTAATATCTGATAACAATTTTGTACCTTCACCATTCTAAGCTGTAAGGGTCAATGTCGTTGTCTATTCAATAAACAAGCGATTTCTGAATCAAGGGAGTCCTGATAGAGTAACAACAGAAAGCCATCTCCTCAATCCAGTCATAGGCCTTGAACTGACGACCACTCCTCTACACATCCTTTTTCTGGTTGGAGACAAAGTAGGAGAAAAGAGAATTATGTTATCTGCTGCCCTCCCCACATTCCTATCCCGCGGAAGATAACCTGGTATTGGGAAGGGGAAGAAGGATTGATTGATCACTGAGAATCCCAAGCCCTTTGGGGTATTTCTGGAACCCTGAGGATCAGATGTAGCTGGTCTGGCTTTCAAAAAGTGAGCCAGAGCACACTAGATTGTACTACTGTGAATATAAAATGCTTTGTGATGTTAAAACTAAACATTTCTTGTACAAACAGCACTTCCATTTGACCAAATTCTGCAGTCTGTTTTCCCTTTATTTTTCACTGATGTGTATGAGAAAGTTAAAAAATAAATAATCCCTTTTGTTAATATAAATCTCATCAAGTATTGCAACAATGAAGAGTCATTCATCTTTAATGAATAAATTATTTTAAAATGCTATCTTCCTAACTTATTTTTCTTCTCTTGTCCTTTCAATATGATCTTTTGGTCACTTAATTTTCTGAACATTGCTTACTAAAGTTTGAGATGGCCCCAGGATAACAATACTAATGAGTAATTTCTGAAATGTGACGAGAAATATTTTTAGTTGGCAGTTGATTACAAAATGGAACAATTAAAAAGACAAAGGCACCAAACTACAGGAAATTATTATGAAATGTCCCTGAAAACACATGAAATCTTTGGCATTTATATGTTCCTACCAGACATATGTATCCTGCCTTGTGTCCATTTTTCCTACAAAAAATGAGACCACACCCAGAATTAAACAAAAGGCTAGGACCTCTAGCTGCCACTTTTGGAAAGATAAAATTCACAGGCAGGCAATAGACTAGGAGTAAATTCAATGAATGACATTCTGGTGCTATAGATATAGCAAAATTATGTTCCTTTTCTTTTATAATAATTGTCTTTAAGATATTCTTAATAGCAGTATAATGTAATTTAACGTCATTATTTTGTACGAGAGTGACATTTTCCTTCTATTTCTATACTATAGTAACTTCTCTTTAACTATATTTAGACATTATACCACAATATAATATTTCAAAACACAATTAATATTTCATATTCGGGACCCAACTTGGGAAATTTGTTGAGCATTTTATATCATGGCCAACTTAAATATCCCCATGGACTTTTTATTCCTTCTTTGCTTACAAGCTGGGCTTTATAGCCCTTTCTTTTTACGGCTCTTTCTAACCACGAATCGGTGAACATTCTTTATGTGCTAAAGGTCATAGGGCCACCTCCCCACTATGCTCCTAAGTGGATTTTTTCTGCCATCTAGTCATGATCTAGATGATCCTGCCGCTGATGACAATACTTCTGGCCTAGCTTCCCTTGCCATTGTTCAGATGGAGGTGGGTGCCTTAAGCAATGCTTCTAAGTGAGGACAAAGCTTAGAAGGGCCAATAGCAGTATATGTGAGTGACAGAAAATGATAGGGTAAATTTTTTTTTAGATAATAGATAATAAAATAATTTTTTAGATAATAATAATCATAGATAATAGTGTTTCTCTCATTAGTATGAATAATAAAAAGCTGATGTGTAATGTAATTACATATATGTGAATTTGAAATTTTGGTGGAGCTGTTAGTCTAAATCTGTAGATTTGAGTTCTTTTAGAAGATGCAAAGTCTGTTGAGCATTCATTTAGCTGCTCTCTGCGGCTTTGACTAGTGGACAGAACAAAGAAGCAAAAACAGAATAGGAGGGTATTCTAGAAGGGGGAATGAACGTTTCTTTAAAGTATCAAGAGAACGTAATTTGGTCTGAATCATTTCTCAAGAGCCTCTGGGTGTGCTGAAAGCCTGTGGGATGTGATGAATAGAGAGCTGTCCTTGGAACCAAGAAGATGTGGGTATGAGTCCTACCTCTGACACTTGGCTGTATGACTCTCCCCAGACAGGTCACTAACCTCTCTGACCTGTGTTGGTAGAGGGTTTCTTCTCATTTGTGAGTTTCCTTATTTCAAGGACTGACTAACTGACCAATGAAATCACAGGTCAGTGATTTTGTAGTCTCTCTGTGACCCCATTTGGAGTATTCTTGATAAAGATACTGGAGTGGTTTGCCATTTTCTTCTCCAGCTGATTCAACAGATGAGGAAACTGAGGCAAACAGGGTTAAGTGACTTGCCCAGGATCATACAGCTAGTAGGTATCTAAGGCAAATTTGAACTCAGATCACCCTGACTCCAGGTATGGTGTTCTATTTACTATGCCACCTAGCTATTGTAATGGGAATGCAAATTTGGAAGATCTTCCCTGCCCCTAGGCTAAAGTGCACCTGAAGCCTGGGGTGGGAGGCTTGTTTTTCAGTAGATAATTTTTTGATTGGCCAGTGGGTCAATAAGGTTGTTACATTCTCTGAGCCAGGAGAAGGCTATATAAGCCCTGATGTGAAGCTTTGTTTTGGGGGCTCACTTTGAGAAGTGTTCTGTGATTTGATCTGTATTCTGGGAAGCTGTTGTCCAGGGCCCCTCCGGCTTTGAAAAACCCAGATGTTGATTTGGTATGGATATAATGGTTGGACAGTTTGGAAAGCTGTCTACTTGATCTGTTTCTGTCTTGATAATTCTGCCTGTATACTTTGAAGTTTGGGGTGCTGACCTTTTCCCCTGAACAAGGTAAACGATATATGTCTCACTGATTAAAGTAAGCTTGTTAACCCATTTTGAGTTGCTTTCCTTTAACAAAGCAGATCCAAGAACCTGTGCTAGCAGCTACCCTGGGAACGCTGGGGTGCTTGCTGCTACAGCTATTTAATTTTTATAGTCAATGCAGAGTATAAAGCAGAGAAAGTGCTTAACAAATGCTTATTGATTGATTCTAGGTACTGTGCTCTATACTGAAGACATGAAGATCATCAATGTCACCCCCCCCCCCACCCATAAGGGACTTTTGGGACTATTAACTTGATAGGGATTTTGGTGTGGATAAAGGTAAAGATTAGATTTAGACCAAGTACTCTAGACAAATTTAAGAAAGAGAAGAGCATTTTCAGCTGGAGAAATCAGGAATGACTTCATGGAGGTGGTAGTATCAGAACCAAGGCTTGATGGAAAATTTTGAAAGGCTGAATAAAGAAAAGCCTACTATCTAGGCAAGAAAAATGGTCCATGCAAATAAGTGGAGGTAGGGGAGATGGATAAGATTTAGGAATATAGTTTATCTAGAATTCAAAGTATATGAAGAAGAGAAATATGAAATAAAGCCAGGAAGGTCTGGTTGGAGTCACATTATTGAGGCCCTTAAATGGTAGGCTAAGGAATTGGTAAATTATCCTAGAGGAAACAGGGGATTATTGAAAGTTTTCGAGCAAGAGAATGCCATGGTTAGACAATTCTGAAGAATATTTGGGAAATTATGGGATAAATAGAATGGAGAAAGGATTGGAAACAGAGAGACAAGTTAGGATGCTCTTCTAAGAGGCAAGGGGTGGTAAGAGTATGAAGTAGGGTGGTGGTGGTGTGAATAGAGTAGAGACAGATAAGAGAGATGTTGGGAAAGTAAAATCAGCAGAACATGACAACTGATTGGCCCTGAGAAAGATATGAGAGTAACTTGCTTACCAGAATAAAAATGATAGCCACATACTATAGCAACGTCTTGCATGACTTCACATATATAATTGATATCATATTGCTTGCCTTCTCAATAAGTAGGGGAGGGACTGGAGGGAGAGAATTTGTAACTCAAAAGAAATGTTTTTTTTAAAATAAACTAATTTTTTTTAAATGACAGCCATACAATCATAAATCTTAAAGCGAGAGTTGCCCCCTAGAAATAATCCAGTCCACAGATAATGTCAGACTTGTTTCATGCTGCTGAACTGGTTTTTTTCCCCTCTCTCTTTTTGTGCTTTGATATAAGGGATAGATGAGAGGGGGTGGAGGCATATTTTGGGAAATATAGATAATATAAGAGCAAAAGAGGAATATAACTTTAAAAAGAAAAAAGAAATAATTTAGAGCAACCCCTTTATTTTATAAGGGGATAAGGAAATTGATGTCCAAAGGAGTGAAATGTTTTGTCTAGAGTCACATAACTAGTTGGTGGTAGAGCCAAGGCTAAAACCTTAGTCTAGGCCTCTTTCCACAGTTTTTATTTGTCTCAAAACTTCCTCTTTTCGGAAGTTTTCCCCTAACTCAAATATCCTGAGATATGGGTTTTTTTTCCAAATGCTTTATTAACTTCTGGCTTACATAATTCTTCCACCAGATTTTTGAGTTACAAATTTTCTCCCCGTTTTCCCCCTACCCACCACCCCAAAAGAGAGATCCCACAGGATATCCCCTCCTCCAATCTTCTCTCTCCCATATCTTCTACCTTACCCCCTTCGACTTTTTCAGTAGGGCATGGTGGATCTCTGTCACCCAGTGCCTGTATATCTTATTTCCCAATTACATGTAAAATAGTATTAATAATATTATATATATATATTTTTTTAAACATTTGATTTTAAAACTTTGAATTCCAGATTCATTCCCTTTCTCCCTTGTCACCCACTCCTACTGGGAAGATAAGCAATTCAGTATAGGTTGTTCATGTGTAGCTATGCAAAACATTAACATAGTAGATATATTGTAAAAGACTGACTATATTTTCCTCCCTCCTATCCCACCTCCCACTAGTTCCATTCTCTACTTTGATCCCGCCCCTTTTCAAAAGTGGGTGCTTCCAACTTCCCTCCTCCCCAGGCTGCCCTCCCTTCCATCATCCCCCCTCTCATCCCCTTCTCCCCTATTCTCCTATACGGTGAGATACCCTATTTAGTGTGTATGTCATTCCCTCCCTGAGCCAAATTCAATGAGAATAAGGTTTACCCAATCCCTTTTGCCTTCCTATTCTTTCCCTCCATTGCAACCATTTTCCCTTGCCTCTTCTATATGTCTCTCTCCATCTCCTCTCATTATATTCCTCTCTCACCTCTTAATTTCACCTTTTAAGTATTATCCCTTCCTATTAAATTGGTTCTGTGCCCTCTATCTATGTATACCTGTAAACATATATACACACATTCACATTTGTATTCATATGCCCGTATACCCTCCTATATAGGCATATATATATATGTGTGTATATATATATATATATATATATTTCTATTCCCTTCAACTATTTTCATATTGAGAAAAGATTCATCAGTTACAATTACAGTTTTTCCATGTAGGAATGTAAATGGTTCAACTTTGATAAGTTCCTTATGATTTCTTTTCCCTGTTTACCTTCTCATGCTTCTCTTGCTTCTTGTATCTGAATGTCATATTTTCTATTCAACTCTGGTTTTTTCATCAAGAATGCTTGAAAGTCCACTATTCCACTGAATGACAATATTTTCCCCTGAAACATGGTACTCAGTTTTGCTGGTTAGGTGATTCTAGGTTTTAATCCCAGCTCCTTTGAACTCCGAAATATCATATTCCAAACCCTTCGATCCCTCAGTGTAGAAGCTGCCAGATCCTGGGTTATCGTCATTGTGTTTCCACAATATTCAAATTGTTTCTTCCTGGCTGCTTGTAATATTTTATCCTTGATCTAGGAATTCTGGTACTTGGCTATAAAATTCCTAGAAGTTTTCTTTTGGCAATCTTTTTCAGGAGGTGATTGGTGGATTCTTTCAACCTCTATTTTGCCCTCTGGTTCTAAAACATCAGGGCAGTTTTCTTTGAGACCTTCCTGGAGGATGATTTCTAGGTTCTTTTTTTGATCATGGCTTTCAGGTAGTCCAATAATTTTTAAATTATCTCTCCTGGATCTATTTTCCAGGTCAGTGGTTTTCTCAATGAAATATTTCACATTGCCTTCTATTTCTTCATTTGTTTGGATCTGTTTAATAGTATCTTTATTTATCATAAAGTCACTAGCTTCCATTTGCTCCAATCTAATTATGAAGGAATAATTCTCTTCAGTGAACTTTTGAAATTCTTTTTCCATCTGGCAAATTCGGCTTTTTAAGGCATTCTTCTCCTCATTGCCTTTTTGAGCCTCTTTTGCCATTTGGGTTACTCTATGTTTTAAGGTATTATTTTCCTCAGTCAGGCTGTTGACTCTCATTTCATAATTTTCTTGCATCATTCTCATTTCTCTTCCCAATTTTTCCTCCACTTCTCTTATTTGCTTCTTAAGGTCCTCTATGGCCTGTAACCAGCTCATATTTTTCTTGGAAGCTTTTGGTGCAAGAGTTCTGACTTCACTGTCTTCCTCCTGTTCCATCCTTTGATCCTTTTTGTCATCAAAATAGGAGTGTAAAGTTGGGGTGCTCTGTTTATTTTGCTTCCTTTGCCTGCTCATTTTGCCACTCAATCACTTCATCCCTGGGCTTTTTGCCACAGTAGGACTCTGCCACCAGACAGGGGAGCTTCATCCCAAAGGCTGGGGTTTTCTCAGCTGCAGAAGGTGTTAGTTGGGTGATCTCTCTGAAGCCTCCACACACTCTGACAAGCTGGTCACACACCCCAAGACCTCTACCCTAGACCGCAATCCAGATCCAAGCAGGTTAAAGCAAGAGTGATTACCCCTCAGACTGGTTGCTTAGTCCCCCTACACTCTGCAGGCCAGGAGCTAAAGCTGCCAGGTAGAGGCTGTTGCACAGCCGAGGCTTCTCACCCTGGGGACAAAGACCGACCTCACTCCTAACTACCGTATCCCAAAGTTCACACTGCACTGACCTCTCACTTTGTCCTTAGCATCTATGTGTTGATAATTCTGGAAACCACCACAACTGCTGGTGGTCTGAAGTCCCTCCAGACAAAGGGTGGTCAGACCCGCCCTGAGGCTAAAACCTCTGGCTTGTGGGGAGCTGGGCTTGTCTTCCAGAGCACTGTGCTGGCTGCTTCCTGCTGGAGGTTAACTTCTCTGTGTCATTTTGTGGGTTCTGTTGCTCCAAAGTTTGTTCAGAGTCCCCTTTTACATGAACTGGGGGAGGTGGAAGCCAGAGCCCCACAGAAGTCCTGTTTCTCCTCCGCCATCTTCTAGACCTGTAAATATATCAATATAGATATGGTTTTTAAGAAAAATTTCTTTTATCTATACTCTTCACACTCTTCAGCTATCCTCTCATCAACCTGAGAAGGTCTAAGCTATTTGGGTTTTTAAGCTTTTCCCAACCTAGCAGTTGGTCTATTCCCTATGCCATTTGTCCAGGTCAGTACTCAGTCAGTCAGTCAATAAGAATTTAAGTTCCTACTCAGTGCTAGTCCGTGTGCAAAGCATTTGTGATACCCTGAAGAGACTCACAATCTAATTGTGAGGGAGATAGCAAGCAAACAACTATGTACAAACAAGCTATAGATAGGATGCTGGATTTCACTGCATAATTGTTGTTTCCTGGTATTTTTTTTAGTCTGAAAAATTGGTTTATACCCTTTCATCCCATAATTGTTGTATGGTGCAATTCTGTTCATCATGCTGCTTAAAAGGTAAAGAGAGCAGCAATTTATTCACCAGTGGCATATGGTTACACATATATCTCTTGTATATTGTGAGCCACAAGCTTAGAACTCTCAACAAACTTGTATCATCAGTATATTTCCAAAAGCCAACTTGGGTGGTTTGTTTAGAGCACTGCAGTACTAATGGTATTGTCACTCAACCCAATGAAGAACCATAGGCACAAGGGGAGCAAGTTGGCAAACTGCCAAAAGTAAGTCATGTGATATGGTAAGACTTTAAATTTAAGGTCATCTTTCCAATTTAAAAGAAAAAATTTTTTTCTTTAGAGTCGTAGTGGCTTTACTGGGGACAAAATACCAGGGGATTAGGAGTTGGCACTTTCTTCTTGCCAAAGGTGGGCACTATGTTGGCAAAGCATTGGTTGTACTGCATCCTCCTCTTAGCAAGCCCAGTCTTCTTCTTCAACCTAATTAGGTGGTTAGACTAGCAATTTGAGAACCAAGAGTTCTTATGGTCCTAGTCTTTGCTCTATGACCCACCCAACCCCTGTGTGTTATGAGGTTGATGAGATCATGTCTCTAAATGGCTTGACATTCTAACATGAAAGGCACTCTTAAGGGTAAGAATGTTATTATGTTTGTGAATCCAGAATGATATGATTGTAGAACTATGTAGTAGATTACTAATTGTTAATTGTGAATGTGCCAAGATATCTGATTCATACTGTTCTCTAGAAAAATCTCACTTAAAATTCTATTGTATGTATCATTCATCTTCTCTTTATTAATGAACCTTGTGCCTACTATATAATGGCAGTGTCTGCTGCTTTTGCCTTAATTTTAATTCCTGTCTGAAAGTTTGTCCAACTAGTCTTTCCATCTGAAGACATAATGTTATATAAAAGTCTTGGCATTCTTTTCTGGATGACTCTACAGGTGACTAATTGAGTGACATGCAAATTCCTGTTGAATTCTCTCTCTCTCTCTCTCTCTCTCTCTCTCTCTCTCTCTCTCTCTCTCTCTCTCTCT
>NW_027185903.1:19092376-19189804 GCF_028583685.1 Petaurus breviceps papuanus | reverse complement strand
TCTCTCTCTCTCTCTCTCTCTCTCTCTCTCTCTCTCTCTCTCTCTCTTTCTCTCTCTCCAATATCCTTTTTGTTTTTGTAGGGCAATTGGGGTTAAGTGACTTGCCCAAAGTCACACGGCTAGTAAGTTGTGAAGTCTGAAGGTGGATTTGAACTCAGGTCCTCCTGACTCCAGGGTCGGTGCTCTATTCACTGTACCACCTAGTCACCCCTCTCTCCATTATTCTTAAAACAACATTTAACATTTTAAAGATTTTTGGTTTTTCTTCTTTATTTTCCACTTTTTGCTTTCTTTAGGGGTATGTGTGTGTGTGTGTGTGTGTGTGCTCATATGTTTCTCCTCTTTCCTCTATTACTTAGGACTTTTCCATTTGGCAAACACCACCTTTCCAAGGGTGCTGAAATATGGCTTGATTTGTTTTCATTTACTGTTTCTGAGTTTATTTACCAACATAATTAATGATATCAAAACTGTTCTTGGAACAGGGCTTGATCACTCAGCTTTTGTTCTTGAGGCTTGGATGATTAGCTTTGGAAAAACAAAACAGAATTAATTGTATGCCAACCCCACATAATGACTGCTACAGTATTCCCCCAACCACCCTTATTTCTGAGTGCTTTTGTTTATATACATGGCTGTGAACAACATATCCTAGAGAACCATTCATTGTCTTGCTGACCACGCAATGCTAGTTCCTGCTTTCCTCCTGGGATTCACTCTAAGAACCTCCTCTTTATGGACCATGAGGATTAAAAAGTGACACAAGATCCTCCTTCTTTATTTATCAATCAACAAGCATTTATGAGCACCTGACTATATTCCACAAGCTGTGCTTGGTACTGAGGATACCGAGGAGGAAAGAGCAATGCCTGCCTTCAAGGAGTTTACATTCTAATAGAAGATATATAACATATATACGTTTAAGCATATTAAAATATATATATGTATGTATATATACAAGGTAAATGCAAGATACTTTCAAGTGAAAAGGCACTAGCGATTGTAGGGATCTGGAAAGATCTCATGAAAAATGTAGTGCTTGATCTGAACTTTGAAAGAGGTTAGGACAGCTAGATGGCACAGTGGATAGAGTTTTGGGTCTAGAGTCAGGAAGAACTGAGTTCAAATCTAGTCTCAAACACTTACTAGTAGTTATGTGATCCTAGGAAAGTCACTTAACTCTGTTTGCCTCATTTTCCTTTAATGTCAAATCTGGAGAAGGAAATAGCAAACCATTCCAATATCTTTGCCAAGAAAACCCTAAACGGGGTCAGGAAGAGTCAGACATGACTGAAACAACTGGACAACAGTAACAACAACAAAGAGAGATTCCACAATGGGGGTGTGAAGAGGGCTGTGTGTTCTAGGGCAGGAGGAGGAAGAAGGGCAAAGACATAGAGACCGGAATAAATGTTGCTTGTGAAGACTGAAAATAGGTGAGTGTGGTTAGACCACAGAGTGTCTGAAGGAGAGCAGTGTAAAACGTCTGGGAAGGTAGACTAAAGGTATATGGTGAAGCCTTCCCAAAACCAAAGAAAAGAGTTTGTATTTCATTCTGGAGGTAGCAGGGAGCCCTTGGAGCTCATTGAGTAGGTGGGCAATAATGTTAGATACTGATTTAGGTGTGACTTTGACAGAATGTGAAGTAAAGACTGGAGGGACGGATAGCAATTAGGAGATGAAGAGAAATGTTAAGAATGTGAATAGGGTTGTATGTAGGTATGCATACCTAACATAGGTATGCATAGATCATTAGAAGGCTTTTTTGGCTGATACTCTATGCATGCCTGTGGTGTCTACATTCATATAAAGGAAACCAAGGAAAAAGAATTTTAAACCTAGTCCTAACTAATTTCTCTGTGATAGAAAGTTGGTATACTAACAAAAGTGAAACTTCTACAAAAATGAAATTCAAGCAGGAGTTTTGGGTCTATATTTCACTCTTTTTCCTTTACCCCTTATCAGATGTCTCTTTCATATTCATCTCTTAAAAGGAGAGTCTTTTGTCACTTCCCACAAGTTGTATGGTCTTGAGCAAGCATGAAATCAAAAGCTATGGAAATAGAGAGGAGCCTTAGAGATCATCTAGCTCAATCTCATTATTTTATAGGTTAAAAAGCTGATGTAGAGTAAAGCGCTGACCCCGGAGTCAGGAGGACCTGAGTTCGGTTCTGACCTCAACACTTAACACCCACACACACACACACAAAAAACTAGCCGTGTAACCTTGGGCAAGTTACTTAACCCCAACTGCCCTCCAAAAGGCAAAAAAAAAAAAAAAAAGCTGATGTAGAGAAGTGAAGTCACTTGCTCAAAATCACACAATTAGTTATTGGGACTTGAGCTCAGATCTACTCAATAAGTATTGCGTGCCCTTTCCATTATACTAGGTTGTTTCTTTAACTCTGTGATCTTCCTTCAGTTTCCTCAACAATAAAATAACTGAGTTGGGATCTTCAGTCATTTTTCTGTTGTGTCCAACTCTTCCAAGATCCCATTTGGGGTTTTCTTGGCAAAGTTACTGGAGTGGTTCCCCATTTCCTTCCCCATTTGAAAGATGAGGAAATTGAGGCAAACAAGGTTAAGTTACAACTAGGAAGAGTCTGAGGAGTGTCTGGGTTGGAATAGATTATCTCTAATTTTTGACAAACACTTTTGTTTTATTTTCACTGCTTTAGGCCCCCTGAGTCTCTCTAGATGATTAGAAAAGGAATAAGGGGAGTAGAAGAAAGCCAGCTGTAAAGAGTGAGAAGTGACAGAATAGAGAAGTGGTACAGCTGCTGAATGGATGGAGATGGAAATGGAAATGCAGCTGTCACCATCTCCTCAGCTGCCTCCTCTTGCTACCTGAAGCATGAAACTTATGGAAGGAGTCTAGGCTGAGCAGCCTAGCTTCTATAAATCATTAGAACACCGTCTTATCTCCAAGAAAGACTTTCCAAGTGGAGAATTGGACATTCTGCCTGCTGGCCAATGGGCTAATATTACTGTTCTGTTTCTTCCTGTGAGAAAAGTTTTCCATACCTGAGGGCTCGTGGAGGTAACTCTGCCACCTTGCTGGTGAACTGACATCATGAAAAATTGCCCAGCCTGCTTTAGTGGCAGAAGATCAACTCGATGTATCTTCCTTCCCTACTTTATTGCATTCAAGGAGAATTCTGGAGGAGGAAGAGACTGAAGGAATAAACATACTTGCTGCTATATGCTTCTGGAAATTAATTTCCCTTTTGAAATTCATTCAATGGGGAAAACAACATTATTAAAGTGTCTTTTTCTGTTCTGGCTTAACAATTTAAACAGAGCTGTTTTCCCTACGCTATTTGGAAAGGGTTTCCAGTCTTGCATAATTCACATGCCTGTCACTGTGGGCAGCATAGAGCACACAGACATCTGGGTGTCTATCTCTACAGTGGTCTCTTATTTAAGCAGTAGTTCAGGAAATTAATGACAGATTTCAAACCTCTAGGATTCAGTTGTCTCACAAATAACTTTGGGCTTTACAGCTCCTGCTAGACTTTAATAGCTAGGATACTATTGCTCAACGAAGCTGGGCTTCAACCCTTCAGAACAGATGATAGGACTTATTTAATCCTTTGGAACTCATTTCATTTGGAAAACCCTGACCAAAACTGGGAGAGATACCAAATGTGGTAGATGACAGGATCAGGATCCAAAAAAGATCTTGGCAGACTAGAAAAGCGGGCCAAACTGACGAGATGAAACTTAATAGGGATAAATGTAAGAACCTGCATTTAGGTGCAAAAAACCAGTTGTATAAATAGAGGATGGAAGACATAGACTTATCTCCATACCAAAAGGCCTTTCACTGTTTGTCATTTGCTGTATGTATTCTCTCCCACATTAGAATATGAGTTCCTTGAAGGCAAGAACTCTTTTATTTTTGTCTTTGCATTCCAAGAGTAGAAACTTAATATTCATTCATTTATTCATTTATTGAGCAGCTATTCAGCAATGAACATCCTAGAACACAGGTGGGAAACCTGAGGTCACAAAGGTCACATGTGGCCCTCTAGGTCATCAAGCGTGACCCTTTGACTGAACCCAGATTTCACGGAACAAATCCCCTTAATAAAAGGATTTGTTCTGTAAAACTTGGACTTAGTCAAAAGGATCAAGGACCAAAGACCAAGAAGGTCACATGTGGCCTCAAAGTTGAAGGCTCGCTACCCCTGTCCTAGAGGTTTTAAGTGATTGAGAACTCAAATTGAACTTAGTGGAAGTTCATTCATCATTGTCACATCATTGATGTGACTACTCAAGAAGCTAATTGATTTGTGGGCATAGAGGAAGGCAACAATGAAGATTTAGGGCCTGGAAATCATGTTATTTTGTTTAGGAAAAAATGGCTTGGTATGGGAGCAGGAAAAGAAAACATGGTAAGAGATTTCAGATACTTGAAGACTGTCATCTGGAAGAGGAATTACTTTAAAACGACTGCCAAACTGATGCTAACATAGTGTAGTTTGTTTTCAGAACTGAAATAAGATATTGTTAAAATTCCTGTTTAATGGTGATCACCCAAGTTCAAGCCCTCTTCACCTCCTGCCTAAATGACTGTGACGGCCTCCTCATTGGATGCCTGACTTTCATTTTCTCCCCTCTTCACTCCACCACCAGTCAGGTGCCAAAATTAATTTTTTTCTGGGGGCTGGGGGAGAAGGGCAATTGAAGTTAAGTGACTTGCCCAAGGTAACACAGCTAATAACTGTGTGAGATTGGATTTTGAACTCAGGTCCTCCTAACTCTAGTACCAGTGCTCTGCCCAGTGTGCCACCTAGGTGCCCCCAAAATTATTTTTCTAAAGCACAAATCTCACTATGTTACTCTCCTGTTCGAAAACCTTCACACTCCCTGTTGTCTCTGGGATAAAATACTAACTCCTCAACTTGGTATTTAAAGCTTGTCCTGACCTGGTGTGCTCCCACTTTTCAAGGTTTATTGCATATCCCTGCACTGCACACATGTTAGGTTCCAGACAGTTGGCCTACTTCCTATTCCCAAAAGTGAGCCTTCTATTCGCTATTTGGACAGATACTGCCTGCCCACCCAGCTCCCCCAGTACAGATTCCCTTTTCACCTCCACCTCTTTGTATCCTGACCTTCCTCCAGGGCTCTGCTCAGGCATTTTTTCCTGGAAGCCTCTCCTGGATATCCCTAGTTATTCCTACATCGTCCTTCCTTGAGTGATCACGAATTTGAGAGAAAACTTGTTTTTCTTTTTGTGTTTGCATGTCCTGCACCTAGCAAAATGACTTGTATCATAAATCCTGAATCAGTATGTGGTACACTGATTTTAAAAAAAGAAAGAAAAATGAAAAATTCTAGTGATTTGCACAGTTCCAGAGAGTAGCACTAGAACCAAGGAAGGCAAGCCACAGCACTTTGTTACAATTAGTGCAGTAAAGGAGAGAGAGAGAGAGAGAGAGAGAGAGAGAGAGAGAGAGGATTTCATAGGTAGTGAGTTCCTCATCACAGGAAGAGCTCAAGCAGAAGGAGGCTGACCCCTGATAAATAATGCTGTAGAAGTGATGGGAAGAGGGGAGGTTGGAGCATTACTTCTAAGCTCACTTGTCCCCTAAGAGTCTCTGATTTTAGATCACAATTTCTTGGTCT
The DNA here is from genome assembly GCF_028583685.1 of Petaurus breviceps papuanus. Lineage (NCBI taxonomy): Eukaryota > Metazoa > Chordata > Mammalia > Diprotodontia > Petauridae > Petaurus > Petaurus breviceps. The sequence continues at coordinate 19,184,170 of NW_027185903.1, read as the reverse complement.
TTTGAGTACAGTACAAACTACTTCCCTTAAGATTAAACTTTTGTTTCTGTTCCCTGTTGGTGTTTTGGTTTTTATCATCTGATTCATTTAACAGCTCAATTGTGTCTTTGTAGTTTGTGTAATCCTTTGACTGTACCTTATGTTGTAATGTTTGATTTGGTGTAGTACCTGAACACTGTAATAATAGGTGCTGAGGAGATCAACATATAAACATACAAAATAGTGTCGTGTGCTCCTCAGAAATCTTGGGCAGAGCCACAGTATAACCTTGACTAGTGCCATTTTGGAGTCTGTGGTCATTTGGTATTGCTGAAGAGACTCCATAGGCCAATGGCTGTGGTTTAGACCTTTGAATGACTCATTTGGACTTAAAAATTATGGAAATGTGAAGCACTGATTGTTGGAATGAGTAGTATATCCCATTTAAAACATCATAGTTTACAAATGACTTAGGGGAGTTTGGTACATTGCCATGCTGGGAAAAGGAATTACTCCCTTAATGGCACTAATAGCTCTGCTCAGGTCATAGATAACCCCACCTGCCATAATGATTTGAAATCCCTTTGGCTTTCCATCTAGGCAATTACACTGGCTTTATCACAACAGCTTGAGTAATTCTTGTTAATTTATACCTCAGTTCATTAGTTTCATCTTAGGACTTTACTGGGGATGATTTAAAGGGCATAAGGAACTACATTTAAAAGTCTGACAGGGTCTTTTCATTTATATACTCATAGTCTTGGTTTATATGTTCCTGAATCAATGTTTGTTGTTATTTTGTTTTACTATGTAAATAGGTGATATGGGTAGTTAGGTGGCACAGTAGATAGAGTGCTGAGTTTGGGGTCAGGAAGGCTCATCTTTCTGAGTTCAAATCTGACTCATATACTTACTAGCTACATGACCCTGTCAAGTCACTTAACCCTGTTTGCCTCCGTTTCCTCATCTGTCAAATGAGCTAGAGAAGGAAATGGCAAACCACTCCAGTATCTTTATCAAGAAAATGCCAGGGGTGGCTAAGTGGTGCAGTGAATAGAGCACCAGCCCTGGAGTCAGGAGGACCTGAGTTCAAATCCAGCCTCAGACACTTAACACAAAAACTAGCCATGTGACCTTGGGCAAGTCACTTAACCTCAATTGCCCCTCCAAAAAAAAAAGGCAAAAAAATAATACCAAATGGGATCACGGAGAATTAGACAACTGAAGAACAAGAAATACTTCTGTTAGGATGGAGCTAAAGGGAAGCATCACCAAAGAGAAGAGGTGTTGACCATCAACAGGGTCCAACTGACAATCGGCTTATGATATAAAGACATTAGGGACACAAAGAAAATTTTGGAGTAAAAATTAGGATACAACCTTTTTAAAATTATGTCAGGCAAACACTGATAGTAAGCTAAAAGAACTTTAGATATTTACTTACTAAAATATCCTTAAGTTAATAAATTTGAAGTGACATTTTTAAAACTTTTATTGGTAACTGTCACCTGTGTCTCTTAACTTAATAAGCAACTTTTCTTGTTAAAAAAATAATCTGTAAGACCTAAAATGAACTTCACTTCTCAGTATGCCTTTCATTCAAATATCATAATTTCCGTAGGGTAGCTTCTATTTTTTTTTTTGAGGGAGGAAGGTTAGGGCAATTGGGGTTAAGTACTTGCCCAAGGTCACACAGCTAGTTTTTGTGTTAAGTGTCTGAGGCTGGATTTGAACTCAGGTCATCTTGACTCCAGGGCCTGTGCTCTATTCACTGTGCCACCTAGCCACCCCAGGGTAGCTTCTATTTTATTTTTAAAGATTTAGAGAGAGGCCAAGGGATTGGTCAACTTTTTAGTATAGCAAAACAAGGGAGCTCAATCCAGTGATGAATCATACATGAACAGAGCTCCCACGTGGTCATGTAGGAAGGGGACATGCATGTTCCCAGGACTTGTGACTAAGCATGTTTTGGGTGGAAATGGCCCCATTATATATCAAGAACCATATGAAAGAATGCTCCAAATCACTCATAATAATAGAAATGAAAATCAAAACAACTCTAAGGTTCATTTCACATCCAGCAAATTGGCAAAGATGATAAAAGATAGAGATAGTCAATGTTGCAAAGCTGCAGAAAAACAAGTGCACTAATATAGAATTTGTGGGACTGTGAATTAACCTAACATTGAGAAAAGCACTTGAGATTATGCTTTAAAATAAATTAGAATGTCTATGCCATTTGATCCAAAGAACTCATCTTTAGGAATATAGGGGAAGGAAGGAAGGAGGGAAGAAAGGAGGGAAGGAGGGAGGAAAGGAGGGAGGGAAGGAAGGGAGGGAGGAAGGAGGGAAGGAAGGAAGGAAGGAGGGAGGGAAGGAAGGAGGGAAGGGAAAGAAGGAAGTATAAAGGGAGAGAGCGAGAATTTTATTTATGACAAAATATTCAATGCAGAACTTCTGAGGGATATCAAAGAACTAGAAGCAAGCTAGATGCTCAGCAATTAAAGAATGACTGAATAAATGGTGATACACGAATATAATGGAATATTCTTACCCTATAAGAAACTTTGATCATGAAGAATTCTAAATAATATAGGAAGATTTATATGAACTAATGCAGAGTGAAGTAAGCAGGACCATGAAAACAACATATATAATGACTATGACAGTCTAAACAGAGAGAACAATAAAGCCCAAACTACATACCGTGTAATTATAATGACAAGAAGTTTGACTTTAGAAAAGAGCTGAGAAAATGTGTGTCTTTCACAGACTACAGACACAGCTGAAGTATCGACTAATGTTAATTAACTTTTTTTTCTTTATTTTTTAATCTTTGTCACAAGGAATAATTCTCTGGATTGGGGGTGGGGTGAAGAGATGCATTTGGAAATGAAGATGATGTAAAAACAAAAGGCATCAGTAGAAAGAAAGAAAGAAAGAAAGAGAAAGAAAGAAAGAAAGAAAGAAAGAAAGAAAGAAAGAAAGAAAGAAAGAAAGAAAGGAAGGAAGGAAGGAAGGAAGGAAGGAAGGAAGGAAGGAAGGAAGGAAGGAAGGAAGGAAGGAAGGAAGGAAGGAAGGAAGGAAAGGAAGGAAGGAAGGAAGGAAAGAAAGAAAGAGAGAAAGAAAGAAAGAAAGAAAGAAAGAAAGGAAGGAAGGAAGGAAGGAAGGAAGGAAGGAAGGAAGGAAGGAAGGAAGGAAGGAAGGAAGGAAGAAAAAAAGAAGAAAGAAAGAAAGAAAGAAAAAGAAAGAAAGAAAGAAAGAAAGAAAGAAAGAAAGAAAGAAAGAAAGAAAGAAAGAAAGAAAGAAAGAAAGAAAGAAAGAAAGAAAACATCTCTCATATGCATGCTATATCCTCCCAGTAGTAGGGAAACTCGTTGAGAGTAGGAACTGAATTTTGTTTTTTCCTTTGTGCACACAGTTCATAGCATAGTAACTTAATAAATGTTAAATTGAATGATTCAGGGTCAAATTTGAATCAGAACTTCTGAACCTTGGATCCCAGTACTGTGCTGCAGAAACCTATTATTTTAGCATGTAAATAGCAAATTTGAAGACAAATGTATTTATATTTTTAAGTAATTTGAGATGATTTCACTGAAGCCAAACATGTTCAAGGTGAAGCAGAGTATGTATACTACCTTAGCTACCATTTGAAAAGAGAAAATTAATAATATAACATCAACTCGGGTTAAAAGAGGGTTTTTGTTTTAAATAAAATATAGGCAGGTTTTTTTTCAGAAACTTACCAGACACCAAGTCTCTTTACAAAATACTAAATATATATCACTAAGCACAGTCCTTAGAGTGCTGCTCTCCCAAGCAAATAAGCACGACTTTTACATACTCATACCTTTGAACTTTAACTTAGAGTACAAAGTACACAACCTAGAATAGGATTTTTTTTTAATCTGACAAATTGTGCTTTGTGTGTAGTTTTAGAAAATAATGTGGCAGTACTGTCCAGTAACATATGGCATCATGGTTTGTTGAAAGAACATAGATCTGAGTTTGGGTGGCCTAGATTCGAATCCTGGTTCCATCAATGACTACTTGCTTAATCTCAGTTTGCTCATCTGTAAAATGAGAGGATTGGACTATATGACCTTTGAGGTCTCCTCTAATTCTAAATTTTCTCATCTATATTAGCCAGTCAACTGGCACTAATTAAATTGCTACTCTGTGCCAGTCACTATGTTAAATACTTACCTACCAGGATTGTTGTGAGGATAGAGTAAGGTAATATTTATAAAGCACATAGCATAGTGGCTGGCACATGGTAGGCTCTTGTTTTTGGTTTATTTGGTGGGGGAGGGGAGGCAATTGGGATTAAGTGACTTGCCCTGGTCAGACAGCAAGTGTCTGAGGTATGATTTGAACCCAGATCCTTTTGACTCTGGGGCCAGTGTTCCAACCACTGTACCACCCAGCTGCTTCATTGTAGGCTTATTAAAACGACAACAACAAAACATTCATTCCTTTTCTTCACACCCCCCTCCCCCTACTTCCTTTCCAAGTACTGGGAATAGATAGGAAGTGAAAAAAGAGTCCTGCTTTCAAGTAACTCATGTTCTTTTTTTTTTTTTTTGCCTTTTTGGAGGGCAATTGGGATTAAGTAACTTGCCCAAGGTTACACGGCTAGTTTTTTGTGTGTGTGGGCATTAAGCGTCTGAGGGCTAAACCTAACTTGGGTCCTCCTGACTCCTGGGGCCGGTGCTTTACTCACTGCGCCACCTAGCCACCTGAGGAACTCACATTCTAATAGGGAGAAAACATGCAAACAATTATGTATGAACAAGTTGCATATAGTATAAATTCTCAAAATGGACTGTGGCATCAGGAAGGTGATACTATGACTTGCAAGTGAATTGGATTTAAGTGAGGCACTGCTAAGCAAAGTCACCAGCCTCATTTTCTCCTCCAGAGCCATCTGGGTCCAGTGGTAAGAGATAGATCAAGACAACTTGAAATGGAGACAGCTGTAGAGGAAAGAGTGCTGGATTTGGGATCAGGCAATCTGGGTTTGAATCCTGACTACTACTACTGTTACTACCTGTGTGACTTTGGGCAAATCACTTCACGACCCTTGGACTCAGTTTCCTCATTTGTAAAATAAGAGGGTTGGTTCTTATCTCTAAACTTTCTTCCAATCCTAATTCTATCATACTCTGTTCAGTCCTAAGTGTTTTTAGTAGACTTCACAATTAACATCTGCCTGAGGAAAAGCCTCAGCTGTTCTCCAGCTTTGATTGTGCTAGTAGCTTTGCTTGAGGCAGGCTAGCCTTTTCCTTCCCTCCTGGCCTTATTACCAGGCAGATGCTGCTGAGGCAAAAAAAAAAAAAAAGAAAAGAAAAGCAGCTGAGGAAGTTTATTCTCTTCAGGGGAAGGAGGCCAAGTGTAGAGGGACTGGAACAATTTGAAATCCCACAGCTTAAAAAAAAATTCTTTGCAAAAGTCCTAACTCAGTGATGGGCACATTCTTGACATCTGACTGCTTGTCCTTGTGGAATGGGTCTGGCAGCTAGCCAGGTAGATAGAGAGAGGGGCATATGTGTGTGTTTGTGCATGTTTTAAAAGTAGGTCTTGCTCTATAAACATCGGGCTTTATTTATAAACATGGCTTTGTGAAAGGGAAAGTCTATACTCCCTTCAGTGGGGCAGAGATTACAGTGTTGCAGTCATGTGGTCAAATGATCTTAGGTAAGTTGTTGAGTGAGTTTGGATTCTACATTGTTGAGGGAGGAAAAACCCACAAGTGAGATCACGGACCCACTGCAAGATCCACTGGAGTATTGCAATGTATTGTGGGTATTTTTGCACCTTCAAGTTTTCCATTTTGTAGCCCTACCTCCATCCCATTCCTTATGTTATCATTTATGGGCAAACATGCCTGTTTGCTTCTTTGCCCTCCGTTTTGATGTGATTCAGTTGTGTCTGATTCTTCATGACTCTCATTTGGGGTTTTCTTGGCAAAGATATTGGAGTGGTTTACCATTTCCTTCTCATTTTACAGATGAGGAAACTGAGGCAAACAGGGTTAGTGATTTGCCCAGGGTCATTTGCCCAGCTGGTTAGTGTCTGAGGCTGGATTTGAACTCAGATCTTCCTGACTGCAGTCCCAGTGCTCTATCCATTGCACCAACTGGCTGCCACTGTGCCCTCCCTTTTACTTCCATACTAAAGCAACCTTTACAGTGTGTTGATTCCCTTCCCTACAACCCAGGGGAATAACTGGGTCAACAAGCCACAGAATACTGCAAACTGTGAAGGTGGCTAATTGTTCCCATTCACTAGTAGAGAAAATCAGTCAGGCATGGTAAAATATCAAAGCTGTCAAGAACTTTAGACAGCTACCTAGTCCAAGCCCCTCTCTTTACAAATCAGGAAACTGAAACTCAGAGAGGTTGTGACTTGCCCCAGGTCAGTTAGAATCGGAGCTGCCTAGCACCTCTTGTGATTTGCCTTCTGGTCATTTTCTTATGACACTCTCTAAATAGAGATTTAATGTATGTTGTAGTGGCTAGGACACTGAACTTGACTCAGGAAGACCTGGGGTTCAAATCCTCTCTCAGGCACTTGATGACTGTGTGACCCTAGGCAAGTCATTTCAACCTCTTAGTGCCTCCATTTCCTCATCTGTAAAATGAAGCTGGACATGCTAGCCTCTAAAGTCCCTTCCAGCTTCGAATCCATGATCCTCTGATCCAGTGCCTTGCCTGATGTTTCAAAGCACGTAATTTTAGAAGCAGGATCAAAAGTAGGCTTGAGTGCCTGGCTCTTGGCCTATCTTTGGCCTACTTCACCTGGCTGTCGTTGTAAGGATCAGGTATGATGAGTTTAGGTTTTACATCAAAAGAAATGAGCCATCACAAAGCTGGAAGAGATCCAACAACTTCTTTTCATTTTGCTTTGTAATAATCATAAGTGTCAAAGGTTCTCCAAGTTGGTGCTGATCTTTAAGAATAATCCTATTTCAATATTTCAACATCAGTGTTATCAATGTAGGTACTCTCTCCATTGGTGTGTGTAACAGCACCTACCCTGATTCCACTGCCTATAAGCCAGGTGTGGTACATTTCCCCCTTCCCCTAGCATTCTCTAAGACCCTTAAGGGGGTCTGAGGGTTTCTAGTCTTCCTGTCATTGACTCCAGTTCCCATTGATGATATTTTCCCCAATTTTATTTTTATTAAAAAAAATTTTTTTTTTGCTTTTTGGAGGGGGGAAGGCAGGGCAATTGGGGTTAAGTGAATTGCCCAAGGTCACAAGGCTAGTAAGTGTTAATTATCTGAGGCCATGTTTGAACTCAGGTCCTCCGGACTCCAGGGCCAGTGCTCTATTCACTGTCCCCTAGCCACCCCTATTTTCCCCAATTTTAAGGGTCCCCTGCTCTGCAGGTCCATTTAACCCCTTAACTGTCTAATTAGCTCATACAAAAAATATTTATTGATAAGGCATGGCAAAAACAAACACAAATATCCTCCCAAAACCTTGGGGGTTTAATCCCCCACTTATACTATCTCAGTCTCTGGGGAGGGGAAGGTGATTAGGTTTACAACTTAGCTTAAAGAATTTAACTTATGAGTTACTATACAGGAACCTATATGGTTCCTATATAGCACAATCCTACCAAGTTCCAAGTCCAAAGTTTCCCTTGAACTTGAAGCCTGGGTGCCCTGACTTCATTGGTGAGCTGGCTGCCTATATATCCAGCCAGGAATCTGGGCTTTAAGGTCACCATGATTGGATTCTGGGTCTGCTGGGGTTTCTACCACCCACTTCTATAACAGAAAAATACAAATGAGACAATTCAAACCAAAACCCCAAACTCGAACCTATTACTCAGGGCCACAGGGTAAAAGGGGGAAGGAGGAGAAAGCAGTTCTTCCTCTCTTACTAGTTCCATTTATGGTACCTGTGATGTGGAAGGAAGAAAAGACCTACTATGTGCTAGGTACTGAGGCTAAGCACATCCCAAATATTATCTCATTTATTCTCACACAAAAACTCTGATAGGTGGGTACTATTATTATGCCCATTTTATAGTTGTGGAAACTGAAGCAGAGATTAAGTGACTTGCCCGGGGTCACACAGCTAGTAAGTGTCTTGAGACTAGTTTTGAATTCAGTTCTTTCTGATTCCAGGCCCAGCAATCTCTCCACTGAGCCACCTAACTTCCTCCTTTGGGGGAATAGGATTATTCCTCTTTTTTGGATGCCATGGAAAAAGAGACTATGACTATCCAACTAGATGTCATCTGTTCTAGCTGTGCAACCAGCATAGAGATTCTTGCCAACCATGTAATAGGGGAACGCAGGATGTCTTCTCCCAGAAGCAGGGTGTCTCTGTGTTAGGTGATCTGGACATGTGATCATGGGCATAGAGCATGACCCATTAATGCTTCTTTCTTGTCCATGTCCTTCTTTCCATAGATCCTCCACAGGAGGTCCAGCCAATATATTGTGGACTTTCCTCCAAATCTCTTGGTATTACACAGGGCCAGTGCAACTCATGAACTGTCCCTCTGTTATCACTTGTTCTTGTTACATTTCCATCCCATCTCCTTTTCCATTCACCCACCCTGACGACGATTTTTACTCAGGTATTTGCATGTAGTTTGTTATGAACAAAATGCTACAGCTAAGTATCATCATCTGAGTGCAAATTGTTATTCTCTAGTCTATCTTTAAGTGTCAAACACTAAGGATTGGTAATTGGTAGACAGAAGAATCAGTCACTCAACAAGCATTTGAAATGCCTAAATCCTCTGCTTTTTTTTTAGATGACAGGAGAAGATGAGAAATTTGGCAGCAAGGCAGTTTTGATCTATGATTTCATTGAGGTGTGTTCTCTCCCTCCAGTGACACAGATCACATCCTCCTCCCCCCCTCCCACCCCCGCCCTTCTTCCTATCACTGTGGTTCTTGTTTATTTCCCCCCATACGTTTCCAGAATATGTACCCAACACATGGAATAGAAGCTGTTTCAGTACATCTAAAACTCTTTCCTTCCCTCCTTTTGAACTGACATTTTATTTCATATATAAAGAGGCTGTGGCCTACAGGATCAACCCTATGCCAAGTTCTAAGCCAGTATTTTGTTGTTGTTGCTTTGATTTTCTTATAGTGCCTCTTGCTTCCTCCCTTCTGTCCTTTCCTCCCCTATAAGGTTTCCTTCTGCCCTCTTCAGAATGTGCTATAAGGACTGACCCAATATCAGTTGTTTACCCTTTACATCTTGCTGATCTGTTGCTATCTCTTTCATAGGTATTTGCATTTTAAGTTATATCTTTAATTGTGGCCTTCAAGCCTTGGTAATGGAATTTTAAGGCTCAGTGAATCTGGAGAATGTATTTTAGGAGGATATCATTTCACATAAGGGGCCCCTCCTGGACTCATTACAAATTAATAAAAAAGATGCCTTGCAGCTGTCTGTCATCTAGGAGTGGGTGTGAGTGTATAGAGAGAAAAAAAGGATTGTCAATCTATTGACATTATATTAATGAACATATTAAACATACTTGGTAAACAAATTGCTTAAGATGACCAGCTTCTTAGTTTCAGGAAACTAAATAGTTGCTTAGAGATAGCTTGTGTATGAAGAAAGACTATATAAAAAGATATTTACAGGAGGCCTTTAAATAGCTAAAGATCATCTTATGTATTTGATCTCCAAAAACCTTGACAAAGTAGGAATGCTATGGTTCTTCTACTCCAAATATGATTACATCTAAATGTTCCTGGCTTCAAATTTCCATCTACCAATGATGAAATGTACCTTCACTGGTCTGCCAGCTTTGCCCCAGATGACCATTTACCAATCAAAAAGTAATTACTGAGGTACTAACCATAATAATAATAACAGTATCTTCAGAAATACTTTTAGAACAAGCAAACATCACTGAGCAGTAGTAAAGGTTGACAACTGGTACCCACCCCTGAGTAGCTGAATAAAACTGAAAGTGGCTTAACGCTGGATGGAGCCTATGTATTGACTAAGATCCAAGCATAGAGTCAGAAGGCCTCCTATGGGTGACATCTACATGAACTCATCCAACAATATGTAGACAGAGGGAAAGCAAAGAGAAAAGTTTTTATAGAATGCCTACGATGTGCCAGGTCCTGTGCAAAGTGCTTTACAAATATTATCTCATTCGATCCTTTCAATAACCCTGGAAGGGTTGTTATTGTTAATGTTATTATCTCCATTTTGCAGTTGAGAAAATTGAGGTAGAGATGAAATGAAGCACCTAGGCTCACACAACTATTAAGTGACTGAAATTAATTTGAAGTCGGGTATTCCTGATTCCAGATCCAGCACCCACTCCACTGTGCCCTGCTGCATCATACAGATATGTTTATAGAAGCAAAGGGGTTTATACAGGCAATTTAGGCCCAGCCTATCACCACCAGAAAGTGCATAAGGGTTATTTCTAAGAAGCCCAAACTTAGAGATCAATGCAGATTATGAAAGGAAATGTTTGAAAGTGCAATGTATCAGTACAACCTGCAAAAACTTATCACCTACCCCATATCTAACAAGACATAATGTGGTAGAGTTCTATATCAGAAGCCCACTATCTTTCATTTCACAGATTCCCATACTACAAATGTAGACCTCCAAAGATCCTTGAGAAATCAACCAACAAAGTGCATAAGGGCCAGATTATTATCCCAAATCAAATGGTTGCCCACAGTCACTTAGAACATTATAGGAACTGCAACTGGCAAAGAACATACAACATTATAGGAATTACAACTGGCAAAAATCTAGCAATTATGCATCAGAAGCTTGCTCTCTTTCATAAATTAACATATGACAAGTATCTGTTTTAAAGATGAAAATCCTAAAATGTCCTTGAGAACTTACCAAATAAATTGCATTGAAACTAGAACATTATCACAAACAAAATGGTCGCCCATAGTCTCCCAAATATTACATTGACATAGTCAATAATAGTTTTAATAGATGTTACCACACTGATTACTTAGCAACTTCGAAAATGAATATTTATTAACCTTTAAACCATATGGAATGAAAAACTTTCAATATATAGAGACTGTCCTAAATATGACTGTCTCTACACAAAGAACCATGAACTTCACTGTCCCTTTCATCCCCACCCCTTTAAATATAGATTCCTTGAGGGGCAGCTAGGTGGCACAGTGAATAAGAGCTCCGGTCTCAGTTCGGTTCCTGCCTCAGATACTTAACACCCACACAAAATAACTGACCATGTAACCTTGGGCAAGTTACTTAACCCCAATTGCTTTAAATAAAAAATATATATATAGATTCCTTGAGGTAAGGGACTGTCTTTGATTTTGTATTTTGTATTTGATTTTGCATCCCCAGCATTTAGCATGGTGGTGTTCAGGACTTTTCTTCAGTTGTGTCTACCTCTTTGTGACCCCATCTGGGATTTTCTTGAAAGAGATACTGGAGTGGTTTGCCATTTCCTTCTCCAGTTCATTTTATAGCTGAGGAAATTGAGGCAAGCAGGGTTAAGTGACTTGCCCAGGGTCACCTAGTTAGTAAGTGCATGAGGTCAGATTTGAACTCAGGAAGATGCATCTTCCTGACTCCAGACCTAGCACTTGATCCACTGTGTGCTACCCTTTTAGCATAGTTAGCTATGCTACCTAGCTACCCATTTAGCATAGTTCTTGGCACTTAATGAGCACTAAGGTTTTTTCATTTGCTTATCAGTTACATAAGAAGACATTTCAAAACTACTTAAGAGCAGGATGAGATTCAAAGCAGACTGCTATTGGAATTATCTAGGATGCTTTCAACGAGCCTACAGAAGATGAGTTTATATATTAACACTATAATTTAATCACATAATTCAATAATTTTATCCAGATTGTGTAAAAATCTGCCAAATATTAAACAAAATAAAACAATATTAGGATTGTAACTCATCCCAGGAGCATTTCCTAATGAATGCCATTAAGTATAAGATAATAATAATGAGAGAACTGATTATTAATAACCAATGATTTGGGGAGATTTAGTTTTCCCCCTTTTCCTTTCACCCTCAGTTCAAGACCTCAGTCTCTGAAGATTGATCTAAACTTCTCTATCAGATCCTAGCCAGGTGGGGAAGCCATTGTGCTCTGCTTAGGTTTGGATGGAGATAGATTCTTTGAATAGATTGCCCCAGACTGGGAGTAACTTAGAAGTAAATGACATAATCAAAGTCTATTTGAATATGTTGAGTCTCTCATTTTAATATTCATTCTCTCATTGTTAACCCATCAGAGTTGTTCGACATCCTTGGGAATACCCCTTTTCTACTGGGCATATAAACCCTGAGCCTACATCTATTATTGTCTTTGATCTAAGAGAGAGACAGCCAAATCACCATCCTTTTATTAATAAACATGCTGGCATTGTTAATGAAATTATTAAATTACCCAGAAAATATGTTTTCTTGAACTTTCTAAACACTGCATAATGAACCCACATTATATGAGAGTCAATGTGCCTTTTTATGTTTTGGCCTTGCCATAGTTATCTTTAATTCCCTTCAGGAAAATTGTGCTTTCTCTATACTCTTTTTGTGCCTATTTGGTCTTTGTTTTCTTAACCTCCTTACCAGATTTGTCTCCTCCAGGATTCAAGCCATCAACTTCAAGATAACTACTCAGGCTATGTACCCCCTGAACAGGATCCAGAGAGGCAGGGACAGCTCTACATCCCTTGCCAGCAGGAAGTACTTTCAGAAGCCGAGGTTTTTGCCCTTTAACCCAAAGGAATTTGGGTCCCATTTGTGTGGAGTGAAAAACCCCATTCAAAATTTAATCAAGAACATGGAGGTTTCCCAGGACAAAAAACAGAAAATTTTTATTCTCTTCCCCTGTGGGAAGACGAAGGTCCTTTCCATGGCAGATCAGGGAGAGGAGGCGTGTTACAGAAGACTGAACAAGAATTTATACCCTAATGCAGGCAAGCCCCCTCTCCCCTGCTTTCTCTTCTCCCATTGGCTGGGAGGTGGGCTCAAGTCTTGGCTCAAAACTCTTCCCCAATGGCAAATAACAAAGAAGCCTGCCATTATCCCCTGTTGGCTGGGAGGTGGGCTGGGAACCAGGGTATTGTTCATGTCCTTATTTGGCAAATGCCAACAAGGGTGAAGGTCGAAAACCTTTAAAGGGCCTAATGCTGATATGACAGTAATAAAGAAGGGGGAAAGAAGGCAGAAGGGGGAAGCCAAAACTCTGGCTTGCTCCCACAAGAAAACATGGGCTGAGAAGTTTCACCTTTCCCATTAACATTTGTTAGAGGGCGAAATGATGGGGTTTAGTTTCTGGGAAGCCCCTTGAATCTTCTCATTTGATAAGGCATTTGCCTGAGGTCATAAATATTTCATTATAGCTAGGCCCAAATCTAGGTTACTTTTAACCTAGCCTAGCCCTTCATTGTCCAGTTTTCCCCACCCTCAATTCTTTCAAAATATCCATACCCAAATGTGTTACCCTTAAACTAGCCTAGCCCTCCATTGTCTGTCATCTCCAGGTAGCCTTTAGTTATTTCCGACCCTTAATGCCATTCCTGAAGTATGACCTCAGTTCCGTCAAGATCCTTCTTATACTCCTCCTCAAGACCCTCCCCAAACCTTTCTTCTAGACCACTCCTAAATTCCTCTTGAAGCCTTACTCTATAGAACATCCATCTTGTCTCCAGATTTAATCTAGAGGAGATTCAATTTGGCCCACTTGCCAACACAAGCATAACAAATATTTAGGCTCCTCAAGAGTCTACCCATTATAGTGAAACTTTAATAAACTTTTTTTTAACTTTGACTGAGAGAAGGCTTGAGTCGAATTCATTGGGCAAGATCTGGCGTGTTGGTATTCTGGGGCCTCAAACACCCCTAAGCCCCCAAACCTCAACATATGTTTAGTAGAAAGATCCATTAATATGGAGTCATAGGAACCAAAGTTCAAATCCAGTTATTTATTATCCAAATGACTTTGGATGAACTACTTAGACTTACTGAACCTCTGTTTTCTCATATATAAAATAAGGGGGTTCACCCAATGGTCCCTTAAATCCCTTCCAGCTCAAAATCTTCTTTACCAATTCCTTGCCTCTGGGTTAGTGCCTACAAAAGATACAAAAGAAATTTAGACACAGTTTATAGCCTTTAAAGAGCTTCAAATCAAGTTGTCTGGAGAAGATAAGACACACGTGAAGTAAAGAATAAGTGAAAAAATGAAAGGTACAGATGAGGTTTGAGAAAGAAGAAATCAGAGGGGGCTAAATTAGTGAGGAAAGCCCTCAGAGCCGGAGGCATCCCAGGCATGGCAAACAGCATGAGCAAGAATACAAAGATGAGCTCCTGCTATAGGCATCCCAACAAAATGCTAAAGATGATAAAGTGTCTGCTTGATGCCTGGAATTTTTTAGTTTGTACAGGAAAAAAACCTGTATCAGGTAGAGGTTGTTATAAGGATATTGTCAGTGTTTATAAGGACTTTAACCTTAAAGGTCAAACCTTGCTCAGGTGATATATATTTTTTTAAGCAATTTGTGTTAAGTAACTTGCTCAAGGTTACACAGCCAGTTATTTTGTGTGGGTGCCAAGTATCTGAGGCTGGAACTGATAGTGGGTCTCCCGATGCTGGGGCCAGCACTCTTACTTGCTGTGCTACCTGGCTGCCCCTGAGATGATATTTTAAAAAGAAATTTTGATTCATCCAAGCTGTAGATTCCATCCACAGTATGGCTGTATGTATTCAATTAGCCAACCAATCGATCATTTATTAAGTACCTATATGTGTAGGCAGCTAGATGACAGTGGATAGAGCACTGGGCATGGAGTCAGGAAGACCTGAGTTCATATCTAGTCTCAGACATGTACTAGTTGTATGACCCAGGATAAGTCACTTAACCTCTGTTTGCCTTAATCTACTAGAGAAGGAAATAGAAAACCACTCCAGTATCTTTGCCAAGAAAACTCCATGGCCAGTATATGGTCCATGGAGTCATGAAGAGTCAGATATGACTGAACAATAGCAATGGACTAGGCATTCTGTTAAGTCCTGCAGATACAAAAAGAAGAAAAAAAAAACAGTCCCTGCCTTCAAGGAGCT
The DNA here is from genome assembly GCF_028583685.1 of Petaurus breviceps papuanus. Classification (NCBI taxonomy): domain Eukaryota; kingdom Metazoa; phylum Chordata; class Mammalia; order Diprotodontia; family Petauridae; genus Petaurus; species Petaurus breviceps. The sequence continues at coordinate 19,169,094 of NW_027185903.1, read as the reverse complement.
TACAGTCTTATCATTCATCCTTCCTCTACAAAGAGAACCAATGACATCAAAATGTTGGGGTCAGGGAACTGTGTTCAGCTGTGACTGATCAGGCTTACAATCTAATGAGGAGACTATGTAAACTAATATATGCAAAGCAAGCTATAGAGAGGATAAACAGGAAATAACTAAGCCAGAGAAGGCCCTAGAATTAGAAGGGGCTGGGGGAAGGCTTCCTATACAAGATTTACTTAAAATCCCTCCAAAAGGGGTGCCTAGGTGGCACAGTGAATAGAGAGCACTGGCCCTGGAGTCAGGAGGGATTTAGTTGAGATTTAGATGAGTTCAAATCTGTTCTCATACACTTAACACAAAAACTAGCTGTGTGACCTTGGGCAAGTCACTTAACCCCAATTGCCCTACCTTCCCCCTCCAAAAAAAAAAAAATCCCATTAGGAAGGAAACTGAGCTCTTCCTTGCATGAGTAACCAAGAAGCAAAGTGTTTTCAATGAAGCTGAACTTTATATAGAACTTTAAGGTTTGCAAAGCTTTTTGCATACATTTCCTCATTTGGTTCTCACAACAATCCTGAGAGGTAAATGCTGTTATTACCTCCATTTTATAGATGAGGAAACTGAAGATCAGAGAGATTTAGTGATTTGCCCACAGTATCTGAGGTAAGATTCAAACCCAGGTCTTCCTGAAACCAAGTCCAGTGTTTTATGAACTACTCACTCTATGCTAAAAGAATGCTGCATATGCTACCCAAAAAACCTAGGTTTGAATCCACAGTTCTGTGACTTGTGGTGGATCTTTGGGCCACTGTTTGCTCAAGTGTAAAATAAGGGGAATGGTCCCTGTGCCCTCTAGGTTAACTTTTAGCTCTACATCCAAATAAATTATTGACTTACTTTAAAATAATTCACACCTGTTTAGCAATACAGGACACTGTTGACATAGCATTACAATATTTGCTGTTTGTACCTACATTTGTTGGTATCCTGCCAGCTAATTGAATTGAGGCATATTTTCCATTGCAGTGCAGTAGAACAATTGACTTTTATTGGACATCTCTCTGGGTTATTTATAGATTCATGCAAAAAAAAAAGTTTGCTAAGGTAATTCTCGGGTTACTCATTTAAACACAGGGAAGACAATGAAGGCATTAAGAATCCTGGTGAAAGATTCATTTGTCCACAGCATTGCACATACTGCTCAAGACTTTAGTTCTGGGAAATTCTGTGATTGTGCGGTCAAGGGGAATGAATCTAATTCATAGAATTCCAAGTGACCTTAGGAGGTCATCTCATACAATCTGCTACCTTTAGACAAAACCCACTTCAGTCACTCCAGGCAGGATTCTGGACTATTTGTTGAGGATATGTAGTACTCCAGGCCCTACAAGTTCCCCTTGGCAGTGAATTCTCCCCAGTGTCTATCCAAGCCCTATAGTTGTGGCTTAATCCAATTTCTTCCTTTTAGTTCTTTTTTGTAGAAAACTATTAGAATTCTTAGAATTCCTTAACTACTTGAAAACAGGGTAATTCTTTCCCCCTTTTTCTGCTTCATTGAAATATAGGTGATGGGGTGGCCAGGTAGCACAGAGAGTAAGAGCACCAGCCCCCAGGGTCCGGGAGTGTAACCTCGAGCAAGTTACTTAACCCCAATTGCTTTAAAAAAAAAAAAAAGAAATGTAGGTGAATGTCGTACTGTTTATGTCTTGGTATTACCCTAGGCAAACAAAGAGGATCCAATAAATGAAAAAAAAATAAAAGCAAAATTTAATCAAAATTTTTTTTTAAAAATGAACTGAAAACTCAACTATTTCACCAATGCCAAAGGTTGTCCCCAAAGAAGACCTTTTCTTTCTTTTGGAGGGGAGGGGGAATGATGCCTGGATATTCTCTCTTCCCCTGGCTTCTGACACTACTCTTTTCTAGATCTAACTTTCTATCACTCTTTTTCACTCTCTTCCATTGATTCATCCTTCTCCCATTCCTTAAAGAGGGAGGCATATATTGCCAGATTTGATCGATATATTGCTTAATTTCATTGAACCAGCTTTTTTGGTCTCTCTTTTTCATTCTTTGTTATAGGGGATTTCCCTACCCAGAACACGAAATATGTTTGGAAATGATTAGTCAGAAACATTCATTCTACATTCATTCCTTTCCAAGATGCATTCTTGACTCTCCTAGACTTGTTGAGGTATAGGGCTTAGGAGTGCTCAGGACCCCAAAATATCAACAAGCCGGGTCCTGCTAAATGAATTTGACTCAAGTCTTCTCTCAGCCAAAGTAAAGCAAAGTTTATTAAAGATTCACCATAATAGGTAGACTCTTAAGGAGCCTAAATATCTGTGATGCTTGTATTGGACAAACAGGCCAGAATAATCTGACACACTGAAGTCTGCACTAGATTGAATTCTTCAGTCCTTTCATGGAAGTGAGATGGATCTTATATACAGAAAGATTGTGGGAAGATTTAGGGGTGGTCTAGGGGAGGAGTTTGGGGAGGATCTTTGAGGAGGAGTCTAAGAAGGATCTTTGATGGACTATAGGTCAGACTCTAGTAATGGGATTAAAGGTGGGAAATAGCTAAAGGCTACTGGTACAGATATTTTGATTGAATCAAGCTCAGGAAGCAGTTGGACAATGGAGGGTTAGGTTAGGTTAAGAACCAGAGATTTGAGCCTAGCTATAAAGAAAGGCTTATGGCCTCAGGCAAATGCCTCCTGAAGTGGGAAGATTCAATCCGAGTTTAAGGGATTTCCCAGAGCCTGTACCCTATCAGACTTATTCTACAATGCCCCAGAATCCTCCTCCTTGGTTAGCCTTGGATTTCATACACTGGAAGTATTCTCTGGCCCTGATGACTCTTCCTTTGACTGCCTTGTTTCCTCCCAGAACCTCTTTTTTCAGGAGGCCCAGGCCTGTCATGTCTTCATTTCTTTCCAGGCTGCACTACTGACTCTCCTGAACATTCTCTACAATGCCCTCTCCCTGGGTGTCTTCATTTCTTCTTAGAATGTAAGCTCCTTGAGGGCAGGCACTGTCTTTTTGCTTGTGTTTATATCCTCAGCATTAAACACAGTACCTGACACATTGTAAGCACTTAGTAAATGATTTTGACTTGAAAACAAGATACTGTACCTCAATAAAATTAAAATAATCAGAATGTCTTTGATGATGTGGTATAGTTTCTGGGAACCCCCTTGAACTCCTTGAATCTTCCCACGGGATCTGGCATTCATCTGAGGCCTTCCATTATCACCATGACTGAATCTCTGTTACCCTTAAACTAGACTAGTCCTCCTTGGTCTGTTATCTCCAAGTAGCCTTCAACTATTTCTCACCCTTAATCCCATTCCTGGAGTCTGACCTCAGCTCCTCTAGATCCTCCTTAGACTCCTCCTCAAGACCCTCCCCAAGCCCTTCCTCTAGACCCCCCCTTAGATCCTCCCACAGTCTCTCTGTATATAAGATCCATCTTGCCTCAGTGATCTAGCTCAGACTCAGTCTGTGTCAGATTGTTCTGGCCTGCTTTCAACACAAGCCTCACAAATGCTTAGGCTCCTTAAGAGTCTACCCATTAGGGTGAATCTTTAATAAACTTTGCTTTACTTTGGCTGAGAGTAGACTTGAGTTGCATTCATTCAGCAGGACTCGGCATGTGGTATTCTGGGGTCTTGAGCACACCAAACCCCAAACCTTAACAATTAATATGCTTTACCTTCTGAATCTAGGTTAATTAAAGAGGTAGTGTGGTACACTGGAAAGAGTATGGGATATGGAATCAGGTGAAGTCTGGGTTCGAGTCCTGCCTCTGACACTATTTGTGGGACCAAGAACAAGATGCAGTATTTCTGAGCTTCTGTTTTTCCATCAGTAAAATATGAATAATACATTAACTCAGATAGTTACCTTACAGGGCTGACCTAAGTATCAAATGAGATAATATCTGTGAAGTGTTTTATAAACCTTTAAGCTCCATAAAAATGTCAGCTGTTATAATTCCCTAGGATATCTTCTAACTAGGTCTAATGTGAATTGACGTTTCTTATCACTCATTTGTATTATGGCTTATATTATATTGTGTACTTAAAAGTAAGAAAATTAAATTCTAGCACTTAGTACAGAGCCTATCATATAGAAATACTTAATAAATGCTAAATGACTGACTGATCAACTGACTCCTTTTCTGAATTAGTGATTTTCTGTATATATTTCTGCAATGAAACACTGGGGATTCATACCATCCAGGAAGAAGGGAGGAAACAGTTTTTCTTTATTAAAAAATTATGCTGAAGTTAACAAGCACCACACAAAATGACCATTTGCATGTACATTGTAGAAAAGGAGAAGATCCGTAGAGCTTACTTTTTCTTTTATGGATAGAATAGATTTGACATGCTACTTTCAAAGCTGCGACTATTTATCTGTGATAAATAGGCAAAGCTTGTCTATTTATCTGTGATTCTTTCTGACTTTCTCTCTCTCTGTCTCTGTCTATCTGTCCTTCTCTCTTTCTGTCTCTCTGTCCCTCACTCCCTCCCTCCCCCTTCCCTTTCTCTTCAATCCTTAGGGAGTGGGAGGAAGCTGTATCAGTAAAGGAGGCTGCCAGAGGAGAAAGATGTGAGGAGTGTCACAAAAGCCAGGGGAGAAGACAATATCCAGAAAAAGGGGTGGTCAATAGTGTTAAAAGCTGAAGAAAGTTAGAGAGGGAGGCCTGAGAAAGGGCCATTGGAATTAGAGATGAAGAAGTCTTTGGTTTCCTAAGGTAGTTTCCAGAGAAAGAGGTGGGTTCAGAAGCCAAGCAGACCGCAAGAGATTAAGAAATGAGTGTGTAGAAGTCGGTGAGCATAGATTATTTTTCCTAGGAATTTTGCTGTGAAAGGAAAGAGTGATTTAGATCAATGGCCAGAGGGGATGGCAAAATCTAGTGAAGGATTTTTAATGACTGCAGAATTCTGAGTATATAGGCAGAAAGGAACTAGTAGGGACATAGGGAGAGACTGAATATAGAGGAACAAGCCTTGGAAGGAAGCTGAAGCAGAGAGTACAAAAGGGCACAGATAGAGGGTGAACTCTAGAAAGGTGAAGGACCATTCCTTCTTAAGGGAAGAGGATTTCTGGGTGTGGAGGATGAAGCTGTAAAATGAGAGGGTTGGATTCTGTTATCTCTAAGTTTCTTTTCAGCTCCAATGTTCCAATAGTCATTTTGATGACATTCCATTCAAGTGAAAAGAAATGTGTAAGTGCCATAAAATTCATGGTAATAGGTGTTCTCCTACAACCACTTGATTGTAGTTGTGAACTCCCTCTCATCTGTGCACATAGCTAAGCACTTTCTACCTTCAGTGGGGAGGAGCCTGCTGAAGGTCTTTATGAAGAAACTAAGAAGCATTCTGTCTACACTAACTTCCTAGCTAGCCTTTGACAGAATATTGCTTATTTCCAAACAGCCCTGACAAGCTTAAAAGCATTTCTGGGGGCCTCAGGCCAAAAGAGGCCTATTTCGATATTTTACTTGAGGGCCCATGTGTTTCTGGGTAGACCATAGAGCTGGCTAGACAGGACGGTCAGGTCCTGGAGGTTACACAGACATATTGGGGCCATGCAGATGACCTGGGGATAGTCAGCAATGGGAGATAGGAACAATACTGGAAGAGTGGGTGGAGAATCAAGGGAGTAGAACAACAGGCTGCTGGTGAAGAACCAGGTGTTTGGTGTCAAGGAGGTCCTGTGGTAGGCAGCAGGCCAGTAGACGGTGATGCCAAACAAGTCTGACAATAAGAATAATAATAGTGCTGAAGATACATTCCTTGAACCTGCAGGTGAACTTACAGAAAAATAATTGTATTCAATAACAAAAATCAGTTCTTTCATTCACCTGGGTAGTAGCCCACAGAACATTAAATGTAAAAGACTAATGGCAAGACAGCAACTTTTTTGCCAGGACCATTTTCTATCTTCAATCCATTGAAAAAGATGAAAGAATAAGATAGTAATAATGATCAATGTAGAAACAACTGTCAGGCACTCAGTTCCACTAAGAGCTGACAGCAGGTGCTAGAATTTCAGCCCAAAGGCCTTTGGTTCAGTTAGGGTTGCACTGAAGCCCTAATGAGAGTTAGGGAACTAACTTGTTTTTAGGAACAAGGCAGAAAGGGCTATTCCCTGAGAAATTGAGCACGAACTCCAGCCCTGGAAATAGGACAGAGCCTGGGACTGAGGCTATGTGTGAGGGGATTGCATTTAATGGACAAGTTAAAGGGTCTGTTATTAGAACAATGGTACCAGGTTAGAGTAATATGGGATTAAATACTGATTTGATGCTCTATCTATCATCTTTCTACTGTATCTTCTCTGCCTAGAGTTGAAATGGCAGAACTCTCCACAAAAAAATAGAGAAAAATGAAAGAGGGATGGGTTTAGTGGGGGAAGATGAGTTCCACTGTAACACAGTACTGACTATATAAATAGCATGTGATTAGTACATCTTTGTTGATTGAACAAATGAATAAATTTCTTTGTATCTCTTATGTGCCACTGAAGAGAAGTAGTTTTTCCACACAAAATACAAATTTTATCTCTTGTCTGTAGGGAGATATTGCTATTTTTAAAAATATAACTTTTATTTTATTTCATTTAACAAGTGTTTATTTTTTTTTCTCTTCCCACCTTGCCTCCTTAATGGGGGAAAGGAAGAAAGAAAAAACAAAACTCTAGTAATAAAAATGGGTAGTCAAGCAAATCAAATTTCTAAATTAGCCACATCCAAAAATGTATTTTTAATTCTTTAATTTGAGTCAATCAACTTTGTCAAGAGGCAGGTAGCATTCTTCATTGTCAGCTATGTTTTTTTAAATTAAAAATTGAAGTAGTTAAAATAAAAATATTTATTAGAATGTCTTGTACAAAAAAATTTCTAGTCATAAAATATATGTCATTGAAAAAGACATTTCACATGCATATTCTCTAAAAGAAAATTCTTTTGAAATGGTACAGTTTATATTATGAAATAGTTCTTGGATTCTTTGCATGAACATAGTTTCATAGATATTTCAATGTTTAAATGCAATAGTATAGAGTTTTAACTTAAGAATTTTATACTTGAACTCAAGCATCTCTGATGATATTTATTGATCTTTAAATTAATTTAAAAGTGAATTAGTAGGAGTCTATGGTAAATAGGAAATCATGTCAGTCTTTCAAAATGTTAGAACTTCGGGAATTCTTAGATTAATATTTGAATCATGAATCTTCAAGAGTCACCTTCACTGATCTTGGTGTAGATGTGTATGTGTATATATATATATATATATATATATATATATATATATTTATGTGTGTATGTGTATATATGTATGCATTTGTGTATGTATGTATGAGTATGTAGGGGGCATATGGGTGTTCAAGGAGAACCAGTTCCTCTGGTGTGAGGGCTGCTGAGCCCTTTTCAGGGCTGCTTATCCACCTTTGGTATCCACCTTCATCTCACCGGTGGCTCCAAGAAACTGAAGCATGTGCAGTGGCCACACCCCAGTGAACCTTCTAGGCAGACAAGCCAGACCAGGTTGAGGGAAACTGACAGGTAACTCACCTATCAGTCAGTCAGGGGGATGTCTACCCGAAGCATGTGAAGACTTTCCCCAATGGACTGGGCAGATGGGAACAATTTGTTCTAACTCTCATGAAGGCAGTTGAAGCAGGTGCTGTGGAACACATAGAGTCAGGTCAGACATTGAAGACACCAAGGTCATCCACTACATCCCGGGCCATTGCTGGTCCTCTTGACTTTTGTCTCATCTCTGGACTTCAATGACTCTGGAAGAGAGAGTAAGGCTGATGACTTTGTACAACTCGGCCTCACTGAAATCCAATTTATAAGCAAGTCAAGACATCACCCCATGATGCTATTGGTCCTCTTCAAAAACGAAGGGTAAACAACAATGTTTGTACATATAGACCATATATGTGTGTGTCTGTATATCCACATACATATATATGCATATATGCAAGTACATATGGATATACATACTCTGGTAATAAATGAATATATACACAGAAAATTCAATGTACTAACAGGTTTATTTTTTTAATTGATGACATAATTTTTACCAGATATTCAAATGGATTTCTTTCTTTCTTGAGAAGATTTGAAACAAAAAGCTACTTATAGGATTATAGAATTTAGATCTAGAAGGGGTCTTGGCGTTCATTTTGCAGAATAGAAAACGTGGGCACTGAAGAAAATATAACAGGCCAGTGAAAGGATCATGCCCTTGGTCATCTGAATCTCAGTGAAGAGCCTTTTCATTGTACCATACACTGTTTTCTCTTATAGGCTGTAAAGGTTATATTTCTTATAGGTTCTCACAGGTCATCTTCTCATAGGTTGTACAGTTGTACTTCAGAAAAGCTCTTAATATTAATTAAGAGTAACTAGGAATTTATATAATATATTAAGGTTTGCAAAGTACTTCATGAATTTTATCTTATTTGATCCTTATGACAAGCCTGTGAGGTAGGTGCTATTATTATTACTATTTTATAGATGAGGAAACTAAGGCAGGCAGAAGGTAAGTGTCCTAGAGTCACATAGTTAGGCAGTGTCTGAAGTCCCATTTGATTAGATCTTCCTAACTCTGTGTCCATTGCTCTAACCATTATTCAACCTAGATGCTTCTTAATTTAAATGAACACATGGGGGTGGCTAGATGGCAAAGTGAATAGAGCACTGGCCCTGGAGTCAGGAGGACCTGAGTTCAAAGCTGGCCTCAGACACTTAAAACACACACACATACACACACACACACACACACACACACACACACACACAAACTAGCCTGTGTGACCTTGGGCAAGTCACTTAACCCCAAATTGCCCTAACTTTCGCCCTCCAAAAAAGGCAAAAAAAATAAACAAACAAATAAATAAAATGCATGTATTACAAAGGACAAAAGTATCATCTAGAATGATATGGACCTGCTCCAGATTGATAATTGCTAAGGAGCCACATTGCTAACCTTTGGATAGATTCCATGCAGATTTCACCTAAAGTCTGGCTCCTGAAACCAGTGTGTACTGGCAGTTTGAGACACTTGAGAAGAAGCAAATGATGCTCCTTTGATTAGGCTACCATTTATTAGACTATGTTTTATGAATGGACCTGTACATATTATATGCATATTGACTATGTTATGTAAGCCTACTTTCTAAAAATCCATTTTGGCCATGATTCAGCACTCCTCATGCTTCTTCTGAAATCCATCATTACTGAAACAAGTGAAAACCAGAATTTGGAGTCATGGATTATTCTGATTTATCCTATCAGTGACAAAGGAATGATAACACCTATGATCCCTAGGGGGTTGAGACCAGAAAGGGCTGTAGAGATGACCTAGTCCAAGTTGTTTGTTTTGGGGCAATAAGGCAGCACTGGAGAGAGCACTGGGCCTGAGTCAGGAATACCTGAGTTCAAATTTAGCCTCAGACACTTACTAGCCTTGTGACCCAGGGCAAACCACTTAACACCTATTTGCCTTAGTTCCTTTATCTGTAAAATGGGGATACACCACAGAAGGAAATGACAAACCACTCCAGTATCTTTGCCAAGAAAACCCCATGGATGATGTCCATGGGGGTCACATAGAGTCAGACAAGACTGAATAACAACAATAAACCCTTTGTTTTACAGATGAGGAAAATGGAGCCAGGAGAGGTTAAATGAATTGCCTGGGATCACAGAGGCAGTAGTGAGAAAATCACGACTTCAGCCCAGTTTTTCTGAGTCCAATGTTCTTTCTGCTAGACTCCTTTGCCTCATTTTGAAATTGAACTTCCATTTATCAAGTATTTAACAGAGCTTACTTCTGGAAAACTCTGTATCATATTTTATTACTGGAGGCTCAAGTCTCTGAAATTAATGTTAGAGTATTTAATATTTCATATTATTCAAAATAATTTCAAGATGCTCTGTCTTTTTGGGGAGTAGATGGATCCAGTGGGGAAGAAACTCTGCCCCTTTATGGATTTTCAAGTGAAACTACAGGGAGAATATGAGGTGAGAATTTGGTTTAGTAAAATTTTAACAGAATTATCAGGGATACCATTTAACATTATTATTATTATTTCTTCATTTAACATTATTGATCATACTTATCCCTTCTTTGGAACTGGGTCAGCTTAGGCTAAGTGAGGCTATTTTTCTTTCTTTGGATGTACCGTATTTCCCCGATAATAAGACCTATCCCGAAAATAAGCCCTCCCCTTACTGTGTAAGATTCCTCTAAAATAAGCCCTTCCCCGAAAATAAGCCCTATTGAGATTGCTACTGTAGTGAAGGTGATCCCCTGCGCTACACGCTACATTACGGTACCCTCTGTATGCACTGTCCCCCCCCCTCCCCCCGTGGAACACACGGCTGCCTCCGAGCTGCATCCAATCAGAGCTGCAGCAGTGAGCGCGTCATCCTGTTCTTCCCCAGTGATTTGCTTATTGAATAAAGGTACATTTTTTTGTTCACATTTACCTGTTTATTAAAATTGCTGTCAATGTTCATTAAAATAAGCCCTCCCTGAAAATAAGCCCTCTGGTGTTTTTCTGTCCAAAAAAAATAATAAGACAGTGTCTTATTATCGGGGAAACACAGTATAGTCTATCTTCTCAAAGACCTCTCTCTCCCTCTCTCTCTCTCTCTCTCTCTCTCCCCCCCCCTCTCTTCCTCCCTCCCCCCCCCTCTCTCCCCCCCCCTCTCTTTCTTCCTCCGTCTCCCTCCCTTTGCTACTTTCTCTGTCTTCATACCTGCTGATCTCAATTACTTGGACACCCTACAAGCAAGTGATGATAGGATAGGAAATAATGACTGCATCAACAAGTCTAATAAATGAGAATTTTTAGTAGCCCATATCCTGTTTGTTCTCTGTTACTTAAGTTTTTATTGTTTTAATTTGTTGTTTAAATTGGCTTGGATTTGATTTATTTTTTAAAATAATTTAAAAAAGGTTTAGTTGGCTATTTAATTAGTTGCTTATAATATATGTTAAAAACATGCTATATGTTAAAATATAATAATAATAAGCATGATGAAAGCTATTTAATAGGATAACCTAATCTACTCTATTACCTAATTATTATTCCCCTCAAACTTGGTCATGGTAAGGCAGAATAGTTTTCTGAATAGAATTATGATCCCCAATCTTGTCTCGGGGCATATTCAAAAAAGTGATATTGGGGATCTCTGGATACTGAATTCAAAACCCTGACCTTTCAAGAAAATCTAGAACTTGAATAGAATTTCTACATATTTGACTTCATTTTCCTTTTAAATTTTGTTGCAGCTGCTCATCATATAGCCTTTTCATATATGAAGGATGATTTAGGTCCCAAGAGTTATTAATATTTTCTATTTATCACTCTAAACTTTTCTTTAGACTAAGGATTCTTACATTGGGGTACACAGACCCAAGGGGACTCTAGAGAGAGTTTCATGAACTTGGATGGGAAAAAAATGACATCATTATTTTCACTAACTTTTGGTTTCCTTGGTAATCCCATGTATTTTGTTTTATGCATTTAAAACTATTATTCTGAAAAAGAGTCCATAGATTTAACCAGACTGTGAAAGGTGTCTAAGACACAAAAAAATGTTGAGAACTCCAGGTTTAGACATTAAAACCCAAGGGCAGAATCTATATCATCCACTCCCACCCTCCACCAAACCCCCAAGGATTAAGAATAGGTTCTGCTCTCTGCTCTTGTTCTCTTTCTCATTCCCTCCACACCCACTCCTACCCACAAATCCAAGGAGAACATATTAGTGCCTACGATGTACCCTCTGACTAATTTCTGCTGATAGATTTTTATTTATTGCCATATGCTTCCTACAGGTGTTACCTGTAGGCAGTCATCTGGACACACCTTTCTTTAGCAATTAATATGTTTTATGACACTATTATAAGATGCATCATCCTTATTTTCATGTATCACTTGAGGCAGGCAGGCATGACTACATCTCTTGTCATATCCTGAATATGCTTATGCTGTTTTCATATTCCCTGTTTAATCGTTTAACAGTTGACTTTATTTTTTTTTATACTTTTAGATCACAGAAATTTAACTTTTGTATTATTAAGGTAGTATAGCTGTAAGGATAGAGGTGATTGAATCAATCATTCCTCCTCACTTGGTCTGATACTTTTATCAGATGGGAACACATTTCACAAATCTACCAGAGGTATGAACTAGGTGTAAAGGAGGCCTAGCCATCCATTGAATCAATCAATAAAAGACATTAGACTAAGTGTAAGAAGTCTTTGACCAATTTAGAAGTCTATGAAAGCCAGTAGAGGAAATGAACTCAAGTAGCTTAGGAAATTTATTCCAATTAGTTGAGGAGACTTGTTCATGACTGGTGAGGCTTGTATAAATCCAGCAAAATAGTTTGGAATTGAGGATTTGAGTATTTGACAGTTTAGTAATAGAGCACTTCCAGTCACACTACTGAAAAGAAATCACTTGGATGGGAGAAAGTATCTTAGCTTCTTCTCTCCACCATTCACCTTGATGGGAATGATGATGAGAAGAGGACCTTGTAGACTTATGAGGGCTGGAAGATTTTTGGACTTCCTATTGACTCCCAAGTCCCAAAAGTATCACCAGAACAGATGATGTAGTATTGATATTGGGAGTCACATACTTAGGAAAGGCAGCTTCCAAACTCTCCCAGGAGCCTTACAGAAAAAAACAAGGTCATTCCTAAAGGAGCTTCATGAGTGCCCCACAAAGGCATGAAAAGGACTTCTAGCAATCAAGATCTGTGAATTGTCCCTTTGCCTCATATGCTCCCTGAGCTTTAGCCTGCTTTTCCCTGGACTCTATAGCACTGGTGGACAGAGAGTCATAGACTTTTGGAAGGTAATGTTTCATACCAATAAACTATTCTTACTATAACATCTTAATAAATACATTTCCCTAAAAGCTAGTTAAATCTGCTTGACTAGCTGATATCAACTGAGTAGCATAGGGAGAAGCATCCTGATGGGGGCTCATAAGCTATAGCATTAGAACCTCACCCTTAGCCTCGAAGAGACATCCTTATAAGGGGAGAGGCTATCAAGTAGCTGTAGAGACACAGCATACCAGGGCTAGTGGAGTTTGAGAAAGTTGCCTCATAGAAGTCATCTAGTCTAATTCTCATTTGAGAGGAGGAACGTGAGGCCTTGAATGGGGAATTTACTTGTCTAAGGTTACACAGCTAAATGAATAGGGGAGTGACTTTGAATTCTGGTCTCAACTCCCTATCCACCGTTCTTTCTACTATGCCACAATGCCTTTTATCATTACAGATAATTCACGTTTCTGTGGCCATTTTCTTATTTGTTACAGTAATGCAGTGGTCAGTTGGTCAGTCGATAAGCATTTAAAAAGTGCTTACTATGTGTCAGTTCCTGTGTTAAGAGCTGGGAATACAAAGCAAGGCAAAAAATATGGTCTTGTTCTAAAATGATTCGTGTTCTAATGATGCAGGTAAAATTCAGGTAATTATGTCTAAAATGCATTAGGAAAACATATTCTTCTTGTAGATAATGGTGTGAATTTCCTCTGATTTGGAAACTTATTCTTCTAATATTAAGGAACTTAAACATATTGAATCTTTCTTATTTCTACTTTTTTGTTGCTAGTAAGAACAGGTTACAATTGTCTAGTCCTTTACAACTTACAACATAATTTTAATATCTCTCTCACTTGATTGTCACATCAACTCTGAAGGAGGCATAGGGAGTTTTTTTTATTCTCAGTTTTATTGATGAAGAAAATGAGAATCAAAGAAGGTAAATGACTTTCCTAAGGTCCTACGTCTAGTGTGACAAGGACTAGACCTCACATAAAAAAAAAATTTGCTAGTGAATTATTATGATATGATCCAATTTAGATATTCCCCAATTGTTTCTGGTTGCTTGCTATTATGAACAAAACCACTGTGAATATAAGCAGATAAATTTTCCAAAATGCAGGCCTTTTTTCTTTTTATTACATCATTAAGACATAATCATAATAGTGGCATCATTGGGTCAAATAATATTAGTTTGGAAGCATTGAATATAATAATAACTAGCATTTACATAGCAGTTTGATGTTTACATACATTCTCTCATTTGATCCTCACCAAAACCTTGTGAGGTAGGTTTTATTACTGTACCCATTTTAAAGATAAGGAAATGACTTGTAAAAGGTTATGCAGCTAGTGTTTGAGAGAAAATTCAAGCTCCTCTTCTCGACTCCAAAGCCACTGTGCCACCTAATGCCTAAAGAATATATTGTCAGATCATGCCCCAGAAAGATATCCTTATTTCATAATACCACCCAACAGTGCTTAACACTGAATTTTAATGATTGTCAAATCTACCAATGGAATGGATTTAGCTGGTCCATCAAAAAATTTTCAACTTGCATATCCCTGATTATCAGAAAAATTTGAGCAGGTTTTAAGGGATTTTGTTTCTTTCTTTGAGAGCAGTATATTTAAGTCTAATGAAGGAAAGTCAGATTTGGAGTCAGATTTGACCTGGGTTCACATTTATGCCCTGACACTACCTGTGTGAGTTTACTTCGCTCTTAATCTCAATTTCTCCACCAATAAAAAGGGTATAATAATAATACACTAACTAGTTCACATGAAGAAAGCACTTTGTAAATCTAAAGCACTATAATAAATGTGAACTACTGAAGGAAAAGTACTATTCTTGTAAATTTGTGTCAGTTACTTTTAGATGGTAGATTTTTAAAAAATCTGATCTATGCCAATTTTTTTCTCACTGTTTCTTTTTATTTTGGATAAATTACTTTTTAAAATTTTTTGGTTTTGTTTTGGAGGGTGGAGGGCAGGGCAATTGGGGTTAAGTGACTTGCCCAAGGTCACATAGCTAGTTAAGTGTTAAGTGTCTGAGGCCATTTGAACTCAGATCCTCCTGACTCCAGGGCCAGTGCTTTATTCACTGCACCACCTAGCTGCCCCAGATATATTGCTTTTTGTTGTACCAAAAACCTTTTTATTATTATTACTTATTTCTCTCCAATAAGTTTCTCCATTGTTCTAATCCAATTCAATAAATATTTATTAAGCATGTATGACATGCCTGGCACTGTGCCAAGTTCTGCAATATAATAGATAGAAAATTAATAGCAAATCATGACAGTGAATCAGTAGATTAAAAAAAATTCCTTCTATTATTGAGATAAATGCTCGTCTTCAATGTTTTAATTAGAAAATTTGCCAGTGAACCAATCATAATATTTTTAGTATAAAGTATGATAAACTTTTTTTGCAGTAATGTCATCCAATTTTTCAAACTATTTTTATTTAATAATTCTTATCCCCAAAGTTTTATAATCTTGAATCTATTAAATAATATTTTGTCATTGATTATAATTTTAGTTTTTCTATTTTGTTCTATTGATTAATTTTGCTATTTTTAACTAGTATCAGATAATTTTTCTTTTTCTTTTTTTTTTTGCAAGGGGGAAGGCAGGGCAATTGGGGTTAAATGACTTCCCCAAGGTCACACAGCTAGTAAGTGTGTCAAGTGTCTGAGGCCAAGTTTGAACTCAGTTCCTCCTTTCTCCAGGGCCGGTGCTCTATTCACTGTGCCACCTCACTTTGTGATTAATTTTTGAGAAATGCTGGAGGCATATAACAATATCTTTACAGTGTAGTGGTAGTAGTGGGGAGGGTATCTTGTCTTCCTCCTGTGCTTAAGGCTAATACTCCTAAAAGAGAGCAACTGTATGTAAGATTTAACACTGGACTAAGTTACATTTTCCCATTCCTTAAAAGGCAGAAAACTTAGAAGAACTTTTGAAAGAAAAACATGGGGTATATTAATTTCAAGACAGAAGGGAAGGTAGCCTAACAGGATGAAGTTATTCATTGTTACTTGCTTACAGTAAGAGCCCACCCTCAAAGTACAAGGAAAGGTAAGCATAGACTTAACTAGTTTGGGCCCTTTAAAACATATTGCTTTTTAAAAAGGGAAACAGTTTAAAAGATATGGATATGGGGTGGCTAGGTGACGCAGTGAGTAAAGGGCCGGCCACAGAGTCAAGAGGACCCGAGTTCGGTTCTGGCCTCAGACACTTAACACCCACACAGAAAAACTAGCCGTGTAACCTTGAGCAAGTTACCTAACCCCAATTGCCCTCCAAAAGGCAGAAAAAAGTTACTGATAGTAAGTACTTAATAAAAGTTTGCTAACTGGTTACTGATGAATGAATGGTAGAATTTCAGGCACCTTGGCACACTGATTGCCCACAAGTTGTGGAGTTAACCAGACACAGAGATGATTACCTATGCACATAGTTCATCTTGGGAAGAAAATTGGCTGATAAATAAATCTCAATGGAAGTTTATTCATAATGTAAAATCTTATTTTTCAGCTTCAGAGATCTTCCAAGTAAGAGAGTTTTGAAAGTAAACAAAGCTTTAAACACTGAAATACTAAATGGAAATCTTTATAAAACACATTATGTACTTTCTGACCTTGTTAAACCCAACAGGCCAAACTATTTTCTTAATGACTCAGTGTCATCATTATGATGCTTGAAGATGCAGTTTGTAGATGCAGATGTGAATTAGCTAAATGAATACTGACCTCATCTGTGGTCCTGAAACTTGCTTCCTTGAAAACCTCTGATGTCTGCTTAGTTTAAAAATTATTTCTCTCTTTCTTATCAGGCTGATATCACTGCATGACTTCTTGGGCAACATAACTTAGCTACATTTCTGAAAATTTTAATTATTGAAACAAAAGCCAAAGCAGCCTTCTATCAAGTGCTTTTCTCACCCTCCAGAAAATTTCCATAATCGTTACTGCTTTTATTTAATGTTTTTTTGACTTGTTAGCACCATTTAAAGCACTATCTATCATTTCTCTATCATTAATGCAGTGGGTATTTGATACCTGCTTGCCAACTTGCACCCACTTGCACCATAAAGTTCATTCAATTAATATTTTCTTCCCAATTCAAATTTATGGTGACTGGGGTATTCCAACTCTCAGGTCATTCTTCCTTCTTTCTCAAGGAGTTCAACATCTAACTCACCATCTTTCTTTCCTCCCCAACTCCTGCCTTTATATCAGGAACTTTAATATACATCAAACTCCTTAACCTACCAAGTCCTCAGCCTCCTTTAATGCCATGGATGACTTTAACTACACCTTAGCCACACACAGGGATGGTTAAACACACAATAATGCCATTACCCATAAGTATTCCACTTCCCTAATGGGAAATTCTGACATTCCCCAATATGACATAACCTGCTATTATTCCACCTCTCTCTATGTTTTACCTCTCCCAAACCTATTCATTGAGACTTCCAGAACAGCTAGGTGCAGCAGCAACCACACCAGCATACCCAGGATGGCTGCTGGCACAGATTCTTAGATCTGCTTTACTAGGAAAGATAGCTGTTTAAGGGGTCAACAATCTTTTTAATTATATTCACTTTTGAGTTCAGGGGAAAAGTCAGCACCCTGGAACTTCAGAGAAACTGCAAACAGAGAAAATACAAGCAGAGAAATTAAGACCAACAGACAGGGCTCTGACTGCCTGAATCAACTATACACTTTACATAGCTACCTGGATGGAGAGCGCCTTTACCTCTGAACAGTCAGGGAGTTCTGAACCTACTGCCACTCAGAATCTTGACCAGGGAATCACAAGATTCTTTTCATAAGGGGGGCCACCAAAGCAAACTACCATCTCAGAGTATATACACACTTCTCAGAGCCAGAAAGTGACTCAGTGCCTAATTAGAAATTAGCAAAAGGTGTGAAAGCCTTCCTACAAGCAAGCCTCCTAAGCAAACTTCCCTTAATGGGCTTCACCTGAGGTCTATTAATGTGCAAGGAAGATCTTAAATCCCCTTAACATTACACTAGGTGGTACAGTGGATAAAGCACTCACTCTGGAGTGAGGAGGACCCAAGTTCAAATTTGGCATCAGATATTTAGTAGGTGTGTGAGCCTGGGCAAGTCACTTAACCCTGATTGCCTTCTTCCATGTCTGCCCTTGCCTCCCCAAAAAAGACTTCCAGGCATGGTGGATAGAGACCTAGTCTCAATGCCAGGAGGCTATTGGCTATGTGATACTGTTTTTCACTTTAGTTTTCTAGGCAACTTTCTAAGACTATGAGTTGCAGAGAAGACACAGACCTACACTGGTAGATGGAGTTTCCTCACTTAGACATTCTCTATATAACCCCACTCCAAGGTGGCCTTGGGGATACTCTGAAAGACAGATGACTTTGATGGTATCAGTGATCATGTAGGAAGACATGGCCCCTGCCTGGTTGGCTAAGGGACTTCTGGGAAAGTGAGAGAGATATTGAGAAGAATGAGAGATGAGAGAAAAAGAGGAAAGACACTGATTTTGAATGACTACCAGGAGAATCACAGGGAAAAGCTGGCACCCCAACATGTCCCTGATTCTCCGGGACTGAAATCTCAGAGACTGCTAAGAGTTACTTTATTGAAAGAGATGGTTCCCCTTCCCAACCGAGCTGAGACTTCATCTTGTTCTTGGGTCAAAGAGCCCCCTCACTCGTGTATTCTGTCACTAATCTGTAAACTAATCTGTACACCTTTCCTGATGACTGTCTTGTTTGCTTTGATAAAGATATTTGCTCAATATCTTCTATTGTCTTTTGTGTAATAAGCATTTGTCTGGAGGGAAGCTAAGCAATATGACATTAAATTAACTGTTTTACTCCAGGTTTGGGGCAGAACTGTTCCGCTGAGGGATGAGGGTTTTATCAGGCTTTTATCCTGAACTCCCATAAGAATCAGACCCATAGACTTCAAATATCTTGTAATAAGTAAATATAATCATAAACCTAATATACTTCTTTTCTTTTAAAAAATCGAATATTTTATTTTTCCCCAATTACATGTAAAAAGCATTTTTACATGTTTTTTTACAAATTTTTTACAATTTTTTTTTGAGTTCCAAATTCTCTTCTTTCCCATCCCCTTCATTGAGAAGGCAAGCAATTTGACATAAGTTATACATGTATAGTCATGCAAAACACATTTCTATGTAAGTCATGCTATGAAAGAAGACGGACAAAAAACCTGTACTCTTCTTGAAGACAGGAAAGTAAGAAAGGGATTACCTAGCCATAGTCATCTTCCCACTCCCCACAAAGGTGGAAGGAGCTCTGGTCTCCTTGAGACATGGAGTGTGGGCATTGCAGAGCTCTCTATAAAGCTCTGTTTCTTGCGGATCACCTAATATTAGTACTGTTATGCCTATACTAATGAAATTTCAGGTCTAGTATCTATTCCTAACCTGATGATTCTGTCCAGGAAAGACTGTTCAGAAATGATAGCTCTGAGAAAGCCAAAAATTGATTTTGTTTTGTAACATTCCAATTTACTATTTTTCAGTGGTGTGGCAGGATCTGCTAAACTGTATCTGCTGCAATTAATTCCATCATGTCTGACTGGTGACCTTTTGCATAATGTTTATAAGGATATGTTTGCACTTTAGAATTTTTCTGTGTCATTCCTTTTCTTTGTGAATATAAATAACTTGACACCACTTGTTAGAAAATGTATACATGCTTACACACCTTAATGCATAGCTGCACTGCAGTGCTGTTTCTACTAATATTATAGTCCTTACATTCATTTCTCTCCTGTGCATAAATCGCTTCCTCCTCCAGAGACTTGGTAGGCATACATATATAGAATCCCAAAGGATTGTTGTAAATCCCCATTCATCAAAGGTCTTTGTCTTCTTCTCTGATAAGAAATCCAGAAGCTATTTTCTTGGAAATGGCCAAGCAATTCAGAGGTAAAGAGAATTCTTTTGGGATATTTTTGCCCACAATGATTGTTTATTATTCTGCATAACTCTGTAGTTTCAATTGCTTCTTGATATTTTTGCTTTATATTCCTAAACAAACTGGGAAGGTGTCTCCTTTTCTCTAAAAATTATGGACTTCATAGATAAGTGTACATCTAGGCCCAGATAAGAGTCTTATTGCCCCATAGGACTGGCAATCACGAATAATAGACTTTTGTGCCTCATTTTCAATAGATTTTGAGCATCAGGAAAATAAGCACTTCAGTCCTGTGTTCCTTATACCATTTAATTAATTGCAATACTGAAAAATTCCCCATACTAGTAGTAAATAATTAAATGCTTTACAGTATTATTCAAAGCCTAGAAATACTTTCCCCCCTTCATTCTGACTTTTGAAAAATTATTCCTTTGAGATTCTAGACCTTTTGTCCCTGTGAATATATTTGTTATCATTTTGTCTAGCATTGTAAAGTATCCCTTTGACAGATTGACTGGCATAGCAATAAATCTTTGAATGAATTTAGATAGTATTGTGTTTATTATATTGACACAACTCAACTATGAGTAATAAATATCCCTCCAATTATTTAGGCAATTCTCTTAAAAGAGAGTTTTGTAGGGGCTGTGGAAAGACAAACCCTCTAGTGAGGGCTGGTGAAACTATGAATTTATCCAACTATTTTAGAAAGTAATTTGGAATTATGCTAAGAAAAATCACTAAAATGTCCATATTCTTCTACCCAGAGATGCCATGGCTAACCATAAATGTCAAGGAGGTCACAGGCAGAAAGGTCCCATACATGGCATCTTTTCTTGATAGCTTGTTTTTTGCATAGAAAATTGCATTCTTTTGGTTTTCATTCCAGTGCAATTTGGCAGATCAGTCTAAAACAAGCTGACTTACTATGGTCAAGCTGTCTCTATCTTAGACTTAGAATTTCCTGAATTACCCCATCCCTCCTCTCTATTTCTTTGGCAGAAACAAGAGAATTATTTCTGCAGCTAAAGATTTTTTTTTTCTAATGAGAGTCTTACACATAGTCTTACATCAAGTAAGTGGCTAAAAATCTAATCAGAGGGAAGGGACCTCCTGGGGGACCCACAGTACTCACCTTTAATGCTCTATTGACATGAGAGGTACTCATATGAAAGCAATCTTCTGTGATTAGCATTGGGGCAGATTTTCCTTTCCAAGAAATAATAAAAATAATACTAACACCAATAATAATAATAATAATACCTACATATACATAGTGTTTCAAGATTTGAAACTACTTAACATACAAGAATTTATTTGATATAAAGGAACCATAAGCCCCCGAAGTTCATGGCTTTGCTTTGGAAACCTAATACTTTCAGTGGCTAGAGCCCGGTAAATCACCAATAAAAAAAGTCATCTTGCTCACAGCAAGAAGTTTCAGTAGAAGAGGGAATTGTCTTCTCTAAGTTCCTAAGAATGTGGAAGAACCTGTTCTGCCACAAAATAGGCCTGAACATGGTGTTGTTATCCAACAGGAAGGCTTTAGGAACTCCCTTGGACTACACAAACCACAAAGGAAAGAACACTGGACTAACTTAGAAGTAAAAGGAGGTGGTATAGTGGATGGAGACCTGGGAAGACCTGCTTCTGACAGCCATTAGTTTTAGTACCATGGAAAAGCAGTTAACTTCTCAATACCCCCAGACAACTGTCCAAGACTTTGAGTTATTGATGTGTGCTGATCTGATTCTTCAGGAATAAAATTATAGGTCAGGAATAAAATCACCTACAAAAAGTGAGGTAATGTGATGTAGTATATAGGGGGCTCAACTTGAAGTCAGGAAGATCTGGATTCAGATCTTACCTCTGATGCTTGCTGCCTGCTTATAGTTACTTTCTTCATCTGTAAAATGCAGATGGCAATAATAGCCATAGTACCATCCTTGAAGGATTGTTGTGAGATTCAAATGAGAGATCTTTGTGAACATGCAATGTAATATAAATATAAAGTTATTATTATTATAAATCTAAATTATTATTAACTATTTGCTCTAGAGGTATGATTGTTTTGTAATTTGACAATCTCCCAAATTGCATTAGTGGAGGGAATTTCCACACTGGGAATGCCAATGGTCATTCAATCACATATCTGGAATAAAAATGAAACATAAAAGAGATCAATTTTCATTGAAAATAGAATGTGAACTAAATAAGTTTCATTTTGAGCCTCCCATGAGGAGAATCTAGTATAAAATAATGATTAGTTTTGGGGTTCTGAACCCAGGTAATTAGATCTGTTGCCTCTCTAGCCTATGTAATTGCCAATTAGAAAGTGGGATGGTTGCTTAATTTCACCACAAGGAGGAACCCAAACTTTGTTTGCCTATGAGTCCGAAGTGAATTCATTACCTTTTTTAAGCAATGACTGAAGAGTTGTAACCACTAATTAATAATGATGACAGCTCCCAATGATATACATTTAAGAATGTATGTGAAGTTTTAAAATTCTCTCACTATAGCTCTGTTAGGTAGGAGTGCACATATTATTATCCTGATTTTCCAGCTGAGGAAACAGGCTGAACTAAGTCCAAGTGACAGAATGTGACAGAGTCAGTACTTGAACCCAAGCCCTCTGATACCAGACCCAGGCCAGATATTTGGGGTGCAGAGAGAGACATCATTTCCAAGGTATAGCAAAACTTCATAGACTCAAAGCAATGAATGGACGACCATGGTGAACTGAAGGGAAGTAGGGTTTGTAGACTCTTTTTTTTTGGAGGGGGAAGGTAGGGGAATTGGGGTTAAGTGACTTGCCCAAGGTCACATGGCTAATTTTTTGTGTTAAGTGTCTGAGGCTGGATTTGAACTCAGATCTTCCTGACTCCAGGGCCAGTGATCTATTCACTGTGCCACCCCATTGTAGAATATTTCTAATGAAATTCAGTTTTATTGATTTTGAGTCCTTATAGTAATAGAAGTAACAGAAGCTAAAGATTATAAATGTTGCCATCTAGTAATTCTGATGAATCTGCTTTAATGAATAGGTTTTTGTTGAGTTGTTTTACTTAGGTCCAACCCTTTGTGACCCCATTTGGGGTTTTCTTGGCAAAGATACTGGAGTGGTTTGCCATTTCCTTTTCTGTGACACATAGTAGGTGCTTAATAAATATTTGTTAATTGTGACTTTGTTGGGTTTGTTTTTTTTGGAGGGGGGAAGGCTAGGCACTTGGGGTCAAGTAACTTGCCCAAGGTCACATGGCTAGTAAGTGTTAAGTATCTGAGGCTGGATTTGAACTCAGGTGTTCCTGACACCAGGGCTGGTGCTCTATTCACTGTGCCACCTAGTCACCCCCTTTAATTGTGACTTTGACTGTTTAGGGAGGTATTGTGCTACAGAGGATGGAGCCCTGTCTTTGGAGTCAGAGCCCCTTGACCCCAGTCCCACCTCTGATGCTTATTTATCTGTGTGATATTGGTCATGTCACCTAACTTTCCACGGCTTTCCTCAGCTATAAAATGAGACAATGGCCTGGATGTCCTCTCAGGCCCCTTCTAACTCCAGATCTATGAACTCCCTACACCTAAGTTTCCTCACCCATTAAATAGTGGGCTTGGACAAATAATTCCTAAAACCCCCTCCAGCTTTGGCAATCCATAAAACCTCTGAGAAATGTTCACCATCCAAAGGTTCTTCATATTGTTTGCTTCTGGGTTATCCTAGTATAATATTTAAGTTCATGTATGCTGTTGATGGTGGCTTCTGATAAAATGGTGAAATGAAAGTTCACAGAGAAGCCTGGATTTTTCACACATTGACTCTAGCATAGATTTGAAATGGACACCTCCACCCCCATCCCAAAGATCAAAGATAAAAAAATCCAAAAAGAAACTGAAGTAAGCTTCTATACACAGTCTACAATGGCATAATAAGCCATCCAGAAGCTACTGGAGGTGGATAAAGGGACCTCACCAGGGAAGGAAGTATGAGTGCAGATAAACATGTCAAAGCAATCGAGGTGTCTAGAGAGGCTGAGTCTGTGAGAACAGCACAAGCTCTTCCAATAAAGATGGGAACTAGCTGAAGTAGTAAGAGTTGCTGTACTAGGGAAGCCAGAAGAATCTTCCCCAAAGAGACCTGAAGCCAGAAAGCACTTAACCAAGAGGTTACAAGCCAGCACTGACTTCAATTATCAGGTGTCTGAAGCCAGGTCCCGACGATGGTTTGTCAGAACACAGCGAGGATACCAAAGTGATTTAAATAGGTTACCTTCAGGGAGACAGGGTCTGACAGTGTACATGTTGCAGTTACAGTAGGTTAAAGGGACAATCTGGCTCCAGGGCATCTCTGTGGGGAAACCTGTGCAGGATGCTTGAGTCCAACAGAATCTCTGTCATTTCACTGGCACCAGTTAGGATGATAGTAAAGAATAGAACCAACTCTGACTTAACTACTGTGCAAAGAGCAGGAGAAAAAGAAGATGTGATGTGGACCACAAGGAGACTGATAAGAGCCCCAGGGAGTGGGGCCACCCCATTCAGACTGCCAGCAACATTCAGACTAGGGAGGGTCCAGGCCAAAACAAAGTATCCTCAAGGCATCTAAGAATGGTCAGGGGCACTGGCCCAAACACAAAACCCCATACCAACAACTAAGGCTCAAAATATGAATAAACAGAAGAAAACACTGAGTACAATTAAGACATAGTCTGGGCTAAGAGAAGATAAACCCAGAAGAGGAGAGTCACTCACACAAGTGGAATCTCGGAGTTCTGAGAGCTAACACAAGCACCACAGGGCTGGCCGGCTGAAGTGAAATGAGATGTGTTTGTTTTTTTTAATGATGAATGAAATGAGAGATCAAGAGAAAAAGATGAAAAGGGAACAAATAGCTTAGAAAAGAATGGAGAAAAACTTGTCCAAGTGTTGGATTCCTTGAAAAATAGAATAAAACAAATAAGACTCAGTGACTCACATGAGTCAATGAGAAAACAAGAAATAATAGAAGTCAAAAACTGAAGAAAAAAATAGAAGAAAATGTAAGCTATCAACTACCAAAAATAAATGACTCAGAAAATTTTCAGGAGAGATAATTTAAGAATCATCAGACTCTTTGAAAACCATGATCAATAAAGCAAAATGAAATCCTGGTCATTATATTTCTTTTTTAAAAAAAAATTTCCTTTTCAAATGAAAAATCTTTCTCCATTTCCCTGCTCCCCACTCTGCCTCCAAATTAAGAAATTAAAACAAACACAACAACCCTTGCTACAAGCAATTTTTGTCATTGACCATATTAAAAAAAAGTTTCAATTCAATCTACACTATGAGTCCATGACCTTTCTATCAGTAGATGGGTAGCATGCTTCTTCATGAGTCATCTGCAATTGTGGTTGGTCATTGTGTTGATTAGAGAATTCTGATGTAGGAACCTAAATCTTTCATAGAGGTTTTTTTATGGATAATATTGTTGTCATTATATAAACAGTTCTCCTGGTTCTACTTATTTCATTCTGAATCAGTTCATTCAAGTCTTCCCAGGTTTGTCTGACAACTGCTCTCCTTTTCATCATTTCTTATAGCGCAATAGTATTTTATCATATTCATTTACCATAATCTGTCTAGCCATTCCTCAATTGATGAATGCTCCCTCAGTTTCCAATTCTTTCCTACCCAAAAAAGAGCTCTCTGTCTCTCTCTGTCTCTCTCTCCACACACACACACGGGTCCTATTCATCTTTCTTTGATCTTTTTGTGTCATAGAATTGCCAATACGTGTTTTTTTTTTTAATCATAAAACTGTCCAGAGCTATTAGAACCAGAGGGTAAAGTTAAAATAGAAAGAATCTACTGATCATTACCAAAAAGAAACACCAAACTGAAACTCTGAAATTTCATAGTCAAAATCCGGAGCTTCCAAGTCAAAGGAAAAAAAATACTACAAGTACTCATAAAGAGGGAATTTAGGCAGCACAGTGAGGATCACACAAGACTTAGCAGCAGTTACTGAAGGGAGAGAACATTTTGGAATACAATACTCTCAAAGGTAAAAAATAAAGTCTTACAGCCAATAATAACTTACTGTGCAAAACTCAGCATAATCCTTCTGGAGAAAAAAAATGGATCTTTAATTGAATAGAAGACTTTTATGAGCAGGAACTGTGAGATGCAAACATTGGAGTCAACAGAAACCTAGAAAGATTTTTGAGCAATTTGAGAGACTAAACAAGGATGAAGTGCTTTTAGAATATAGCCAACTGAGGGAAAAGAAACAAGTATCATTCCAGAATCCTATTGTGTAAGTCACAGAATTAGTTAAATGAGCAAACACAGATCTGACAATGTAATTTCCCTATTTAGCCAACTCTGGTGGCTTCCCGTTATCTCTATAATAAAATACAAACTCCTCTGCTTAGCCTTTTTTTTTAAAAAAATCTATTTTTAGCAAAAAAATTTATTTTGCTTTTTTTCTGGAGGGGAGAAGGTAGGGCAATTGGGGTTAAGTGACTTGGCCAAGGTCACAGGGCTAGTAAGTGTTAAGTGTCTGAGTCTGGATTTGAACTCAGGTTCTCCTAATTCTGGGGCTGTTGCTCTATTCATTGTGCAACCTAGCCACCCCTATTTTTTAATTTATTTACAGTATTTAAAAAATTTTGAGTTCCAAATTATCTCTCCCTCCCATTCCTCTCCCATTCAGAAAGCAAGCAATATATCAATAATACATGTGAGGTCATGCAAAATATTTTTCCATATTAGTCATGGTGAAAAAAAAAACCACACCAAAAAAATAAAAAGCAAGAAACATAAGGATATTGAATAAAAAAATGTATGTTTCAATATGAATTAAGAATTCACTAGTTCTCTCTCTGGAGGTGGATGGCATATTTCATCATGGATTCTTTGGAATTGTCTTGGCTCATTGTATTTGTTAGAGTAGCTAAGTCTTTCACTGTTGATCATTGTCACAATATTGCTGCTGTTGTGTATAGTGTTCTTCTGATTCTGCTCATTTCACTTTGTATCAGTTTATATGTCTTTCCAAGTTTTTCTGAAAGCATCCTGTTCATCATTTCTGATAGCACAATAGTATTCCATCATGATCATATACCACAACTTTTTCAGCGATTCCCCAACTGATGGACATCCCCTCAATTTCCACTTCTTTGCCAACACAGAAAGAGTTGCTATAGGCGTTTTTGTATATGTGGATCCTTTTCCCATTTTTATGATCTCCTTGGGATACAGCCCTAGAAGCAGTACTGTTGCATCAAAGCATATGCACAGTTTTGTAACCTTTTGGATATAGTTCCAAATTGTTCTCCAGAATGATTGGACCAGTTCACAACTCCAGTTCACCAACAGCTCCACAATGTCCCTTCTTTTCCAAACCCCCTGGAAGATTTGTCATCTTCCTTTTCTGTCATGTTACCCAATCAGGTGTGTATGAAGTAGTACCTTGGTGTTGTTTTAATTTGCATTTCTCTAATTATAAGTGATTTATTGTTATTGTTGTTGTTTGTTCTTTATTCTCCAAGAGGACCAGTGACATCAGAGAGGTGATGTCTTGACTTACAAGTGAATTGGATTTAAGTATTAAACCTGGAAGCTAGGAAGACTCATCTTCCTGAGTTCAAATCCAGCCTCAGACACTTAGTACCTGTGTGACTCTGAATAAATCATTTAACCCTGTTTGCCTCATTTTGCTCATCTATAATGGGTTGGAAAAGGAAATGGCAAATAATACAGTATTAATGATTTAGAACATTTTATGTGACTATTAATAGTTTTGATTTCTTCTTCTGAAAACCCTATTCATAGCCTTTAACCATTTATCAATAGGGGTCTGTTTAGCTTTTAAGGAATTTCACGACCTGATCCCAACCTATCTTAGTAGCCTCATTGGACATTACTCTCCCTCCTATATTCCACAATCCAACCAAACTGGTTTTCTCTCTACACACGACCTTCATCAAACTTCTCCATATGAAAGGAGAACACTGTAAAGAGACTGTACCTTACATCAGGCACTAGAGATACAAATATAATCATAGGCTCTGCCCATAGTCCCTATTCACAAAATGTTGTGATGAATTGTGATATGGCCAGAACACCAAGCTGAGGCTCTCTGCTGTGTTCAGTGGTCACCACCAAAGGCAGAAGGGGTTCTTCCTTCTTAAACTGAGGGCTTGAGATCATGTCCTTTCCTTGGGACTTCTTCCTGGTACATCTGCCCCATAGTCAGTTATCTACAAGCCATTTAGAAAATCAATATCTTTTACCACTGTGTGTACACACAGATTAGAGGGACACGGATTATTCCTAGTTTAACTCATTTTTTAACACAAGGACTGTGGTTTAATAATTGTCTTACCCCCAGGATGACAACTTGCTTCTTAGCCTGATCTTCAGGGCCAAACCTTAGTTTCAAGCTACGTTTAGTAGCCTACAATTAAAGCTAAAGTTCTCTCTCTCAGCACCTGGGACAATACAGTTGCAAGATTTTTCATGACGTGTTGCTGGGTTCTCTGGAATTTCTAGATCAAAAGTGTACTTCTAATCCTCTGGCCCCAGCAATGACTCTAATATCTGGCAGATTGTTGGTTGTTTGTCCTTTGTTTTCAAAGAGGACAATGACATTCCAAGGTGATGTATTGACTCATGGGTGAATTGGATTTAGGGGAGACAGTCACACGAAGTCGTGAGTCTCACTCTCTCTTCCAGAATCACTGAAGTTCAGTGGCAGGACAAAAGTCAGGATGACTGGTGGTGGTCTGAGATGCACCTTGGTGTCTTTGATGTCTGACCAACCATAAGGGCTCCACATCATCTGCTTCAGCCCCCTTCCTGGTCCTTGAAACAAATTGTTCTTATCTTCCCATTCTGCCAGGGGAAGTCCTCACATGTCCTTAATTTGCTGACAGGTTTGATTCCTGTTGATTACTTTCAACCTGGTTTAACCTATCTGCCAAGGTTTTACTGGGGTGTGGCCACTGCATATGCTACAGTTTCTTGGAGCCGCAGGTGAGAATGAGTGGTAAGGTGGACACCAAAGGTAGATGAGCAGCCCTGAAAGGGGCTTGGCAAGCCCTCCCATCAGAGGTACCGGTCCTTGCTGAACACCCTGTACACCTGGCAGGCTATAGTCAATAAAGGCTTGTTGACTTGACTGGTTGGCACATAGCCCAGTGTAATGCCTAGTGGAAGCTTCTCTGCTCTCATGGAGTCATAGATTGTAGGATCAGGAAGCAAAAAAAAAATTTAGGCATAACAAGAGAGGATCCATTCTTTCTCTTCCAAAACATCTTTGAAAATAGTAGAAGATATGAATATATACCTGCCAAAGCATATATGTGACCTAGATATAAAAGGTAGCATCATAAAGAAGTGAGAGAAACATAGAGAAAAAAAACTACCTGTCATATCTATATATAGGGAAAGAGTTACTGATCATTTAAGGAGATAAAATGGATAATTTTGATTAGACAAAATTTACATTTTGGCACAAAATATCTAATTAAACTGAGATTAAAAGAGAAACAATTAACTGAGAAAAACTTTGCACCCACTCTCCCTGATAAAGCTCTCATTTCCAAGATATATAAGGAACTGATTTAAGTTTATAAAAGCAAAAGAACCATTGTCTGACTGATAAGTGGTCTAAAGGTATGAACACATAGTTCTGTTCAATTCAATACAATAATATTTATTAAGTGCCTGGTATCTGCCAGGTGTGAGGGATTCAAGGATTAGTTGTCCTCAGGGAGATGACTGTGTATCCATTAGCAATTTGAATAAATGAAGGGAGAATTGAAGTATCTAGGTGGATAGAGTGCTAGGCCTAGAGTTAGGAAAACTCATCTTTTTGAGTTCAAATCTGGCCTTAGACACTAGCAGTGTGACCTTGGGCAAATCACTTTACCCTGTTTGCCTCAGTTTCCTCATCTGTCAAATGAGCTGGAGGAGGAAATAGCAAACCACTCTGGTATCCTGGCCAAGAAAACCCCAAGTGGGGTCATGAAGAGTGGGACCCAACTAAAGGAACGTGACTGAACAACAACAAAAAGGGAGAATGATAAGGGAAGAAGAAGAAGCAGATATGTAGAGCAAGAGAGGTAAAGGTAGACCAAGTTTTTGTTGCAGAACCAGGGAATATTAGAGCTGAAAAGTACCTTCCAACACAACTAGGCCAGTGTTTCATTTTACAGATGAGGAAACTAAGGCTGGAAGGAGGGCAACTTGTCCAAGTTAAGTCCAAGCTAGTAAGTGGCCGCGCTTTAATTTAATTTAAACCCAGTTTTAAATCAGGGAAGAAAAATAGAGAGACCAAAAAATTGTCAACAGATAAGAAAACAAGAAAGAAAAAAATATTCTATAGTAGGAAATGAAACATTTTCAAGTTCCACACACTTACTTTTTCTATCAAAAGGAAAAGTTTTCAATAAAAATTTCTTTAAAATCAATACAGTATTAGATATTATGCAATGAAGTCTGTCTTTACAATGAAATCATTGCCAGTCTTTAGAGGAATTTAAAATGGCTTCAATGTTCACTTTTAAAAAAAAATTATATAACAAAATTCTCTTTGAGAACATAGTTTAAACCAAAGGCAACAATAGTAATTAAACTTCAGAATATTTGGGGGGGGGGGAATTAGGATGCATGGATATGTTAACATGGCAAAAACATTGTTAATGGAAAATATTTCTAATTAACCATAATACTCATATGGGGAAAATTTTGAGTCTGATTTGAGAAAGTACATGAAGGGATCTGGATGTCAATTCATCTAGAAGATGGAGTTGGGTGGGGCTTGAGGGCAGTGCTGATGTAAGACTATGATTCAGAAGCCCAGCTGTTTTCCTAGTCAATAATTATAAGCACCATAGCTCAGTGCCTGGAGAGTAGTAGGAGATTAATAAATGCTTATTCTGTCCCCCCACACTCTCATAGCTCCACAGTGGCCAGCCTCATTTTATTCCACTCCAGTGCCTCTTCTAAAGGCTCTGTTCACAAACTATTTCTGTGTATTGGGGTAAAAAGTGTTGTTCTGTCATTTTTAAGTGGTGTCCAACTCGTGATTCCATTTGGGATTTTTTTGGCAAAGATACTAGCGTGGTTTGCCATTTTCTTCTCTAGTTCATTTTTCAGACAAGGAAACTAAAACAAACAGGGTTAAATGACTTGCCCAGGTTAAATAGCTAGTTAGTATCTGAGGCCAGATTTGAACTCATGAAGAAGAATCTTCCTGATTCCAGACCCCTAGCTATCCCTTGGGGAAAATGTATTCTTGTTCATAGCTACACACCAGCTGTGTGTAAATTAAGTCACTTAACCTCTGTTTGCCTCAGTTTCCTCATCTGAAAAAATGAGGATAATAATAGTATCTATTTTGCAGAGTTGTTGTGAAGGTCAAATGAGATAATTGAAAGGAACTTAGCACAGTATCTGGCACATAGTTAGCATTATTATGGGAGCCACAGAAATCCTTTTTTATTTCATATCTGTGATTTCATTAATACAAGGAATTCCCTCTATTAATACAGATGAACAATTTTCCTGCAGTTTATAGTTCTCTAGGAAGTTAAATGACTTGCCCAGGGTCACACATTAATCAGGTATGAGAGACAGGATTTGAACTCAATTCTTGGTGACTCTAAAGTTGGCTGCCTATCCATTATTTTTTTGGTGGGGGAAAGGCAGGGCAATTGGGGTTAAGTGACTTGCCCAAGATCACACAGCTAGTAAGTGTGTCAAGTGTCTGAGGTCAGATTTGAACTTAGGTTCTCCTGATGCCAGGGTCGGTGCTCTATTCACTATGCCACCTAGCTGCCCCCTGCCTATCCATTTTGCCATTTTGCTTCTCATGGAATTTCTTATGCACCTTCAAATTGCATTCCTTTTCCTAGTAGAAATATGTAGGGGGTGGCTAGGTGGTGCAGTGAGTAGTGCCGGCCCTGGAGTCAGGAGGAACTGAGTTAGGATCCAGCTTCAGACACTCAACACACACACACAAAAACCTAGCTGTGTGACCTTGGGCAAGTTACTTAACCCCAATTGCCCTCCAAAAAGCAAAAAAAAAAAACCCCAAAAAACAAAAAGAAAAAAAGAGAAACATGTAAGATTCTTATATCGTGTATAGCCAGTGGCATGCCTGTCTATTTTGGAAATGGAGAAACTGATGTAAAGGGTCAAGATGATTTTTCTCCATACTTTGTATTAATATTAGCTAACATTTATATAGTGCTTTAAGGTTTTCAAAAGCAGCTAAACTCGAACCCCACTCTTCCTGACTCAAGTCCAACACCCTAGTCACTGCACCAACTAGCTGCTGCTGTAATATTTAGTATGTTTTCATACTCAAAAACCAAATCACTGAGTCAATCTCACCAGTCCTAAGTCATCACAAGTGTAATGGGGAGTGGCACTGATGCCATCTGCTGGGAGTTGCCAGAACTACAGACTGAGCCTTACACTAAGACCATGCATGGCCTGCTGGTAACCCTACCTAATATATGACTATTTCAACTTATCGGTGGGTGAGTGCCATTTTCCATGAAATTTACATTTTTCCTTAATTTTAAATAAAACCTTCTTTAAATTTTGTGAATTGTGGTATTGCAAGGGGAGCTGGTGTTGTGAGCACTGTTAATACAAGTTATATATCAATATAATAGCATGAATATAGTGAACAAATGAATTTTTAAAGGCATTTATCAGTTTCTTACTCCATTCCAGGCATTGTGCTAAGTGCTCGGGGTACAAATACAAGATTCAAGACAGTCCCTGCCCTCAAGGAGCTTATGTTCTAATAAGGGGGTAGTGGACAGGGGAGGGATATTTTGGTGTGGGAACACCTGAGAATGTTAAGCAGCACCATAGGACCAATTTATTGATCATTACCAGGAATGATAGTGTTAATTTGGTTACAATTCCCAGAGCAGGACTCAGTTTTCTTATTCATTAAATGAAAGGTTTGGACTACTGGGTCTCTGAAAATCTAGAGATTTTTTTCCATCCCAGATATGTCCCAAGTACCTATGCTGCAGGTGAGTCAGAGATTGAGAGGGAAAAATTAAATTAGATATTATTACATAAAATTAATATAATCCAAAAGATAGTAACACAAACCTGTTCAGTTGCAGCATGTATTTCCTTATACTTAATCCATTTCCTTATACTTATCAATTTGATCATCAGTCCAAAAGCACCACAAAAGAAATGAGAAAAGCCTCATTGTCACTATTAAGAAAACTTCAGAAACATATTTTGTTTTTTGTTTTTAAAGATCCATTTTTTAAATTTAATTTGAGAGCAAGCTTACAAATTTTGAGTGCCAATGGACCCCAAACACATGGCTATACACATTACATTAGGCTACTGCAGATTTGAATTTCTGTTTCTGAAAGAGTTCCTTCAATTGCTGGTCAGTCGTGGCCTCCTTCTGCTGCATTAGCTCAGCTGTTCCTTTGGTCACTCCCCAGGCATCCGGTTTGGACATGGAAGGACAGTATGGCCTACCAGAGGCCAGAGGCAGAGACTCCCAGTACTCTCTCCTTGCCCTGTGTGAAAGAAAGAAATTGTTGATGGGATGAGCTCTGTGTGTGTGTGTGTGTGTGTGTGTGTATGTATCTTTAGAAATCCATTTTATGGTCTAGGTTTTAGGTAGTGATATATAATGCATACTTAGGCAAATTTTCTGGTCTTGGCAGATAAAAGTTTGTGTATTTGTTTTCTAAGCAAACTTTGGTTTGAGATTCTAGCACAAATGCAGGGATAAAAAAATCAGCCTCAATATTTTCCTCACATGAGTTATGGTTTATTAGCTATTTAAAAAACATTTTTGCCATATGAACATATCAATACATCCTAAGCCCCAGCTATCCATAACTCCTAAATGTGTTGAAGCCTAATTATTGTGGTTGCCTTTGGTTTAAAAAAAATTTAAGCTCTGGAAGGTCCCTCTTCTATTCTGGGTAGAACACTGGGACGCAAAATGAATAACTATTCTCTTATTGACCTTTGCATGACAACGGCAACACCTCTAAAGTCAGAGAACTTGGGTTCAAATCCTGCCTGTGATCAGCGGCACTTACGTCTTCCTGGGCTGCCATTTTCCTCATCTGCAAAATTGGTGGTGGGAAGTGAGGTAGTGGGGCAGACTTACTGTCTTCTGAGATTGTTTCCAGTTCTAAATTATGATCCCAATATAGCCCCAACTATTTACAAATTAATTAGTTTTATGATGCTCAAATTTTTATAACCTAAAATATTCCCATTAATATTTGAATGTCCACTGTTTACATGGCAGTTTCAGAGCATGCAATCACATCATTCAGTTATGACTTGTTGAGAAGCCAAATAGCCTTGAAGTCTTTGATAGTCATCATTTTCTAAAGGAGTTTTTAAGAAAATGGTTCCAAATAACTTGGACCTGGTAAAGGGGAGAAAATATGGCAGCAATTTCTCATGATCATCTTATAATGTAGAACCAACCTTTAGATATAAAAGGCACATTTATATGGGGCTTTAAAAATTCTCCAGTACTTTCCCAGAGAATCAGTTCTAGCATTCATTTAGGCCAGACCAGGCCACCAGAACCCTGTAACCAATTTAAAATGAGGAAGAGAGAGTAGTAAAATGTACTTACCTTGCTCTAATCCAGGGCTTGGTGTGCATGCTCAAGCCACTCCCCCAGCTGCCATGTTTTTCAGAAGCATCAGGCAGGAAGCCCCTTTCTGGAGCTAGCTCCTCAGCAATTGCTCTGATGTGATAAGGCTCAAATCCACAGCAGCCCCCGATGTACCTGACACCCAAGTTGTAGGCTTCCCTGGCATATTTCTGAATATCCCATCTGGTAGCAACTCTGGGTTCCAGACCTGTAATGGAAATGGTTTTAACTTCAAGAATACCCTTAATGAGGACAAAAAATCAGATTACATTTTTAAATTTAAAAAATCTGATTAAAAAAAAAACAAATCTAAGCACTCTGCCTAAAATAATGTCCTACCAAATCCAGAAACATTATTGAAGAATAATTTTTAATGAATTACAAATTCATTAGTCAAATACATTTGACTAACAATTGAAAATAATTTCAAATTTCCTCCATATTTCTCCATCCTCCCTTCTAACAACCATCTCTTATGATAAAAGACTAGAAAAAAAGAGAAAGAAGGGAAAAAAATCAGAAAAAACCTATCAGTACATTGGAAAAAAATGACATTATACTTAATATGTAATGTTCTACACCTGTAGCAATGTTTCTTATCCCTGTCCTCCTGATCTTTACAAAGGAGTTTGGGGATGAGTTGAAGCCAAATTCTTTTAAAAAAATGGGTTTTGGGAGGCAATCAGGGTTAAGTAACTTGCCCAGGGTCAGACAGCTAGTAAGTATCTGATGCTGGATTTGAACTCATTTCCTTCTGACTCCAAGGCTGGTGCTCTATCCATTGTGCCACCTAGCTGCCATAAACTTATGAAGTATTCAATGATAAATTACTTTAATTCATAGGATCATAGATTTAGAGTTGGAAAGGATTTCAGGCCATCTGGCACAATCCCCTCATTTTACAGATAAGGCACTGAGGCCCTGGAAGGTTAAATAGTTTGTCCAGGGTCACAGAGGTAATAAATAACCAAGTTGAAGTTCAAACCCAGGTCCTTGGAATTTCAATCTAGCATTTCTCCTACTGGACCACAAAGTTTGATAGAATTAAAATTATCCCAATGATATTTTTTTCTTCTAGACTTCTAGAGGATCCAAGAACGGTATTTATTTTTAAAAGGATGAATATTCTGGATTTTAAAAAAACATTTTATCTTACTATATAATTCATCACTCAAGTATAATATATTTCTTTTCCTCTCTTTTCCATTTACACCCAATGCCTGGCTAAAGGGAGATGAAATAAGAGATGGGGTGGGATGGAGTGAGCAATAGGCAGCAGTAGTACAGTGACTTGGAGTTGGGAGATCCCAGGTTCAAATTCTACCTCTGCAACCTACTAGCTGAGTGACCAAGGGAAAGTCACTTATTTTGAGTCTCAGTGTCCTTGTTTATAAAAATTGAGATAATTATAATAGTGATCTACTTCACAGCATTACTATAAACCTAAAAAGAGATCACAAATAGCTTTGCTGTCATTGATTTTTGAAATAGATACTTTGTTAGCATCCCATATCTTACCAAATGGAAATTCTGGAAGATCGATAAATCCTTGTTTGCCACAATCTGGAGTATGGTAAGCCAATGGCTGTGTCATCAAATAGGCTTTTAATCTGGCAGCCTCCAAACCCTCTTTCATGAGTTTTATAGTTTTCAAACTAATTATGGGGTCAAAATGGCAGTTCACACCAACAATGGAAGCTCCTAAAGGTGGAAAGAAGAACATTTTCACTTTACCATTTTATTTCTGTGTTTGAAAGAGAGTCTATTCCCTCTTATCACCTTGCCATTCTTCCACAGTTCAAGAACATCTGAGATTTTTCTCAGGGTAAGTAATTCCCACCCCAAGGCTCTCCAGGCACCACTAGGCAGTTTCTTAAGGGGCAAAGGTCCTGAAATTCATTGTCCATTAGCCAGCCCTCTGTTGAGAAATTAGCTTGTAATGAAGCCAGGCCAGTCCTAGTGACCACCCTGTTGCCAAGTCCTTTCAGCGTGGTAGGACCTACCTAAGTTAGTCATTCAGCAAGCATTGATTAAGTCTTTTCTGGGACTGTGCTAAGAGCTGAGAATGTCAAGAAAGATAAAGACAAGGACCTGTTCTCAAGGGACTCCACTTTGAATGGCAGGAGTGGGAGGGGGGAAGACAACATGCAAGACTGTTCTAGTCTTTGCTATGGCAAGGTCATGGCAATATATCAGAGTCAGAGATGGGTGGGGGCTCTTCTCCTATGTTCTGAGATCACCTTGAAATGATCTCCAATGAGGTATCTGGGTCAAGGTTTTTATAGTATGTATTGGGAAGTGGTGGCCCTGTGTAAGACCTCCCTAATTGCTAGAATGTTTAATATATAGGTATAGATATATTGTCTATGTCTACAAATGCATTTTTGTGTGTATATATGCATGTACATATATGAACATTTAAAGTGTGTGTATTTATATATGTATGTATGTATATATACACACATTAGGAAGTGGTGACCCTACAGAAAACTTCCCTAATTGCTAAAATGTTTTAAATATATAGGTATAGATATATTATCTATATCTGGATATATGTAGGTACATACATGTATATATACACACATATATGTGATTATATATGTATGTATGTGTGTATATATATATATATGTAATATATATATATACATATCTCTCTTGGGAAGTGATAGCCCTACAGAAAACCTCCCTAACTGCTAGAATACTTCTATACACACGTATGTGAGTACAGTATATATGAATACATACACATGTATATACTATATTTATATATGAATATACATATGTATGTACAAACCCTGGCCCAAATATCTCCTTGGAGATATGTATGTACATGCACACACAACATGTGCATATGTAAATGTGTGTACACATATAATAAAACATTCGTATATACATATAATAGTGTATACATAGATACATACATATATAGAATATATGAATATGTAGTGATATATAACTATAGATAGATTACTATATATAGTTGGATCACTAATAAATCTTTAAACATGAATATAATATTCATAAATAACTATGCACGCACACTCAGCACATTTGTGGTCATTTATAGAATAGCATAGAAATGCAGAGTCTTCTTCCACTTACCCTATATTCATAGTTAGAAAACCAATGGTTATAAACCTTTTGATATAGCTTCTAGTTGGTACCCCTGTGTGTCCCAGTATAGGAAAAATCCAGTCAATGAAAGCATAAAGATATATTAGGAAGATGATTATTTCCCAAAGGAGACTATTTTGTACTTAAAAGATACATCTATTACATAAAACAAGATATCCTCATGAAGAAGGAAATCCAGCTTAGCCATTGGGACCCTGAATTAAAAGTCACTAAGTTTTGAAAACTTATTTGGCACAAATTACTGTGACTTTTGCTTACTGTCTTACAAGAAAACTATGGGCTTAATTAGGGAGTGATTCATTAGGAGTGTTTCTACCACTGGCAATGGTTTCTACCTCCTAATTGCAGCTAAGTTTGCCTCTTAATAGCCATGTGAGTTCCTGAAGAGAGAGGCTCTTAAGGTCTGATTTTCCTAGTAGCTGAAGCCACAACAGTGTTTGGTCCATCGAAGTGCATTGTTTCCTGTCCCAGTGTTTGAGTACTCCAGTAGGCACACATTGCTGCTCACCTGCTTTAACCAGTCGCACTGCACATTCTCCAGGTGACACACCATGCAGATCTCCTTCTGGGCCAATGCACATGGTAGCGGCCACTGGCTTTCCAGATTCTTTTAAGGCTTCCACTGCCCAGACAGCTTCTTCTACATGCTCAAAATACTGAAAGAAAATTCGGTTCAAATTCAGTGTTCCCCTTATTGCCCAAGAGAAAAACTGGAAGAGTCTGCTACTTCCCAGCTTTTGGTTCTACTAGATCAGGGCTTCTTAATTTGGAGCTCAGGAACTTTGGTAACTTTATTTCAACATAATTGGTTTCCTTTGTAATTTATGATTTTATTTTATATATTTAAAAACATTATTCTGAGAAGGGTCCATAGGTTTTCACTGGACTACACAAGGAGTCCATGGCATCAAAAATGTTCAGAGCCCTTGTACTAGATCACTCTAATCAAGCTTCACAGAGGGTTGCAAAAACAATAGGAATTATTGGTTGCCAATTGAGCATCTTTGAAACAGTTAAGCATCATGCAGAAAGCAGAAGAGCCAGCCCAAGTGACCTGGTGTCAAGTGAGCTAGGGGGCTCTATCTGAGGACTGCATTTACCTCAGCAATCAGAAAGTCCACCTTCTTTTTCATAAAGACCTGTAACTGTTGCTGGAAAATTTTTTTCACTTCAGTTTCACTCTTGCAACTCAGGTATGATGGTGTCTGACTAACTCCACCAGCAACCAAAGCATCTCCTTCTGCAGCCACCTCCAGGGCAATGTCACAAGCAGCTTCATTCACTTTCTGCCCCTAAAATGAGAAAGCATGTATAATCACTGAATTTCCATTGGGAACTTAAAATAAAAGCAAAAGGTATTATTATTCCATTTTGCAGTTAAGAAAAAGGAGGCAAATGTAGATTGCCCAGGGTCACACAGCCATGAAGGGTCTCAGGTTGGATAAGAACTCATGTCTTCCTGACTTTAGCAACACTATCCATGAAGCCACCTACTTGCCACCCTACTACTTTAAAATAGTCATCTCTTGGACAAATAAACATAAAAACTAGTATGTTAGCAATGGGGAATGACATTCATCTAAATTTATGCTCCTCTAATTACAGCAGACATTTCTTTACTCATGTAAAAAACGGAAGAGTAAGAGATGCCATCATTTGGCACTTTCTTTTGGATCTTCAATCTACTTCTCTTATTTAATGACTCTTGCTTTGAGGTACTCCAGAGTTATGGAGCTATTTATTCTCTCTGTCTCTCTCTCCATCTCTGTCTCTATCTCTCTCCATCTCTGTCTCCATATCTGTCTCTCTCTCCCTCTATCTCTGTCTCTGTCTGTCTGTCTCTCTTCATCTCTGTGTGTCTCTCTCTCCATCTCTGTGTGTATCTCTCTCTCCATCTCTGTGTGTGTCTCTCCATCTCTGTGTGTATATCTCTCTCCATCTCTGTCTCTGTCTCACTCACACACACACACACACACACACATCTTTTCTGTCATTCTCAAGAGTCCTGAAGAGCACCACTGCATCATGAGAATTCCAGACATACCACATTATTTCAATAATTCCACAAAGGGATCTTACTTACAGATATTTTCGCTGCAACATAATTCCCTCTATTCTCCAGCTTGTCCTCACTAGCATAGAAGGTGAACGTTTGAATGACATTTGAGCCTGCTCGAAGGAATTCCCGATGAAGCTGTCGTACTATAAATGGAAATAAAGTATGATCATTTTAAACAACTGCTCACTAATCACTTATTCACCTATAACCTGAGGCATAGAATTTATTAATGTGCCAGCAACACTAAATAGAACCACTGACATGTTTTTAGTATTTATAGTTTATAAAGTGATTTCCACATATTTCATTTGATTTCCACAGCTTGTGAGGTTATTACTGTAGGTGACATTCCCCCTCTTTTGCAAATGAGAAAACAGGGGGTAGAGTGCTAGTCCTGTAGTCAGGAAGATTCATCTTCCTGAGTTCAAATCTGGCCTCAGACACTTGCTAGCTGTGTGCCCCTCAACAAGTCACTTAAATCTGTTTGCCTTAGTCTCTTCATCTGTTAAATGAGCTGGAGATGGAAATGGCAAACCACTCTAGTATCTTTGCCAAGAAAACCCCAAATGGGGTCATAGAAGAATCAGACATGATTTAAAAACAACAATAACAACATAATGTGACAATTTTATAGAACATAGTTTACCTGATTCCAAGTTTGTACACTTATAATTGTATCTTTCTGTTTCCATTGGAAGTACAAACCTCAACTTCTAGACTACTTGGAAACAGAAGAAGGTTTCCTGGTCTCCCAAAGTCTTTTCTAGTTCTACCAGTCTATAGTTCTTCATCACAGAATTCTGGAAGTATTTACTTTAAAATCCTGTTGTACTGTTAAAGTCAGATTCTATTGTATCATTACAGTCAGAGGGTAACCCTTTTATTTTTAACTTCCCTTAAAGAATCAGAAAGTTCTTAGAGTTTTATAACAAATACTAAAGTGCCAGGCAGATATTCCACAAGGTTGTTGGCGCTGTTTTAAAAATGGCACACAATTAGTGCAAGCTACAAGTATTTATGTGGGTGGATGGTAGGTGGATACATGACCATTAACAGAAGCAATGACAGTGGGGCAGTGGAGAAACCTATGAAAAATGTCTGTCCTGTGCTGCTGCTGCCCCGGTCTGATGGGGAGAAGAACCTTTTACACTTTGGAATAAAGAACATGCTCTAAATATAAAAAACACAAGGCTGCACCACTCTTTTAAAATACCATTTTACTGTAGCCTTACGTCGAAGAGCTTCACATCCTTTAGCTTTATGTTTTGTATATGAAATGCCAGAGGTAAGAGATTCCATATTATTTAACCTTTCCCACAGGATAAGAAAAAAAATGAGAGTGTGTGATTTTTAGGAATTCAAGAACTAATGCAGGGAAATGCAAATGTTTTATCTGGTACAAAATTAGTCCAGGAGACTTGTTATATCCAATAATAAGGTGAAAAACCAACTTAGAAACCTCTTTCCTATTTCTGAGGGTTTTAGTACTCTTAACTTTTTATCATGATTCTAAAGTAATAGTTTAAATAATTTTATTGATAATGAAATAATTTTATTTAAAATAAATTTTTTTATTCTTCTTCTAAAATTCTACTGAAGCCACTGAGTCTACAAAGGCAGCCCTGTAGAAATGAAAAGAGCCAGAAAATTTGTTTTAAGATGATAAAACATGCCTAACCATATCTCTACCTGACATTAAAAACAATGTGAACCACAAGGAGAATACCATATAAAGCAATATACTCGTAAGTCTTTGCCATCTCCTAACACATGCAGTCATC
Organism: Petaurus breviceps papuanus; assembly: GCF_028583685.1. Lineage (NCBI taxonomy): Eukaryota > Metazoa > Chordata > Mammalia > Diprotodontia > Petauridae > Petaurus > Petaurus breviceps. The sequence goes on along the minus strand of NW_027185903.1, from coordinate 19,127,620 downwards.
TTTTGCTGGCAACAGAATGCAGAACTAAATGATGGTGTAGTGGGATTTGCACCATTTTATCTTCTAGCAGCAGAATGTTGACTAAATCTATGGATTGTCAAAACCACTAGTCGCTATTAAGTCACAGAAAAGAGAATCTCAAATGCAGCCAAAGAGCAGATGCTGAGGAACTGAAATAATCTCCACATAGATATATTCATCACTGAAATGGAGTTTACTTAACTTTGAGCCAAATTAACTCCATCTTGGTTTTAACAAAACTCATGCAGCTTGCTAAGCAAGTAAGAGTATGCTAAGCTGTGAGAAACTCTTGTTTGAATAGATATTTCCTAAGCATAGTTCATTGCCTGTACTACAATATCATCTATTGGACTTTCACTTCTCCCTCTGCCATCCCTCCCTTAGGTAATCCCATTCTTCATCCTCACCATGAGGTCCACTCCTTTGATCCCTCAATGCTCTCCCAAACCATTTCCTCTGCAATAGTCACTCTTTCCTCTTCTTCCCATCTTGACTCAACAATTCAACTCTACACTGTCCTCCTCTCTTGAATCCCTTTCCGCCCTTATATCACTGGTTAAACCCAGTTAAACCTCATATTTGGATTACTCCCACCATTCATTCATTGTCTTTGTGTCTATACACAAAGAAAAAATTATGCATCCATTCTGACTGGGTCCACCACAAATTTATGTTCCACAGCCTTGGCTGGGCCCTCACTGCTGCTAAGCAAGTTTATTATTAGACCTCCCTCTAACTCCCACTAATTCACCATTACTATTTTACCACCCCACCCCACTCCCCTTATCAACTCACTATCCTACTCTCCACAGCTGCTCTACCAAACCTTTTCATTCTTTACCTCTCATGTGAGAACCTTGTCTCATATTTTACAGGAAAAATTGAGGCCATTCACTGTGAACTCTTCCCTTTTCCCTCATTTCTTAACACTCAGATGATTTCTACCACCTTTTCCTTATTTTTTTTTGCGAGATAATTTTTATTATTAATTAATTTATTTTTAGTTTTCAACATTCATTTCCACAGGATTTTGAGTTCCAAATTTCTTACCCATTTCTCCACTCCCCCCACCCCAAGACAGAGTGCATTCTGATTACCCCTTCCTCCAATCTGCCCTCCCTTCTATCATCCCACCTTCTCTTTTCCCCTTTCCTTCTATTTTCCTCTAGGGTAAGATAGATTTCTACACCCCATTGCCTGTATATCTTTTTTCCCAGTTGCATATAAAAACAATTTTTAGCATTCATTTTAAAAACTTTGAGATCCACATTTCTCTCCCTTCCTCCCTCCCCATCCACCGCAAGCAATTTGATATAGGTTATACATATGTAGTCATGCAAGAAACTTCCATAACAGTCATATTGTGACATACTAACTATATTTCCCTCCATCCTGTCCTGCTTTCCATTTATCCTATTCTCTCCTCTGACTCATCCCTCCTCAAAAGTGTTTGCTTCTCATTACCATTCTCCCAATCTGCCATCCCTTCTTATTATCCCCCTCTCTTATCCCCTTCCTCCCCTGCTTTCCTGTAGGGTAAGATAGATTTTCATCCCCAATTGAGTATGTATGTTATTCCCTCCTTAAGCCAAATTCATTGAGAGTAAGATTCACTTATTCCCTCTCACCTCCCCCCTCCTCCCCTACATTGTAAAAGCTCTTTCTTGTCTCTTTTATGTGAGATAATTTACTACATTCTATCTCTCCCTTTCTCTGCCTCCCAGTACATTCCTCTCAGCACTTAATTTTATTTTTTAGATATCCCTTCATATTTAGCTCACCCTGTGTGAGCACATGTGCTCTCTCTCTCCCCATCTAGCCATCTATCTATCTATCTATCTATCTATCTATCTATCTATCTATCTATCCATCTATCTCTTTCTTCCAGCTACCCTAATACTGAGAAGAGTCTCATGAGTTACAAATATCATCTTTCCATGTAGGAATATAAACAGTTCAACTTTAATAAGTCCCTTATGATTTCTCTTTCCTATTTACCTTTTCATGCTTCTCTTATTTCTTGTATTTAAAAGTTATATTTTCTATTCAGCTCTGGTTTTTTCATAAGAATGCTTGGAAGTTCACTATTTCATTGAAATTCCATTTTTCCTCCTGAAGTATTGTACTTGGTTTTGCTGGGTAAGTGATTCTTGGTTTTAATCCTACCTCCTTTGGCCTCCAGGATATCACATTCCACGCCCTCTTTTCCTTTAGTGTAGAAGCTGCTAAATGTGTTATCCTGATTGTGTTTCTACAATACCTGGATTGTTTCTCTCTGGCTGCTTGCAATATTTTCTCCTTGACCACCTTTTCCTTCTTTACTCCTGTTTCATAAGATGAAATAGCATCACTCCTTACCAAGGAGTAAGCAGTTCAAGAGATCCCATGCCATCTGTCTCCTCCAAATTGTCACCCCTACTTTCTCACTCATTTTTCATCTCTTTTTCTCTACTGGCTCTTTCCCTAATGGCTACAAATATGCCCATGTTTCTCCTATTCTGAAAAAAAAACCAACACAACAACCCTCACTTGATCTTCCCATCTCCACTATCATTTTATTTCTCTTCTGTCCTTTGTAGCCAAACTACTTAAAAAGGTCATCTACAAAAGGTGCATCCACTTTCTTCCCTCTAACTCTCTTCTTAACTCCTTCCAACTTGGCTTCCAACCTTATCATTCTACTGAAACTGTTCTCTCCAAAGTTACTAATGATCTCTTAGTCGACAAATCTAATGGCCTTTTCTCAATCCTCATTCTCTTTGACTTCTGCAGTCTTTGACATTGCTGCTCACTCTTTCCTTCTTGATATTCTCTTCTCTCTGGGTTTTCTGGAGATAGATCTCTCCTCTTTATACCTATCTGACCACTCCTCAGTCTCTTTTTCTGGATCCTCTTCCAAATCATGGCCTCTAACCACAAATGTCCCTCAGAGTTCTCTCCTGGGCCTTCTCTTCTCTCTCTCTATTACTTTACTTGGTGATCTCATTAGCTCCTATGGATTTTATTACCATCTTTATTCTGATGATCCTCAAGTCTATCTTTTCTGCCCAAATCTAACAGCTGATTCCAATCTGGCATCTCCAATTGCCTTTCAGATATCTTAGACTGGATGTCTAAAAGATATCTTAAACTCAAATATGTCCAAAGACCAGAACTTATTATCTTGCACCCTAAAACCTTCCCTTCTCCTATCTTTCTATTACTGTAGACAATACCATCTTCCTTAGTCCCTCAGGTTCCCAACCTAGGAGTCATTCTGGATTCATCATTATCTCTCACTCCCCATATCCAAGTTGTTGCCAAGGCCTTTTGATTTTGCCTTTGAAAGATCTCTGATATTCCCCCTTTTCTCCTCTGTTACTGCCACCACTCTGGGGCAGGCCCTCATCATCTGTCGGATTGGATTATTGCAATATTGCCTGCTGGTGTGTCTGCAGCCTCAAGTCTCTCCCTACTCTAGTCAATCTTCCATGCAGCCACTAAAGTAATTTTGCTAAAGTATAGGTCTTGTCATCTTACCTCTCTACACAATAAACTCTAATGACTCCCTGTTGCCTTCAGGTGCAAATACAAGATGCTTTGTTTGCCATTCAGACTCCCCTTAATAAAATCAATTGGATAAAGTGGGAATTTATGGGTGTCTAAACAAGAGGGAAAGTCCTTTCATTAACTAAGAAGTGTTAATTAGTTTAAAAGTGGTGTTAATTAGTTTAAAAATATTAAGAAGTACTGATTTGTTAAAACCCCCAGCCGAAGTTTCTTTCATTGTTGCTTTAGAATTTCTTCATTTTTCCTTGTCCATTTCTGCCCTCTTCTTTTCTAAGCCACCAAATTCCTTTGTATAACAATAGTAATAATAACAATGGCTAACATTTATATTGCAGTTTATGTTTTGCCAAGCATTTTACAAATATTATCATTGGTCCTCACAACAACTCTGGGAGCTAGGTGCTAATATTACCCCCATTTTACAGATGAGAAAACTGAGGCAAATAGAGCTTAAGTAATTTTTTCAAGGTCATACAGCTAGTGTCTGAGTCTGGATTTGGAACTCAGGACTTTTTGACTCCAAGTCCAGACCTCTCTAGAGGAAATTGTACAGAAAAGACTATATCATCTCTTGTCCCTCCGATCAGGACACTTCTAGAGAAGGGAGGGAAGAGATGGGATCCATTACTATACATGATAGATATCTCCCTTCCCCCCCCTTTTTTTGTCTTTATTACCCCTCCCTTTTAATGGTAAAGTAAAAAAGAAACTTACTTGGCTATTAGCAAGGGAAAGATGTTCTACACAGGATGGAATCTTAGTGTTAAAGACATATAACACTATATAGGCATTCCCATTAACTGACCTGCTTCTGGGTATTCAACTGCAGCTTCCGGAGTCCAGGGCCCAGCTTTCACATATCCTCTTTTCTCAAGGGCAAAGACAAATCCCCCATCTCCAATTACAATCTCTCCAGAATCCAAACGCTGGAGAATTCCCTAAAAATAAAGGGGGAGGAAGAGAACAAAGTGCAGTTTTATCAAATTTCCTGAAAGCAATTTCCACCTCTTTTAATGTATTATATTTGTAAAGTGTGATCTAGGCTGCTGAAAAAAAAAAGTATAGCTACACATATGTATAGGATTTTGAGAAAAGTATCTTCTGATTAAGAAACTATTTTCCTCCTATCCCTCCCCTACCCCATGGACCCCAAGAAGTAGGTGTGCTTCGGGCACAGCCACAAGGTGGATGAAAGGAAGTCTTGGGACTCCCGGAGCTGCGCTGCAACCACCTTCAACTTCCGCCTAAACACCATCGCGAACGTCACCTACATCCCAGCTCTCTGGCTAGTCGCGTAGCCAATCAGAATGGGAAGACTGAGAAATCCAACTTCTGAGTTTACGAGATCTTAAAAAGTACATCAAATACCTGTGGAGCCCCGTGGGACTTCTAGTCTCCCCCTTAGTTTTACAGGCAGAAAACGGAGGACCAGAGAAGGGAAGGCTCTTCTTTAAGGGACTGCGGTCAGGGAAACTTACTTTCCTTCTTCCCTCCCTCCCCCTCTCCATCTCCTTCTCCCTCTCTCCCTCTCTTACTCTCTCTCTCCCATCACTGAGATATGATCTCTTCAGCAGGCCGGACAGAACCAGTTCCTGAACTTCAATCCTGACAGTGGCTGGCTTGAGAAACTTTCGGGCGGACATTTCTCCTACCTTAGACGAGAACCTATTTAGATTATCTTCCCATTCCTCTCCCTCTCCCTTATCTCTCGGGTTCTCCTCGAATCCACAACCAGAGACCTACTTTCTTTCCTGCTCTGTGTCCCGGAGCGAAGCCTCGAAACCGACCAGACACGAACACATTCCTCTTCTCTCGAGGAGCTACAATACAGCCCCCAACCCCTCCCTTCTTCCCCCCCCCCACCCCCCGCTCCCGGACTTCTGGAAAGATTTCGGAGCCTCAAGATCAGAGGACATGGGAATGGGGGATGCGGAGTAACGTAGTAGCTGAGTATGGGGCACCTAGAGCCCCACATCAGAGAGACAGACAACCTGGTGGGGACACTTCGTGGAAGCGAAAGAAAAGGCAAAATCACAGACAAACGGATTAGACAGAGAGATGGACAGAGTTAAGAGTGAGAGGCTTGGCGCCTCAGGATTCACCTTCTTCACCTTTTTGCCTCCGGAGGGTACCATCTCTTAGAACTGTACACTGGCTTTTCACTGGGTCCGGGTGGGGGAAGTTGCCGCGGTCTTGGCTAGCGAAGCAGCCAGAAGTAGCAGAGCCCCCAACTGACCTGCGTCCTTATACCTTTCTTGTGGGTGGGGTGGGTGTCTTTCGAATGGGGTGGGACCTCTCCTGTCCAACACCATCGGTGGGTGGAGGAACACGCCCCTCGATCTCCTCCTTAAACAGACTGAGGGTTAAGCTTGTTTAGTGAACGTAGGGCTCACAATATTTTGGAAAGAGAGAAATCGAAGCAGGCTGTATGGCAGAAACCCCGGGCTGCAATAATCAATGTTGCCCAAGGCAGGAAGGCATCAAACGCTACCCCCCACACTGACAGCCGCCATTCACCTGAACTGGTTTTTGCGGTATCATTTTTTCTTCACAATCACTCACCTCCCCGTCATGCTCCTGAATTTCTATATGGAATTTTGTTATACATTTTTTCTTATAAATTGCTCCCCTTCTCACAGTCTCAGGGTCCAGAGAGGCTGTTAACACACACGAAATTTCATTTCCTCTCTCATTGCCTTTGCGCTGTTCAGAGAGTGAATCCTGTTTCCTTCAAGGCTGAGTTCAGGCACCTGCTTTTCATGAAGTCTTTCTTGATACATGTGTCTCATCCAGCACCTACTGCCTTCCCCCTAAACTTTTTTTTTTTTTTTTAAGCAATCGGGGTTAAGTAACTTGCTCAAGGTTACACGGCCAGTTATTTCTGGGTGTGGTGCTGAGTGTCTGAGCCCGGGATTCGATCTCCAGGTCGTCCCAACACTGGAGCCGGTGCTCTTACTTGCTGTGCTACCTGGCCGCCCCCCTAAACTTCTTTATATATAGCAGTGGTGGGCAAGTCGGTCAACCGGTACATGGCACATAGCTATCCAATATATTAACAGTAGCTAATAGTTATTGCAATGGAGATTAAGATCTTTGTAGAAGTGTCAACTGGCCGAATAAACAATAAAGGCATATTCACTCTCATGACTGACCTTGAACTATCATACTCAAACATGCCTTGCAATCTCAAATATTACATCTGGCAATGAGAATCATTTACATGGCAACGTGCAATTCAAGAGGTCTGTTCTACAGTGATTCCCAAATAACTCTATACTAAGTTCTTGTTTCTTTTTTTTTTAATTAATTAATTTGTTTGTTTACTTTTCGTTTACAAGATTCAATTCCACAATTCCTTGAGTTTTGAATTCTGTCCCCCTCCTTCTCTCTCCCCACCCCCCATGGCAGCATGCGATCAAGTATAGGATCTGCAAATACTTTCACATTAGACATTAGTCAGGTTAAAAAGATGGGTTGTATCAGATGGAATGAAAAATGGTAAAGAGGAAATAAAACCAAACAAGAAAAAGATCAGGTAGTTTGCTTCAATCTGGATTCAAACTCAGTTCTTTCTATTCCTTCTCTGAATGTAGACATCTCTCTCCATCATGAGTCTTTTGGGATTGACTTATATCACTGCATTGCTGAGAAGAGTCCAGTCTATCAAAGTTAGTCATCACACATATGTTGTGTCTGTAATTGTGTACAAATTTCTCCTGGTTCTACTCTTCTCACTCAACATCAGTTTGTATAAGCCTCTCCAGGTAAATATGAAGTCCATCTGCTCCTCGTTTCTTATAGCACAATAATATTCCATAACATGCATATACCACAACTTGTTCAGCCATTCCCCAATTGATGGGCACCCCCTTAATTTCCAATTCTTTGCTATCACAAAAGGAGCTGCTATAAATATTTTTGTACATATGGGTCTTCCTCCCACTTCTATGATCTCTTTGGGATATAACCCTAGAAGTGGTATTGCTGGGTCAAAGGATATGAAATTTTTTATAGCCCTTTGGGCATAATTCCAGATTGCTCTCCAGAAAGGTTGGATCGGTTCACAACTCCACCAGCAATGCATTAGTGTTCCAATTTGCTCACATCCTCTCCAGCATTTGTCATTTTCCTGTTTTGTCATCTTAGTCAATCTGATTGGTGAGATGTGGTACCTCAGAGTTGTTTTGATTTGCACTTCTCTAACCAATGGTGATTTAGAGCATTTCTTCCTATGCTTATAGATATCTTTAATTTCTTTCTCTGAAAACTGCCTGTTCATATCTTTTGACCATTTATCAATTAGGGAATTACTTGTATTCTTATAGATTTGACTCAATTCTCTGTATATTTAAGAAATGAGTCCTTTATCAGAGACATAGGTTGTAAAAATTCTTTCCCAATTTCCCACATCCCTCTTAGTCTTGGTTACATTGGCTTTGTTTGCACAGAAGCTTTTCAATTTAATGTAATCAAAATTATCCATTTTGCATTTTATAATGCTCTCTAATTCTTGTTTAGTCATAAAGTCTTTCCCTCTCCACAAATCTGATAGGTAAACTATTCCTTGCTTTCCAAGATTGCTTACAGTATCAACCTTTATACCTAGATCATGCATTCATTTTGACTTAATTTTGGTGCATCGTGTTAGATGATGGTCTATGCCCAGTTTCTGCCATACCATATTCCAATTTTCCCAGCAGTTTTTGTCAAATAGTGAGTTCTTATCCCCAAAACCAGGGTCTTTGGGTTTATCAAACAATAGATTACTATAGTCATTGACTGCTGAATCTTGTGTGCCTAATCTATTCCATTGATCCACTACTCTATTCCTCAGCCAGTACCAAGTAGTTTTGATCACTGCTGCTTTATAATATAGATTAAAATCTGGTATAGCTAGTCCACCTTCGCTAGCATTTCTTTTCATTAATTCCCTTGATATTCTGGACCATTCTTTCAAATGAATTTTGTTACTATTTTTTCTAGCTCTATAAAGTAGTTTTTTTGGTAAATTGATTGGTATGGCACTAAATACATAATTTAATTTATGTAAAATTTTCATTTTTATTATATTAGCTAGACCCAGCCATGAGCGATTGATATTTTTCCAATTGGTTATATCTGACTTTATTTGTGCAAAAAGTGTTTTGTAGTTGTGATCATATAGGTCCTGGGTTTGTTTTGGCAGGCAGATTCTCAAATATTTTATAATGTCTACAGCAACTTTAAATGGGATTTTTCTTTCTATCTCTTGCTGTTGAATTTCATTAGAAATATATAGAAATGCCGAGGATTTATGTGGGTTTATTTTATATCCTGCCACTTTGCCAAATTTATTTATTGTCTCAAAAGTAGTTTTTTACTTGATTCTCTAGGATTCTCTAAGTATATCATCATATCATCTGCAAAGAATGATAGCTTGGTCTCTTCTTTGCCTAATTTGATTCCTTTGATTTCTTTTTCTTCTCTAATTGCTACTGTTAATATTTCTAGTACCAGATTGAATAAGAGGGGTGATAGTGAACATCCTTGTTTCACCCCTTATCTTATTGAAAATGCTTCTAGCTTCTCCCCATTATATATAATATTTGCTGATGGCTTTAAATAGATGCTGCCTACTATTTTAAGGAAGGCTCAATTTATTCCTATACTTTCTAGTGTTTTTAATAGGAATGGATGTTGTATTTTGTCAAAAGCCTTTTCTGCATCTATTGAGATGATCATGTGGTTTCTGCTAGTTTTATTGTTGATATGATCAATTATACTGATGGTTTTCCTAATATTAAACCATCCTTGCATTCCTGGAATAAATCCTACTTGATCAAAGTGTATTATTCTTGAGATAAGTTGCTGTAGTTTTTTAGCTAATATTTTATTTAAAATTTTTGCATCTATATTCATGAGGGAGATTGGTCTATAATTTTCTTTCTCTGTTTTACGTCTTCCTGATTTGGGTATCAGTACCATATTTGTGTCATAAAAAGAATTTGGTAGGACTCCTTCACTAATTTTCCCGAATAGTTTGTAGAGTATTGGAATCAATTGTTCTTTAGATGTTTGATAGAATTCACTAGTAAGTCCATCTGGCCCTGGAGATTTTTTTCTAGAGAGTTCACTGTTGGCTTGTTTGATTTCTCTTTCTGAGATGGGGCTATTTAAGTAATTTACTTCCTCTTCAGTTAATCTGGGCAACTTGTATTTTTGTAAATATTCATCCATTTCCCTAAGATTGTCAAATTTATGTGCATACAATTGGGAGAAATAATTCCTAATTGTTGTTTTGATTTCCTCTTTGTTGGAGGTAGATTCACTCTTTCCATTTTTGATACTCATAATTTGGTTTTCTTCTTTCTTTTTTTTTATCATATTGACTAAGCATCCATCAATTTTATTGTTTTTTTCATAAAACCAGCTCTTAGTTTTATTTATTAATTCAATAGTTTTCTTAATTTCAATTTTATTAATTTCTCCTTTGGTTTTCAATATTTCTAATTTAGTATTTAATTGGGGATTTTGAATTTGTTCTTTTTCTAAGTTTTTCAATTGCATGCCCAATTCATTGACCTCCCTTTTCTCTAATTTAATCATGTATGCACTCAGGGATATAAAGCTTTCCCTAAGAACTGCCTTTAATGCATCCCAGAAATTTTGGTATGTTGTCTCATTATTATTATTCTCTTGAATGAAATTACTGATTGTTTCAATAATTTCTTGTTTGACCCACTCATTCTTTAGGATTAAATTGTTTAATTTTCAATTAATTTTTAGTCTATCTTTCCACAGCCCTTTATTGCATATCGTTTTTATTCCATCATGATCTGAGAAGGATGCATTTAATATTTCTGCCTTTCTGCACAGAATTGTGAGGTTTTTATGCCCTGGAACATGGTAGATTTTTGAGTATGTGCCACGAACTGCTGAGAAGAATGTATATTCCTTTTTATCCCCATTCAGTTTTCTCCAGAGATATGTCATATCTAGCCTCTCTAAAATTCTATTCGCCTCTTTAACTTCTTTCTTGTTTATTTTGAGGTTAGATTTATCAAGTTCAGAGAGGGGGAGATTAAGGTCCCCCACTAGTTATAGTTTTGCTATCTATTTTTTCCTCTAATTCTCTTAACTTCTTTTCTAGGAATTTGGATGCTATACAACTTGGTGCATATATGTTAAGTAATGATATTGCTTCATTCTCGATGGTGCCTTTTAGCAGGATATAGTTTCCTTCCTTATCTCTTGTAATTAGATTTATTTTTGCTCTTGCTTTATCTAAGATAATGATTGCTACCCCTGCTTTTTTTTACTTTAGCTGAGGCATAGTATATTCTACTCCAGCCTTTTACATTTACCCTGTGGTGTAGCAGCAAGCACCCCAAGCGTCCTCAGGGTTTGCTACCAGCACAGGTTCTTGGATCTGCTTTGATAAAGGAAAGCAACTCAAAAGGGGTTAACAAGCTTACTTTAATCAGTCAGACATATATCGTTTACCTTGTTCAGGGGAAAAGGTCAACACCCCGAACTTCAAAGTATACAGGCAGAATTATCAAGACAGAAACAGATCAAGTAGACAGATTTCCAAACTGTCCAACCATTACATCCATACCCAGTCAACATCTGGGTTTCCACATCGGGGTTTTTCAAAGGCGGGGGTGGGGGGCCCTGGACAACGGCTTCCCAGAATACAGATCAAATCACAGAACACTTCTCAAAGTGAGCCCCCAAAACAAAGCTACACATCGGGGCTTATATAGCCTTCTCCTGGCTCAGAGCATGTAACAACCTTTCGGACCCACTGGCCAATAAAAAAGTATCTACTGAAAAACAAGCCTCCCACCCCAGGCTCCAGGTGCACTTTAGCCTAGGGGCAGGGAAGATCTTTAAAATTTACATTCTCATTACATGTGGGTATCCCTTTGTTTCAAATGTGTTTCTTGTAGACAGCATATTGTTGGATTATGGTTTTTAATCCATTGTGCTATCCACCTCTGTTTTATGGGAGAGTTCATTCCATTCACATTCACAGTAATGATGACTGTCTGTCTCTTCCCCTCCATCCTATTCCCTCCCCTGCTTATGTTTTTGTTTTGTCCTTCTCCCTTCCCCTCCTTGAGGGTTTTCCTTTTGACTACCACCTCCCTCAGTGTTCCCTCCTGGTAAAACCCCCCTTCTTTGTCTACCCTCTCCCCTTACTACTTTTTCCCTCCCCTCTAATCCCCCCCCCCCTTAGCCTCCTACTGCCTCTAGGGCACAATACATTTTTATACTTATCAGAGTATGTTATTCCCCCTTTGACCCCAAACCAATGAGAGTAAATTTCATACAGTGCTCTTCTCCCTCCCTCCTTTCCCTCTATTTAATGAGTTTTCATGTTTTTTTTTTAACATTAGAATCTTAAACTTAACTGATTATGTTGATTCCTCTTTGCACCAGAACCAGTGAGAATAATGTTCAAATGATGTTCCTCTCCCTCTTTCCTTCCCTTCTACTATAGTGTATTTTTATGCCTCTTATGGCATAATTTACTTTTTCTGTCTCATCCTTTCCTTTTATCCCATTGTAGTCCCTTTGACCCCCTTTATAAGGTTTTTTTTATCATCAGATTAGTTCATTTATACCCACACCTTCTATCTATGTATAACCTTTTTAAGAGTCATGATAATCATATAAATTTCAAAATTGAAGTTATCAGCTTTTCTTATAGGGATGTGAATATTTTGCTCTTATTGTATCCCAAGTCATGTGCATGTGTGCATGTGTGTATGTGTGAGTGTGTGTTTTCCTTGTTTACCTTTTTATGTCTTTCTTGAGTCTTGTATTTGGAGACCAAATTTTCCATTGAGCTCTGGCTTTTTCATCAGGAAAGTCTGGAAGTCCCTTATTTCATTAAATGAACATCTCCTTTCCTGAAAGATTATGCTCAGTTTTGCTGGGTAGTTAATCCTTGGATGCAGTCCTATCTCTTTTGCCCCACAAAATATCAAATTCCAATCCCTCTGATCTTTTAATGTAGAAGCTTCTAGGTCCTGTGTGATCCTTACTGTAGTTGCACGATATTTAAATTGTTTCTTTTTGGCTGCTTGCAGTATTTTCTCCTTAATCTTGTAATTCTGGAATTTGGCAACTATATTTCTTGGAGTTTTCAATTTGGGATCTCTTTCAGGGTGAGTCCAGTGAATTCTTTCAATAACTATTTTATCTTCTGATTCCAGGACTTCAGGACATTTTTCTTTGACAATCTCTTGGAGGATGTCTAGGCTGCTTTTTTCATCATGGCTTTCCGATAGACCAATAATTCTTAAGTTATCTCTCCTAGATCTGTTCTCTAGGTCAGTTGTTTTTCCAGTGAGATATTTTACACTTTCTTCCAATTTTTCAATCTTCATATTTTGTTTGATTGACTCTTGGTGCATGATGGAGACCTGTGTTTCAAATTGACTGATTCTAAGTTTTAGGTCCTTTTTTAGGGAGGTATTTTCTCCAATTACTTCACTAATTTTACTTTTTAAGGATTTGTTTTCTTCAGTGAGACTTTTTTCCAATGTGTATGTACATTTAAATTTGTCTTCTACCTTCCTAATTTGGCCTTTAAAATCTTTCTTGAGCTCCTCCAAGAGTTCTTTTTGGGCTTGAGACCAGTTCATATTTCCTTCTGTGGTCTCAGGTGTGAGTATAGAGTCCATGTTGTCTTCTGTATTTGGTTGTTCTTCCTCACTATAATAAACACTAATCATTACTTGCCTTCCCCTTCTCCTTCTCAGCTTCCTTCCTTCCCATTGTAACTTCCTGTTTCCTGGTTTCTCAGGCTGGGAGCTAGGTGCCTGGATTTTGGCTTTGTGTGTTGTGGCCTCTGGGTGTGTAGACTGAGGCCAAGGCAAGGGCTCTCAGTGCGTGATGCTCACAGAGTACTCTGTGGAGTAGGGGTGCTCTTGCCACTTCAGATTTCTGCCTCTATGCCTCTGGGCTACTGCTCAGGCAGGCTTTTGCTGGTCAGGTGAGGTAGGGCTTGTTGGGATCCCTCCCCCTCTTCTCTTCAGACTCCTTGCTGCCTCAGTTACACCCCAGTTAACCTTCAGTTACTCCCAAGCTGGAAGCTATTTCCACCATCCCAGGATTTCACTCTGGGTAGGACACTTATCTCTGGGTTTTCTAGGTCAGGGAGGGGAAATAGGAGCAGCCAGAGTTCACCTTGTCATCCTAGGCTCTGAAGAGTCAGGCAGGTGGTTTCTAAACTTCCAGGCTAGGGGCTGATAGCCCCAGGAGAAGTTGCTGTCTCTGTTGGGGGCCCCCAAGCCCTCTCTTACCTGGCTTCAATGGATCTAAGTTCTTGTTTCAAAACCAAGTAAGACTGTCTTAGAGGAAATGAAAGAACATCTCTTAAATAGAAGTTGAAAATTAAAGTAGACTATTTTGCATTTCCATGTATACAAGAAGCAATGCTTAACCACATAATGGAACAATATTAATTTAGCAATATTAATATTAAAATACTACTTACTAACCCCAACTTTGTTTGATGGAATATTGGAAAACTAAGTGAAAGGACAGAAAGTACAAATATAATGGGCAGCTTCGTCTCTGGGATTTTCATCTCATTGGTAATTGCCCTACATTCATATTCCACGATTTTAGGCAAAGCTCAGCTGTGCTTCCTTTTGCTATTATTCCCTGGCCAAATCACACCTATTAGAAGGTATCACCTTCCCATGGAATGTATTTATATTCAAAGAGAGCCTTCAATTTCTTAACCAAAGTTATAACTCTAAGCACAAAAATTTGGCACAAGAGCAGTTCATTGGGGAGATTATTTTTTTAAATAAAAAATGAATGGCTTTACTAGGTGCTAAAAGTATTGAGGATCAAATGTAAAAGTAAAGACAATACCTTCCCTCAAAGGAATAGTTCCTTTGGGTGGGATTGGACAAAAGGGTTAAAACCTCCAAAGTATGGCCTCTGATCCAATCTGTAAGATGAGCAGTTGATAAGATGTGGCCTAAGAGGAGGAGCAAAGTGGCTGTTCAATATAAGTCTTGGATGAGTATGTGTATTGATATTTTATGGTATCTGGTTATCTTTTTTTTTTGGTCTTTATTAATTTGTTTGTTTACTTTTAGTTTTTTGGAGTGGTTTGCCATTTCCTTCTCCAGCTCTTTTTACGGATGAAGAAACTGAGGCAGAAAGGGTTAAATGACTTGACCAGGGTCACACAGCTAGTAAGTCTTCCTGACTCTAGGCCTGGCACTCTATCCACTGGATCACTTAGCTACCTTCCATGGCATCTTACTAGTTGACTAATAAAGTTTGAATTTAAGTTATTGTGTGATCTTTCCCAAAGGTATTTATATTATAAGCTTTATCTCTAATTGTAGAATGAAAAGCCCAACTGTGGAGGAATTTCAGGCATCAGCAAACAGGTAGGGGGAAGGACTTAAAGGAAGGAGAGACCATCAAAATTTGATTTGTCACTTTCACAAAAATTGCTGGGCTATTGACAGCTGTCTTGTCTTGCCACTGGACTCCAATGACTCTGGAGGAGAAGGTGAGGCTAATGATTTTGCCCAACTCTGCATTTAAACCTGATTCACTCTCAAGTCAAGACATCACCCTCATAATGTCAAGTTGGGGAATGCTGCCATTTCTTCTCTTACTCATGTTCCTGTTCCTCCTTCTCCTCCTCCTCCTCTTTCTTCTGTAGATGTCTAATTCCTTCCAAATGATGATGGATCTCATTGTACAGGACAAGAAAATATGAATTGTTTGCAGTATGTACTTGTAGAGAACATGACCCAGTAAGACCACGGGTCCACACAAATTTTGAAGGATTTTTTTCATTTAAATTCTCTCTTTTCTCCACATAGGCCACTTCAACATTGACTTCTCCCTATTTTCAGAAGTGAATCTCTCTATTGCCTATTCCACATTCAGTCTTTTTACTCTGTCTCAATTTCTTAACTTGAAAGTCAGCCTTCCTATTTCCTAACTCAGCATTCTCCCACTCTCACTCTATATTAGCCCAAATATACAAAAGCACTAGGAAGCTGAAAGCAGGGGAGCTGTGGTCATATGCATCAAGAGAATGGTGGCCTCTCCAACCAAACAGAAGCCAGTTGGAGCTTATAGCTTTACATGGAGATGGCACTGCAGTCATTTACTTACAGGGGTCTATTCTCAAAAAAAATCTGGAATGAAATCCTCCAAGGTATCTCAGAGATACTTCAGTGGGTTCTGAAACTGGCTCTTCAGATCCTTTGGACACAAAGCATAGAAGCAAAGAAAAGAAAAGAACCTGGTAGGACTCAAATCTGCAGCAGAGTAGTGGTCTAGATTACTTGAGTAAATTCTATTTGCCTGACTGGGTAAACAAAGAATCTTGGAGAGGTGGCCAAGAGAATGAGGGCATGCCTGTCACTCTTCAGAATGTCTTGTTTCTGATGTTCAGCACATAGCAGCCCCATCAAGACCGTCTTTACCGCTCAACTTGCATGGATGACATGTGGAGGAATTTCAGATGCCAATTTGGCCAGTGGTTGAAATGCAACAGATCATGGACAAGGTAAAGACACAGCTGGAAGAGAAAGAAAACAGGAAGTTTCTAGTCTTTAAAACTATTTAAAAGTCAACTGGTAGGGGCGGCCTGGTGGCTCAGAAAGTAAGAACACTGGCTCCAGTGTCTGGATGACCTGGGGATCAAATCCGAGCTCAGATACTTAGCACCACACCCAGAAATAACTGGCCGTGTAACCTTGAGCAAGTTACTTAACCTCGATTGCTTTTTAAAAAAAAAAGTCAACTGGTTGATGGAACAAACTATGTTGGTAAAGAGGAATTTATATGTGTGCGAGTGTTCAAAACTCTCCTTCATGAAAACAAGCCATTGGTTCTATCCAGTTGCCAAACCAACAAAACCAAGAATGATAGACTGGTCTATTTTTAATGCACTATTTTGAATAGTGGCCATTTGTTCTTTTATATGGGTACATTATATACATCATATGGGCAGGTATTAAAATTAGGCACAATAAGAGAAATCTGATATTTAATAAGTAGCTTTTCTGTTTTCTAACTTTGATATGTGACCACAGATCATTTCATTGTTCATCAATGATCCTCGACCACATGGAATTTACATAGCAGTACAGCTAGGCCTTCTCCGGGCCTCACTTCCTATTGCTCAACCTTTCAGTTTGTAAAAGATCAATAACATTTCTTAGAAGAATGTGCTGGAGAGCTAATCTTTACCTTTTGGCTGGGGTGGTCACAAAGTTCATAGATTTAGAGGTAATCTAGTTAACCCCTTCACTTTCAAATGAGAAATCTGGGGCCTGGAGAAATGAAACTTGTATAATTTCATACAGATAATAAGTGGCAATACTAGGACTCATCTGGCTCTAAATCCAGTGCTCTTCCCACCAGGTAGCTGCATGCTAATGTTTTAATCCAGAAGGTGGGCATTCTGCAGGGGACCTTCATATCTCTAGGCACTAATTATATCCGCACTTAATTGGTTTCTTTCAGTCACCCACATTGAAATTTTCATCTGTTAACAGAATAAGGCTATTGTGGGTTGTTATTGGTGAACAACCACTTATTTCACCATTTTCTGCTTGCTGAAATGGTATGATAAGACTTTTCTTCTTTCTCTCTACCCTACAACATGGCCCAGGCCCCTGCCCTTCTCCTGTACTATAGACTGGCAAAGTTGCTCCCTGGACCTGATTGACCCCAGCTTTGCTAACACAACCTCTAAGAGCATAAAAAGTTCTAGCTACACATAGTCTAGGCCTCTTGGACTTGGTAGATTTCTGAAAACCATTCAAGTCACCATGTCTTTCACCCTGTTCTATCCTGATGCCCAGACTTATTTCTATGCAGCCATAAGAATTAAGTGTCCCAGTATCTTTATTGTATACCCCTGCTGTGTTAGGGCAAAGTAAATCTCCTTTTTCAAACTGTTTGATGACTTAAACACCTCATTTTATTTCAGTATCAAACCCTAAACTGTGTGCTGTGTAAGAGCCACATCCAACAGATGGGCTAGTGGGTTTTGGTATTATCTCACTGCGTCTACCACAATACTGTCAGGAAGCTATAATCGTATGTTCTTTGTGAACATGGACCAAGACACACATTAAACAAGGCCTAAAATGTCATGTGCTGGTGGAAAATGTCATGGAATTGCAACTTGTACCTATAGAATACCTGCAACACAATTCCTGACGAGTTGTCATATTGCCTATATTTATTTATTCATTTGGCTTTTTGGAGGGGGGAAGGTAGGGCAATTGGGGTTAAGTGACTTGATTCTGGGAAAGTCACTTAACTTGCTTGTCTCATTTATAATAGCATCCACCTCCCAGGGCTGTTGTGAGGATAAATTGAGATATCTGTAAAATGCTTTGCAAACCTATGTAAATGTTAGCTGCTATATCTTAAGAGAAATTGGAGCTGTGTCTGTTTTAACTTTTTTTTTTTGCTTTTTGCTTTTTAGAGGGAAGAAGGTAGGGCAATTGGGGTTAAGTGACTTGCCTAATGCCCAAGGTCACACAGCTACTTTTTGTGTTAAGTGTCTGAGGCTGGATTTGAACTCAAGTCCTCCTGATCCCGGGGCCAGTGCTCAATTCACTGTGCCACCTAGCCTCCCCCTGTTTTTAACTTAATAACAAAATAGCAAAAGTATTTTATTGCCCCATTCCATTGAAAAAAGAAAGCAGCAGCAACAACAACTTGTTAGAAATTCTTGCATTGGCTATGTCCAACTACATGTCTCACTCTGCACCTTGAGTTCATCACTTCTATCAGGAGGTGGGTATCTTGCTTCATCATCATTACTCCTCTGGAATCATGGTTGGTCTTAAGTGTTTCCAAGTTGTTTGTCTTTACAGTATTTATTATATTGTTCTTTCTCACTTCCCTCTCTGTTGGTTCACGTATTTTTAAAAATTGTATTATATTATATTGTACGTTATGTTATGTTACTTATTTAAGTTATATTATTTATTATTATTATTTAAGTTATATTGAACTTTAGAAAAGACTTCAGAAATTGGGAAAAGAAATATATACATATTATCTATTTTGTCTTTAGAACAACCCTGTGAGGTAGATGCTGTTATTTACCCATTTTGCAGATGAGGAGCCTGAAACTCAGAAAGATTAAGTGACTTGCCAGATTAACAGTCAGCAACTTAAGGATACCTTGAGTTAACCCTATACTTAGAGGAAATGTACTCAGGGACAGCTAGGTGGGCACAGTGGATAGAGCTGGAAGGAAGAACTGAGTTAAAATCTGATCTCAGATTCTTACTAGCTGTGTGACCTTGGACAAGTCACTTAACCTCTGTCTGCCTCAGTTTCCTCATCTGTAAAATGGGGATAATACCTCTCAGGGTTGTTGTGAGGATAAAGTTAGATAATTGTAAAGTGATTAGCATGGTATCTGGCACAAAGAAAATTTTTTTATAATATAGAAATAATATAATTTATAATATAGAAAATGTAATTTATAATATAGAAAATAATTTATAAATGTTAGCTATTAATATTATTATTTAGGCAGATACTTGCATGATGTGATGTGGTTAGGGAAAATGAGCCTCTGAGGAGAGCATATCCCCTACCAGCCTGCTGCCAAGTCTCAAATTCTATTCTTAGATTTACTCCTTTTAGTTAAAGCATTAAAGAATTTGGAACTATGCCCACAAACTTACCAAACTGTTTACAGCCTTTGACAATGTATAACTATTGATAATATTACTAGACTTGCACTCCAAAGAGATCAAGGAAAGAGGAAAAGTATTCTTATCTACAAAAATGTTTATAGCAGCTCTTTTGGTAGTAGCAAAGAAATAAAAATTAAAGTGGTGGAGAGTGACTGAACAAATTATGGTATATGAATGCAATGCCATAAGAAATAATGACAGGATAGTGGTGGCAAAAAATAATTATTGAGACATCTCTGTCTCAATAGGTGCCTGTGTGACAGGCAGAGTTGGCAAGAACTTGGAAGAGGAAAGATCTGTTTCTTCTAGTTTCTAGCTTTGAGAGAAGACATACTCCATTCCAGGTTCTTTTCAGGGAGAGGTCCTTGGAGGCCAAGAAAGACTTTGGGAGGAAGTCAGTATGTAAAGGAGATAATACCTTACGCATGTATAATTGCAACTGGCATGCCCACGATGGCTGCTAGCACAGGTTCTTAGATCTGCTTTACTAGGAAAGATAGTTGTTCAAGGGGGCAACAATCTTTTTCACAGCAAATCCAAATAAAGAAAATAGAGAAAATACAAGCAGAGAAATAAAGACCCACAGACAGGGCTTCTAACTGAGAAATTAGCACAGATCAACAGACAGATCCAACTGTCTGACCAAGGCAATATATACATAGTTACCAGAGAGAGAAGCACCAACATCTGGGTTTTTCAGAGTGGGGGTGGGGAACAGACTTCTTAACAGCTACCCAGAGTCTCATTTGGTGAAATCATAGGAACACTCTTCCAATGAGTGATCCCCAAAGCAAAATGCTAACCTCAGTGTATATGTACCCTTTTTAGAGCCAGAGGGCATCACAACCTTCCTGAGTCAGTACCTAATTAGAAATTAACAAAATGTGTGAAAGCCTTCCTACATTCAAGCCTCCCCTAAGCAAGCTTCCCTTAATGGGCTATACATGAGGCCTCTCTCTCTGTTTCTCTCTCTCTCTGTCTTTGTCTCTGACTCTCTCTGTGTCTCTATCTCTCTGTGTCTCTGTCTCTCACTGTGGAAGCTGTGAATCTTGCTTACAGATTCACTCTTTGTATTGTCTGGTATATTTTAATCTGTATAACTTTTCAGAATTCTGTTTGATATTTGCTTGGATAAATGAACTTATTTCTATTCAATATCTGTGATGATCTTTATGTAACAAGCATGTAGTAGAAAGGGAATCAAGCTTTCAGATATAGTTTGGAATACTCCTTCCCTGTTAAGGGATAGTGATCAGTAGAGTGACATAAATCTCAAATTTCCCCCAGACTAGTTATGCTTAGGGAGGCAGATATATATAATTGTAGTCCTGTATCCCCTCTCTGGGGAGAAGTGAATGGGCCAGCCTCATGACCCCAAATCTCCTGTTTCCTTCCAGGAAGTAATCAATTTCCTTTGCAGAGTTGTGGATGAGATTGCAGGGATATGTTTTCATACCTCCCTTAAAGCTACATTAAAAAAAAAACCCAAATATGTGGATATACACATATACACATGGGCAACAACACACACATACACTTACACACATGCACTCATCATAAAAATAAAACCTGGGAAGACTTGTATGAACTGATGCAAAATGAAGTGAGCAGAGCCAGAGAACTAGAAGAACAATTCACATAAGAACAACATTATACAACAAATAACTTTGAAAGTCTTAACTCTGAACCATACAAGGACCAGCCATCATTCCAGAGAACCAGTGATGAACTATATTATCTACTTCCTGACAAAGAGGTGATGCACTGAGTGAAAAATGATTTTTATAAGTTAAGACATTGAAGAACTTTGTTCACAGTTGTATATTCTCTAGGAAGATGACACAGTAAATCACAAAATAATTCAGGTAAACCTTATTATTAATGAGCTTATAAGATTAGCTAGCAGAAAACAGGGACACAAGAGGACAGAAGGAAGGACAGAAACTTTGAAATGTCAGGTGGTGGAGGTGGAAAGGGAGAGGAAAGAAAGAGAAAACAGAAGTCTTCCACAAGAGGAGAACTCGGGCCAACAGGGAGCAACATGGGAGTTGGAGGTAACAAAAAGAGTTTTTTTTTGTTTGTTTGTTTTTGCTTTTAGGAGGGGGGGAAAGCAGGGCAATTGGGGTTGAGTGACTTGCCCAAGAACACACGGCTAGTAAGTATTAAGTGTCTGAGGCTGGATTTGAACTCAGGTCCTGTTGATTCCAGGGCCCGCGCTCTATTCACTGTGCCACCCCCAAAAGGGCTTTTAGAGCCACTAAAGACAGACTGCTTTTACTCCCAAATTTACCAAAAAACAGCCTTTCTGCTGGAACTGATGGGATAGAAAAAGAAATGCCATCTCAATTATGACCTTGCCTCCTTTGCTTCTATTCCCCTGGTTAACTCATGAAATTTGAAGTTAAATATGGTAATATAAATGTTAGCCTTGTCAGTATCATTGAACACACACACACACACACACACACACACACACTGATTTCAAATAAAATTGTACCCTTCCAAAAACTTCTCAGACATTTTCATTACTGATTGAACCAGGTATTTAGCTTACTTAGCAGCTCCCACTGTTCAGCCAAAATGAATTGCCTAACTTGCCTTATGACTTAGGGCAATGGCATCAGACTACTGTGAAGCAGGAACCTTCTTTGTCAGCTAACCTTTACCCCTTATTTCAACTCATCTCTTCAGACCACTGCTGGTCATCTTTACATAAGCTACTGACAGGGCTCAGCTCCTGACTTTATCAGCAAGGCAACTTTTATCAGAGGATTGTGTGCTGGCTTTCATTTATTTATTTATTTTTTTAAAACACAGTCAACATCTGCTATAGAACTGGAATAAATTAGCTTCAGCCAGTTTTATTTTTTTCGGTTGTTCCACTTGTAAATCTTGCATTTTATGAAAAAAAAAAAAGATCACTCCACCTCCCTGTGGCAGAAAGCCCATACACTTTGAAGTATGAAGTATGTCTAAGGACATTCCTAGAATTGAGTCCAGTGTACACGGTTTTTAAATTATTTTCTTATACTTCTAATTTAAGTAGACACTCTAACAATGACATATTTTAGCTTTCGAAATGTGTACAATCTGATTTTTTTAAACTCTAGTTTTATGTTTCCTTGGGCAAGTCTTCATCTCTCTGGACCTCACTTTTCTTACTGCAAAATAAGGAGACTAGATTAGATTGGGGGCTCCCAAAGTGGGGTAGACATATCCTAGGAGGAGAGAGGGCAACTCCAATGGGCTGGCCATGTTGGCCGCATGTGAAATGTACACTTGCCAAAAAAGACTATTTTATGGAGAATTCACACAGGGCGAGCGTTCACATGGTGGTCAGAGGAAGCCACACGAGGACACTCTCAAGGTCTCTCTTACAACTTTGGAATTGCCATGGGAGACACTGGTACAGGATCACTTAGCATGGTGTGCCCTTATCAGAGAAGGTGCTGTGCTCTGTGAGCAAAGAAGAATTGAAGTAGCTCAAAAGAAACTTGAGATGAGCCAATTTAGAGATTCCCCCCCCCAAAAAATGTTCACACGGACTATTTGTGCCTGACTTGTGGCAGAGCATTCTGAGCTCACACTGGTCTGATCAGCCACAGTCAGACACACTGAAACTTGACTCTAGCATAGTCATGTCATTTTGGTCCTCATTGAGAATGAAGGACAATAACCACCAACCATATTGGGAGTATAGACATAAAAGATTAGAACTTCTATTTATATTCATTTTTATAGGGAAATAGAACATCAGTTTTTAGCTGTACTCATATTTAATATATGGTCTGACACTTGCATTCTATCTTGGTCATTATATCAGACAGTCATGCTTCATTCACATACAGGACATGAGACATGCAGAGGAGGAATAGGATTTCTACAACCCAGAGCGTTTGACAGTGGCATTCTTCCCCATTTGTTTGCTTTCAGCATATTATAATGTACTATAGCTTCCATGTACCTAGTTAAGTGGATTTATGAATGATATCTAATTTTAGTTAAACTCAACCTTGTGAAATGAGCAAATAAAGATTCATCAAAAGAAATATTGGATTGAAGGTTTGTTCTTTCTTGTCTGTCTAGCTTCAAATAAAGAAGTAAGGGAGGCCTCGAGTCTTGATTCCCCACAGGGCTAGGTATCTTGTAAATAGTATAAAGCTCTGTTATCGTGTCTATCACAGTCCCCACCCCCCCCCCCCGCCACTTCTCTCCCTGTTTTTTAGGGTGAAGGACATTGGTGATATCTATGATCTTGTGAGATTTGAAAGCTCAGGGGAGGAGCCATCAGAAGTCCAGGAGTTAGAGTCCATGCCAGAATTTGCTGGGAAACCAGAAAGTCAGGAGCAAAGTCCTGAGTGATTTACCTGATCCAGTCCAGCATTAGGAGAAATGTGAATCTATCCATCCATTAGCTGTGAAATGAATGTGCTAAGAGTGAATGTTATATAGAAACACTTTAGGTCTGAGCCTAATGTCCTCAAAGACCAAGATGTTATAGATGAGAGCACGCGCCCCCGTAGGTGTTGTGGGAGAAACTTTTGTACTTTTCTCCTTGTTAGTAAATTTCCCTTTGTAGATGCTAACTGATGTTAATTGGTTAAATGGAACTGGAACCAGGGTGCTAAGTACTGGTACTTACCAATGGGGAAACAGTCTGAATGGGGGCTGGAGGGGATCACATTACAGAATTACTTTACCTAGAATTACAGAATTACTTTTCCCCTACTACATTTAGGGGAGATAGAGCTGACCTTGCTTTGGGATACTGAGTTTATAGGATTATTACATAGACAATCCTAACAATGTGAGCACTTGTGAATAACAAGATGGCAGAGCTAACATTTCTCCTCCTAGGATGAGCTGTTCATCAGACACATTAAAAGATAAAAACAATGATAAACAATCTAGATCTGGCAAGATAGGCTAAACATTCAAAATTATCAAGATCATTTCTAGTATGAATTTATATTCAATATTGTTAAGATGAATCTCATCATAAGTGTATATTCTATCTTGGGAGACTAGGTTACAAAGCCAAAGGTATGAAGCCATCACAATTAGCAAGACATTTAAAAACTAAGTTTTTGTTGCCAAAAATGATGTGTCACCTGCAAAAACTCTTATCTGCATGCTTAAAAGATTTGGAGTCAGAACTTTCTGACCTTAAAAAAAACCTTCCGAAGAGTTTCAACAAATTTATTTATTTTTCATTTTTTGGAGGGGGGACAGCAGGGCGATTAGGGTTAAGTGACTTGCTCAAGGTCACATGGCTAGGTTTTGTGTTAAGTTTCTGAGGCAGTATTTGAACTCAGGTCCTCCTGACTCCAGGGCTGGTGCTCTATCCACTGCACCACCTAGCTGTCCTGGAGTAGCCCTTCTTAGTTCTGGACAACCATGTCGGGCTGGGCATGCACAAGTCAAGACCTTCTTCTTCTTCTCCTCCTCCTCCTCCTCCTCCTTTTCCTCCATCTCTTTCTTCTCCTTTTTTTTTGGGGGGGGGGAGAAATCCTAGACATGAGTCTAAATATAAGCTTTAAATAGTTTGCTGTTGGGGAATTGAAGTAGGTTTTTGATGAGCCACAGAATTTGAGAAAAGTGAATCTAACGAGCGGCTAGGTGGCACAGTGAAATAGTGCTAGGCCTGGAGTTAGGAAAGCTCATCTCCCTAAGTTCAAATCTGGCCTCAAAACTCACTAGTTGCGTGGTCCTGAGTAATTCACTTAATACTATTTGTCTCAGTTTCCTCAGCTGTAAAAATGAGCTGGGGAAGGAAATGACAAAACACTCCAGTTTCTCTGCCAGGACTCAACAACAACAAGTCTAGCCCTGTTCTCATTAGGGACCAGACTCCCCAGAACTGAATGAAGTCCAGACCACAGGCCTCCCTTAGGGAGTGAGCACAGTGAGCCCCTGTGGGCCTGGCATTGGTTTCTCAAGGTTGGATATATTTATATAAACTGTTCCTTTGCTTTGTCTCCCCTGTCTCAGGAGAATGTAAACTCCTTTCTAGCCGGGAATATTTTGGCTTTTTTTTCTAGTATGCACAAAGCCTTTATAGAAGTGTTCATTAAATTTGTGTGTTGAATTGTTGTTGTTGAAGTTACCTATCTGCCCTGTTTGCTGAATTACATATTTAATATTGTAGAAGTCCGAATCTCAACATCTCTGTTCTTGCTGTCCTTCCAGGTTTTCACTCTCCTACTTCAAACAGCTCCTCCCTCCAGTATCCCTTTTAGCTTCATAATTCATCCCCTTTGTCCCTGAAATTCCCTTGTGTATTCTGATGTCTTCCTCTGTAGGAACTTCTCAGTTACAATCTCTAATCTCCTAAATCTGATTGGCATCAGCCTTGACGACCCAGATTCTTCATGAAATTCATTTGTGAAGTAAGAGTGTGTCTCTGTCAGACTCTATGTGGTAAGATTTGTAGAGTATATGGATTAAAGGGCACTTTCCTATGTTCCCTATATTAGACAGTCACATGTCATATACAGAGTCAACAAGTCCTTTCAGAAAATTGAGTTGGTGCATTTGAATATGAAAAGGCCAGGAGTCTGACTAGTTAATTAAAAGAATTACTTTATCCCCTGGGAATAGATAAGGACTGTAACTTCTCTACCCAATCATTTACATGAAGGAGACAATTTAAAAACTGGGAAGACCAGAAACCCAGAGCTATTTGATAATTATAAGGCAAACAACATTTTTGGTTTATGGCCTAGCCTATAGTAAAGAAAATTTGGGAAATCTTTGGATAGTTGCCATTAATTAAGGTGAGTTCTCTGAGAATCTAGGGGACCAAACCCTGTTCCAGTAAGAGTCCTAGAAAGAAAAGGTTAGGTTTAAGGCTATTGGCTTTCTTGGGATGACCTTATTCTTTGTTCTAAAGAGCTTAGCACCTGCTGGGGTTGAGACTCTCCTTCTGAGGATATGGGAGACCTTAAAATCTAGATTCTGAGGGTGCAAAATAAGGGAGGCTTCTGGTGGTCCTAGGGTAAGGCTGCCAAAGAGATAGTTAAAAAGGCATAGCAGCAATACTATAAGATTTCATCCCAGTCAGAACCTGGAGGTGGTAGAGACAACAAGACAACATCCATCAGGAACAGCATTTAGTGGAGACTATGAGACCAAGATCACTGGAAGCAACCTGAATCAGCAGCTCCACAAATCTAAAAAATTTGAAGCATTAGATGTTACACCTCACATCTACATTGGCCATGTGTCACCCACATGTGTGCTCCTTGCTGCCTACACATTGGTCACATAAATGTGCATCTCAACTTGTATCCTCTCTTTGTTTCTACTCTGTCTGATGATTCTTGGTATACTTGTTGGAGAGCATGTACCAAGCTTGTGGGAAGATTTGGGGCTACTTTTTTTTCCTATACCTTAACATTAAATACTTTTAGTTTGAGCTAACTACCTCCTTGCGATATTAATGGCCAAATTGATAGTAGTGGGGTGGGGAGGGGCTATATTTCGTGAGCTAGAGTTTTAGGGCTATGGACCCACAGAATGAATGTGTTACCTTCTGGGGGACCCATTCGGTGAGTTGAGAGAACACCCATTCTGTGAATTTGGGTGTTACACTGAAATTCTACAATTTATTTTGTATTTTTGTTTGTTTTTTGGAGGGGGAAGAAAGGGCAATTGGGGTTAAGTGACTTGCCCAAGGTCACATGGCTAGTAAGTGTGATCAAGTGTCTGAGGCCGTATTTGAACTCATGTCCTCCTGACCTCCTGACTTCAGGGCCGGTGCTCTATTCACTTCACCACCTAGCTGCCCCTATTTTGTATTTTTGAACAGTGCAAAAGATAAACACAATATATTGTATTGACACATAGTACAATAGAATTTATGACATTATTTTTGTTCTGTGGGAAGTTTTAGATTGAATTTCTGTAAAAAATGAGATTGGGAAGCAATATGTTGAAAACACTATCATGATCAAAATTCATTGCTGTGTATTAGAAATTTAAAAAAAATTCATCACCCTTTAAGTCTCTGAAAGTGTTTAATCACAAAGCGTTTGTTTTTTAAGAGCAGATTTTGCCACATATTATCTCTCTCTTAGGTAATTCATAGTCCTCATGGACCTTAGTTTCCCTATCTTTAAAATGAAGATAATACTGCTTCCACTGCCTGACTCTTCCTTACGGTTTTTGTGAGGATAATACGAGGTAACGTGAGTGAAAGTAATTTGTAAGCAGCTGAATTCCTGAAGCCAGACTTTTTTTTTCTTTTTGGAGTGGGGAGGGCAGGGCAATTGGGCTTAAGTGACTTGCCCAAGGTTACATGGCTAGTTAAGTGTTAAGTGTCTGAGGTTGGATTTGAACTCAGGTCCTCCTGACTCCAGGGCCAGTGCTCTATTTACTGCACCACCTAGCCACCCCTGAATCCTAATTTTTTTTTTAAATCATTTTAGGAATGATGTGAGGTCTTCTTCCATGGGGGAAGTTGGGGGGGGGGGGTAGGAATGATGGTGCTATAGATGGTTTGAAGAAGAAGAGAAGATTCTGAGGAAGGTGAAAGAAAAGATAGTCATTCAGGGTAAAGTAAAAGGATTAGCATGAAGCAGTGAGTTGAGATTATACAATATATATTTATAGTGGATCTAGTCAGCACAGTTGTGTGATTTCTTTTATTGGTATTCAGCAGTACCACAATATAACTGAGTAGTGGGAGAGGAGGCAGACAGAGAGTATAATGCAGGTTTGTGTTTGGAAAAGAGAAGCCCACTGATTGAGGGATGGCTAAACAAATTGTAATATATGACTGTAATGGAATATTACTGTGCTATAGGGAATGATGAATATCATGAATACAGAAAAGCATGGAAAAATTTAAAAGAACTGATACAAAGTGAAGTAGAAAGATCCAAGAAAACAATATTTACAATGATTATAACAATGTCAATGGGAAAGAAAACACAATGTAATTGAATATGAATATTGCAAAATTACAGAGAACTAGCATGGCTCAAAGAAGAGATGTGAGAAGACATCTGCCCACACTCCTTTGTAGAGATGAGGGGTAAATGGAAATGGAACATTGCACATATTTTTAAATTTTTTAAAATTTGGTTTGCTGTTTTTTCCTCTTCTTTCTCTCTCTCTTTTTTAAAAGTATTCTTTGTTATATGGGATGGCTTCGGAAGGAAGAGAACAGGAAGGGAGAGAAATGCAGAGGAAACTTAGGTGATAAAACAAATTTGTATGTTTAAATTTAAATTATTTATTTAAAAATGAAAAAAATTAAAGAAAAGGAATAAACAGTTATAGAACTGGGCAGCGATGGAGGGTAGCAATGAATTCAAAGACAGAGGATAGTATAAAGTTGAGCTTGTTAAATATAAGGTAAAAATTTTAAGGGGGGAGAAAGTTAGGTCAGAGCCAAGGAAATGTCTTGGGAAAGTAGGAAAGTGTGGAGTGAGAAGAGGTTTCAGTGAGGATGTAGAATAGGTTTAGAAGGGATGAAACACAAAGAGATGGAAGGATAGGGAGTTATGGTGAGACAGAGAAATTTCAGAATTATCAATTGTGGAGGTAGAACACTGGTAGGTAATAATATCACAGGAATGATTCTGTGTGTGTGTGTGTGTGTGTGTGTGTGTGTGTGTGTGACTGAGATGGAGAAAAGGTAAAGGACTTAGGTGAAGAAATTGATTCTCTGGGAAGCAAGGGCCTTTAAGGAGATATTGACATGTATATTGAGGTCTAGGAGTTAGGGGTAGAGAAGACTGTGAGCTTGATGCTGAACCCTTAGAGAAAGGAGGGAGAGGAACTAAGAAGATCAGTAGATAATAGCGATCAGAACCTGAAGAGAGTGCTATATCTGTTTGGAGTCAACCCAGAAAAAGAAAGGAAAGGTTTCTGAGCAATGCTGGTAAGAGGAGAGTCTAGAAGTTGCATGTAGTAAGTTGTAAGAATTTCTTCTGCTGGTCTCAGTGAGTCGGGGAACTGAGTGAAGGTGTATCCAGTATAGGAGATAGTAGCTGAAGATTCAGTGTCTTCTTGGGGAGCCATATTTCCGGGATTGTAGGAG
Organism: Petaurus breviceps papuanus; assembly: GCF_028583685.1. Classification (NCBI taxonomy): domain Eukaryota; kingdom Metazoa; phylum Chordata; class Mammalia; order Diprotodontia; family Petauridae; genus Petaurus; species Petaurus breviceps. The sequence goes on along the minus strand of NW_027185903.1, from coordinate 19,098,292 downwards.
CTAGGAGAAACTTAAAAGAAAGACATCAGACATAAAAGGTAGTTTATTAACTATACAATAGAGGTTTATAGGGCACAATGGAAGGGTAGGATAGAGTGAGATAGGGGCAAGGGAGGGATGGGACTGACATGAATGGGTAGGGAGAAGTGGGATTTGTAGCAAAGGAAGGGACCATATGCCTAGGTAACCTTTGATTCTGAATTACAGGGATTCTAAAAGTAGTCCTAAATGGTAAATTACCATTCCCCAAGCAAGAGGTAGAAGCGGGGGATGGGGGGGAAGGGGGGGAGGGGAGGGGTGGTGGTATAAGAGATAGCCTATTCCTGGTCTTATCTGACTGTTAAAAGGAAACATTGGTTGGTGTCTGCTCTGAGTCCTGGAGTCTGGTTTTATTATGGAAGGTCAAGAGTGCTGGCATCATTCACCTCCACCCCCACTCATCAGTCATGCAGTTCTGTCACAGAACTGGCTCTAATGTTGAGTAGGTTTTCTCGGTGGGGTAGGGCAGCAGGATCTCAAATTGAACAAGAAGAGTGCAGGCTAGATTATTTTTGCAAAATTTTACAACACTTTTGATTCTTTCAAGAGATTCTCTGAAACAAAAATCTATTAAAAATCCACTATTATTTTGCTGAGGCTTCTATATAATTACATGATATCCAAGAAAGAGTCGATCAGTCAATAAACATTGATTAAACACTTATTATGTGCCAGGCAAAATTCGAGGGACACAAAGAAAGGTAAAAAACAGTCCTTCAGTCAAGGCGCTCACAGTCTAATGGGGTAGACAACATGCAACAATAAGCAAGACGTAATCCAGGCTAAATTGGGGATAATTGACAGAGGGAAGGCTTGAGTGTTAAGAAGGATCAGGAAGGGCTTTGGGTAAAAGACTGTTTGTTTACCTGTAGATTTTGATGTTTTTCTACACCAGACTCCGTGTGTGTGTGTGTGTGTGTGTGTTCAACTCTCCTTTGTCCATTTCAAATTAGAGTGAAGTTCATTTGATGCCTGTCCTCCCCACCCCTTCTTCCATATTTATATATTCTTCTTCTCTCAGGGTTGTTATAAAGATAAAATGAAATAACGTGTGTAAAGAACTTTGTAAAAACTCAAAGCATTATATAAACGTTAACTATTATTATTACTGGTTGGGGCTTTCTTTAGTCTACTCATCTCTCCAGTCCTAGTTCCTGACCTGGAGAGTGCCAGGGGTAGGCTTTGCCCCTGCTGTGCTTTTGAATGGGATGGTCATCTTGGTTTGGTCCTAATTTGGATCCTGTGAATTCCTGTATTGATTTCTACCTCCTGGAGTCAGGTCCCCTACACTGAATCTTTGAGGTTCAGAGTGTCAGATCTCTAAGGCCCTCTAAATCACATCGGGTCAGGGCACTAGGGACTTCAAAACCCCTGGAGTCCAAATTGTCCCATTGTGATTGGCTCCTATATGATTTTGGTTGATACTGCTCCTCAGGGCCTTGGGGCTTTCTCAGGGGATCCTTCATTCTTGCTTCCCCTCATACAGAACCTTTGAAGATTCTAGTGTTTCTGTCATCTCTCTTTGCTGAGGGCTTGTTTGCCTGCCTGGGTTGGCATCTCCTTTTCCTATTGCTGGTAGACTTTTGACTAACAGTTCTGGAGTGAAAACATTTTCTTACAGCAGCTTCTCATTGGATTTCTCAATAATTATTTGGTCTGTTGTGATTTTCAGGTTTTTGCCGAGCCAGTTTGTGGGAAAGGGGCTTTCTGCTTAGTTTAGGCAGCCAGCTTGGCCAGACATTCTTAACTCCTTTCTTCTTCGACTGTTATCACTCCCAAAGGATAAATTCACAGCTTTTATTCCACTGGGAGGTCTTTCCTCTCTTTTTGCAACCCTCACAAAGAGCATCAGAGGTGTGGTTCTCTGTTTAGGCAAGACAGCTGGTGCCTTGGCCTGTCCTGACTTCTTGCAGCTGCTGCTGTCAGATCTGATGGACTTTGCTATTGACTCTCATCATTGGTGGGACCTCTGATAGTTTCTCAGGATCTGTGTGATTTCCATGATTGTAAGGCAGAATCTCTCTATTTCTCCTTTCCCCAATGGGTCCCTTTTAGGGACTTGACTGAAGTACCTCTTTTTTTGTGTATTATTCTTTTAGCAAATCACAAGTTACTTCCAGGGGCCACCTATTTTTATCCAATGACCAGAGCACTTTAGTCCTATAAAACTGATTAAAGACCTTTGATACCTGGTTTATTTACATAAAGACTTTTGGTACACATGATTGATTGATTCAATCCTTCCATTATCTTAATTGGGGTGGGGATGGAACCCCCTACCATTTCAAGTATTTAGTACCACTGTTAAAGATTCATCATAGAAAATGTTCTACATTATAATGAGAGTGATTAAGCAGAAAGGTCTTTTAAAAAAAAGAGTACAGTGTAAACTGGTTAACCTTTGTACAAAAACCAAGCCAGAAAATAACAAATCTGTTAATTATCCAGAAGAGAAGACAGCTGGTTGTGTCTCTTTTTCTTTTGGCAACTGGATAAATTTTAACACTAAACAAATCATAAAGCAAGCTGGTCTTCCACACCATTTTTTTCTAACTGTGGGGGAGAGCACAAGTTAAGGGGCCTAGCCAAGGGGAGACAGACACCTTCACTTCCCACCTCTTTTCATGTAAAGCAGGAACATTTCAGTTTTGTCTCAATTTCCTTTTCCAGAGTGACTTCCAGACTAGAAGAAAGCAAATCATTCCTAAAAGCTGCCTTAATTTCCCTTACTTGGCTAAGAGTTACTTGGGTCCTTTCTTGCTTCTTCTTTCTCCTGACACTGACTGGTACGGTTTGGGGTAGGAGGATCTTGTTATACTCTTTCTTCTGACTGTATCCGCTGTTGAGCTCTAGGGTCTGGGGCGGGTGAGAAGCTGTTTAAGACACAGGGAAATCTAGATAGGATGAAAGGCAGGAGTGGGACATAATAATTCTTCCCATCATGTCACCAACTGCAAGGGCATCCAGTACAAACCAGCACAGATGGTCCTTTCAGCTTCTCCCTTAAATCTTTTTGTTCTCCTCTCCACAAAAATACCCATAGCAGAAGCTGCTAAGTTTCCCTATTTCACTCAACAATACCACTTTCCAAAGTCTCCCAGAACCAGTTGTGGTATTGGAGAAAGGGACTCCATTCCTACCCACCTAACAACCTTCTCCCCTTGGGAAAAGAGTAGTGTATGTGGAAATCGTAGAACCAGCTCCACACCTCCCGTCCAAACCAAAGCCCTCCTAATCACCGTAATACTGCACCATCCTGGAATCATCCTTGACAGGGCCATCTCCATTTGTCCAGCCTTTTGTCTTGCCACTAGACTCCAGACAACTCTGGAGGAGAGAGTAAGGCTGATGACTTTGCACAGCTTTGCCTCACTTTAATCCAATTCAAATGCAAGTCAAGACATCACCCTCATTCTATGATTAGTCCTCTTCCAAAATGAAGGACAAACAGCAACTACAATTGCAAACTAATGCCTAAACAGAGATTTCTTCTATTTGAACTCTACTGCTTTCTGACAATTCCCAAATTGTATAATTATGCAAACACTTATGTTATTCCAAGTCTGTTCTATGGAAAGGAGAGAACCTTCCTCTTTGAAGAGAAAACCTTAGTCTTTCATGAAAATGGGTTTGTGGTTGGGCTTTAGGGGCACCTTTTAGTCTTTTCACACCTCTCCTGACCTACTTGGCATGGATGGAATTTGAAAAAGGAATCAATGGGGCAGCTAGGTGGCACAGTGAATAGAGCACTGGACCTGGAGTCAGGAGGACCTGGGTTTGGATCTGACCTCAGACACTTAACACAAACACTAGCCGTGTGACCTTGGGCAAGTCACTTAACCCCAATTGCCCTCCAAAAAGAAAAAAGAAAAAAAAAGAAAAAGGAATCACAACATGTTTCCCCATTGGCAAATACTTTTTAATTCAGGGCTTTTAGCAAATTATTTTGGCTCTTTGACTCAGAACAAATTTATCAGGCTTTTTAAACAATCAGAGAATAACAAAGGACCCCAAACCTTGTGGTCCTGACCACAAAGGCTAATTTTAATTTGTGTGGACTGGACTAGACAGGGAAGGTTTCTAGAAAGAGAGGACACTTAGGACCTCTTATTGCTATTTCAACTCAGCTTCTCCTTTGGCATCCTCAGGCATCTGGCTTTGACAAAGAAGGAAAGTGTGGCCTTCCTGAAGCTGGCAACAGATTCTTCCAGTATTCCTTCTGTGCCCTGTGGACAGGGAAAGTCTTACTTAGAATTTTGAACTGAAGAACAAAGGTTCAATTAAACAAACTGTCACTTAAGCAAATTTGCTCTGTATATTTAATAATTTTAAATACGAATTTTTGTCCTAAAGGGCAACTGAAGCTAATGAATTTCTGTTAATAGAGAATATCTATTAACACATGAATTAATGGAGGGAGTGGAGGCTATACTTAGGATAGGGTCTTAAAACTTCCCTAGTGAGTCTAACCCTCATTTTCCTCATTTTAAAGAGGAGAAAACCAAGGCCCAGGAAAGTGAAATTACTTTCCCAAGGTTTCATCAATTGTATTTTTTTATTTGTTTTCTGTTAAGATCTCTTTAGTTTATTACTTAATTATTGACTAGCAGCAAGAGAGAATTTACTTGAATTTTACAAAATTTGTTGGATTACGCACACTATAAATCTTAACAGCATGATAGTACCTTATTCTATACAAAAAAAAAATTATTCTTCACAATTTTCCTGACAATAGACTAATTTGGTAATCTCTTATTTACAGAAAAAGTAAAACACAGAGCAGGAATTCTTAACCTGGGGTCTGTGAACTTGTCTTTTAATTATTATTATTGTTATTTTTTTTAAGCAATCAGGGTTAAGTAACTTGCTCAAGGTTACACAGCCAGTTATTTCTGGGTGTGGTGCTGAGTATCTGAGCCTAGGGTTTGATCTCCAGGTCATCTCGACACTGGAGCTGGTGCTCTTACTCACTGAGCCACCTGGCTGCCCCTAAGCAATTGGGGTTAAGTAACTTGCTCAAGGTTACACAGCCAGTTATTTCTGGGTGGGCGCTAAGTGTCCGAGCCCAGATTCGATCCCCAGGTCATCCCAACACTGGAGCTGGTGCTCTTACTCACTGTGCTACCTGGCCGCCCCATCTTTTAATTATTTTTGATAATTCCACTTCAGGACATTAGGTTTCTTTTGTAACCCCATGAATTTTATTTTATACATTTAAAAGCATTATTCTGAGAAGGAATCCACAGGCTTCATCAGAATGTCAATAGGGGGTCCATGACCCAAGAAAGGTTAAGAATCTCTAGTGTAAAAGTTTGTAATCACAGACCTTTGTGTTCAAAAACATGTTTTATGTTTTCCTTTTACCTCTAATAACAGATAAGCAATAATTTTTTTTTTTATCTTAAACAGAGATACCTGGTTTACACAAGTACCAGTGTAATCATAAAAATCTGGGAATTATTAGTAAGCAGGAGAGTTCAGGGGGCAGAAAAATCTCTGTTTGGCCAATAGCACACAGTATTATGTTGCAACTTTAATAAATGAAGTTTAATGTTTTTGAAAATGTATATTTTAAAAACTCACAAAGGATATTGACTGAATTATGCATGTTCAAGACGCTTTATGATTCATACCAAAGTTTGCTGTCTCTATCATTTAATTCCATTAGTTATGGCATATCAATTATGAAAGGCAGAGCGGATAGGAGAGAGAAGACTGGCCTTGGAATCACAAAGATCTTAGGTCAAATGTTCCCTCCAATAGACACTGACTGTATGGAGTAGTATCTGCCTTCTGGGGATCCAACCTGCCAATTCAAAGTCAGAAAATATTTCCTTCCTTCCTTCCTTCCTTCCTTCCTTCCTTCCTTCCTTCCTT
>NW_027185903.1:19035802-19092276 GCF_028583685.1 Petaurus breviceps papuanus | reverse complement strand
CTTCCTTCCTTCCTTCCTTCCTTCCTTCCTTCCTTCCTTCCTTTCTCTCTCTCTCTCTCTCTCTCTCTCTCTCTTTCTTTCTTTCTTTCTTTCTTTCTTTCTTTCTTTCTTTCTTTCTTTCTTTCTTTCTTTCTTTCCTTCCTTCCTTCCTTCCTTCCTTCCTTCCTTCCTTCCTCCCAAAATATAAGGAAAATGTGGGTTGGTGCATCTAGGTGGCACAGTAGATAGAGTTCTGGGCCTGGAATCAGGAAGTCCTGAGTTCAAATCTGGCCTCAGATACTTACTAGCTGTGTGACCCTGGGCAAGTCACTTAACCCTGTTTGTCTTAGTTTCCTCATCTGTAAAATGAGTTGGAGAAAGAAATGGCAAACCACTCCAGTATCTTGACCAAGAAAACCCCAAATAGGGTCATGAAGAGGAGGGTACAGCTGAAATGACAGAACAACAACAAGAAAGGAAATCATGCCTACCTTGCTCTAATCCAGGGCTTGGTGTGCATGCTCAAGCCGCTCCCCCAGCTGCCATGTTTTTCAGAAGCATCAGGCAGGAAGCCCCTTTCTGGAGCTAGCTCCTCAGCAATTGCTCTGATGTGATAAGGCTCAAATCCACAGCAGCCCCCGATGTACCTGACACCCAAGTTGTAGGCTTCCCTGGCATATTTCTGAATATCCCATCTGGTAGCAACTCTGGGTTCCAGACCTGTAAAGGAAGTAGTTCTTTTGCTTCAGTGATAAGATGGCTTTTTATCAGATATTTACTACAAATAAAGTCTTAGGTTACAGTTTGGATATATTTGTGCTTGTAGTCATCCTATTTCACTTTCAGAGCTTTCTAGTGTTTTTGCACTAGTCTTTGGGGCAGCTAAGTGGATAGTGGACAGAACACCAGGCCTGGAGTCAGGAAGACCTGAGTTCAGATCTGGCCTCAGACACTTATTAGCTGTGTGACCTGGGCATGTCACTTAAAGCTGTGTGCCTCAGTTTCCTCTTCTGTAAAATGAACTGGAGAAGAAAATGGTAAACCACTCCAGTATCTTTACCAAGAAAATCCCAAATAGGGTAACGAAGAGTTGGACATCACTAAAAAACAAGGACATTATCTGTTTGGTTTTCTTTGTGCAGAGGGGCTTGCAGCAGAGAGATTTGTTAAGGAAGAGGTTTTCAGAGTCCAAACTAGAATGGTGGGTGTGGAAGTAGAAAGAAAGGGCGAGACCCAAGCCATATCTCTGTTGGATATTTACAGAACTTAACTTATTGGATGAGGATGGGAAGCTTTGTGCTGGTAAACTTCTCCAGGATCACCATCTTCTATTTGGCAGACAGAGGTTGCTCTCTTGGAGCCAATTTCCCACCCAAGTTGAAGACTAAACATATTACAACACTCTTTTCCTGAGTCTCACTATAGTTAATGCTAAACTTTTTAACTTTCCTTGACCTCACAAGGTCAGTAGGACAGAATATAGTGCTTCTTCCTTACAGTTTTTACTTCACAGGATAGGAAGCCAAGCAAATGTTCAATCAAGTGTCTTTAAGTTACTTACCGAAAGGGTACTGTGGGAGGTCCACAAAGCCTCCCTTGCCACAGTCAGGTGTGTGGAACCCCAGCGACTGCACCATCAAGTAAGCTTTCAGGCCAGAAGCCTCTAGACCCTCTTTCATTAGCTTCACAGTGGCCAAACTGATCTCTGGTCCAAACCGGCAATTCACACCAACAATGGAAGCTCCTAAAAGATTAAGGAAAGATCATTAGCTTTCCCTTTCATGATTTTCTTTTTGGAGGGCAATTGGGGATAAGTGACTTGCCCAAGGTCACACAGCTAGTTTTTGTGTTAAGTGTCTGAGGCCAGATCCAAACCCAGGTCCTCCTGACTACAGGGCCAGTGTTCTATTCACTGCACCACCTAGCCTCCCTCCCTTTTGCGATTCTTAAAGACTTGAGAAGTAGAGAATGTTCTACTCTCTATGTCACATAGGACTAATCAAGTGCCCAAGGTCTCCCATGGGCCTCAATTTCCACTTTTTGAAAAAAAAAAAGGGGGGGGGGAGGAGTCAAACCACAGGTTCCCAAACTTATTTGACCTACTGCCCCCTTTTCAAAAAAATAAATTACTCAGTGATCCCCTGGAAATCTACTTTCTTTAACCCTTTAATGTTATTTTTAATTTGCATCATCTCAAAAAGATATAAAATATTTTTAAAAGACATCTTAAATTTAATAATTTATTGTAAATTTGTGGGGTTTTTCCTGCATTGAAATTTTGATCCTGCAATATTGTGTCATGAACTGAATAGTATTGTATTGTAAACAAGTCATTACATGCACAGATTAATGCCAATGCATGCTGGACTTTCTGACAGTGAGAGACACTCTCAGCCCCCAACACTTGCTGGTTGGCTTGCTTGCCTATCAGCTGACTTGACCACTGATCAATTATAACTTGCATTTGTGTATTTATTTGGAAAATAATGTAGTCACTATGATTTTAACTCTGTTACACAACAGATGAAATATGTTCTAATGGTTTTTCAAAATTTTCTTCTCTTCCTTATGCTTCCACCAGCTCCCTTATTTTTATTCAACACCCTCCAATTGCACCTGAGGCTACTACCACCCACCCTGAATCATTCCAGTGCACCCCAGGGGGTGATATCTCACACCTTGGGAACCTATGTTAGACTAATGTCTTGTAAAGAACCTTGCTGCTGAAGAGCTATGAACCTAAGTCTCCAGTTATATTCCAAGAATCAGTCTGAGGCAACCTGAAATAGTACTGTGGTTTTAAGTAGAGGCCAGGAAAATGGGTACTTAAAAACACTTCATGCTTCTATAAGAACTGCTTAATACACGAGTGATGGGAAATTAGAAAGTGTGCTGGATGAGTTCATTCTTTTTTTTTTTAAGCAATTGGGGTTAAGTAACTTGCTCAAGATTACACGGCCAGGTGTTCCTGGATGGGTGCTAAGTGTCTGAGCCCGGGATTCGATCTCCAGGTCTTCTCAATACTGGAGGTGGTACTCTTACTCACTGTGCTACCTGGCCGCCCCTGGATGAGTTCATTCTTAATTTTTAGCCTTTCCTATGGAGTCTGCAAGGTTAGGGCCATGCTCAGGAAATGAACTGCTACCTATCTTCTTCTTCTTCTTCTTTTTTTTTTTGCTTCTTGGAGGGCAATTGGGGTTAAGTGACTTGCCCAAGGCCACACGACTAGTTTTTGTGTTGTGTCTGAGTCCGGATTTGAACTCAGGTCCTCCTGACTCCAGGGCTGGTGCTCTATTTACTGTGCCACCTAGCCGCCCTAACCTATCTTCTTAATGTCTGTGTATTTCCACGCACAAAGAAACACTGAAGTTGTCTCCCTTTGGCTCCTCCCCCCTCCACAGGAAGAACTCCATCAGATTCCATATTTGTAGTGAAAGGAGCCAAGGTTTCCTCATGCAAATAGGGACTGAAGACAGATGTCCTCGAAATGTGTTCAACCTTCCTGTGATTCTAGAGCTAGGGAGTAATTAGCATGGTGGCAGCAGAAGCTGGAACAAGAATAGCAGAAACTTTAAAGTCATGTTCAGATGTTTCCTGAGACTAAATTCATGAGGGATGAGCCATTATTGTCTTATCATTTAGAGGCCATGAAGACCAGATCAAAACTCCTATGATCTCAGAGCTGAGATCCTGAGTCATGGGGTAAACAGGAGTTTAGAGGAGAGTAAAGATAACATGAGGGCTTGAGGGGTAGTTGTATGACCCAAGGGGAAAAGAACACTAAAAATAAGGGACTGGAGGTGGCAAAGACAATCTTGTTAAGGGTCTACCATATTTGGATCTCTGCTGGCACTTGAGGGGATAAAGATTCTTTTTCCCATTCCTTTTTTCAATTTCAAGGCAAAGAGTAAAGTAACTTTACTAAAAACCAAATTGCTTGGCTATTGATCATGCTAAGGACCCATATTAGAACCTTACCTGCTTTGACCAGTCGAACTGCACATTCTCCAGGTGTTAGATTATGCATGTCCCCTTCTGGTCCAATGCACATGGTAGCAGCCACTGGCTTCCCAGACTCTTTTAAGACTTCAACAGCCCACACAGCTTCTTCACAATACTCAAAATACTGAAAGAAGTTTCACTTACTCTACTGGCCCAAGTGAAAATCAGTTACTGAATATATATCAAAGAAAAAGTAGGTGGTATTCTAATTTACACGACAATCGTAAAAATCTACCAAATGTGGGTACAACAATGAAACTATGTTAGGAAGAGATTTACCTAGAGATCAATTTCTCTGAGCCATGATTTTAATAGCTGTTAGAATAGTGCACTGAGTTTACAGTCAGAAACTGTAAGACCATAGGCAAAAAATAAAAACAGAAACAACCAATTTCCTGTGATGTCTCCAGTACTGTGGAGGGGATACAAAAGCAAACATCCTAGTCTTGAAAATTTGGCAGTTTATCTAAAGAGACAAAAAGCTAGAGAACAATGCTAGATCGTATGGTAGTGGTAGGATAATCCTAACGTTTTGCTATAAAAATTAAGAAGAAGTATGGGATGTGTAACATTCGGATTGGCTGGCAGGTGAAGAGAGGAGAGGATTTTGGCCAAAGAAAAGACCACAGCAAAATGAAAATCACCCTGACTCTAGAGTCAGGGGAGGTTGGGACCAAATTCCAGGGGCTCATCAGGGTTTACTACATGTGTGACCCTAACTCTCCTAATCTATAAAACGAATGGTTGTACTTGATGGCCTCTGAAGCTCTTGCTCTAACTTTTTTAAGGCATTGGTTCACAAAGGAATATTGACCTTTGCAAATGCATTTACAGTTATCCCTTCCACATCGAGTGGGTTACATGATCTGTTGAATTCACTTAATTTTTGACCCTCCCCTTATACCAGAGAAGTCTGAATTATTATGGTATCAAAAGATAAAATATGTTGTATTATACAATACTATACATATATTTTATGTACTTCTGAGTTTCTGAACTTTTTCTCTGCATCATCTGCAACATCTGCAACTCCCCCCTCCAAATTCCTATTTAATTTTTTTATGCTGATCAGGAATACAGTGATGACCGCGATGCCGACCTTTGACTCCATGGTGAGGAAAGTCATGAAGAGAAAGGGATAATTGTAGCTCATCATCTCCTTGTTAGTAGTACCTTGCTTTCTGTGTTTAGGTCTTGGGCTTCCAGAGGCCAACTCCCATATACTATGAACAGCATGAGCAAAAGTCCAGAAGTAGGAATTACTCAAGAACCCCTTTTGTCTTATTTCCTTATCTCTAGCTCTTACTGATAATATAATCATAGCTAATATTTATAAGGCACTTTAAGGTTTGTAAAGAGCATTACAGATGTTATCTCATTTGATCCTTACAACCCTGTGAAAGAGATACTATTATCACCCCCATTTCACAGATGAGGGAACTGAGGCAGATAGAGGTTAAATGACTTTTCTAAGGTCACACTAGTAAATAACTGAGGAAGGATTTGAATTCAGTTCTTCCTGACTCCAACATTCTAGCTAGCCTCTTTCCTTTATTATTAGGGCATTACCTCTACAATCAGGAAGTCCACATTCTTTCTGATAAAAACCTCTAGTTGTTGTTGAAAAATTTCTTTAATTTCAAGTTTATTCTTATGACTTTGGTACAGTGAAGTTTGACTGATTCCTCCTGCTACCAAAGCATCTCCCTTTTCAGCCACTTCCCTGGCCAGGTCACAGGCAGCTTCATTTACATCTTTCCACTGAAATTAGAGAACATGGATTTATATAGTAGGACTAATATTTTCTATAAAGTCAAAATCAGATAGAGAACAGGGTGGGAAAAGAGAAAATTAGAGGTGTACAAGAAGTTTGTTCAAAGTATGGAAGAATTAAAATTTTATCAAAATCAGTGTTTAAAGCTACAATTGAAAGGGCAAAGTAGGAAAATTAAGTGAAGTAACAAAATAAATTTTGTAGGAGTGATCATAGGTTCAGAGCTGGGATAGACTTTAGAGGTCAACTAAGTCAACTCTTTCATTTTACTAATGAGGGAATTGAGGCCCACAGAGGTTAAGTGACTTGCACAAGGTCATGCTCATGGTAAAAGTGGGATTTGAAATCAGCTCCTCTGACTTGAGAGCTAGTATTTTTTATTTTATTATTTTTATTATCATTGTATTATATATTTATTATTGTATTACATATTTACAAACACCAAATAAAGTGACCATTTCCACAAACATAGTAGGACAGGAAGATGATTTACATGAAACTGATAAATCTCTATTATGTAGATTCTTTTACAAAAAAAACATATAACTTTCAAGGCTGCCCCACTTGTCTGTGATTTTTTTCTGGCTTTTTTTTCCTGTTATCTTCTTTGTGTTTAAAAATTGCTTCAGCGATCCTCTTTTATTTCTTTTCCTTTTTTGAAGTTGACCTATCTCTATTTCTCTTTTCCTTCCCATCCCTCCCCCCCCCCCAACAAACCAATCCCTTGTAACAAATATGCACAGTAAACAAATTCCCCCACTGGCCACATCTATGTCTTACTCTGTATCGTGAATCCATTGCCTCCCTGATAGGAGGTGAATGAATGCCATGCTTCATCTTTGGTCCTCACCAAGGGGAAGGAGCTAGGTTTTTTCCATTGCACCACATTACCTCAATGAATGGCAACAATTGAAATGAATGAGGCAACTCCAATCAAACAAAAGAATCAGTTTCCCTGCTTTGCTATAAACCCAAAGAAGAATAGCATGATACCTCTGAAATACTTTTAATCCTTCTTGCTGATCCCCAACCTATAGAATTTCATTTATTAAGAAGGAAAAAGGAGGGAAGGGGGGAGTATATATAGTTTCTACATGGGAAGTAAAGCACAGATGAGCTCATTTGCACAGGCTTCCATTGAGAAGGTATTTTGAATCATTTTCCTGCTTCCCAGTTTACCTTGCTTTCCAAATTGTCCTTGCCAGCAAAAAAGGTAAAAGTCTGCATGACATTAGCTCCAGCTCTCAGATACTCTCTATGAAGTTGGCGTACTGCAAAGGTAAGGGGGTTTTGAAATAAAAACAAACAAACAGAAAACCACCATAGCACATCCTTAATCCATTTTCATTAACCATTCACTAATATTCACTGAGTCACACCTAATTGGGGACTTAAGTATTTATGATAGGCTTCAGATGAAGGTTAGTAATAAGAACAGGCAACCTCAACATGAAGGGGTGGGAGGAGAAGCATATTTTGGACGGCCTATGCTATCCAGGAGCGCCATTGGCTGTTCATTGGTTGACCTTTAGTCCTTAACTTCTGGAGAAAATTAACTATTAGACTGGTGGGGGTGAAGGACAGGGCAAATTCAGTGACCATCAGACTTGTATAATCTCCCTAAAGCAGACTGAGTGAGGAGGCACTTAATTACTTGGGTATCAGGTTACTTTTGAAATTTTTGCCCCCTCAAAAAAATGTCCCCAAATTCCCACATCTTCTATGAAGTCATCTTTGAATTTCTCATAGCATTTTTGTATAGAGCTCTTCTATGGACTTCTTTGGTTAACATAATTGGGTTGTTTTATGCTACATTGGACTGTTAGCTCCTTGGGAGCAAGGAGAATCATAAAAGAGTTAGAGCCCGAAGGAATCATAGAGTCATTTAGTCCAACCCTCTAATTTTACAGATGAGGAGATGGGGCTCTAGTCATTAAATGACTCTTGAAAGGTCATGGGTAGTCAGTGGCAGAGTTGGGACTTGAACTCAGGGACTCGGACTTGATGTTCAGGGCTCTAGTTTCACCTCCCCATGTTGCTCCCTTCTGATCTCTTCTTTGTATTCTCAGCATCCTTCATATAGGCATTTAATAAATGTTTCTTGACAGTGAATGGGATTAACACACATCACCTTTATTTGTATGTTTTCCTTTAATATTTTATATATATATTATAAATTTTTATATTTATATAAAAATGTTTTATATATTTCTATGTTAGATGCTTATAGTATATAAATACAAATATAATATATATTTTTATACCAGGACAGGTTCCATGGAATTAATTATTAGAGAACATGAACTATGAACCATCTCCATTACTTACAACAGGGCAGAACAAAGCATCATGAAGAAGAGGACATTTTAAAAATGTGATGTTTTAATTTACCTGCTTCTGGGTACTCTATAGCTGCTTCTGGGGTCCAGAGTCCAGCTTTCACATACCCCCTCTTCTCAAGGGTAAAAACGAAACTTCCATCACCAATCACAACCTCTCCACTATTTAATCGTTCTAGAATGCCCTAGAAAGAAAGTTTGTTGTTGCTTTTTTAAAAAGACTTGAAGAAGACTTAATTTTAGGGAACAGGGCATGGATAATGATTTTGCAACACAGAGTGAGGAGGAGTAGCCAGACATGTAGAGGGAGAACCAGGCAAAAATGCTGTCACAAAACTCCAATGAGGAATGAATATTTAGGGCAATGTGGAGATCAACAGTGTCAGGTACATGTATTATGAGAATGAAAACTTTAAGGATTGAGAATGAAACATTGGATTAGCAATTAAAAGATGGTTGGTAAACTTGGAATGAGCAGTTTCAGGTGAGCAGTGGAGGTTAGAAATTAAACTGCAAGGTGTAATAGTCTGGCTCAGACTAGTCCTTGGTAATTTAGGTTGAATATTGAGGGAAATAAAATATTTGTAGGAAATTCCAAAACAAAAGGAGATTTACTTAGAGAATACACAGCAAAGATATAGTAGTTGACTTGGGTAAATGTAGTTTAGAAATGTCTGCTCAGCAGGGGAGGGTATGAAACATTTTTTCACCTTGTAGCCAATCCAGTAGTGACTCTTTCCAAACTTAGTAACTGACATTTATGTAGAGCTTTAAGGTTTGCAAAGTGATTTATAGTTGAACTTGATGCTAACCCTTAAAGAGTAGGTACTATACCCATTTTACAGATGAGGAAACAGGTTATTATTAATTATCCTAAGATAATTGAGTAACTTATTATGGCCACACAGGCAGTTTGGGACTGAGATCTTTCTGATATGCAAAGTCTAATCTATCCCTCTGTATGACTTGAGTTTTGATATAGTTGATGCCAAGTCACTCTTTCTGATAGGTTCCATAGCTTCTTAAGTCCATGTCTAGTTTGAGATATCATGATATTAGCCCAGAGGCTGTTACTTGTCTTCCTGTTTTAAATAGCTAGAGGACATCTATCCAGTACATGTAATAACTGTAAGTTTTTGGGCTGAATCTATGATTTCATCTGGATCAGGAACTCCCAAAGAGGCAAATTCCTCTTCTAATACTAATTGGTACCTCTTTTGCATGTAGAATGGCAGAGATGCCTGGGTCATTGAGAGAGCTTAAGTGAATTGCCCAAGGTCACAATGTTAGTAAGTCTTGAGTGTCTGAGGCTGGATTTGAACTCAGATCCTCCAGGCTACAGGGCAGGTGCTCTATTAACTGCCGAACCCAACCTATGTCTTCTAATTCTAAGACTGATTCCTAATCTACATGTTACTTTGCCACTTGGATAACTATAATAAAGTACATAAGTTTATTATTTTCCCTCTCCAGCCAAAATAGCTTTATTAATGTTATGGTATTCTTCATATAATTTACAATGGGCAACGGTAGGATTTTCTAAGTTTTTCCATGTAATGACTTGAGACAGTTTAGAATAATACTGTATAGCATTTATATTGGAGTAATATGAAAAAGCTTTGGTGTATACATTTTTGGAATATACTGTAGGTTAATACCACATTACAAATATTTCACAGAACACTAATTTTGAAAGGGAATAGGATTTTTTTTTTTTTTTGGCTGAGTTGCTTCTGAAGGAACAAACAAATTCTTTCCAAGCTGCATCTTCCTGGGTTACTGCAGCTCAGGTAGGTCACTTCTGAGCGACTGCATCTATTTGGGCCTGCCGCTTGGCTTTCATCTGAAGGTATCTGACTTTGCCCTCTTCGAACCGCTTTTTCTCTTCTTCAGTCTCTACCAGCAACTGAGGTACAGGGAGTGTCTTCCCCTCTTTGCTCAGGGACACGTAGGTAACAAAGGCACTGGCAGCACGGAATCTCTCTTGGGGATGCAAGGCGACAGGATCAGCATCCACCAAGACTTCGATCTCCATGGACTTATTGCTTGTGAAGGACATACGTCCAGAGATGGTGATGACACATCCTCTCCGGATCTTGTCGTGAAAGTTAATGGCATCCACCGAAGCCGTAACAATGTTGGTCTTGCAATGGCGGGCAGCCACAATCCCAGCTACTTCATCCATTAGCTTCATGGTAACACCTCCACGCACAAAGCCATGTAGAGTACAATCTGATGGTCCCACTAGATGTATCAAGGTGGACTGGCTGTAGCCGACAGTATACGGCCCTGGGTTAATAGAAGGCTGCATTATCTCCCCATTCTTCCACTTGGTTTCCATACGTTCCAGCTTTTGAGCTTCATATCTCTTCCTGCCTTCTTCTTCTTGTTCCTTTCGGGTGTACACCAAAGGAGGGACCTCAAGCACTTTATCCACGTTCTTCAGTGAGATGGGCACGTACCAGAGCGCTGCCTTGTTGGTCATTCTTCTAGCACCTGTGAGGATGTCTTCCGACACCACGGTGACCTGGACTTCCACCGAATGCTTCGAGGTGTAAGTAATCTCAGCACTGACATGAGCCACTTCTCCAATGCACATGGGGGACAGGAAATCTGTGCGTTCCACCCTGGCTAAGACTGTCACACAGGTCTCTCCTTTCTGGCTGTTACAGTGTCGGGAACTGATGATAGCCCCAGCCTCTTCTATCATTTTCAAAACCGTCCCTCCATGGACATTGCCTGCAAAGTTGGCGTCATCTGAGCGCATTATCCTGCTGATCTGGACGGCGGACGGGGACACGATTTCTTCGCCTGACACACTGCACTGCGGTCAATAGCCAGTTTCCAAGTGGCCCAGGGAGGAATGAATTAGGCGAGGTGGTGCCATGGAAGGGGAGGGAAGAAGCAAAGTACGTAAGTTTAAAAGAAAGGAGTGTGTGTCTTTTCTAATTTCCTTTCTCTCGTTAGGATAAGAGTTGGGTCATGAGATGCCCACTTTCCTCACCTTTTCCACCATGTTTGTATATTCATCTTCCCAAACACCCTATTTGTATAAAAGAGTGAATTCCTCCCCTTTCTTCTCCGTGTCTCCATTTTCTTTACTTTCTTACAACCAACAAAACAGAACAAATTTACATCCACGCCCTGGATTTGCTTTATTTAATGTCTCCCTCGATCCTTAAAATAAATAACATTTTTAAAGGAATACCTGCTTCTTCTCTATTTGAATGTAATGACCTCATCATCATTCATCCCGTTTCAACTGCTCAAATATATTTACCTTTGTAGGTTTCCCTTGATTATTATGTTTGCATTTCAAAGTTTTTACTCAACTCCAGTCTTTTCATCCTCTATTCTAAGTATCCATTTACCCCTTTTGCAGAGTAGGTTATTCTTGTTTGTAACTTTTTTATCTATTACCATTTGGAATACCATAGTCCAATAGTTTCTCACCTTTATAGTAAATGCTTCTAATTCTTGTCATATCTTGACTGTGGTATTTTGGTACCTGAACTATTTCTTTATGACTGCAGTATTTTTTTTTTCTCTATAGCTCTATAGTGTGGCTATAAAATTCCTTGGTGTTTTCAGTTTAGGGTTTCTTTCCGTTGGTAATTAGTGGATTCTTTTTATTTTTACTTTGGTTTCTGGTTCTAATAGATTTGGGAAATTTTCTCGGATGATATAGTGTTTAGTTTTTGTTGTTTTTGGTTCATCAGGATTTTAAAGAGTTTCATGATTCTAAAATTGTACCTCCTTGACCTATTTTACAGGTTAGTATTTGTTTGTTTTTCTTTTTGCTTTTTAGAAGGGGGAGGTAGGGCAATTGGGGTTAAGTGACTTGCCCAAGGTCACACGGCTAGTGTTAAGTGTCTGAGGCTGGATTTGAACTTAGATCCTCCTGACTCCAGGGCTGGTGCTCTGTGCCACCTAGTGGCCCCTGGTTTTGTTTTTCTTAGTGAACTATAGGGTTTAGTTGCATACAAACCAAAGGTGGAACCACTCACATGAAAGAATACAAGGCTATATGTGCTTCAGTGCCACCTTTGGGTTAAATAATTTTTTCTTGTTCTGGGAGAAGAAACTGCACAGATAACAAGGAACCAGGAAATTGCCTCTATTCAGACTGTAGACCACCACAGACTGATTTAGAATGGTCTGAATCTTGGGGCAGAGTGTTCTGCTGCTTTTATTCTGAAGTAGACAAAAGGAGTTTAAACCTTTTACAAATGCCAGGTCAGTTGTGTTTGATAGTAAATATATTTTCTTCTGTTTTCCCAATCTTTTGACTTTGGTCTAATGTTTCTTGTCTCATAGTGTCAATAAATTTTGTTTGATTCTATTTTCCCCCCAAAAGTCCACTACTTGGATGAGGCTTCCTATCTTCTGTTCTAAGATATTTATTCTCCTTAAAATTTTTTCCTCCTAGACTGTCATTCATTTAAAAGTTATTTTTAAAATTTCTTGCTTCATTACTTCCAGTCACTATTTTGGTCCTTGTGTCCAACTGACTTTTTCTCTGAGACTCTACCTGTAGTTGTTAAAGAGTTAATCTCTTCTTATGGGCTTACTTTGGGGGCCTTCTGAACCCATTGTATGTCTTCTTTGTGTTTGGTATCTTCTGTTTATTTATATGTTCTGTTTCATTTCCTGGATTGGGATTTTGTGTTTGGGCCAGTGCCCTCTAGCACTCTTAGATGGTTAGGCTTTGTTCCTGTCTTGTAGTTATTTGTGCAGCTTTCTCCCCTATAAGACAAATCCTTTAAACCTAAGGGGTGAGAGGGCAGTGAGGTGGCGCAGTGAATAGAGCACAGGCCCTGAAGTCAGGAGGACCTGAGTTCAAATCCGGCCTCAGACACTTAACATAACCCCAATTGCCTTCCAAAAAAAAAAAATAAAAAAATAAACCTAAAGGTGGCAGTGAAACACATATAACCTTCTTGGTTAGGTCCTATTCCCCTCTCTAGTCTGGATACTGCTGTTGCTGCTGTACCTGGGATGGGATGACTGATATTAGACCTTACCCTCTCCCTTAACCCCTGACTTCTCTCTCATTCTCCTGGTGGTGCCTTTTAGGTTCAGGCCTCAACTTTATCCTCTTTGCATGATACTAAGGTATAAGGTATATATAAGTTGGTTCCATTGACTTCTGTAGCCCTGATAAGCCCCAGTGGGACAGTGATGATCACACAGTTCTTGGCCCTCCTATATAATTCTTGGTGCTGATGGTAAGATGCTGGGTTGTTTTTGTTTTCCAGTGAGGGTCTTAGAGTTTAGAAGAATGCATAACTGAGCTCTGTCTCCTGTGCAGTGGACTCAAGAGACTGGCCTTCTTTCCTGCTTCAGTTCTGATAACCTAAAACCAGAAGTTAGCTTCATGCACCCAAAGATTATAGCCCAGGAAGATGGAGTTCATAGCTACTGTACCAGGAAGTCTTTAATGTCAGCACTGAACAAGATTTCATTTTAAAGTTTTTGCTATTTTTGCACACTGTCAATTCTACCTTGGGGAGAAGAAAAAACCCTCAAAACACTCCAAAGCCTATTTCTGGTCTTAAAACATGAAATCAACTACAATCCCCCAAATAATAAAAAGACCTGCTTTGGTTGGGTCTCCGTGATATGAAATGCAAATATTTGAAGGATCAGAAATTTCTTCAGGTTTGTAGGAAACTTCCAGTCTATGATTTAGTAGGCAAATCCTAGAGAGTTGTCCATGGCATATAGAGGTTAAATGATTTGCCCAGAGTCACACAGCCATTAAGTGCCTGACTCAGATTTAGAGCTGAAAGGACTCTTAGAGGCCATCTATTTCAAGCTCTTCTTCTCCCCCATTTTATAGATGAGGAACTGAAGCCAAGAGGTTGTGATTTCCCCAAGGTTCCCCAAGCTTCCATCTGTGGGGTAGGACTTGAACCCACTTCCTGTTGGCTCTAAATCTAATACTCTATCAAATATGTGCTTGTTTAATTCCTGAATTCTAGTCACTACACCATCCATACTGTCTCTGATATTTAACACAAAAATAACAATCAGATATTCATCATTCATTCAATCAGTCAAGATTTGGGATTTGTTTTCTAAAGCATGCTAAATTTGTGACTGAATATCTAAACAACAGTCATACAACAATAATTAAATGATCAATATTTTGCTCCAGGGGGCCCATCTCTCCCCCCCCCCCCCAATATTTACTATTTCTAGAGCAGGTTTGAATGAGTCCACATAAGAATCTGGAAACTCTGTTAAATCCTGAAAACACTGAGACAGGAGGGAAGGTGTAGGAATTCCTGGGCTCTGATTAGGCTACCTCCAGCTTCTTCTTCTTTTTTAAGCAATTGGGGTTAAGTAACTTGCTCAAGGTTCCACGGTCAGTTATTTTGTGTGGGTGTTAAATATCTGAGGCCAGAACCGATGGGGTCTCCCGACTCCAGGCTGGTGCTCTTACTCACTGCACCACCTGGCCAACCCTTCTGTAGCCTATCTTAAGAGAAAGCTCTTTTTTTTTTTTTTTTTTTTTTTTTTTTTGGCTTTAGGAAGCTTTCGGGGTTAAATGACTTGTCCAGCCAGGATCACACATAGTCTGAGACTGCATTTGAACTCAGGTCCTCTTGACTCCACTGTACCATTTAGCTGCCCCAGACAGTTAATTTTCTAAATTCAATTTGTCTCTGTAAAATTCATCCCCGATCCCACCCTCCCCAAATTCCTGTACTAACCGAGAGGATAGGGTTGAACCTTTACGGATCTGAGCATTGCTTTGTACAACTTCTAACCAAATTTTTGCAACTTAGTGAGAGACCCCTCGAAACGTTTGGAAAGGAAGTTTCAGTCGGGGGGGCGGGGCAGGGAGTTCAGACTGTTTGGGGGGAGGGGGAGGGGCAGGGAGAGAACAAGACCTGTGTTTGTAATCCTAGAGAGAGGGGAGGGAGAAAGGGGGCAGAGACGTGGAGTGGAAGTAGACAAAAGTTGAAAGGCAGCGGCAGGCCCATCAAGACAGCTCTGCGGGTCTGGACTGAGCAAAGGCGGTAGCTTGAGTGTGTGGTGGTGAGGGTAGGCAGAGAGAAACTCTCAGAGGAAGAAATTCAGAAAGACAAGAGACAGAGAGACAGACAGGAAGTCTTTTCCCCTCCCCCCTGCAAAAACCCCAACAAGACACACACAGAGCAACAGGCAAACAAGACAGAGATAGACAGACGGACAGCGGGACGGACGGACAGACAAAAAGATCAAGCCCCATAACTCTCACCTTCTTTACCCTTTTCCCCCCGACGGGTGCCATCTCTCCACTACTGGGACAACGCTTAGCCCAGAGACTCAGAGGGGAAAGGGGCTGTCTTGCATCTGAGAAGTAGCTGGAAGCCAAGGGGTGGACCTGGCCCTCCTCTTTCTCCCGCCCACATCGGGATAGGGGTGGGTCCTATGCCACCCCGGGGAGTTGTTCAGCACCAGTCCTGGGCTGAACCGAATGCTGCCCCTAAGGCGCCATTACCAGAACCCGGGCGCCTGATTGCTCAGAAACGTGCAGAATCATTGCTTGAGGAACCACCTGGGAATTATTAGGGGGATGCACATGTCCTGAAGTCAGTCGATCCTCCTATACCCAAGCCATGTTTCTGGGTGGCCTGAGGCAGCTGAGATTTCAGCTGCGAACAGTACAGTCCAACTTGACCCCGGGCAGCTGGCTTCGGTCAGTGTGCCGCAGCAGCAACGGGCTCCCCTTCCAGGAAGGGTGAGTGCGAGAAATTGGAGTCCTGGGCCTGCTTGGGACTGGGCTGGAGCGGGGGATGAGAGGTGGGGGTGGAAGTGTTGGAGAAGAAAGAGCTGGTGCTGAAGTTCAGTCTGGGCTTCTCTAAGAGGCTGAACCAAGTCGAGGGAGGAAGGAAAGGTAGAGCTGTCCAGCTCCTTTGCCAATTTATTGTTTCCGAGTACAACCACAGGGTTTAAGGCTGGTTGTAGAACGTCTTTGTTTTTTAATATTGCCATTCTTACAAGTCAAGATCCTTCGCCTTATGAAGTGCCACTTAGCTCATATTACGGTTTAATTTAATATAATTTCCCTAATCTGAATAATAAGTAGTGCAAACTCCTTAAGGGAAAGGATGGCATATTTTTTTCTTTATCTTCCCAGCGACCAGTGCTTGGCATTCCCTCGCCCCCCCCCACCTGTGTATTCACCTTCCAGTGAGCAACTTTAGCTATCAACACAGAGGGGCATCTTCTTTGCCACTTAAGAGTCTTAGAAAGTTGCCTGAGTCACTGAGAGGTTACTTGGCTTGCTCAGAGTCAGACAGACAGCAAGCATCAGAGACAGGGAATCTTCCTAACTCCCAGGACAGCTCTCTCTCTCTCCATTGCCCCACAATGCTTCTCACCTGGTATCTGTATGCAGCCAATCAACAGTTGTCGAATTGTTGCCTCTGAATCAACACTGAGTGAAATAAAGATTTTGCAATGATGATTTGATCAGTGGTTAAAAGGATTACCTGCTGACAGTTAAATAAGAAAATTTATGTCCATAAATCCCATTTTGGTAACTGCTTTATTATATTAGCCAGATAATCATAAAGCCTCTGTTTTGCTTTGTGCTGTGTAAACACAGCTGCTTTTTCAGATGACAAATGATGTTTATTTGGGAGTGTGGTTAGATTAAAGTGACAAAACAAGAGTCCCCCAATGTGACATAGACAGAAGCTGAGGCATGTGGTGTCGCTTCAGTGAGAGGGGTGGAGTTGGGGGGGAAGAGAATTGCGATCTGAAATCTGCCTCTTGTTTGTTGTATGACTTGTGCATGACAAAATCACTTGGTTTCTTCAGGTCCTAGTTTCCCCATTTATACATTAAGGGATTGAACTAGTTTTCTTAGGTCTCTTATCACTCTAAATCTGATGCTTCTGTAAGAAACAAATAGATAACTTTTGGTCCTGTTTGAATAGAAAAGGTCATGTTTGTGTTTCTGCTTTTATACTCCCCTTGATTGGCTATCAAAATATTTAAGTACTCTCTCTCTGGCCAAAATCCTTATGAAATTCTACAAAGGAAAGAAATCATATTTTGAAGTAATGGGTAGACAACTTCACAAATCTCCAATGGAAAGAATGTTTTAACAAAGAGCACTAGACTAGGAATTAAGAATGGAAAAAAAAACATTTGTTAAACACATACAATATGCTCTTTTGATATTTACTACAATCCCATAAAGTACAGATGCTATTATTATTCCCATTTTACAACTGGGGAAATTGAGGCAGATGTTTAAGTGACTCACCTAGCATCACATTGCTAGTATCTGAGGGCAGATTTGAACTCAGCTCTTCCTGACTCCAGGTCCAGGGCTCTACATACTTCACCACCTGTCTCTCAGGGTTAAGAGATCAAGGTTCTAATCCAAGGTCTTTTACCTACTAGTCCAGGGACTTAGATAAGATGTTTGCTCTCTGTGTTTCAATTTTCTTATTTATAAAATGAAGGGGTTGAACGAGATAATTTCTAAGACCTCATTTAAGTGCTGATATTCTACACTTCTATATCCCCACTGAGAAATACACATATCTGAGGTTTAAAAATTAATTTGTTATGGAAAATAGCCAGTCCACAAATACATGGAGCAAAGTACAAAAGGAGATGATAAAAGGTTATAGTTTAAATGACAGTTAAAAGAATAAATAAAAGTGGTATGGTACTTAGAAGTTCTTCTCCTATCTCTGACACATGCTAGTTTTTTTACCCTGAGGAAATCTTAAAAAAAATTTATTTTTAACTTACGGAATAAACCAAGCATTTCCTTAACAAAGTACAATAAAAAGACGATTGTACGTGAAACTGCAAATCTACTCTGCTATTCCTTTCAAATATACAACAAAATTATCATGCAATTTTTTTCCTACATATACTTCTATTTCTCAGTTTTTTCTCTGGATGAAAATAAGGTCTTCCCTCATATGTCCTTCATAACTAATTTGGGCATTTATAATAGACAAAATAACTTATTCACTTGAAGTCATTCTTAAAACAATATTGCTGTTACTATATACAATGTTCTGTTGGTTGTGCTCATTTCATTCTTCATTATTTCATGCAAGTCTTTCCAATGTTTTTCTAAAATCTTTGAGCTTGTCATTTCTTGTAGCACAGTAGTATTCCATTACAATCATATGCCACAACTTGCTCAGTCACTTCCCAATTGATGGGCATCCCTGCAATTTCCAGTTCTTTGCCACCAGAAAGAGAGTTGCTGTAAAAATTCTAGGACATATAGGGTGCTTTTCATTTTTTCCCTAATCATCTTTTCAAATAGACCAAGTAGTGTTATTACTGGGTCAAAGGGTAAAGGCATAATTCCAAATTGCTTTCCAAAATGGTTGGATCAGTTCACAATTCCTCCATCAGTGAATTAGTGTCCCAATTTTTCCACATCCTTTCCAAAATTTGTCACTTTTCCCTTCAATCATTTTATACAATCTGGTAGGTGTAAAATGATATTTCAAGGTTGTTTTAATCTGCATTTCTCTAATCAATAATGATTTAGAACATTTTTAAATGACTATAAATTGTTCTAATTTCTTCATTGGAAAACTGCCTGTTCATTTCCTTCGACCACTTATCAACTGGGGAATGACTTGTATTCTTATATATTTGACAAGGTTCTTTATATGTATTTTAGATATGAGACCTTTATCTGAAAAACTATAATCACTCCCCCAATTTTCTGCTTACTTTCTAATTTTGTCTATATTTGTTTTATTTGTACAACACTTTTTTAATTTAATGTAATTAAAATTATCCATTTTACAACTAATTTTGCTCTTTGTCTCTTATTTATTTGTTGATTATTCACCTATCCATAAATCTAATCAGCAGTATGTTCCATGTTCTTCTAATTTTCTTGTAAAAGCTCTCTTTATAACTAAATCATGTATCCATTTTGACCTTATCTTGGTAAATGGTGTGAGATTTATCTATGTCCAGTTTCTGCCATACTGTTTTCCAAACAATTTTTTTTTTTACCAAACCTTAAGTCTTTACACTTGTCAAATACAAGGTTGTTATGTTTATTTGCTGCTGTAAATGTATATCTACTCTATTCCATTGATCTACCTTTCTATTTCTTAGCCAGTACCAATTAGTTTGATAATTACTGCCTTAAAATACAGCTTAAGATCTGGTACTGCTAAGCCTCCTTCCTTTATACTTTTTAAAAATTATTTCATTTGATATTCCTGACTTTTTGCTTTTGTAAATAAATTTTGTCATTATTTTTTCTAATTTAGCAAGTTAATATTTTGGTAATTTAATTGGGATAGTATTGAATATATAAATTAGTTTGGATAAAATTGTCATTTTAATTAC
Organism: Petaurus breviceps papuanus; assembly: GCF_028583685.1. Classification (NCBI taxonomy): domain Eukaryota; kingdom Metazoa; phylum Chordata; class Mammalia; order Diprotodontia; family Petauridae; genus Petaurus; species Petaurus breviceps. The sequence continues at coordinate 19,072,833 of NW_027185903.1, read as the reverse complement.
TTTGGTCCTGTCTGTTCATGAACAATTAATATCTCTCTTATTATTTAAATCAGATCTTACTTGCATAAAAAGTCTTTTATAATTTTGTTTATATAGCCCCTGGGTTTGTTTGGGCAGGTGTTTTTTGTTTGTTTTGTTTTGTTTTTACTGTCTAGATTTTATAATTGGTTAACTATCTTTTCATAATTTTTCTTGAATTGCTTCTATTTTTTTCCTAAGTTTTCTTCATTCTCTCTTGTTTGATCTTTTAATTCCTTTTAAAGTTCTTCCAAGACTTCTTTTTGGGCTTGTGACCATTTGACATTACTCTTTAAGATAGGAATCGCTTTTTTTAAAACTTCTAATTTTTCAGTGCTCCAGTTAATTCTGTAAATTGTAAAGTATGTACTGACTGGTCTTGGTAGATGGAGTTTCTGCAGTGTGAGTTGCCTATACCAATTACATCACAGGGAGGAAGAGGAGGAGGAGGAGGAAAAGAAGGAAGATAAGAAGAAGAAGAATCCCAAGTCTACTACGTCTTGCCTGTGTGACCTTTGACAAGTTACTTAATGTCTCTGGGCCTCAATTTCCCCATCTATAAAATGTTGAGATGGGATTAAATTACCTAAACAATCTCTTCCAGTTCTAAGTTGATGATATATTTTTTTTAATTTAGGGACAGATTGTGTTTTCTGTGGCAATGTGGCTAATATGGAAATGTTTGACATGACTACACATCTATATCAAATAGTTTGCCTTCTCAAGGTGTGGGAGGGGGAAAATATGGAACAAAATATTTTTTAAAGTTTAAAAATTGCTTACATCAGGGCGGCCAGGTACCACAGCGAGTAAGAGCACCAGCTCCAGTGTTGGGATGACCTGGAGATAGAATCCCGGGCTCAGACACTTAGCACCCACCTGGCCGTACCTTGAGCAAGTTACTTAACCCCAATTGCTTAAAAAAAATTGCTTACATGTAATTGAGAAAAAATTAGATGAAAAATATTTAGGGACAGAATAGAATTTAACTATTAGGCTCTTCTCAGTCAAAACAAGGGATGTAATTCAAATTACTTGAAATTTGGGGAAAGTAAATATTTGGAGATCATTTCAGGTTCATATTTGTTCTCAATATTGTGTAAAACAGGAAACCTCATGAGGGTCCTTTGGAGTAGAAGCTACTGCCAGGAAGAAGGAACTTGATAACTAAGACAGAGGAAGGTAGCAAAGAATCCATAGTAGAGGAAATGCAATGAAAGGAAAAGATCTAGGAGGGAGAAGAGGGAGACTGTGAAAGCAAAAAGTCAAAGACAAATCAACCCTCATCAGCTGTTTGACGTGGAGAATAGGTAATAACTATCATAAAAAAGAAAAAAGAGCTTTTGAGAGTTAACTCAGTACCTGAAACTTGGGGCAGAAAAAAAAGGTTCAAGAACACTTATCCAGTAAATAAATTAATACACCATAAGTCAAATAATTTGTTTTTCTAGCCTTATTTTTGTCTTTTTTGTAAGAGCAGAACATTTAGTAGAGAAAGGCTTGTCTTTATGTCCTCTAGGCAGGTGGTTAGTATGTGTCTGTTTAAGTTTATTTCATCCTCAGACAGTGGAACATTTATATTATGCTTTAGCATCCTAAAGAAACATTACATACACTAAAAGGTGATTAGTTTTAAAAAGTAATCAGTTATTATCATTTAATTAATTAAATATTTAAAAAAATTCAAATGAAAATTAAGAGCCTCCTTTCTCCCTTCCTAATACATCCTTGCTGAACCTTCCAGTGATTTTCTCTTCTTCAGAAAGGAAGGCCTCTCAACCCTCTTCTACAAACATTCTATTCTAGTGCCCTGTCATGGTGTAGTGGTCATTGATCCTTGGCCCTCAAAGCCAGGACAGTGCAATTTTAGGTCAGTCCTATCAAGATGAAAAGGTTTTTAGTATAGAAATGTATTTTTAAAAATAAATTTTATTGGTATCTCTTTTGGGGGAGGTCAAACTTGTTCTCTTTAATTTTATAACATTCTTTCTGGATACTTTTATGGTTGCTCTTTTCATTTACATTCTTGTAGTCATTGTGTACATTACGTTTTCCTGACTCTGCTTACTTCACTCTGCTTCAGTTCAGACAAATCTTTTTATGTCTCTTTGCATTTATCATATTTGTCATATCTTACAGTGCGATAATTTAATTCCATTGCATTCATGTGAGAAAAAATATTCTAAAGACAAAAATGTTGTTGAGAGTAAGGAAATCTGGATTCAAAGCCATAACATGGAATTCTGGTGTCTTAGTGTAAAGGTGAAGGACTACTAAGGGTACTAAGGGGTACAGAGATCATTGGTGCCAGGAGATAGGGAGCAGAGACCTTGTAGTAGAAGGTGGGCACAGGAGGGTAGCCAATGCTTGAGGCCTCCTCAGGAGAATGGGAAGGAAGGGGAGAGGGGTTCCATTTTGCAACCCCTGGAGGTGGGGCAGACATGGGTCCTAGCAATGGTGTGGGACCATCATAGAGGAATGTTAGCCTTTCCCCACTCTCAGAGAGGGGTGCAAATATGGACCTCAGTGGTGGCTATAAGTTAATGAGATTTTTGCTGATAGCAATTCATAGAGCAACTAACCAAGGCACAGAGGGGTTGTGATCTGCATATTGAAGGAAACATCCTCATGAGCAATATTCAAACCGATCTCCATGGGCTTTAGAAATGTCTTAAAGCAGATAAAATCAACTCCAATGGGAACCAAGTCAAGTTACATAAAGTACATACTTGTGAGCTGGTGAGTTTGACCCCAGCCTCCATGTATATCTGGTATGGTCTAAATGACATGGAGACAGGGCATCCTTCCCCCTACTCCTTGCCATCTTTTTTATGCTATGCCACATTTTCTAGCTCCCTGCCCCCCCCTTCCACATTCATTTATTATGCAGTTCAGAGAATAACCTCATTTTAGTGGTTTACTAGGGCTTTGTGAACTTTCTCTTCTCATGACCCATTTTCACATTTTGGCATCATTCATTGACATTGCATGGCCTGAGGGCTTGCACAGTGCAAAGTGTGTATGCTTTGTGTTCAGAACAAAGGCTGCAGTGAAGTTGCTCTATGCAACATGGGCAAGCACTGCCAGAAACCCCTCGGATTCACTGAACATTTGATTTTTAATTAATTTTATTTTTGCTCATTCAGAAACCTTTTACTGTTTCCAAACACAGTTTAAGAAGTGCTAGGCTATACTACTGGCTGCTGCTGCTGCTGCTGCTGCTGAGGCAGTCTCTTTGTTTTAAGTCTCTAAATGTTTGATCCCCAAGGGGCAGAGCCTTTGCTTGGAGGGCACAGTACCATGCTGCCCATGGAATTAGGGGCAATGGAGGCTGCATACCTATTCTGTTCTCTATTGGCTTCTGTTCTCTTCCCAAAACTACCTTTCCTGTTTGGGAATGTCGCTCTGTGGCAACAGCTCTTTCCCCTTTTGCACTGCAATACTTCATACATTAAGACTTTAATAGGATCCAGGATCCCATCGACATGTGTGTCCCCTGAAGATCACAACCCACCTACACCTTCTCCCTCTTTGTGATTCTTCTCCATGCTCTCCCATAGGTACCAAACAGAGGACCTACTCAGAGTACTAGAGGTGTCCTCTAAATCTTTTTATATTTCATTGAAAAAAAGACACCCGAGAATCATAAATACATTATTGGAGATAACTGAGTATGTGGGGTCAGCAGGAATGTATATGAATAAGTAGCAGATAGTGATGAGTGGTGTAGTAGTTTTTATTACTGTTGAATGATTTCAGTTGTGTCTGATTCTCCATGATGCCGTTTGGGGTTTTCTTGGTGTGGTTTGCCATTTCCTTCTTCAGCTCATTTTATAGATGAAGAACTGAAGCAAATAGGATTGAGTGACTTGCCGAGAGTCACACAACTAGTAGGTGTCTGAGACTGGATTTGAACTCAGCAAGATGAGTCTTCCTGACTCTATCCACTGCAGCAGAGAGCACTGGAAATGTAGTCAGGAAGACTTGAGCTCTATCCACTGTGTCACTTAGTTACCTTTATTTTAAAAAGTACTAAATACTTGATGATTTTAATTAAACTATTGCTATTTACCTCATTTCTCTGAGAGTTAGATATACTGTAACTTCACTAAATATCTGTCTCCTTGGATTTCAGAAAAGCGTTTACACATAAGAAATGATTTGGATGTATATGAGAAGGAGTGAAAAATAGGTAATTTAAGAATTATCTTTCAGAGAAGGGAAAACAGCTTCCTTTTCAGAAACAAGATGGAAAGACACAGCAGAGACAGTAATCATCGGAGGTGGCTGTGTTGGTGTGAGCCTAGCTTACCATCTGGCCAAAGCTGGGATGAAAGATGTGGTGCTTTTGGAAGCATCTGAACTCACTGCTGGATCTACATGGCACGCAGTAAGAAAACTGCTATTAATCTATTCATTCACTCAACAATCATTTAACAAGACTCTACTATGTTCTAAGCATTGTGCTAGGGAATGAAGATAAAATGGAGATGTACATATAATTAAGATATCAGTCCTGCACCTACTCTTCACTTTTTTTTTTTAAAGCAATTGGGGTTAAGTAACTTGCTCAAGGTTACACAGCCAGTTATTTCTGGGTGTGGTACTAAGTATCTGAGCCCGGATTTGAACCCCAGGTCATCCCAACACTGGAGCCAGTGCTCTTACTTGCTGAGCCACCTGGCCTCCCCTAAGCAATTGGGGTTAAGTAACTTGCTCAAGGTTACACGGCCAGTTATTTCTGGGTGTGGTACTAAGTATCTGAGCCCGGATTTGAACCCCAGGTCATCCCAACACTGGAGCCAGTGCTCTTACTTGCTGAGCCACCTGGCCGCCCCTAAGCAATTGGGGTTAAGTAACTTGCTCAAGGTTACACGGCCAGGTGTTTCTGGGTGGGTGCTAAGTGAGCCCGGATTCTATCCACAAGTCATCCCAACAGTGGAGCTGGTGCTCTTACTCGCTGTGCTACCTGGCTGCCCCTACTCTTCACTTTCTACCATAAACTCATTACCTATGATTTCTTTTCTCTTGTTTAGTATAGGGAACTCTTAGATAAAAAAAAAAACTCTCACTAGCAATGCAGAGGGGGTGCCCCCTCTGAAATTTATAATCTTTGGGAGGTGTTTGGAACCACTAAGATTTGGATTTTACCTAGGGTCACATAGCCAATATGTATCAGGCAGAATTTGAACCCACATCTTTCCTGACTCAAAGCCTAACTATACCACTCTATTTCCATACCTGAGGTTCTTGACCTTTTCCCTATCATAGACCCCATTGACAATCTGATATGGACCCCTTTTCATAATGCTGTTTTTAAATTCATAAGATAGAATGCATGGGATTACAAAGGAAACCAATTTTATGAAAATAAAATTATTAAGATATTAAAAAAAAAAACAAGCTCACAGACTCCAGGTTAAGAAGTCCTATAGAGTTTATAATAAAAGTACTAGAATGATTACATGTAAACTAAAGGGAATCAGCTGGGTTTAAATCCCAGTTCTGCCACTTCTTACTGAGACCTTGGATAAGTCATTAAATTTGACAAAGAGTGAGAAGGAGAATCTTTTGCTGTCTGTAGACTTTTTATTGAAGGGAATAGGAGGATCCTCTAGTCTAGATTCTTTGGCACCTTCAAGGTCATTGTTTATTCGTTCACCTCCCCCAAATAGAGCAAAATAGCTCTACTGTTTTTGTGTGTGTGTGTGTGTGTGTGTGTGTGTTTTGTTTTTTTTTTTTTTTTTGCAGGGGGAAAGCAGAGCAATTGGGGAAGCAGGGCAATTGGTGTTAAGTGACTTGCCCAAGGCCACACAGCTTGTAAGTGCGTCAAGTGTCTGAGGTCGGATTTGAACTCGGATCCTCCTGACTCCAAGGCTGGTGCTTTACTCACTGTGCCACCTAGCCACCCCATAGAATAGCTCTAATGTTTATAGCACTTCCCTCACAACAATTCTTTGAGGTGGTAGGGAATGTTTAAACTCTGGTCCCCAGCGAAGGAATTAGTTAAGTGGCAGAGCTGAAACTCTTACCCAGGTCGGGATGACCATTTCATTGTTTTCTATCAAACCCCCTTCTTCCTGCTTTCCTCTTCCTAACTCCTCTTTACTAACCATAAAGAGCTTATCGCTGGGAGTTCCCATTATGAGTGAAATCACAAGCCTGGTCCAATTCCATACAATCTCCACGCCTACAATTACTTCAAATGATTGTATTTTTAAAGAAGTATACATTGTTGGATTCATAATGATTACTTTGTTCCTGGGATATCTCTTGCTGGAAATGTTCTCTCTGGCCTCATAATTTCCTAGACTACTTTGTATCTTTTCTTTATCCCCATAAGCCCTACTTTGTATTGTATTTATTTTTCTTCGTGTTGGGAGCAGAGACCAATTCAATGGTACCTTGCACAAGGTGCTTTAATAATTGCTTTTCAATCTTGTTTTTTGGTTTGCTTGTTTGAATTGATGAATGGAAGGAAGCTCATACATTTATTACAACTTTATGTTTTCTTATTCTGAAGAATTAAACCTGGCACTTTACATTCATTCATTTATTCAGTGTCAGATATAGAGAATGATCCAAAAGTCTTAGCACTTTTTTACGCTATTAGAGCTTAAAACTGCCCTAAGCCTTTTGGGACACTCTGTATGCAAGGTACAGCCTGAAATTCAATGATGAATCCATTGCCCTCAAGGAGTTTCCAGTCTAGTAGAAGAATTGAGTTACACTTTACTTCAATAATTCATTTGATCTGGGGTCTTACTGACATGGGTGGAGATACCATTGGGGGGGCAACTCAAAACTCACCGATGACTCCTCATTCTGTTTAATTCTTGACATCACTGCACAGATCTGAGGAATATTCACCCAGAGGACAAAGACCTTTTAGGGTTTTTTTCTTTTTCATTTTGTGGGTACCAGTGGAATGCTAGGGTTAGTCATGCTAGGCTCGTGATCAGCCTACCTCCTTTTCTGATCACACTTTTCCTCTATAATATTACTTAACAACATTTCTAAAAGCATTTATATAGCTTTTTGAGGTTTGCTAAGTGCTTTATACATAAAATCTCATTTTATCTTCACAACACCAGGGAGGTAGGTGCTTTTATTATCCCTATTTTGCAGTTGAGGAAACTGAGGCAAATAGAGATTAAGAGATTTACCCAGGGTCACAAAGCTAAGTGTCTAAGGTTGGATTTGAATTTAGATCTTTCTAACTCTAAGTCCAATGCTCTAACCACAACCTAGTTGTCAAATATAAATAATTCTAATAAAAAAGAGACTGTTATTAGTGCATGAGAAGTCCAAAGGGGGCCATAGGAGTTCAGAAAACAGAAAGATACATGTTAGGCTGGGAGAACAGGAAAAGCATTATAGTAGAGGTGACCTTCAAGCTGAGTGCCTCCTTTGATCCCCCAGACTGATACTGTGGTGTTAGCTATTTAATTCTCAAGAGGTAAGTATAAAAATTCTGAAGATGCTCATTTTTTTCCCTTTTCTTTTACAAGGCAGGTTTAACAACTTATTTTCATCCTGGAATAAACTTGAAGAAAATACATTATTACAGCATTAAGCTTTATGAAAAGCTGGAAGAAGAAACTGGGCAGGTAAATGGATTAAATGAAAGAATTCATATTTAGATCAACATTGGCTCTGATAAGCAAGGTTCATAAAGAGATTTAAACTGTTGGAAAATGGTCTTCTTTTCAGTTTTATTGCTTCTTCTCATCTGCGTGTATGAGAACATGCAATTACCTCAGTAGCACACAATTACGATATATGGTAGGAATCAGTTTAGAGTGTGCTGTGGAAGTCTCTGGGATTCATTTAAAAATCAATTCAGCCTACAATATCTTAGAATTTAGTCTTTATATAAAATCCATTTTTATGCCTGTTTTTTAAAAAAAGTAAACAGGAAGCCACTTTTTTTTTTTAAGCAATCAGGGTTAAGTAACTTGCTCAAGGTTACATGGCCAGTCATTTCTGGGTTTGGTGCTGAGTGTAGCCGGTACTCTCACTCGCTGAGCCACCTGGCTGCCCCTAAGCAATTGGGGTTAAGTAACTTGCTCAAGGCTACACGGCCAGGTGTTTCTGGGTGGGTGCTAAGTGTCTGAGCCCGGGATTCGATCTCCAGGTCATCCTGACACTGGAGCCGGTGCTCTTACTCGCTGTGCTACCTGGCTGCCCCCAGGAAGCCACTCTTAAAACAAAACACCAGTATTATATACAGAAATCTGTGAGTTGAGGTCCTTCTGTATTTGGTCTCTGAGCTATCTGAAAATCACATATGCAGATTTTCCACAGGTCTCAACAACAACAACAATAATGGAAGTAACATCTGAGGTTTATTTAATGCTTTAAGGTTTGCAAAGAGTCTTAAATATGTTATTTCATTTGAGCCTCACAACAACTCGCTAGAGTAGTGCAGGTATTATTATTCCCATTAGATTATAAGCTCCTTGAAGGGACTGTCTTTTGCCACTTTTTGTATCTCCAATACTTAACACAGTGTCTGGCACAGAGTAGGGGCTTAATAAATGTTGATTGATTGATTTTATAGATTTGCTTAAAAACCATGAATAGCCCAGTGTACAATATCTAAAATAAGTTATCACAGAATTCACGGTTCCAAAGAGCATTCCCTTCATCTACTGGCTCATTCTCTACCATCTACAAACATGTGCATGTCTCCCCTATCCTGAAAAAACCCTCACTTGAGCCTTCCAACCCTGCTAACTTTCATCCTTTATCTCTTCTGCCCTTTGTAGCCAAACTCCTCAAAAACTTCATCTACAATAGTTGCCTGCACTTCCTCTGCTCTCATTCGCTGCTTAACCCCTTGCAATTTAGCTTCCATCCTTACCATTCCATTGAAACTTCTCTCTCCAAAGTTACTAATGATCTCCTAGTTGCCTATCCTCTCTTATCAATCCTTATTCTCCATGACCTCTCTGCAGTCTTTGACATTTTGCTCCCTATCTCTGCCTTGATATTCTCTTCTCTCTAGGTTTTCAGTCTCTCCTGGTTCTCTTCCTACCTCTTTAACCACTCCTTCTCAGGTTACTTTGCTGTATCCTCTTCCAGATCATGGCCCTTAACCACAGGTACCACACAGGGTTCTATCCTGGATCCTCTTCTCCCTCTATACTTATTTCACTTAGTGATCTCATCAGCTCCCATGGATTGAATTACCATCTTTATTTCGGTGATTCTCAAATCCTGACCAAATCTCTCAGCTGACCTCCAATCTGGCATCTCCAACTGCCTTTCACATGTCTTGAACTGGATGTCTTAAACTTAATATGTCCAAACAGAATTCATTATTTTCCCCCCTAAGCCCTCCCCTCCTCCTACCTTCCCTGTTACTATACAGGGCAAAACCATTCTCCTTAGTCCCCCAGGTTTGCAATCCAGGAGCCATCCTGGCCTCCTCACTACCTCTCACCCTCCACATCCAATATGGTGCCAAGACCTGTCAACTCCACCTTTGCAACATCACTCTAATATGCCCCCTTCTCTCCTCTGACACTGCTACCACTCTAGTGCAGGCCCTCATCATCTCTTGACTGTATTATTGGAGTAGTCTACTGGTAGAACCTCCTGCTTCAACTGCCTCCCCACTCCAACCCATCCTCCATTCATTTGCTTAAAACACAGGCCTAACCATGACATGCCCTACATGAACCCACAACTCAGTAAAGTCCAATGGTTCCATTTTGCCTCTAGGATCAAATACAAGATACTCTGTTTGGCATTCAAAGTCCTTTATAACCTGGTCCCCTCCTATTTCCTTCCTCCTTGCTATATAATCTTCAATCCAGTGACACTTGTTCCCTGGCCTCCTGGCTATTTCATGGACAAGATACTCCATCACTAAATTCCAGGCATTTTCTCTGTCTCTCATGCCTGTAACATTTTCTTTACTCTGACCATTGACTTCCCTGGCTTCCTTTAAGGTTGAGCTGAAATCCCATATTTTACTGGAAACTGTCCCCCAACCCTCTTAATCCCAATGCCTTCTCATTGTTATTTCCTTGGATGTAACTTGCTTTGTATATATTTGTTGTCTTTTGCCTTTTTTTGTATTCCCAAAATTTAGCACAGTGCATGGCACATAGTAGGTGCTCAATAAATGCTGACTGATTGATCTCATCATTCTAGAAAAATTTTCTTTAAAGATCTTTCTCATTACAATAAGAACTATTAGGTGAATAAGTATAATACTTTGTTTTATGTGAAAAGCTTATATTTGTCAGAAGCACAATTTCTTTAGCCTATGATTCTGCCAGTCCAAGGTGCCTTTTTGTGGCTGTCTGATAGATGTACAGTGTCCAGCCCAAAGTAGCACTGATATATCTCAGAAAGTTGTTAGTGTGGCTAGGACATAAAAGGTCAAGGTTTGGATCAAGACGAATTATTATTCTCTGTGCCGTGTATCCTCACTCCAGTATAATTTTCTGACATTAACCCATGTAGACCTTTTTTCATCCCCAGCTCTGTCCCTGATGTTTTAAATTTTATTTCATAACTTTCTGGTCATCTTTGTGCACTAGTTACCACTGTGAATTTTTGGTTTTCAATCTTCGAGTGGTGATTTGTTTTTCTTTTTTTTTTCTCCAATTAATAACTTGTATTCATGTCTTTTAAAAGAATCACAAGTATGATAATAATCATTGCCTAATGCAACCCCATCCTGCTTTAAACCAAACAAAACTGTAAACAAAAAACCAACTGACAAGGTGACTGTATTTGACAGTATATTTATCATTCCATATCCACTTTGATATCAAAAAGGGAGGTATGTTTCCTCTTCTTTTCTTTGGGAACAATCTTGGTCATTTCTTTTTTTTTTTTTTAATTTATGAGCAATCAGGATTAAGTAACTTAACTTGCTCAAGGTTACACGGCCAGTTATTTCTGGGTGTGGTGCTAAGTGTCGGAGCCCAGACTCAATTCCCAGGTCATCCTGACACTGGAGCTGGTGCTCTTACTCGCTGAACCACCTGGCTGCCCTCTTTTTTTTTTTTTTTTTAAGCAATTGGGGTTAACTTGCTCAAGGTTACATGGCCAGTTATTTCGTGTGGGTGCTAAGTATCTGAGGCCACAACCTATCTCATGTCTCCTGACGCCAGGGCTGGCACTCTTACTCACTGCTCCACCTGGCCGCCCCTTGGTCATTTCAATCAATCTGAATTTGACTGCATTTTGGTGCTGTTTTCATTTACATTATTGTAACTATTATGTATGTTATCATCTTGGTTCTACTTTACTCCTTATCAGGTTATATGTCTTCCCATATTTCTTAGAATTCCTCACATATGTCATTTCTTACAGTCTTATTATATCTATTACATTTGTAGATCCCAATCTGTTCATTCACCTTTTCCCCCAAAGGACACTCAAGCTTTTCCCAATGTTTTTTGCTACTGCAAAGAGTTTCTACTATGAAACATACATACATATGTATACATGTGCGTGTGTGTGTATGTATGTGCATGCATATGTGTGTGTGTATACTCTTTCTTTTCTCATTCTCATTGACCTCCTTAAACACATTCCTTTCCTGTGAGCATCACCTGCCCTCACCACTATTTCTGTGGAGGATGGAAAAGACATTTAGGACAAGTAGCAAGCGGTCAAAGATTTGTGAGAAATTAGAAACTATGAAGACTCCAGCCCTGGGTCTTAGGTCTTCTGATCTTGATCAACTTCTAGAGAATCCAGATCTTCCTTAAAATAGATCCAGACAGCTTTCTTTGCACCTGGGCCCCAGACTTTCACTTTTATTACTTCTGAGTTCGAACTGATCCCTAATTCACAGCTAGCCCCACAGAGCCTTCTATACCATTCCTGAATTGCATATTCTCGTTTCCCATTGGAAATAAATCCTATAAAATCCACTTTCATGGTCTCTTGTATGGAGATGGGTATAATAATGGAAAAGGGGTAATAATGTCAAACTGGTAATTAGGCATCACATCCAATTGAATAAATCAATAAATATTTATTAAGTATCTACTATGTGCCAGGCAGAGGCAGCTAGATGGCTCAATGAATAGAGTGTTTGACCTGGGGTCAGGAAGATCAGAGTTCAAGTCAGGTCTCAGACACTTACTAGCTATGTGACCCTGGGCAGGCCACTTAATCTCTGTTTGCCTTAATCTACTGGAGAAAGAAATGACAAACCACTCCAGTATCTTTGCCAAGAAAACCTTTTGGTTAGCATTTGCTTGTTATGGTCACAAATAGTCAGGCACGATCAATTATGTTAGGTATTGTGCTAAACTCTGAGCGTTCAAAAAGAGACAAAAGACAGTCCTCATCCTTATTGAGCTTATGATCTAATGGGGGAGACAAGCTAACAGATATATACAAGACAAATAGGTCATAATTAGTAGAGGGAAGTCATTATAGTTAAGAGATTGGAAAGGCTTCCTGTAGAAGGTAGAATTTTAGCTTGAATTTTGGTTGAATTTGAATTCAGGTTTTCCTGACTCCAGGCCCATCACTCTACCACTGAGCTACATAGCAGCCTATTGTATAATCTATATCAAAGGTTCCCAAACTTATTTGCTCTAATGCCTTCTTTAAAAAAAAAATTATTCAGTGCCTTCCATCTACTTTTTCTTACCCCTTTAATGTTTTTTTAATTGCTTCATTTCAAAAAATATAACTAATTTTTTAAAATGAGACCCTTAAATTTAATAATTATTGTAAATTTGTGGGGGGGTTTCTGCATTGAAATTTTGATGATGCAATATTGCATTATATAGCCATATAGTATCATATTGTAAGCAAGTCATTATAGTCCTGTTGGTGTGATGAGGTGCAGGTTCTGGGAATCCACTTGAGCTCTCCTTGAATCTTTGAGGTACCAGGCTCTGGGAACCCCCTGGTCACACAACCAGGATGTGTTAGAGGTGGAACTTGATTTAGGTCTTTCTGCCTCTCTCTATCATGTTCTAAAGTTAATTGGCTTTGTGACCCCTTTGTTTTTGTTTTGGCAAAGACACTGGTGGTTTTCCATTTCCTTAGTTCATTTTACAAATGAGGAAATTGAGGCAAACAGGGTTAAATGACATGCTCAGGGTCACACAGTTAGTGTCTGAGCTCAAATTTGAACTCAGGTCTCCCTGACTCTGGGCAGCCGGGTGGCCCAGAGCACTGGGCTTGGAATCAGGAAGATTCATCCTTATAAGTTCAAATCCCTCTTCAGATACTTACTAGCTGTGTGATCCTGGGCAAGTCAATTAACCCTTTTTGACTCAGTTTCCTCACATGTACAATGAACTGGAGAAGGAAATTGTAAGCCGCTCCAGTATCTTTGCCAAGAAATCCCCAAATGGGGTCACAAAGAGTCAGACATGACTAAAAATGATTAAATGACAACGACTTCCCTACTCCAAGCATAATACACTACCACTGTGCCATCTAATTGGCCCTGGCCCTGATTGACTTTCAGATCTATACTAATACTACATCCTGATCCAGCTACTGCACACTTTCTTTAATTTCATAGTCTTCACATGATTTTCTCGTAATCTGCATGTGCATATTCATGTCTTTTATCAATATACAAATATAGTCCTGCATGTTTTCATTCTGCCATTTTTGTTACTCAGTCATTTCAGTCTGACTCTTTGTCCCCCATTGGGACTTTCTTGGCAAAAATACTGGAATGACTTGCCATTTTTCTCCATTATTCTGCCATATCTTTTTGTTAAAATGTTAACCAATATCATGATTCTTTGTTTTTTAGTAAATCTTTCCTCACACATTCATATTTTTCAAAAAGCTAGAGGAGAAAACACATAGGGTTATTTTCCCCAATGACAATTTGTAATATTTGTTTCTTGTGGTTATTCTGACAGGTGGTGGGCTTCCATCAGCCTGGAAGCATCAGAATTGCAACAACTCCTACCAGGGTGGATGAGTTTAAATACCAAATGACTCGAACCCACTGGCATTCCACAGAACAGTATCTTATTGAACCTGAAAAAGTGCAAGAGATGTTCCCCTTACTGAACATGGAAAAGGTATTCTTTCTTAAGCAGGTCTTCAAATATTTACTGAATTGAATCACCTTTGAAGTTTTTACATAGGTAGAAACATATCAACTTAGGGTATTGTATTTTCATTTTAAAGATCAAAACTTGGTGAATAGATGCAAATCTTTGAGAAATTGTTAAACTGAGCATTATATCTGTTAAATGAAATAAAGAATTGGCTTTCCTTCCTATGCCACTTGAGGATACACTTTCAACACTTTTCTATAACTGCACTAAAGGGGGGGAAAGTAGGTCTAAGGTCCTTTACAGTTAAACCTTCTTTGGGAATTGGAGAAGAAAAAAAAACCCTGACTGTGTGAAGATAGTGTAAAGATCATGGATATGGTAGATATATATGTACATATCATATATTGTAGTAACTAATTTATAGTTTTATATGATCATATATAATATTGATATATAGTATTTATAGTATATTAAATAAAAGAGGAACAGAATAAGAAACTTATTCTAATTATCCATGGATACTCAAATATGATTCAAGCCATTTCTAAACTTCCTTGAGAGACCTTGTATCAAACTTGCAAAGAGACTTATGCCCTACCGTTTGTTTACATTAAGAAATACTAAGAGAATCATGTTAAACAAGAGATGCTGTGTCTTTTCTGTATAATATTATTCCCTACTCACATGTTCCTCTTGTCCGTTAATGGAGAAATCCTTACAGTTCTGTCCTTGAACCCCTTTTTCCCCTTTCTCTCCCCTCCTCATTGACAATTTCATTCATTCCCATACTTTAAACAATCACCACTGTGCAGATGATTCTAAATCTGTAACTCAAACCCAGACCTCCCTCCCAAGCTCCAGACCTTCATTTTCAGCTGCTTACCTGTGGGCATCTCTACATAATCATCTGCCTGGTATCTTAAACTCAACATGTCAGTGAATTAACCAGTCAAAAAGCATGTATTAAGCACCTTCTATGCATAGGACCTTATGCCTTTGCTCCAGTCTAGAGCCACAAAGCAAAGTCTCTGCTCTTAAGGAGCTTACATTTTTAGGAGGGAGACAATGTGCAAAGAATATGTATACAAAAGAAACATACAGCACAGAAGGCAGAGTCTAAGAAAGGAGGACTTCTGCACTTGGTGGATAGGGAATAGTACTGGGAAAAGCCTCCTGCAGAATGCACTATTTGAACTGAGTCTTGAGGGACGCAAAAGATTCTAAGAGGCAGAAGTGTTCAAATGAATTTAGTTCCTCTTCCTCTTCCTCCCTGCCCTTTCCTCTCTTCCTCACCCTTTGTGGGGTCCCCCCACCCCAGCTCCTAGTCTACACTGCTGGACTGGCAAGCACTCAATAATTCAAAAAGATCAAAATAACTAAATGCTGATTGGGGAATTATTCTTCAATCAGCTTTCTGTATAAAGTCAGACTATGAACTTGATAGAGCAAAGATAAAAATTAGCATAAAACTAGAAGAAAGAATAAATGTGGGAAAAAGCATAGTGTGTCACTAAAACACTTTTATCCTGACCTATTTGTGAAATTGTTAAACATGAAAGATCAGATATGGCTGGAAGAAGAGACAAAGTTTACAAATATTTAAAATAGACATTTAACCTGTACAAATCAATTGGTATAACTTAGAGACTGAAAAAGCATAAAAAATTCCTTAGTCAGTAAAACTTTGTTGACATATTTTCCATGATGAGATAGTGTCAACCAAAGAAAACAATATTTTAGAGTTTAGACTGTAAACTAATTTGTAAGATCTTTTGGAAAAGGATGATGAAATATTTGAACAGCATTGCTTCATAATACAAAGAGAAGTAATGGAAGGCAAAATCAATGTAAGAAAGCTTAGAGGGGTGGCTAGGTAGCATAGTAAGATCACCGGCCCCAGAGACAGGAAGACCCAGGATCAGTTTGGGCCTGAGATACTTGGCACCCAAACAAAAAAACTGTCTGTGTAACCTTGGGCAAGTTACTTAATCCCAACTGCTTAAAAAAAAAAAGAAAGAAAAGAAAGCTTAGAGAGAGACCCAAGGAAACAAATCTGGTCTTAGGGCATTTAATGATGAAAATCAAAGGAAGAAAAAACAAAGACAATAGAAAAAGTCTGCAAAAACAAAAACTTTTTATTTAGTATTTTATTTCCCCCAGTGACATGTAAAAACAATTTTTAACATTCATTAATAAAACTTTGAGTTCCAAACTCTCTCTCTTCCTCCCCATTCCCCACCTTGAGAAGGCAAGCAATTCAATATAGGTGTATTATATACATGTGTAGCAATGCAAAACATATCCATAATAGTCAAGTTGTGAAAGAAAATATAGACAAAAAAAACACTAAAAAAAATAAAGAAAGTTATAAAGTATACTTCAGTCTTCATTGTTATCAGCAGTTCTTTGTCTGGGGCTGGATAGCATTTTTCATCATAAGTCCTTCAGAGTTGTCTTGAATCATTATATTGCTGAGAATTGCTAAATCATTCACAGCTGATCATCCTACAATATTACTGCTACTTTGTATACAATATATTTCACTTTGCATCAGCTCATATAAGTCTTTCCAGCTTTCTCTGAGAACATCCTGTTCCTCATTTCCTACAGTACAATAGTATCCCATCAATCACATACCACAATTTTTTTCTGCCATTCCCCAGTTGATGGGCATATTGGATTAAGATCAAGGGAGACTCACCAGAATCCTAGAGTCATTACTGTGGAAAGTAGAGGGGCAGGTATCTGCCTTCAGGACATGCAGATTCTACTCTGAATTCCCCAGATGACTGTGGTTTTGCCTTTGTCTCTGAGCTGAATCCCATTAGTCTCTCTTAGCTTCCACTGCCCTCTATGCCTCTGACTTCATGATTTCCATGTAGGGCAACCCCTGGTTATACATAAATATCAGCAAAGTGCAAAGCATGGAGATATATATATATATATATGCTCATGGAAGGTTTTTGCTACTGTTGTAGAGGGAATCCATCATAAAATTACAAGTTTAAGAGTGATTTCTTGTGGATTGTGAGGTCCTTCAGATGCAACCTATTTGTGGATGACATTGT
Organism: Petaurus breviceps papuanus; assembly: GCF_028583685.1. Lineage (NCBI taxonomy): Eukaryota > Metazoa > Chordata > Mammalia > Diprotodontia > Petauridae > Petaurus > Petaurus breviceps. The sequence goes on along the minus strand of NW_027185903.1, from coordinate 19,055,729 downwards.
CTTGGTTTCATTGAGCCCTAGGATATCAGGGACTCCTGGAAGAGAACCTAACTGTTCATCTCCAAAGGAAAAACTCAATGGATTGAAGAATGTCTATAGCATAGATTATGAAATGAGGATGGATGGACAATCTTATTCTTTAGCGCATGTATGCATGTAAGTGTAGATAGATGTGGATATATCCATCCATTCATCCATACACACATACACACATACACACACACGGGTGTATGTGAGAGAGACAGTGAGACAGAGACAAAGAGACAGAGAGAATGCTATGTAGTGAATGTCCTGAGTTGATTGTCCCAACTCTTCCTGAGGCATCAGGTCCCCATAGCATGGGAACTACATCCTTTCAGGTCCTAGGGGTAGCTTTGAGGTGTTGGGGGTTATTTTGCTTTAATGCTATAGCCTGTAAGTCCCCACTTGTGTACTTCCTGCCATGATTATTGAGTGATACTAATTAACTCTTAGAAAAGGGGTATTTACTAATGGGATATAGTAAGAACAATTGGTACAAAATCCCACAAATACACACAGAATTCATAGAGTGCTATACTAGTATGCTCTCCATGTTAGGAAAAAGTAAGGAAGTCACTAGCACATTGGGCAGACCCTTCCAGGCAGCTAGGTGACAATTTTAGCCTCAGACACTAGCTATGTGACCTTCTGTTTGCCTCAGTTTCATCATTTGTGAAAAGGTGATCATAATAGTGCCTGCTTTTCAGGGCTTTTGTGAGGCTCAGATAAGATAATGTTTGTAAAGGGCTTAGCATAGTGCTTGCCACATAGTAGACAGGATATTCATGCTTATTCCTTTCCTCCTGAACCCCCCATTTGTGGGGAACTTATGATAGGACATGGGCAAAAGTTGGAACAGGATGGTCAAACATGGATGGCTTGACATACATACATATATATTTACACACACACACATATAGTAAGAAGGAATATTCTCAGCACAATGCCTGGTACATTGTAAACACTTAATAAATGCTTATTGACTGCCTGACTACCTGGAAAGCAATTAATTTTACTTCAAATTGGTGAAATCCCAGGTCTGTTTGACTCTGAATACTTTTGTTCAAACTCAAAGTGATTCCCCAAGAATTATATGTACATATGTATGTAAACATATATGTGCCATTAAGTTATTTAAATACACCATATATTCTATTCCTCAGTAGCATCACCGCACTGTGAGTAGGTATGAAGCATATTCAACAGTCCATGGGCAGAACACTAAATCAAATAGATAAGTAAACAATCCATTGTAAATGGAAGCCTTCTCAAATGTAAACAGAACATTTGGAAGTGTTTAATACTCTGAATCCCTATTTAAATCAAGAGTGCTTTGTATATAGAAGATGCTCAACAAATATTTGTTAAATGAATTCAAGAATATAATTTAGTTCTCAGTACTGCTTTAGTATTGAAGGAATGTTTTGTCAAAGTGTTTGTTTTTCTGTATGTTACTAGCTTTCCAGTTTATAAAAATCATTAAACAGCTAGACAAAGACTATTATTTACTAAAAAAATAAAAACCATGGGAAAGCCTTCCAAAAGGCCTCTTTGCTGAAATTTTTATTTACATGTTGCATATGCCTCAATTACATAAGAGAAAAGCACCCTGGGAATAGTCTGTACCATGACTCATATTGAAAAATGTTTTACACCTCCCAGAGAAAGAACTGATGGAGTCTGAATACAGATTGAAGCATGCTATTTTTCACTTTCTGTATTTTTTTGGGTAGCTTTTTTCTTTGGGTCTGTGTTTTCTTTCACAATATGGCTAATATAATAATATGTTTTACATGATTGAACATGTAAAATCTATTGCTTCCTGCCTCTGGAGGGAAGAGAAGGAGAAAGAAAATTTGGAACTCAAATTTAAAAAAAAAATGAATGTTAAAAATGGTCTTTACATGTGATTGGAAAAAAAATAAATTATTTCTTAAAATTTTTTTTAAAAGTCTGTATCAGGCTAAATGCTGGGTTGGGTTTCAAAAATCTGATTTTATTCTTATGTGGAAATGAAATGTCTCTGGTAGAAAAACTCTACATTTCTCTGAATTCATCTTGTAATCCATTAAGGTTTTAGCTGGACTTTATAACCCTGGAGATGGTCACATTGATCCTTATTCTCTCACTATGGCACTGGCTGCTGGGGCCCGAAAGTATGGTGCTCTACTAAAATTTCCTGCTCGAGTGACCAATCTAAAACCCAGATCAGATGGGGCATGGGACATTGAGACCCCACAGGGATCTATCCGGGCCAATCGGATTGTGAATGCCACAGGTAAGTATCTTTGGTATAGGTTTTGAAACCATTTCTTCAAAGTATGTAGTTATAAAATCTTTTCAACATTAAATTCAGTACAATTCGATTTCATAGACAATTAATAAGCACTTAGTATGTATAAGGCTCTGTGCTGAGTAGTGAGACTGCAAAGACAAATATAGAATAGTTCTTCTAATGGAGGCTGTGTTCTCTTAGTTACTCATATTTGAACACATGTTGTGAAATGTGAAGAAATATTGTGATTCCTAAAGAACACTTTTCATTACTAGTATGGGAAACCACTGTATGTTTATTTAATCATCCAAGTCTAAGATGTTGGCATATTCTTCCATTCTCTTTTTTCTTTGTTGTCATGCTATTCTTCTTTCATTTAAAAAAAAGAACATGGGGGGGGATTTAGAAGCATTTGTTCCTCCCCCTCCTAGCAATCGAACAAAAATAAACACTCACAAAAACTATTTATCTTCCAACATAACCAATGCCCCCATGTCAAAAAAAAAAAAATGTGTGTCTCATTTTGCATTAAAGTCCTTCACTTCTCATGAAGAAAGAGATGACCATATTTCCTCTTTGGTTCTCCAACATAGTAGCTTGTCATTGCATTGGTCAGGATTCTTTCAAAGCTATCTTTTTTTATGTAGAAATTGCTCTCCTAGTTCTACTCACTTTACTCTTCCTCAGCTTCCTCTGAAACTATGTATTTCATCATGTCTTATTGTACATTAACATTTCATTACATTCATATATCATAATTTTTAAGCCACTTGCTAACAGGCGGACACTCTCTTAGATTCCAATTTTTGACTGCCATGAAATAGCTACTATCAATATAGTTGTATATATGAGTCCTTTTCTTCTTTCTTTTGTCTCTTTGGAGGTATATGCCTAGGAATAGTATTGGTGATTCAAAGTGTAAGACCACAATATTTTTTGCCTTATCATTTCTTTTTTTTTTTCCATTTTGATACCTGCTGCTTCCTCTTTGTTCTTCAACTAAGTCCTGTCACCCAACCCAGGGGTGTCAAACTCAAATAGAAATGAATCCCTGCAAAAGTCCTATTGACTTAGAAAATCACAAATCAGCATTATCTATGTTGTATTGTATCTTTATATTGTTAAATGTTTTCCAATTACATGTTAATTCAATTCCAGCATCCCAGACCAAGAATTTGACATCTCTGATTCTTAAATTCAATAGTTCTACCTTCTATTTTTTTTTCTGTTTTTCTTAGTAGAGTGGATGATTCCTATTTTCTAGCCCTATCCTTTCTTACTAGTTCAAATTTCAGTTTAATGGTAGACTTAATCTTTCCCTTTTAGAATGTGCTTAGACATGCTCCATAATCTCTACTCCAGATAATAGAATTTATCTGGTATTATGTGAGAGAATTTTCAACTTGGCAGCTGAGAAAATAATTGTCTTGACATAGCTATCATAGCTGTTTTGTGAGACAACAATGTCTTGTGAGAATATGTACATAGATTATTTTAGCATCACAGCATATAGAATTGGAAGGGACCACAGAGATCATTATTTGACCCTCTTATTTTACAGATAAGGAAACTGGGGCCCAGAGCAATGTGTTCCTGGTCACAGGTACTAAGTATCAGAAACAGGATTTGAACCTGTTTTTGAAACCAAATCTAGAGCTCTTTCTAGTATGTCATATCAGTATAAATATTTTCCCAGACAAATAACAAACTATGCATATAAATTACATTGTAATTACAATAATGAAATATAATTAAGTAAAAATTATAAGAAGCAAATAATAAAGCTTTTGTAACTTGCATTTGCTTTGCATATTTGGTATATCTACCTATATATGTATGTGTTATCTTCACCATTAGAATGTAAGCTCCATTCACTCAACCCCAATTGCCCTGCCCTCCCCTCTCCAAAAAGAAAAAGAAAATTTAAAAAGAATATAAGTGCCATGCTTGGCATGGTGGTACATGCCTATAATTCCTACTACTGGGGAGACTAGTAATTCACTTGAGTTCAAGAGTTCTGAATTACAGTGGGTTAAGTTAATGGGAGACCAGACTAAGTTGAACATTAATATGGTGAGCTCTTGGGAGTGGAAGGGCTGCTGGGGTGGGAGTGGGGGTGGGGAGGTGGCAGGGGAGCAGGATGCCTAAGTTAAAAATGAAGCAGGTCAAAGCTTCCAAACTGATCAGTAGTGGAGTCACAGTAATTTAATTAATGAATATTAGAAACTTCAAAAAGATTTTCCTTCAAATATTTTAGACTCTAAATCCCCTCTGGAGATCTTGGGAGTTATTTTAAATCTCTATACTTAAGTCAAGGTTAGAGAAAACATTCTCATTTTTAAAAATAGCCAAAAGTGTCCTTCGAATCCTCTTTTAACTTATGGTCCTTTGAAATCTATCTTTATGATAATATTTGATATATTCATGTCATATGCCACTCAGTTACAAAGTCCCATATGACCTAGGAACAGATATTAAATGCTTTACTGACTGATAAAATATTAGAGCTCAGAAGGATTTAGGAGCTAAATTTCTTTTTTTTTTTATTTTTGGAGGGAGGAAGGCAGAAAAAATTGGGATTAAGTGACTTGCCCAAGGTCACACGACTAGGAAGTGTTAAGTATTTGAGGCCAGATTTGAACTCAGATCCTCCTGACTCCAGGGCTGATGCTCTATTCACTACGCCACCTAGCCACCCAGAGCTATAGTTCTTGAAGTATTTTTGGTTATGTTACAATAATCTGTACTGTGAAGAATCATGGCACACTGAATATTTAAGTCGGCAACACTATGAGAGGCTCAAGCATGCCTAGTTTTCCTTTAATAAAAGTTCAGTTCTTAACAATTTTAAGGTCTGACACATTTAGATGTTGATATGTGTATGTAATAGGTAAATTTTATTTATTTTATGGCTAATATACTTAGCCTACATTATATCATGGCTAAGTAATATTTTACATTAAACTAAATTATTTATAAATTGTCATTTATTCACAATAGCATGACACCCTAAAGTTCTTTCCATACCTGACAAAACTTGCAGCACAATAGTGTACAGCAGCATATTCTTTCAAAACCATTATCTTGATGAAGTTTCTAACTGAACAAATGAGAAAACTTGTATAATATATAGGTACTGTGTGTGTAACAGGTTACTGTGGCAGAGTAACTCCATATATGGCAAAAGGTGTAATAAGTACAGGGAAGGTCAGGGAAAATGGGAATAGATGCATCTATTCCTCTTATTCCAGACTTCATTTTTTGTTCCCAATGTCTATCCCCCAAATAACAATACACATAGAGGTTAGCATACTAATTTTTTTAATCTAGCTGTGGGATAAATAATAGTAAGAAGTAGTAGACTGAAAGTGAAAGAGTAGGAAGAGATTAGCAAAGTGGAGACAAAACTATCCCTATTTGCTGATACCATGATGTTGTACTTAGAAATCCAAGGGAATTGGCAAAGATTCTGACAATTCATAACTTCGTTGAAATTGCCAGCTAAAAAATAAACCCACAAAACTGGATAAAATTTCTATATAGTAACAAAATACAGAAGACAGTAATGGTAAGGGACATACCATTCAAAATAACTCCAAAAGTCCACAAAATATTTAGCAGTCAATCTACAAAAAGACACTCAATACTTGTATAGATTTAGTTCCAAAATTATTCTTAAAGATATAAATAACAACTTAAATAGATGGAGAACATTCAGAACATGGCTAGGCCATACCAGTATAATAAAGATGACACTATCAAAGTCAATTGATAGATTTAATGCTATGCCAACCAGACTATCAAAGGGATACATACTTAGAAACCTAGATTAAATAATAACGAAATTCATTGCCAAAAGATCTATGTTATCAGGGAGATAATGAAAAAAAAGGTAGAAAAAAAGGGAGGGAAGATGTCTAGCCCTTAAATATATTATAAAGCAGCAATCACCAAAACCATTTGATACTAGTTAAAAATTAGAATAGTAGATCAGTAAAACAGAGTAGAGAAGAATGATTCAGAAATAATTAAACTCAATAACCCAGTATTCAAGAAACCCCCAAACACAAATAGCCTAAGAAATAACTCCATATTTGATAAGAACTGCTGGAAAAACTGGATAACAGTCTGGAAGAAATTTGACTTAGATTAACATCTCAAACCATAGTCAACAATAAATTTAAAATGGGTAGGTTACCTGAATATTAGAAATTGCACTATAAAAATTTTGAAGAGAAGGCAGATTATATACCGTTCATAGCTATGAGCAGATGGTAAATTCTTCCCTGAATAAGGAAGAGAGGCAGTTACAAAAAATGAAATAGATAATTTTTGATGACCTGAAATAAAAAAGCTTTTTCAAAAACAAAATCAATGTACCCAGGATAAGAAAGGAAGTGGTTAACTGAAGACAAAAATCTCTGGGTAAAATATCTCTAATAAAGATCTGATATACAAGATATCAAGCTAGATAATTAATAGAAATGTAAATGACCAAAAGTCATTCCCCATAATTAAAGGATCTGAACAGAGAGTTCTCAAAAGAAGAATTGCAAACTATTACTAACTATATGAAAGAATGCTTCAAGTCCTGAATAATGAGAGAAATTCAAATCAAAACAACCCTGAGGTTTTACTTCATACATAGCAAACTGGCAAAGATGATAAAAGGCAGGAATGGGGGAAAGCAAAAGTAAGTTCTGAGATTTCATTAACTTTAACAAACTATTATCATTCAAGATGTCATTTAATAGCTGTGTGACCCTGGGCAAGTCACTTAACCTCTGAGTTTCCTCAGTTGTAAAATGGGAATCACAATAACACCTACATCACAGAGCTGTTGTGACGGTCACATGAGATCATTGTTGTAGAGCGCCCAGCCCACCTAGGATATGCTTAATAAATGTTTGTTTCCTTTCCTTCCCTTGCTCTTTACCGTCATCACTCAGTAATCTTTCCTTCTCTGAGGGCTATTACTTGTCTATTGCACCTACTTCAGTTCCTTATCACAGCCAACTATCAGATTTCTGGTTATTCTTCCTCCTTTCTCAAGGTACCTGAATAAAAATCCTCTCAACTTCAAAACCTGGAAATGGTCTTGGAGACTTCAATAGTCTGATTGTTATCTCCTTGAACATCCCTGTTCATGAACCTCCTCAACTTCCATTACCTAAGTCTTCATTCCACTTCAACCTCCACAGAGATGACCACATCATAGATCTCACCATCTCCTATAACTGTGATCCTTCACCCCCAAATTATTCTTTTTATTACTTCCTTTCATCTTTTTCGATCCTTAATCCTCCTAAATTTATTCTTCTCATGGTGACCCCTAGCCCCTATACTACCCTTGGTCACCTCCCAGACTGTCCCACATGCTTGGAATGCACCTTTTTTTTTATTTCTATCTTTTAGAACCCCTAGCTTTAAGACTCCACTTGGGACCATGTCCTCTTCAAAGTCCTTCCTGATCCCCTCGGTTATTAGTCATCTCTTCCTCCACAAATTGTTTTCTACTGTATCTACTGAACAAGATTTGGTAGAGATAGATTGTAGAGAGAGGGGTAAGACTGGTTTCATGTATGGTATGTGGAATAAAGAATGCACTAGCTTTCTAGAAATCAGGAAAGGCTTCATGTTTACACTGAGTTTTGAAGGAAATTAGGGATTCTATGATACTGTGGATAATTTTACCATACTGTGGATAACAGGGACAGGGCTTTGCAGATCTTAAAGTGTTACATACATGTTAATTCAGTACTATAGTGGAAATAGGATCTCAGGTAAGTTCTACCCCAGATCATTCAGGTTATAACCATCCACATCACATCCTAGGCAGCACCTGAGGACATACTCCTTGTAAACCCTTTACATAGAGTCCTCCTCACATTTCTATGCCATCATGTATACATTGGACGAAATGCTTTCCTCACAAGGACCCTGTGAAGGCAGGCACCATAGCATCCTTATTCTTACTATACTTATTTGAGAGATAAGGAAACATAGATAATAAGTGTCAGAACCAGGACCTGAACCTAGGTCTTCAGATTCTGCCATGCTGTATGACAAGGTGGCTGTCAGCATTGATGATTATTTTCCACATGATCCCTTCCAAATAGTCTTGCTGTCTCCTTGTGAAACTTTCTTAGATATTTTTTAAATTTATTCAGTCAGAGGTGTGTTCAGCTTCTACTCACGTGGAGCTCAGTATTTAGCCAAAAGAAGTGCTCAACTCAAGTTGACCTTCTGCATCAAAGGCATGACAGAGAATGGAGCCACTGTTGAGTCCATGACAAACCCAGTGGGAGCAGGAAGCTCTTCAGCTAGCCTTCACTCTTTGTTTTAACTTCATTTCTGCAGATCTCTACCAATAGCTTTGGTGCCAACAATTCCTAGGGCTTTTGTTTATTTCCCTTTCCCTTCAGTTACTGGCATTTTCCATGTGAACATTACCTTGTCTCAATTTGTTTGTTTGAGGTTGGGATATGTTTATGTGGTTGGTTCTGGGAGAAACCAGCTAATCCGAGGAAAAGGCTGTAGTGGAGGAGAATACTTTCAATGTGTGGAGTCCAAGGATAGGGGAGTTTCCAAGGTAAAGAGGTTTCTATGGCATAGCAGAAAATTTGGAGCATAGGGATGGAGGGGGCAGACATGCAGCCTCTAGGGGGCGTGGCTAGAGTCCAAACTGTTAGAAGATTGTGAGATGATTCACGAGGATGGTGGTTGACCCAGCAAGGAATTGAACTAGTTATCCTCAGAATGTTGGCAAAGCTCCATTCACCCACATTAATTATGGCACTGCAAAAGAACTATTATTTCATAGCTATTGCAGAAACTGACCAAAGGTTACTAATATAGCTCTGTCATTTAGAAATAAAGGAACAGAGGCACAGAAGTGGTTGTAGGATGCCCAAATAAGATTAGATTGTGACATGCAGGAGCTGCATGGTGAACCTCCCATTTTACTCTACTGGGTCTCATTTGGGGATCCGCAGTTTAAGAGACTAGGGCTCCTAGGATTAAGACCTGAAAGGGATTTTACAGCACATCAAAGAAGCAACATGGAATAATGGAAAGAGAGCTGACCTTGGGATTAAGAAAGAGCGTGGTTAAAATTCTGCCTCTGACACATACTAGTTATGTGACCATGAGAAATCATTTAACCTCTTTGACCCTCAGTTTCTCATCTCTAAGATGAGAGCAATAATATTGGTGTTATCTGTCTCACTGGACTGCTGTGGAGGTGCAAATCAATCAACCAATTGATAAACATTTATTAAGCACCTACTATATGCCAAGCATTGCTCTGAATGTTGGGGATACAAAAAGAGACAAATGACAGTGAAAAAGACAAGCTAAAATAATGTATGTAAATTATATAAATTTTAGCTAGTATTCATTATCTGGTCCTGCTTGCCTTTTTTTTTTAACAGATGAGGAAGCTAATGCCTCTTGAGACTATATAATTTGTCCAAAGTCACACAATAATAAATAGCAGAGCCAAGGTTCAAAACCAAGGAATCTAAATCCAAAGCCAGAACTCTTTCCAGTGTATTCTACCTGCCCAACAACCTGGATCAGATTCAGAAGAGAAGAGAAAAGGAAATGATCAATGAGTTTAAAAAAAAAATAGGACCTGGGAGGAGAAAACAAAATTAAGAACAGTAAATGGGATTACTTAGTCATCAGATGAACTTCCATAAATTATTATGAGGAAAAAAGCCCCCCCCCCCGCCACATACAAAAAAAGCGCATCCTTTGAACAGCTGTGTTTGACAATGTGGTGTCAGATAATGACCATAATTAATTGACCCCAAGCATAAATAGTTGTTCTCTCACAGGGATGTTGTGAAGCTTACAGGATATAACATATGGGAAGTATTTTACAAGCCTTAAAGAATAAATGCTAACTAGTATTCTCTGCTGGTTGGAGATTCATCACTATAGCAGGAAATAAGTAGCCTTTCTGCTATTTTAGCATTAGAAACATCATTCTACTGATGATTGTCCTTTGGATTCTTAAAATAAAATGCCTTAGTAACCAAGATTTAATCAATAACGTGACTATACTTTAAATTTATTTTTATTCTGGACTTAAAAAACACCAAATGAAATAGGAGTTTCCATAGATATTGCAGAAAGCTCAGGTTTTAGGGGCACCTTGTATACACAGGAAGTGACAATCTTGTCTTTTCTTATTTCATTCTTCCCCTAAGAACACATAGCAGGATGCAAACAGTAGGAACTAGATAAATGCTTGGTTAATAAAGAGTACAGAAAGAATTCATCCTGGACAACATGTACATATTGCTTTATATGCATTATCTCATTTGATCTTCACCCTAACCTTGAGGGCAGGTCTCATAGGCATCATCATCCCTTGTTTTATACTGTCATAGATTTAGAATTGAAAGGAATCTTAAAGGTCCTTGAGTCCAGTCCTCTCATTTTACACGTAAGGAAATTGAGGGTGAATGACTTACCCAGGGTCACAAAGCCATAAGGTAACAGAACTGGTATTTGAACCCAGCCCTTCCTGATTTCAATTCCACCACTCTATCCACTATGTCATCTGCCCTGAGTCACACAGCCAATTCTTATTGGGCAGGGGGAATTGAAGATTAGAACCATGGTCTGTCCTTACTTTAGGGTCATCTTCCCATTATGAAAGAGGGGAAAGTGTTTTATACTCTGCCATATGTATAATCAATCCTATTCAATATTGTTTTTAGTTAAATCACTTTATGGAATAAATATTAAATGCCACATTTTTACATTTGTGTTAAAATGCCCAATTATTATTCATTTAGGATTTTGGGCTCGTGAAGTTGGCAAAATGATTGGACTAGAACATCCTCTCATTCCAGTTCATCATCAGTATCTTGTCACAGCAACCATACCTGAAGTGAAAGCTTTAAAAAGAGAGCTCCCAGTTCTTCGAGACCTGGAAGGATCGTACTACCTGCGGCAGGAACGAGATGGGCTTTTACTTGGTCCATATGAAAATCAGGAGAAAATGAAGGTCCAAGATTCCTGGGTGACCAACGGAGTCCCACCAGGTCAATCTATTAAGTGACACATCTGTCCATTCACAATGATTTTCAAGTTCCCTATAAGTCACAATATCCCCCCCAAATACTGTGCAATCATCAACCTGGGGGGCAAGGAGGGTTAGAAGCTATCCTGAGGTCCAATATTCCTTTTGAAAAGAGCCCAAGGGGGATATAGGGAAGAATATGCAGTTGGCCTCAGCAGTAGAGATTTATTCCTCAGGATATCTTGAACATGAGGGGCTCACAGTGTCTCCTGTCTGATACTGGACTCATTCTATCAACCCCATTCTCTTTGGCTTACTTAGCTTTATCTTTCCTCTTTCTGCCCCCTCCTTCCCACATACACTTAGCCTATTCCCCCTCCATCTCATTCCCCCTCCACCCTATTTGAAAGCAATACCAACTCATTTTAAGAGATAATAATGATAGAAGAGGCAGCTGGGGTTGTGGCATTCAGCTTAACATATGTATGTAGTAGGTATGTATCTATGCATATGAAACTGGAAAAGCATATATATATATATATATCTGAGCCTGTTGTTTTCATTCAGAGAAATATAGACTCAGATTTTATTTTATTTAGAGCATGAAAAGTGAGGCAGTGGGTGGGAGGAAAACAAAAGGAGAATAAGGATCAGTTAGATTTTTGAGATAATCTTCTTCCTTGAGAGGTTCAGACCTAAGATGAGAAAGGGTAGGATTTTTTTCCCATTTGGGTTTTTTTTATTTCTGATTCAGATGATTATTTTATTTATTTTTCCTATTCAGTTTTTGCTATTTTCATCATTTCCCATTTATATTTTGTTATTGAAGTGAGAATTTAAATTTTATCATAATTATAAATTTTATATTTCAATAGCAAAATTCCCAAAGATCAGTGAAAAGAGAAGCAGTTAGGAAGGGTTCCTTCTATGGGTGGAGGGATGGGGGCAGGGGAGGGGCCTCAGGGCATCTTAAATTTTCCACTCCTGGAAAATATGTTCTTGCAAGTAAAAGGTAACAATATTATAGAACAAACCTGGGTTCAAGTACTGCCTGCCACAGACACTGGCTACGTGTCCCTGGGTAAGTCATGGCAACTTAGGCGACTGACTGCAAGTTGCAGAGCAGGGATTTATCTACTCCAATGTACATAAAGATAAAAAGAGACTCTCTTCCAATAAAATTGTAAGTCTATCCCCAAACAAAACAAATAAATAAAAAAAAACAAATTTTATTACTAATTTACTTACAATTATTTTTCCTATTTGTATAAATTTTAATAATTCTCTTGACTGCAGAAGGAAAACCAATGAGAAACCTTTAAAAGAACAATTAGTCCCAAAGATATTTGTAAGACCTCAGAATCGCTGAGTGCAGAATATGAGGGCTCCTCAGGCAGATGCCTTACCCATAGGTCCTATCTTGGCTAAACAATCCCAATCAAATCAACCTGGGAATGTAGGTGCCAACTTCACTCTCTCTATGATTCCAAATTCCAGCTATTTATCCTTCAAAGAGCTCCCTGCTTGGGAGCAGACCACCTGGCCCACCAGTTTCTGAGTCAGGATGAAAATGAATTTCATCATTTGGTACCATCTTCTCCATGCAGAATGAAGGCAAAAGACTCCAGAGTCCCCCTCTCCTCTGATGCTACTGTTTCACTCCCTCTCCTGTGTCATTTTTCTCTCTCTTCTTTTTTTTTTTTTTTTGAGGAGGGAAGGCAGGGCAATTGGGGTTAAGTGACTTGCCCAAGGTCACATGTCTAGTAAGTGTTAAGTGTCTGAGGAGGAATTTGAATTCAGTTCCTCCTGACTCCAGGGCCAGTGCTCTATTCACTGCACCACCTAGCTGCCCCTCTTCTTTCTTTTTTTTAAAAAATCTTTTTAGACTTTCTTGTTTATGTTTTATTTTTATCAATTACACACCAGGGACAAAGAGAGAAAGGAAAAAAACCCCAGTGCTGGCTGTATTTTTATGTGTATGTGCATTGGTGTCAATGAATATGAGAAGTGGTAGGGTTCAATTGAGAGAGCCCACTTCAGACACTCCCTGACTATGTGACCTTGGGCAAGACATTTAACCTCTGAGTGTCCCCAGGCAACTGTCATTCTGTACAGTGCAGAACAAGTGTTGGTCTTCACTGCAGGAGGGGAGTTTCTATCTCAGATAATATAGTAATGAAATCACAGGTTAAAAAAAGAGGAAAAAAGATTTGTGAGGGAGAAATAGAAGAAGATGATTATTGTGACCACCCTAGTCTTGGAGTGATTTTTCCCAGGTATCCTAGTTTGACTCCCCTGCCCTACTCCAGCTTTATAATTGCTATTATTATGCATATTTTCGTATGTTGGGAAACTAGGTGGTACAGTGGAGAGGGCACCAGACCTGAAGTCAGGAGGACTCTTCTTCCTGAGTTCAAATCTAGCCTCAGACACTTCCTAGCTGTGTGACCCTGGGCAAGTCACTTCATCCTGTTTGCCTCAGTTTCCTCATCTATAAAATGAGCTGGCGAAGGAAATGGCAAACCACTCCAGTATCTTTGCCAAGAAAACACCAAATGGGGTCATGAAGAATCAGACATAACTGAAAAGACTGAATGGCAGAATATTTCCTGTCACATTCATGCTTCTATCTACTAGAAGTTTTAGTAATACTTTTCATCTATACTCTAGTCGTTTGCCTTTGTGTGTCCCCCCCCTTTGAATCCTCCCTTGTAACAAAGAAAAACAGTTCATCAAAATCAATCTACACAGCAACTTCCTGATGGTTTATTCTATAGATATAGTCTCTCACCTCTTTACATAGAGAAGAGAAATACATTTCCTTGTTTGTTGACCTGGGTTATCTAGTACTAGTTCTTATTAGCCAACCTTCATCTGTTTATTTAGCTTAGAACTTTCGCCAGCCCACTTACCCCACACGTAGAAGGTAGAATAGGTTAAGAGCTAATTGATGTCAAAGAAAATGATCACTCATTTTAAAGTAAAATCATTTGGGAACACCAGGAAATAGACTAAGTGGGTAATAAATCATATGTAGAAAATTAGAGAACTTTTAGAAGGTTTAATTTCATAACTAATCATTTTCTTATTCTCAGTGCTGATCACTATCTATTGACATGAAAGCATTTAATTGAGTGTGTTTTCTACTGCTAGTGGTCTTCTAGCTTGAATTTGCATTATTTAAAAACAGATCAGTGGCAGAATAACAGTGAAATGTGTTTTCAGGTTTTGGAAAGGAACTTTTTGAGTCTGATTTAGACAGAATCATGGAATATGTGGAAAATGCCATGGATATGATCCCAGTCTTGAGAAAGGCTGACATCATCAATATTATTTCTGGTCCTATCACCTATTCTCCGGACATTCTGCCCATGGTGGGACCACATCAGGGTGTTAGAAATTACTGGGTGGCCATCGGTTTTGGGTAAGTATTCCAGTGAAATGCAACAATTCTGGTATGTTTATTTATCCTAGTTGCTATTCTAAATGACATCTGTCACATAAGCTCAGACCAAGGAGAAGGCATGAAAAGGGGACGAGAGTTGTCTTCTCTTAATAAAAGAATATGTGTTCCCCATTATGCCAAGAAGAGCTGAGAGTGTGGCTTAGTGGAGAGTCAAGCAGAACTGAGTTTAAGTTCCACTTTAATCACTTACATGTCTGAGTTTTGGCAAGCCGCCATCTCTCTGAGTCTCAGTTTTCCCACTTGTAAAATAGATAGCTATAGCTGCCTTACAGGTATGTTTTGTGGATCAAGTTAGATAATGTATTAAAGTGTTTTTAACAATCTAAAAGAATGAAATATATGTGAGCTCTTCTTTTTTATTGTATTTTAAGAGAGTCTTGTTGAATAAGATGGTAGTGTTGTGATTAAATTTTAACAAAAGGGCAAACTGAGGCAGATCCTTGAGAAACATAACATTTATTAGCAGGAGCATCCTAATGGGTTCATGGCTTGCCTCCATTAAGGCAAAGACCCAGAGTAAGAAGACAGTTCCCCTTTTATAGGTTTCGGGGAGAACAGAGCAAGGGATTGAGGCAACATGATTGGTTACAGAGCTGAGGTGCAGGGAATGACCCGATTGGTTGGAAGTTTGGTGATGGGGGCTAACAATGACTCCCCTTCTTCTTTCATGAGACTAAGAAGTACTTGTCTGAGTACAGGTGCGAGATAGTGGCTCAGACTTTTGGACAGCAGACCAGACATCCTTGAAGTATAGCTTGTTGGCATAGACACCTTGCTTTCTCATACATTCTCCAAGGTCAGTTAAATTCCTTGAGGCAGGAGAGCTGGATTTTGAAACTTAACCCATTACAGGTTAGCTGAACTCTGAACTAAGTTCAGAGACAAAGAACCAAGACTTAAGCAGTTGCAGGACAAAATCAATTACTAATAAATAGGATCTATAAGAAAATGATACAGGATCAATTTTAATCTCAATAGCATGACATAATGGATAAAGGACTGGCCTTGGAGTTAGGTAGATGAAGGTTCAAGTCTTGTCTCTCACACATATTGGCTGTGTGAGCACAAACAAGTTACTTAATCTTTCAATGCTCTAGATAACCCTTCAAAACAAATTGTTTATATGTACCAGTGGAGGAAATTTCCACACCAGAAGTTCCCAGTGCCAATGAAATCACAAATCTGAACAACAACATATTCAGCTTGAGAGTAGTGATTATGACACTATTTAATAATAATGTTGTTATTATATATTATATATAAATATATTATGATATAATAACAAACTAGTATTTATATAGTACTTGAAGATTTGCAAAATGCTTAACATACAATATCTCATTTGATCCTCACAACCACCCTGGGAGGTTATTATTGGTTGGAAGTTTGGTGATGGGGGCTAGCAATGACCCTGGGGCTATTATCATCCTCATTTTACAGATGAGGACAATAAGGAAAAGAAAGATCGAATGACTTGCCCAGGGTGACACAGTTAATAAGTATCTGAGTCTGGATTTGAACTCCAAGTTTTCCTGACTCCCCAGCCTAGCACTCTGTGCATTGCACCACCTAGCTTCGCAGCTAATGCTGCTTAATCTTTTGTATCTATTTAATGCTTAGTTCACTCTTCAGTAGGGCTAGAGAGTTCAAGAATCTCATTTGCTCCAGTTACCTGCCATTTCCATTATATGGTTCTGTTGTCTCCCAGGATCCTTCTACAAGAAAATTGGAATGAATTCTACAAGTACATTTTCTTGAAATGATGTAACAGTTATGATTCTAATGACCTCCCATGTAGCCCACCTGAGGCTCTCTTTCTACTACCAATTTTACAATTCCCATTTGTCTAACTTGATTTGTTTGGTTAAATTCCCCAGGGTGGTTTCCTGCTTATGAGTCCATTATCCTCTTGATGTTTTGCTTTTAATATCTACTCCATTAATTTTGTGAATATTGATGTCAGGCCTACCTTACTGCCAAATCACGGTTCATAATCATGGATTCTCTTCCATTTCACTGTACCCAATTTTAATCTTTCTGCTAATGGAGCCTGTGTCCACATTCCTGGCTTTACAAATTCAGCACCTTACTTCCTTGTTATTCCTAGGACGTGTGATTGGAAGTTGAGGAATTTCACTGAGCCTTTCATAACTGGGTTCTCTCCTTCTTCTTTCCTTTGTTCATTTTACTGTCCACCAATCCCGGTAGCAGCTTCCTCCATCCCCTGACTCCTCCTCCCCACCAAGGGACAACATCAATAAAGGAAGTGTTGAAGAGGAAAGAAAGTCACAATAAGACTACCTAGGAGTGTAAGGAAAGGGACAGGGAGGGACAGTCCCAACTGCCTAAGTGTGGCTGTAGGTGCAGGTACAGGGAGGTGCATTTACCGGATGACTAGGTGTCAGTTTCAGTGCTTTTCAGACACAAGCAGGCAGAGATACTTCCTCCCCCTGCCCCCACCTGCTTTTCTGCCTACATAGGACCCTCTCTGGTGATAAAACCAAGGAGGAAGTAAAGGCTGTTCAATTGCTCTTGTGTCTGACTCTTTATGACCCCACTTGGGATTTGTTTGCAAAGACACTGGAGTGGTTTGCCATTTCCTTCCCCAGCTCGTTTTACAGATAGGGAAACTGAGTCAGGGTGAAGTGATTTGCCCAGGGTCACACAGCTAGTAAGTATCTGAGACTGGATTTGAACTTGGGACCACTGTACCACCCAGATGCCCACTACGTGTACAGTAAAGTACCACTTCACCTTTCTAGAATTCCTTTGCCCAGAGTAAACATAAAACAAAGAAGTCATTGTCACTCAGTTCCAGGAAACAACGAAGAAAGTGGCCTTACTTAACTAGGTTTTACCTGGTTTTTAAGCACCAGATCAAGTTCTGATGCTGACACAAGCCCACCATGTGCCTTTGGGCAAGTCCCTCAACCTCTCAGAGCCCCCAGCCAACTCTCTGAGCTGCAGAGCAGTTGCTGACCTGTACTATCAGAAGGAACTCAAATGGAGTTCCCAATATCAGGGAAATCACAAGTCTGGTCCCCAAAAAAAGAAAATCTTTTCTCTCCAGATTGATAATCCACAAGCATTTATTCAATGCCTAATATGTGTGAGGCATGGTGCTCGGAACCGGGACTATGAAGACAAAACAACCTACGAGGTCACCCTGAGGGCAGGTAGGTGATGGAGCTCCACCAGTTGGGAAGAGCCAAGTTCAAATCTAGTCTCAGCCACTAGCTATGTGACCCTGGGCAAGTCACTTCACCCTGTCTGCCTCAGTTTCCTCATCTATACAGTGAGCCGGAGAAGGAAATCACAAACCACTCCAGAATCTTTGAGGTGAAAACCCCAAATAGGTCTTGAAGAGCTCAATACAACTGAAACAAATGAATGACAACAACAATAAAGGAAGTCTTGAAGAGGAAAGGAAGTCACAAAAAGACTACCCGGGAATGTAAGGAAGGGGATAGGCAGGGACAGTCCCACTGCCTTGGTGTGGCTGTGGGGGCAGGTATCCCATCCTGTTGGTTTTATACCCTTTTCCCATTCAACCACCATGCTGACACAAGTGTACTCAGCCCACTGGGGTGGACTCACTCCATGCTGCCCGTATCACCCCACGTGAATCATCATTGGAATCAACAGCCAAGGTGGCACGTGCAGCCGGAGGGCAGCCCAGGGTCTCTGCACCACCATCTCCGAATGAAGTTGCCTGAGAGGTTGGAATTCCCAGCTACAGCTGGAAGATCTGTACTAGGATTAAGGATCCTGTTTTGTTTGGTAGTGGGCTGTCCTAGACCAGGCTTTTCAAGGAGCTCATCTCCAATTAATTGTGAGCTTCTGCTTCGAGCCAGACTTGTTCCCAACATATTCTGAAAAACCTTACTCTTTGTGACCACCCAGAAATCCAGCAACGCCTTCACAAGTCTCTCCGGGCATAAGCAAGATGCAGTGAGACTCTGTGGTCTTAGTCCTTTCAACCTAGATGTCTGCGGCTCAGGAGGCATATTTTATTACATTTGATTTTTTCTTATTTTTAATATCATTTTTAAAAGGGAGAAGATAGAAATATCAATGCTGAGCTGAGTGGGAGAGGCAGCTTGAATCCGTCTCAAACAAAGGAAACTATGCATATGCCTTCCCTATTCCTCCGAGGCTCCCTTAATTCTTCCAAATACACGTACCACTCAATGGGCAGTGAGAAGGCATAGTCTTTGGACTCATAGGACCCATGTTCAAATTCACCTCTGCCATTTATTTCCTGACTGATCCTGGCCAAGTCATTTACCTCTGTCTAGGCCTCAGTTTCCTCATCTGTAAAATATGAGGAATGGACTCAATGATCTCTATAATCCCTTCTAGTTCTAAATCTATGAGTGGGAGACTTTCTGGACTTACAGTGTTACCTTCAGGGTCAGGGCGATCTCCCCATATTTGAAGTTAACTTGATGCCATTGAATAACATGAATGGCAAAATGCATTGAAAAACATAGTATCACATATATTCACAGAGAAGACTGATTCCATAAACCAAAGGGAAAACCAGTGTCATTTTAATCCTATCTCTTACTCTATTTTAACATATAGCCTGTTGTCATATGTTTAATATGTAACATATATATTTATACCTATGTACATATATTTAATTACCATGATCAGTCATTATTATCTTGATTTTACAACAGCTATGTATATAGATACAGAGTTAGCCCACCCTCCTGTCAGCCTCTGTTTCCTCATTTGTAAAATGAGGGCTATAATAGTAGAATAGTAAAGTTGTCCTGAGGATCAAACAAGGTGGCACATATAAAGTTCTTTGTAAACCTTAAAGCATTCTACGTGTTATGATGCCAGATGTTACTAACATTATCGTTATCGTTCCTCACCAAGAGGTAAGCTGGTAGGAAAAAAAAATCGAAACTAATTCTTCTTTCTGCCCACCCCAAATAAATCATTCTTCACACGGAGTGAGTGGTTCTTTGTTAGGCTGCCTTAAAGACATCCACAGGGGAGGGTGAACCAGCACCAGCCAGAGGAAAGATTTCTACCTCTTACTTGCTACAACACAAATCTTTAGCACTCCCTCCAGTGACTCATTATAATCAAGCTTGGCTTCAGAGAACCGGTG